>NW_026521740.1:7235425-7921511 GCF_021234435.1 Artibeus jamaicensis | reverse complement strand
GTCCAGGTGCTCTTAAGGGTAGGTGAGGGTGTGGCGTAGGTAGATGGACACCCAGGACTTTACTGTGACTGGGTGGGGTCTGGGCCTGGAGGCTGTCTGCCTCAGGCCTGCCAGCAGTGTGCAGATTCTTGACTTCATATAGGAAAGATTTTACTTCATGAGTCCAGGTGATTTTGAGAGGACGTTTTTAAACCTGGGGACAGTGAAACAAAGGAAAGGCTGAGATAGAAGAAGCATCACGAGAGAGCCTGGGTAGGGCTGCTTTGGCTCCCTAAAGAACAGAAGTCTCAGTAAAAGAAATGAGCTCACCGGGAAGTCAGAGAAAAATGGAGCCTTGGAGACAGGCTCAGGGGTAAACCCAAGACGAGCTGCTGCTGCTCACTGCTCCTCTGCTTGCAAGTCACATGAGGTCCCTCAGAGTTTAGGAGAACACAAGAGACAAGGGCGGGCATGTGCTCTAGGAAGAGCAGCCATGGATTCCTGGTCTTGAAGATTTTTATCTTTCTATATTGATTCATCAACATGTGTGTGTAAAGAGAGCAGGGTTATTTTTTTCTGGTTGGTTTTATTTTTAAAGAACATTGTTGAAGAGGGACCAGGACTGAAGTCAGTCTGCCCTGGGACAATCTGGGAAGATAAAACTTTGTGACTCATTGACTGGCTGTAAATCGCTCAAATTGTTTGCCCTTGTTTAATTATTTGGTCTCAGTTTCTCTTATTCTACTTGTGAAGGAATTTTCCTAGCTTTTCACTATCCTGCCTAATTGCCTACACCCAGGTCACAGGGGACCCCAACCTACGGCATGGCACCTAGTACTGTGCTCTCCTGCCAGGTCCCACCTCCTCCAGGAAGCCTTTCCTGAATACCTAGGACCCAACGTGAATGGCATGTGCTGATGGTGTTCTTCCCTTTGTGTTTTAATCCTTGTCTGTTCAACTTGATTTTAAGTCCTGGCAGGACACATAAAATCTTATATTTTTGTACTCACAACTTGGTGGATGTAACTACAAACATCTGTCAGATGAATCCTCCTGGTAACAGGGTCCATGGTAGCACTGGAGTATTTTATTAAACCCCAGACAGTTAAAGGTGAGACAAGACCAAGGCTGCAGAGATGGAGAGACCTGGGGTGGAGACCCATCTCTCAGCAGCCAGGCCCTTCAGAGGGAGTCCCCAGGCCACCCCCCTGTTTTGTTTTGTTTTTTTCCACAGATGCCCACTCTCTTGTCATCAGCCTCACTGTCCAATCCCAGTCCAGACCTGGACAGCCCTGGTGTGAAGGCCATGGCTCAATGGATAAAGAGCGTATCCTTCAGTACGACAGTGACAGCAATGAGGTCAGACCTTTGGGTCCCCTGGGAGAGAAGCTAAAGTCCACCACAGTGTGGACAGAATTGCCACAAATGTTGGGAGACATGGGGCGAGATTTCAGGATGATCCTGCCTGACATCAGACTGGAGGGAAACAAGACCAGGGGTAAGTGAGGGGAAGAGAGGGGAGGTGGGGACAGTGAGCAGGAGACGGGGAAGGAGTGGGCAGAGGCAGGGAGGGGCTTGGTGGGAGGGCACTGAACCCTGGTCCAACCCCAGAGCCAAGGTGACCCTGAGGGCAAGAAAAGGGCACGGTGTGCAGAGGATATTACAGCCCCTACATGTGCAGGGACACACGTGACTGTGGGAGTTGGCAGAGCTCTCAGAGGCAGGGTGACGCCCCTGTGTGTGCATTGCAGGTCCTCCCACCCTGCAGGCCGAGCTGTCCTGCCAATGTGAGGCAGGACAATGCACTGGTGGGCCCTTGAAGTTTAACATCAGTGGACAGACCACCCTCATCTTGGAACCAATGAGCAGGAACTGGACAGTTGTTGGTAGTCCTGGAGCCAGAGGGGTCATGGAGGACTGGGAGAAGAATGGATGGGTGGAGATTTTCAGGAAGTTCTCAATGGGAGAATGCATTCTCTTCCTCAGAAAATTCTTAGACCACAGGGAGAAAGTGCCGGAGACCCCAGGTGAGTGTGTAGGGTGCGGAGGATGTGGTAGGTCTCATTAAGGGTCTAATGCCTTCCTTGTGTCTGTGACAGTGTGTGTGTGTATAATGGAAAATTTGACAGATGGATGGACTGGTTGATTTCCTGGTGGACTTCCTGTGTGGAGAACAAGGCCCTGCCATGGGCTTTCCCACCAGCTTCCGAAATCCCATCCCACCTCCTGAGCATAGGAGTTCCCACCTGCACTAAGCAGTGGTCCAGTCATCAGGCATTACTAGATGGTCCCCAAATCTCTGTGCATTGTAATGCTTCCAGGCCTTCTCTTCTTCCCATGTTCTAGTCATCCTATAACCAGGTCAAAGGTCACCTCTTATGAAGCCTTCACCTCTTTCCTTGGACAGAATTAAGCACCCCCAATTCTGTCATCCTCAAAAAGGTCTGTGCATAGTAAACTTGTCAAACTGTACTATAAACAGATGGATATTTACTGTCTTGCACAGTAGAATGTGAGACCCTTGAGGACACAGCACAACCCCTCTGCATCTTTCTACCCCTGGACCTGACAGGGTGGCTGTCACATGATGAGTCAGTAAATATGGGGGTGACATGTGCTGCCTGGGGAAGCAGGTGCTGTTAGGTGCCTTATATTTGATAGGATGTTTGCCTTTTTGTTTTAGCACCACCATTACAGTCCTCAGCATCCCCTCCGAGTACACAGAAAAACATTTCATGGGTTATCGGTGGCATCTTCAGGTCCATTTTCATCTTCATCTTTCTGGGTGTTTGGTTGTGGAAGTCAGGCAGGATGAAAGGTGAGCAGCGGGCTGGCCTCTGGCTCTTGGGCAGGACATGGTCTGGGAAGGACTTGGGAGAGGTGAGCCTCGGTCTCCCCAAAGCCTGCTCCCCAGAAACATCTCTACACAGAAATAATGCACGTTGTTAGTGCCGAGTCCTTACACTCCACGGTAGCCATTTGAAATCATGTATAGAAACGTGTCTGGTACACTTTGAAATCATACACAATTGTTGGTTAGCATTATGTCATATTAGCGTACAGGTTTATTTTTAATGTTCATATTTATTATAATACCTGGTATTTTAAAGGTTTGATGATACCTTCGGGGACCATTTTTATAACCTGTGAAAGTTTCTTCTCATAACTAGCCTACTTAAGCTCTCTGAGGCCTAAGGCAAAAAGAAATCCTTATGCTGGTTCAAGGGCATCTTACCCCACAGTTGTGCAGGGTAGATATCTCACAGGCGGAATAGTCTGCGGCCCGTGGTGGTACACTCCAGACAGAGCCTGGACTAAGAGGCCACTTTTTTCTGCTTCAAATTCACTAGGAGATGGACCCAAAAAAGCTTTAAAATTTCTCCTTTGCACGGAATGACAAAAAAATATTGAGCTAACTTTTTTCCCTTTCTTTTTTCTATTTTTACTTTCTAGTTCTACCTCCTACTCTGTTCTGGGTCTGAAAGCTAGTTTCCTAAATGTCAGTTCCAAAAATAAAACATTATAGCAGAGACTGCACTTTTCTATCCAGTTATTTATATTTGTCCCCTAAAAATATAGACATTTAACAATGTAAAATTCATAATGTTCAAGCATGCAATCAAAAAATATTCAGATGCATGAAAAAGCAACAAAATGCGATCCAAAAGCAGGAGTAAAATGAGTGAACGGAAACTGACTCAGAAATAAACGAGATGCAGAAGGTGCTCATAGGCAGCTAGAACTCCCCAGTATAGCCTCCCGGGGTTGGACATTTTCATGTGCCTTACTGTGTGTTCGAACATGCCTCCTTTTGATCCCACATGATCTAATTGAAGGCCTTTCCATAGACTGCACAGATAACTCATTGGGTCTCCATATTTGGCTGTGTTCATATTTCAAGTTGTGTCCGTAGAAACCAGAGTAAATGTGCCTACTGATTTTTATTTTTCAACAGCACGGTGTTGCCCATGTACCACATCTCAGGGACCTGGTGTGGAAACCATCAGGGACGCTGGAGGTGAAGAACTGAACATGGTGTCTGGTGGTTCCCCAGCTGAGCTAGTCGGTGTGTCTGGAGCAGACCCTGAAGTCATAAGGATGTGTGGAGAGCCCCTGCTCCCCAAGAGCTCATGCCCCTTTGAATTGATACCCTGAGCAGGTCTGGCTGGTATATACTAATAAAAAAGATTGGCTTTATCGACTGTGCCAGGCAGTGGCTAATTAATTACTACAGCGTAGTATTGTGAAGGCATTAAGATTTCCAGAACTTTCTATTATCCTGTCTCCTTTCTGCATTGATACAATCTTTATTTCCTCGCAAACCTGTTTTCTCATTTTAGATCCTGTAATACAGGTACTGCAAAACGAGCTTGAGTGACCCCTTGCTGCCACCTGTTGTTTTTCATAGGAAGTTGTAGTGAGAGTCAGCATACATCCTGGTTAGTGGAATAAATGAAAATCCACGGAGGTCGTCACTGAGGGTGCTCCACCAGCCAGTGTCTGGGACTTGGTGCCTGACGCCCGTTCTGCTCACTTCTGTGTTTAAGTTCCCCACACTGTATGTGACCAACCTGTGACTCTACTGACTTATTGGAGGGAGCTCCTCTAATAAAGCTGAATTGTGGAAAGACACAAACGTATGTGACTGTCTTTCCGGACGCTCCCTAGCTCAGGACAACCGTTTCCAGCTTAGCACACCCTGAAGCTAACCTCCCAACTTTGGGTCGCTTGCTTTGGGTGCGCTGGAGACGGGAGTGGGCGGGGTTATGGCGAGCAAAGGAAGGGGCGGGGCCATGGGCGGCGACTGAGACGCAGGCGCTGGGCCGTGGTGGCGGGGGGCGGGGCGCGGGCGTGGGGGCGGCCTGGGAAGGGGTGGCCCCGGACTAGACGCGGCCGCTGTTACTCTCCTGGTGCTGATCCACGCACAGGCCCCTTGTGGCCACAGAGCGCACCCGAGGTCCCGGAAGAGAGGCGCGGGGCGCAGCGAAACCTCCGGAAAGACGAAGAGGGCTGCCAGGTCGCGCCCGCTATGACTCCCGCGGCTGCGGTTCCCTCCGGCGACCTCGCGCCCGCGGCCTTGGGGGCGCAGCTGGGCTCCCGGGAGGCCGCGCTTTGAGGTTCCAGGGCCTCCGCCTGCAGCTGCCGCGCCGGAGAAACACTGGGCCCGCGGTTGCCTGCCTGCCTCGTGCTCTACGGCCCACCTCGGCTCACGTTCTCTGGCGCCGGTCGCCATGGCCTTCACCTCCCAGGAGAGCGCGGGCCCCGAGCGCAGGCGGCCGCCGCGGCACCCGGCGCTGCTCGGGCTGCTGCTGCTCTGCCTGTGGCTGTCGAGCGGTCGCGCAGCCGGGCCGCCCCCGGCGCAGCTGTCCGAGCTGCAGGCGCAGCTCTCCGGCGTGGAGCAGCTCCTGGAAGACTTCCGCCGGCAGCTGCAGCAGGAGCGGCCGCAAGAGGAGCTGGAGCTGCGTGCTAGCCGCGGGCCGCAGCAGAGCTGTCCCAGCCGGGGCAGCGGCAGCTACAGCGTCATGTCCGACGCCATCATCCGCATCAAGGACTCCATCGCGGCGGGCGCCAGCTTCCTGAGGGCTCCGGCCGCCGTGCGGGACTGGCGGCAGTGCGTGGCGGCTTGCTGCTCTGAGCCGCGCTGCTCGGTGGCGGTGGTGGAACTGCCCCGGCGGCCCGCACCCCTGGCCCCCGCGCTCGGATGTTACCTCTTCAACTGCACCGCGAGCGGCCGCAGCGTCTGCAGGTTCGCGCTGCGCCGGGGCTACAGTAGCTACAGCCTCAGCCGCGCCCTGGAAGGGCAGCAAGATCTGGAAACTGGCGTCACCGCCCGGGCCTCGCCTGGACTGGGTAAGCAGGCCACTGAAGGAGGCTGGGGCCAGACCGCTTGGGCCCTGTTGTCCTTGCACCAGTTGGGTGGCTGCTTCTGGAATATTCTTCTTGCCATGACCACTGGACCCTCCATAGCCAAGTCAGAAATGAAACATCCTTGTTCCAAATTATCGTAGTTGCGGGCCTTCAGAGGAGTGGCTTTGATTTCTCAGTCTTAGGGATGATTTCTGAAAAAAAAACCCTGTAGACTGGGCAGAAGCAGGCACACTCGGCTGGTTTTGCAGTTTTTCTACACTTGGTGGTAGAGGCTGATCTGAGGATTCACGGAAATTCACTTTTAAGGAGAAAATCCCAGAGAGAAAAAAAATCATACAGCCCCCCCCTCCCCAAAATAAACCTCGTTTATTTTAATCTCCGGTTTTAATAGGGTATAGTTTGTGTCAAGTAATTGCAAAAGCAAAATCTAATTACATCCCAGGTTATTCATAACACACCGTTACTTAGTTTGGTTCTCCTGACTTATGGTCCCACCTGTAGTTGCTTTTATCAGATGAAAATAGGGAAGAGCACCTGTCGGGTATTTTGGAAGTGGGTCCATCTGATTTCTACGGAATAGAAATTTTCCCTTTCACAGCGTGAAAAGAAGGGACTTGATTTTAGTTGAAAATAACGTTTAGGGCACATCCCCTTTTTCAAAAAAGCTAAAGTCATGCTTTTCAAGTGATAGTTTTACTTTATGCAGATGTTCAGAAGGCAAGAATCAAGACACATAAAAAGAGGCACAGAGCGTGATAGTTGGAGGTTAAGATCACTGAGGGATGAAAAGCCTTGATTGTGGTCGGCTCAGTGTTTGATCTCACTCTCGCTGTTTGATTCAAGACAAGGTGAGCAGATTCAGTAGGTTTGGGAACCTGGAGTCTCCCTGACCTGCGGGGCCAATGAGGAGGTTCTGGAAGTCTGTGTGCACAATGCCCTACCCACCTCCACCAAAGAGGAGGCTCAGAACCCTTGTCACGGGAGCAAACATGGAAGATCACTCATCCTAGAGGCAGACACTGGGGAGAACCCCAAATTTTCCCCTGAAGTGGTGGCAGGAGGCACTTTCACTTGGACCCCCACCAGCATCCCTGAACCAGGCCTATGGACGGTACATGTGCATCCTTCCTCTCTGTGCAAAGGCAGACTCAAAAGTCCCAACAGCAGAAAACCGAAATCCCTTTTTCTTATTCTCTATGCGCATTTGTACAAAACCGACATTATCATCAGCTCATGAGGAGAAAGACTAGAATAGTACTAACTGAAAATGATGATAATCACACTGAGGTTATGGACCATTTTTTTCTAATAGGTTGCAATTTTTAAAAAACACAGTTTAAAAAATGATGGGATTTCACCAGTACTACCCAAGCCGCTTTTTCGGTCTGGCTCCACTTCTGTAACTTGACTTCGGGAGGCCCTGCTAAGGTCTCAGCCTCTGCTGTGTCATCAGTGCCCACACAGCACAATCCAGATGGCAGAGCCCCGTCCTTGTCAGGAAGGCCGTGTCGACAGCTGTGTGTTGTAAGTCAGTCAGTTAACAGTATCATTATTCTCTGTGTAAAATGCCAGTTGATCTGCCCCACCAAAATTGGTGTGTCTTTTCCCTGTAGATCTTATCAAGTACGTTTAGTTTTGGAAAGAAATGAGTAATATTACCATAGTACTTAACATTGGTTTATTACATTTTTATGATGCAATTTCAAAATTACTTTTATCTTGTGCTTCAAAGGCAAGTCAAATATTTTTCAGTGTAGCATACTCCTTTCCCCTTCTTGTCATCATTTGTTTATTTTTTTAAGGCCTATTACTGAGTAGAGAAGCTCCGTCTTATTTTAAAATACATCGTGCAGTGTAATTTGCCTGGACTTGAACTGAGGGGGAACTGTGTCTCTGTTATTTCAAATATAACAGTGATCAATGTTCAGGATATGAGGGTTTCACCGTGCTTTTAAATCCCATCTTAAAACTCACTAAAGAAAAGAAAATAATTAAAAAATGACTTTTTTTTCTTCCAGCAAGGCAACATTAATTAATTTTAAAATATGTGGGGCTATTTCAGCACCTACCTGCTTCTCCTATCTGGAATCTTTGGGGTCAAATCTTCAAAGTTTTAAATGTATGTGTGTGTGTGTATAGACATATACACATTTTTAGCATCCATTGGTATTTATAGCATATAGTTATATTTCAGCTTCTCTACTTGCAAGTAGTATTTTAAGATACATTTCAATGCAAATAGCTGGTAATCCTAATATATTACTGCAGAATTATATGATGCGTTCCAAAATTATAACGTGGTAAATCATTGTGTGGAAAGCCAAAGCCCAAAGCCACAGGAGAGTTCTCTGTTAACCTCTATAAAAGGGCCCATTAGTCATGCAGTCATTCTGTCTCTCTTCACCTGGGAGAAGCAGAAGAAGACGTCAAGCTTGGATCTTTGCTCAGAGGAGGAAAAAGTCAGAACAGGTTTCTTCTTAAGCAGTTGCTTATTGAAACCTGAGTTACAAGTCCCCATGGTTTTAAAGGACTCTAAAAATGGGACTCATTATGTTCTCAGTAGACATTCAAGTGCACTTATTCCTTGTAACATGCATGTTAAAAAAGGCATCTCCCTTTGAGGCTGGCAGTGGCTTTCTCATTCAGAAAAGTGGTAGCTCAGAGAGCTGCAGCCCCCTCACATAAAGGCCCTGTTTCTGGGCCTTGAGAGAATCACTAGTTGAGAAGATAGGCCTGGACAGGTAGGTCTCTAAACATCCGAAAGGGAATGGCAACTTTTTTAAAAAATATTTTATTGATGATGCCATTACAGTTGTCCTATTCCCCCCCCTTCATTCCCCTCCACCCTGCACACCCCTCCCCCACCATCCTTCCCTTTAGTGTATGTCCACGTGTCTCAAGTTCTTTAGATTCTATATTTCCCGTACTATTCTTGCCCTCCCCCCATCTATTTTCTACCTACTGTCTATGCTACTTATTTTCTGTACCTTCTCCCCCCTTCTCCTTCTCCCACTCCCCTGTTGCTAACCCTCCATGTGATCTTCATTTCTATGGTTCCTTATTATATGAAATGTTAAGGGGACTTATCTAAGAAAAAGAAGATAAAAATATGAACAGTGAAAGGATAGCAAACTCACAGTTATTAACAACCACACCTAAAACAAAAGCAAACTAAGAGGACCGCTAGATCAGGAGCAACTTTTAGATTAGCATTTCAGAAGCCTCGTTCTAGCTGCAACCTGTCAAGAGCAATTACCTGTTGTTGGCTCTGGCGAAACTGCTAGGATTGCAGCTAGCCGCATGCATCAGGCCCTGGGACATTCGGGTCCCACACAAGTTTGCTGAGGAGACAGCGTTGGCCGCGGAAGAAGAAAGACAGTGCCTCACTTTCAACATTGTTCAGACCGAGGCAAGGAGGAACTAGTCCAGGCCAGCATTTCGACCAGAGCTTTGGCACTGGGGGACGGAAGAAATAGTAGATACCAAAAAGGGTGTACACCATCCTGTAGAGTTTGTGTTTTCAGTGATACTACTGAATTTCTTTAAAATATATCTGCATTTGTGTATGCTTACTTTATTAGTAAGCATCAATTAAAATAGTCACAACTCCACTCTTAAAAATGCAGCTTCTCCCATCAGTTATCACTGAAATAGCTGTCAGTTAGTTATTAATATTTATGTGAACCTAGCCCTGTCTGGTGTGGCTCAATGGATTGAGCACCACCCTGGGAACTGAAAGGTTGCTGGTTCTTTTCCCAGTCAGAGCACATGCCTGGGTTGTAGGCCAGGTCCCCAGTTGGGGGTATGCGAGAGGCAACCAATCCATGTTTCTCTCACTCATTGATGTTTCTCTCTTTCTCCCTCTCTTCCCCTCTCTCTGAAAATAAATAAAATCTTTAAAAAAAAACATTTAAGTGAATATAAGTAGCCTTAAACTATTTAGTTCCATTCTAGGTCACAGGTAAATATTATACATACTTGTTTTGCTTTTGTGGGACAACTCAAAACTCAGTGTGCTGGCTTCTGTTATAAAAATTAGTTTATTAGAAGCTGTGGACTTCTGCTTTCCTAGATGAAAAACTAGACACCAGAAAAGTTCATGTGGGCTTTATTTTGTACGGGTCCAAAAACTTGTCTTAACTTTCCAGTGTGATTTGTTTCCCATCCATTGAACACTTTATATTACTCCTATTTTAAAAACTCGAGGACAAGGAAAATGTACATCAGAGGTGGACTTAGTTTTGTTTAAGGTTTGTTTCAAGAATTTTTGTTATAAATTCATTGAACAGAACTTGAAACGTAAGTGGTTTAAAAATTAAGTGAGCAGTTCCCTCTGGAGAAAAAAACAACCTCAGACGGACACACTGGACAGCCTCGTTCCTTGCTGTACACCACGAGCTTGTTCTTGCTCATCCCTGACACGCCATACTTTTCTCCTGCATGTATTACAGCTAAATTCTGTATTCATAATTTTGTTTGTTATGTAAAGAAAATAGAACAAAAATCAATAGGAAAATAACTTCCCGTTGCTAGAGACTTTCTTAGCAGTTCTTTGCTGGACTACCTCTGCCCTAGCAAACAAGATAACCTCTCGGTTAGGAAAAGTAGGGAATCATCTCTCCTGTGAATTATTTTCTTTCCAGGAAAGGATGCGCCTCCCCTCAGCAAGGCCGGGCAGGATGTGGTTCTGCGTCTGCCCACAGACGAGGTGACTTTGGACGGCCGTCAGAGCACAGATGACCATGCCATCGTCCGGTACGAGTGGGCACTGCTGCAGGGCGACCCGTCGGTGGACATGAAGGTAATGATTGTCTTTCTTCAATGTCACGAAAACGGATGTTTTCAGTGAAGTGGTCTTTGGTAATGTCTTTCCACTTAGCTTTCCAAAAAGCCGGTCAGCTAGCAGAAAAGGTATAAAATGGACAAAGTTAAAAGCAATTGTCCAAAAAATGGTTTAGTCTATGAATTTCCTTTTCTATTGAGTAAACAGTGATCCTCATCATTTGTTCTGAATCTTATACTTTGTTCTTGCCGCTTTTTTTGTTGACTTCTCCAGAATATAAAAACACTTCGGGGAAAAAGACTCATACTTTATTTTAATGACACAGATTACTGTTTAAATTTTTTATTTCTCCTTTGTTTAAAATCCAGGTTGAAAATTTGAAAAATACGAAACAGTATAAAGAAGAAAATCGCATTATAATGAACTCATTCTTCACATGGTCCAGAAAGCAATCGTCTTGCCTAGCAGTCAGGCCTGGTTGGGGTCACTGAGTGACTAAGCGAGCGTGTTCCGCCTTGATCTTCACCAGGCTCCTCTGGGCCAGGCTGCAGGGGCTGCAGGCAGGAATGAGCCCCTTGTTGGCAGCTGCAGAGTCTTGAGGCCTGAAGCTTGTTGTTAATCTCATCAGGACTGCTTCTCGTTAGCAGTATTTTCTGATTTGGGCAGATAAACTCCATCCAAACCACTGTAGTCAGAGGAAGTAGAAAAAAACTGAATTGGTTTGCTAGGGCTGCCACAACAAAGGACAGACTCTGTGGCTTGAACAGATACTGTTTATCTTCTCCCAGTTCCGGAGGGAAGAAACCCACAGGTTCCAAAGGGGTTGGCTTCTTTTAAAGCCTCTCTTCTTGGCTTGTAGTTGGCTGCCTTTTCCTTCCTGCGTCTTCACATGATCTTCTCTCTTTGGGGAAACACTGATTTATATTCTCTCAGAACAAAAACAATAACAATCACCTAGTTCCCCACGGCTGATTTCCATGCACTGATTTACTCAGTGGTTAGGTAGTCTTAGAATTGGGCTGGGCGCCTGTTCAGCATGGTACCCAGCCTCCCACCCATGTAAGAGCCCCTTCTGCAACATCCCTTCAGGGTTCTCCCACTCTCTGCCCAGATATTTCCAGAGATGAACACTCACTACCTCACACAGTATTCTATGACGTCTTCAATCAGCTGTAGTTATTAGGCAAACAGGATGTGTCTCCCTGTTACTTCTGTGCATTGGAGCAGAATCTTCTCTTTGGAAAAGCATTGAATGCATCTTTCTTTTTTAAATTTTTTTATTGATTGATTTTTTTTTAAAGGGGGAGGGAAGGAGGAGAGAGAAAGAGAAAAAAACAACCACTGATTTGTTGTTCAATTTATTGATGCATTCACTGGTTGATTCTTGTATGTGCATATCAGGCTGATGCTGAGCTACCTGGCCAGGGCACATCTTTCCTTATTCTAGGTGACAGTTGCCTAAGTCTTTGAAAAAAATGAATGGCACCACTTGGGATGCTCTTTTGGAACATAATACCCCACTTCTTTCAGACATCTTCACATGAACGGAGGTCCAGGCCGCCCACCCTCCAGCCTCGGCTGGATTTTCTCAGGTTCGTCCAGGCCCTTCTAAAATCTGACACCACTAACTGAACCCCATGTGTCACCTGAAGATGTGTGTGTCTTCCTGACACAGATGCCACCTCCTGTGATCCAGCTGCCTCTGCTTCTACTAGTGAGACTGAGTTTACATAAACTGCTTTAGTGCTGTGTCACACGGCAGGTTTGCATGGCGTCGCCCACTCGCAGGGTTACCTGAAACCTGCTTCGTCTTTTACCTAAACAGCTGCCGTGATGGCCTCTGCACCTCATTTGTGTCATTGATTTATTGAACCTGAGGGCAGGACGGTATACTTATCCTTTTCACATACCAGCTTCTGGGTTTTCATCTACCATAGAAATCATTTTGAACTTAGAGGGTCACCCATCATAGTTATCACCCTTCTGTGCATTGTGTAAGCGGTGAAACTGTTCTGTCCTTACGGGAATCTTTGAGAACTGAGGTTGATCAGGAAAGGTCGATGGACATGTACCACCAGAGAGCTCCCCTGAGAGGGACACTGCCTCCTAGTGGGCACTTCTGGGCATGTTTGTCCGAGCAGTCACAGGCCCGCCTCTGTTATTATCATCTGGCTTTTCATCACACTGCTGAAAGCTCTATTCTGTAAATGATGAATTGCACTTATAAGTGTTACATAAAAATAATGCTAATGATCCAGTATTGTAGTTATTGAGGATATTTACAAAGGAGCAGCAAGATTAGACATTTCTTACAGGCCTTTTGGGCTGACCGCTGGGCCGTCAGGAGGGAAATCTGGACCAGTTTCCCAGCCAAGTACAGAACAGCGACGGCAGGTAGACCTGGAGCTCTAAAACAACCATCCGAGTGGCAGCGTCTGTGGTGGGAGAAACACTGCAGCCGAACTGTGGCTGTCTCACAGTGGAGTGTATTCACGAGCACCCCCAAAGTAAACTCTCGTCCTGCCCTGGCTTCCTCATGGTAAAGCATCACTGGCCGAGGAGCTACGTGGTGGCAGGCGGTTCAGGCACAGCTGGAATCCTCAGAGCGGCCTTCCCACTTTGTAGGTTAATTAAGTGGCCCTAAAAGTTCTGAAAGACTGAAATGGCAAGATATCACTGAGTGTCTTTCAGCGGAGTGCTGGCGGCTGTGGAGCAGGTTTTTCAGGGTGTGCATTTATCAGTTATAGAAAACAGTAATGCAAATGAGTCTAGCCCATAGAAATGCAAATGATTTTTTTCATATAGAAATGCAGTACTTCTGACTTGTTGAAAAGTAGACTTCAAAGAAGACATGTTAGCACTTGTAGGTATTAATCTATTAATACACTCATTTCCTCACCTAATAGGTACCAGTAGCAAACTTGGTTCCGTTTTGCATGTACATACTAGCGACTTCATGCCATCATTCCTGACTGCTTATATCCCTTCGATTCTCCTCTGAATTAGCGGAACATCTTATCAGCTCTCTCTTCAGTTAATGAGTTAAAATCATTGATGCATGTTCACATGTGTGTGTGAGATCATGGTTTTTACACTTTGAGAATCTTCCTGAACAGTAATTAACAACCTTCAGGGGCAACCCCATCTGGTCCCTTTTACCTGGGCAGCCTGAGTTTACACTGCATGATTTCCGACAGGAGAATTGGGATTCTCCAGCCAGGTCACTTTTTTCTGAGAAGGGGCTCCAGCTGAATGGAATGTGAATGCACCACCCCACCAGCTGCAGAGTGGGGCCAAATGGGAAGGTGCCTGGGGCAGGAGGAAGGGGGGTGATAGCCAACCCAGCATAGCGCTATAGTTAAGTTAAAGCCCCGTGTTGGATGAACACCCTTCTTCTGAAGCCCTTAGACAATCCCTGACTCTCAGGAGCTCTCGTTGTTCACTTTCCCCTGAGCACCTGCAGCAGCCCCCGGATGTCCTCCTCTCTCATCCCCCAGGGCCCCCATCTGCGCAGACTCTCAGCCCTTCTCCCGTCTCCTGGGAAGGATAGTCAGCCTCCCTTTGCCTTGCAACAGTTTGAGACAAGGTTGTAGGACTGATCTCATCATGTCCAAATGACCCATCCAGGCACTCAGAAACCAGGGAAAACCAGTGAGGTTCTCTCCCTAAGAGGAATCATGCTGCCACCTTAATGATAACAAGGTTTACAGCTAACTTTTTTTTAGCACCTAGTGCGTGTCCAGCACTGGGCTACGCACCTCACAGAGGGACAGCTCGTGTTCCTGGCTTGGTTTCTTCGTTTATGAAGAAAGAATAGAGATGATTTGTCAGAATCAGGAGGCTGATGACTAGATTTTAAAGTTATATATTTCCTGCCCCGGAAAAAGATATTCTACCTCCCCTTAACCGAATATTAATCTAGAATACATTTCTTAAATGCAAGAAGACATGTTTTTTTTCTGGTGGCTCATTAGATGACACTGAGTTTCATGATTATTCAACATAATACATTTACATCTGAAGTCAGAATGTAAAATACGGCATTCAGGAACACGATACAGAGTATAAGGGTGCTCGGGGAGATTTGGACTTCACTTGTTTGTGCATTGATTTGCACTCATCAGATGCGGAGAATTTCTAACCAAATGATTTTTGAATACTAACTACATGTAGTGGAAGCCTACCAAAACATGGATGTTGTTTACACCAATGAGTTCATTATTAAATTTAAGCCAATCGCACACTGGCTTGACTACTCTACATAATTTTTTAAGGTAAATAGGTAGAATATCATCTAAATAGGGACGTGTGTGAGAGTGAAAGGATGTGGTTTCAGCAATGACACCAGGCCCACAAACTGGGACTTCTCTGAGCAAACAGAAAATTTAATGAAATCCAAGTTTTGTGAGATGGTCCAGTCCAAGGTGTCCCGGTCAGCCGCACTTTTAGACTACCCTCAACAGATCAAAGGAATGCTTTAAAACTGAACCTGAGAGAAAAGTTTTGGGAAATGAACTTAAATAGACACAAGAATATTGACTTCTGCCCTGCCTGGTTTGGCTCAGTGGATTGAGTGCCGGCCTGGGAACCGAAAGGTCCCTGGTTCAATTCCCAGTCAAGGTTGTGGGCCAGGTCCCCAGTCAGGGACATGCAAGAAACAGCTGATTGATGTATCTCTCAGACATCAGTGTTTCTTTCCCTTTTTCTCCCTCCCTTTCCCTCTCTCTAAAAATAAATAAATGAAATCTTAAAAAACAAACAAACAAAAAAGAACTTAGATCCTGCCAGCGATAAGAAAATGAAAGGAGTAAAATTCTTGTTCCAGTCACTTCAGTCAGGGAGGCCAGGAGTGCCCCAGACGTGCTTTCTTTCACACTGAACACGGGGGAGTGGAGTCTGAGCACAAAACGCCCAGGAGGCTGGCTTTTCCCTAGATTTCTGTGTGTGTTTTTACACAATGTTAAGAGCTAAGGCCGCCTCTCCCCTCCGATTTTGTGCACCATTCCTTTGTGCTTCTGACTCTTCTTCCTGTATAAGCAGCTCTGCTTATATCAAAAAGCATTTTGCAATTTCGGTATTAAAAAATAATTCTTCTCTGATTGGGTTGAGTTAGAGGCATGAAAGGGGAATGAGAGCAGAGTTGGAGAAAACTGTAGACATATTCTGAAACAGTAAAACAGAAGTGAAATTTGGTTGGGTTGTAGGAGGGAAGAATAAGTCTGTTTTTCCCTCTGTTCTTTTTTCTAGATGCTTCTAATCCTGGCCAACTTTAGAAGTAAGCCACTATTTACATGATATGTTTTTTTTTTTTTTAATTAATTAAATTTATTTATTTTTTTGAATTGATTATGCTGTTACAGTTGTTCCATTCCCCCCTCCATTTCCCTCCACCCTGCCCCCCCAACCCCACCATTACCCCCCTTTAGTTTATGTCCATGTGTCTTAAGTCCTTTAGGTTCTATATTTCCCAAACTATTCTCGCCCCCCCATCTATTTTCTATCTACTATCTATGCTACCTGTTTTCTGTACCTTCTCCCCCCATCTCCTCCTCCCATTCCCCTGTTGCTAACCCTCCTTGAGATCTTCATTTCTATGTTTCCACTCCTGCTCTAGCTGTCCTTTTAGTTTGCTTTCGTTTTAGGTGTGGTTGTTAATAACTGTGGGTTTGTTGTCCTTTCACTGTTCATGTTTCTTTATCTTCTTTTTCTTAGATAAGTCCCTTTAACATTTCATATAATAAGGGCTTGGTGATGATGAACTCCTTGAATTTGGTCTTATCTGAGAAGCACCTTATCTGTCCTTCCGTTCTAAATGAAAGTTTTGCTGGGTAGAGCAATCTTGGTTGTAGGTTTTTAGATTTCATGACTTGGAATATTTCTTTCCAGCCCCTTCTTGCCTGTAAGGTCTCTTTTGAGAAATCAGCTGACAGCCTGATGGGGACTCCTTTGTAGGTGATTGTCCCCTTAGCTCTTGCTGCTTCCAGGATTCTTTCCTTCATTTTAATTTTGGCTAATGTAATTATAATATGCCTTGGTGTGTTTCTTCTTGAGTCCAACTTTTTTGGTACTCTCTGGGCTTCTTGGATTTCTTGGAAGTCTATTTCCTTTGCCAGATTGGGGAAATTTTCTTTTATTATTTGTTCAAATAGTTTTTCCACTGGTGGTTGTGTCTTTCCCCCTTCTGGTACCCCTATAATTCGGATATTGGAGCGTTTAAAGATGTCCTGGAGGTTCCTAAGACTCTCCTCATTTCTTTGAATTCTTGCTCCTTGACTCTTTTCTGCTTGTCCATTATTTGCTTTCTTCTGGACCATTGCATTGATTTGAGTCCCAGTTTCCTTTTCATCTCTATGGGATTCCTGTGGAATTCCATTCATTTCCCTTAATTTAGCCTCCATATGTTTCTCTAATTTGTGGCTGTAATCCATCAAATCTGTGAGAAAGGTGATGACCAGTGTTTTAAACTGTGCGTCTGAGAGTTTTGCTATTTCTTCGTCATTTAGATTTATCTCTGGGGCTTTGAGTTCTGCCTGCGACATTTTTGGTCTGTTCTGGCCCTTTAAGTGGGACAAGCGGCGCCTTGGAGTCCCAGGTCGCTGGGTTGTGACGCTGTATGTGGGGGCGTGGTCAGAGCGGGAAATGGCGCCCCGCCGCCGCCGCTGCAGCTGCCGCCGCCGCTGCCGCCGCCGGGCTGGTCGAACCGCTCACTCCCTCACTCGCGCGCAACCAGGCAACCACAGTCAACTCGTTGCCACCGCCTCCCCACTGTGTCGCTCCCCCGGTGGGCTGCTCGGCGGCTCACCAGGTCCAATCCTGGGTTTGGAACCCGCGTGACTGGATTTGCGCGCCGGATTCCGCGCCGGTCCGACCGAGCCCTCCTTTGTAAGTCTTCACCGGACACTGGTTTCGCCCCTTACCGGTCAGGCTGAAGAATTTGTTGTTAGCGGACTTCCGAAAAGTTCAGTTTTCCGTGTTCTGGTTGTGTTTTGTGATGCTAATATTTAGTTGTCCCTAAACTTGGTTGTGTGAGGAGGCAGGCACATCCAGCTAAACCTCCATCTTGGCGGAAGTCCTCTACATGATATGTTTTTTTTTTTTTTTTAAGTTTTTAAATTTTTTTTTTAATTTTTTTTATTGATTATGCTGTTACAGTTGTTCTATTCCCCCTTTATTCCCCTCCACCCTACCCACCATCCCCACCATCACCCACCCTTTAGTTTATGACCATGTGTCTCAAGTCCTTTAGATTCTATATTTCCCATGCTATTCTTGCCCCCCCATCTATTTTCTATCTACTGTCTATGCTACTTATTTTCTGTACCTTCTCCCCCCTTCTCCTCCTCCCACTCCCCTGTTGCTAACCCTCCTTGAGATCTTCATTTCTATGTTTCCACTCCTGATCAAGCTGTCCTTTTAGTTTGCTTTCGTTTTAGGTGTGGTTGTTAATAACTGTGAGTTTGTTGCCCTTTCACTGTTCATGTTTCTTTAACTTCTTTTTCTTAGATAAGTCCCTTTAACATTTCATATAATAAGGGCTTGGTGATGATGAACTCCCTTGAATTTGATCTTATCTGAGAAGCACCTTATCTGTCCTTCCATTTTAAATGAAAGTTTTGCTGGATAGAGCAATCTTGGTTGTAGGTCTTTAGATTTCATGACTTGGAATACCTCTTTCCAGCCCCTTCTTGCCTGTAAGGTCTCTTTTGAGAAATCCGCTGACAGTCTGATGGGGACTCCTTTGTAGGTGACTGTCCCCTTAGCTCTTGCTGCTTCTAGGATTCTCTCCTTCATTTTAATCTTGGCTAATGTAATGATGATGTGCCTTGGTGTGTTCCTTCTTGGGTCCAACTTCTTTGGTACTCTCTGAGCTTCCTGGATTTCCTGGAAGTCTATTTCCTTTGCCAGATTGGGGAAATTCTCCTTTATTATTTGTTCAAATAAGTTTTCCACAGGTGGCTGTGCCTTTCCCCCTTCTGGTACCCCTATAATTCGGATGTTGGAGCGTTTAAAGATGTCCTGGAGGTTCCTAAGACTCTCCTCATTTCTTTGAATTCTTGCTTCTTGACTCTTTTCTGTTTGGCCATTATTTGCTTTCTTCTGGTCCACTCCATTGATTTGAGTCCCAGTTTCCTTTTCATTGCTATTGGTGTCCTGTGCAATTCCATTCATTTCAATTAGTTTCGCCTTCATATATTTGTCTAATTTGTCGGTATAATCAACCAGTTCTGTGAGGATCCTGATCACCAATGTTTTAAACTGTGCGTCTGTGAGTTTTGCTATTTCTTCATCGCTTAGATTTATTGGCTCTGGGGCTCTGAGATCCTCCTGCGCCATTCTTGGTCTGTTCGGGCCCTTTAAGAAGCGGCGCCTTGGATTCCCAGGTTGCTGGGTTGTGACGCTCTATGTGGGGGCGTGGCCCGAGCGGGGAAATGGCGACCCCCTCTGCCGCTTCTCACAGCAGGGTGCGGAGGAGCAGTGCCTTAGGTGGTTCACCTGGGCCAGGCCGCTCAGAGTCGCTGGGTTATGACGCTGTATGTGGAGGTGGGGTCAGAGCAGGGAAATGGCGGCGCCCTCCACTGCCGCCTGCCATGGGGACTTGCCGGCCAGGTCCAACCGCCCACTCCCTCGCCTGTCCACCCTCGCACAAATGCGCGACCTCAGTCAACACGCAGCCCCGGGCCCGGCTGTCTCCCCCGCGGTCGCTGGCCTGGTTGCTCGCTGGGTCGCTCACTAGGTCTGACCCTGCGCCTGGATTCCGCCGGCCTGAGTGTGTCTGGCCGAGACCTCCTGTGCAACCCTGCTCCGCCAGCCGCTGGTTTCGCCCCTTACCGGTCAGGCTGAAGAATTTGTTGTTAACGGACTTCCGAAAAGTTCAATTTTCTGTGTTCTGGCTGTGTTTTCTGTTGCTAATATTTAGTTTTCTCTAATCTTGGTTGTGTGAGAAGGCACGGCACATCCACCTATGCCTCCATCTTGGCGGAAGTCCTACATGATATGTTTTAAGAGGACTTGACAAAAAAGAGAAAGGCTTTAGTTCAGAAATACTTCTCCTACTGATTCCCGAAATCTCAGATATGCAATTTAATTCTGTCTTAATTACTGCCTTCTTTGGTCCCATTTTTTAAAAAATGATCCTCTTCTGGGCAGATTTATATGAGAAATTCTCAACTCTTTTTTTAAACCATTAGAACCTTTATTCTTTTTCTTAGGATGATGTATGATCATTTTCTACATTGGATTAATTTGAAGATACCCATTCCATAATTTATAGTAAAACTAAAATTATGCAGAAAATGCAAATTAAGGTAAGAAAAAGAAATAATATAAATGCTGCTGATGGTTGTAAAAAATATCCAAATAAAGGACCAAAACAAATAAATACAGTGTTTACTGATGGTTGTCTTGGGGTGGCTAATTATAATTGTTTTTTCTTTACTATCTTTTTCAAGTCATCAGCAATATAACTTCATTTATTTTTACTGAAAAAAATGGGTATTAAAATGGTCTTCTCTTTCTGATCAGCAAATCTGGGAGTAGACGCCTAGAGACTGACCAGAGAAATTCCCAGTTCTTAAGGAAACTCATTTAACACCTTACTCCAGAACTGAGGAGGACGGACCAGTCAGAGTTCAGTTCTTTGTATAGATGCTCTAAGTCCATTCATTTGACCATGTGTAACAGGAAAGGTTGGGCTGCTTGATTCGTTTTGCTTCTCTTTGTGGAACTCTGCATCCTCCGTACGGAGGGAACCCTGAACTGAAGAGCAAAGTCTAAACGTGTGTTCACCTGCCGTATTATATCTAGACAGTGAGAGCACCGGTTCATTTCCTCAGGGTAACTGCCTCATTGTCTTCTTCACAATCCCACGCAAGATGTCCTGGGATTACAACAAGGATTATTATGTTAATCAAACCCCTTGTGGAGATCTCATCCAATTTTGCAAGTTAGATTAGGTGACACAAGGCAGGAAACTGCATTCATTGGGTCAGTGGAGCCTTGTACTGAAGTATTTAGTACCACGCTACCTCCCCACTCATTCGTAGTGACTTACACCCAATTGCCTTATAGACTTTAGGACAAACTGTCGGGTGGGAAGAATAGTTAGGTATTATTTTGTAGCTAAGTGTATATAACTGTAAGGGTGTCACAACAATGGTAACTGTAATATGTGTAGGTGTGTGTGTAACTAAGGTATATAAATACACTAGATCACCTTCTCTGTGGAAGTCGGAGTTGAGTCAGAACAGCAGGCTGGGTGTTCTGCTGAGGTGGTGGTTTAGCAGAGGCCAGACATGGTCTTGGGCAGAGATTAGAAATTCCTGGTTTGACTGACGTTACAAATTGGGCATGGTGCCCATGCCTGTGTGTGTAAATATGCATGTATTTATCCTGACTCCTGACACTTCTGAAATGTTTATCAAATACTGTAAGTCCTTTTTGCTTTTTCCTGATGGATTGGTGGAATATGAAAGAAGAGAGGTTAAATCTGACCCTGAGGTTCCAAACCACAGCTCTTGCCTTGTTCTAAATCTTCCTCATCTGAATCTCTGATCATCTCTGCTTGTTCTCAGACCGCCTGCCACCTTCAACTCGGTAACACTCTTGTCTCTGAGGATCGGTTGCCTGCTGCACCGTCTTCTAAAGTTATCTCCTTGTCTTTAGTTTTCTCTCGGCTGGCCTTTCAGGGACTAGTGAGCACTCACAAAAGTGGTCCCTGTCTGGTATCCTCTCAGCACCCTTGGTCCTGAAGACAGTGTAACAATGAGGCAGTGAGGACCGCTTCACACCTCTTTGAAACAAACAGCAGAGGATGGTGACCTTTTTGCCAACTCTCTAGCTTAAAGCCTTTGCAACAAAAGTGATGGGACAACTTGTCAAGTGTTTCACAAATTGGGGGTCTCAATTCTTCCTGTCTCAGTGAGTGAAGGTCACTTTAATAGGTTTCCCTGTCCCAGTCTGTAAAAACAGGGTAATGCCACTCGGCTTGAGATGAAAATCAAACCGAAGGAGGGAGTTTAAAATATATTTAAACATTTACCATACTAAGCTCTTTTTATATTAAAAAAGTTAATTTTACGTCATATTATATTTAAGCCCCACATTAAGAAGTTGTTTTACATGGTTTGATCCTCATGAGGTAGGATCAGATTTTACAGGTGAAGACATTGAGGTTGGTTACATACAGGTTGGTTACGTTGTGTGTACAAGGTCACACAGCCAGTACATGGTAGGGCGGGCATTCCACCCAGGTCTGCTGGACACCGGGCTCCTTGCCCTTAACCACCTCACCTGCGGTTCTTCCATGTGACCACTGGATCCCTGGTGTGCCTGTTATGTGCAGACTCCCAGGTGCCACTCTCAGAGTCGGGCTGAGCCTGGAGATCTGCCCGGTGGCATCTGAGCGGCCTAAAGTGTCACAGCCACCGTATCTCATTATACTGCCGCTAAATGGTCGGAAAGCCTTCCGCTCGTGAGTTTATGGTCCTGGCAAATCCTCTAAGGTTATGTGCAGGAGTCTAAACCTAGGATTTCACAAATAAAAACAAGCAGGTGTGTATTTCAAGTCCATTACTATGTCAGTGTAATAAAATGTGTAAGGTCAGAGTTCATTGGTAGAGAATAATTTCCAAAGTAATTCATTTAAGTGGAAAGGAATCTTTTAAAAGGTAGGATACTAAACAGTATCACTGGGGAGGCTAAATGAAGCAGTGTTTAGACTGAGCATCTAAAAGTGATTTCCAAAACCTCACCACAGAACTGGGCCTCAGAGGCTATTACTCTCACCATGACCAGGATGCTGCCTTGTTGTGAGGAGAGCAGAGGTTCGGGGTGGTGCCAGGCTTTAGGGAGTGGACAGACACTCCCGAGGGTGATCAGCAGGGAACAGCTGGGGGACTCAGATGCAGAACAGAGGCCAGGGAAGCAGGCAGTTCAGAAGACAGGGGTGGCCAACACTGTTACAGACAGGAAGGACCAGCGTTATTTCTTTTTTAAAGACAAGACTAAGAAGTATTGTTGACCTTGATGCCACGTGACCTTTGCTGGGTCAGTTAGTGAGTTTTTCCAGCGCCGTTTCAGGGGGTGAGATAAACAGTAAGTGGACGACGACCAAGCGGAAACAGCATGTGCAGCATGGAAGACAGGCGGCTCAAGGAGTTGAGTTGAGATGGAAAGGAAACAATATGGTGGCTAGAGAAGACCTGGGAGTTTTTATTTGTTGTTGGTTTGTTTGTTAGGTCAAGAGAAACTTGAGCAGAGAGGTCAGAGGGAAAGGGGTCAAGGGCCAGAGGGAGGGTGCAATGTAAGACAGGTGACAGCTCATCTAATGACTGCAGGAGAGAGAGTGGCAAGGGCGCAGTGACAGCACGTGGAGGTGGAGGGTGGAGGGTGGAGTCCTGGTTGTAACCGTAGCCAGGGTCCTGATTTTCCTCTTGAACTAGACGAGGTCGCCGGCTGAGAAGGAAGGGCTCTGGGGCGTGGAGCTGGGGAGCGGTACAGGTTTGGGGCCCGGGCTGTGAGGACGGGAGGAGGACTGCCGGTCAAGGGCATTACGGCCTGAGGAAAACAGGAGATTGGGGATTCAGAGTTGGGCCTCCCTGCCGAAGTAGCGCTGGGTTCGGCGTCCCACAGCCTTAGACCAGACGGGAGAGGCGGGTCATGGGATGGCGGCAAGGGCGGCACCGACTTCCAGTCCAGGACGGTGTTGGGCGCCACGTGTCTCGTCTCCTAACCAAATGTGACTTTTCCTGTTCGGAGGCAGGTGCCCCAGTCGGGAACCCTGAAGCTGTCCCACCTGCAGGAAGGAACGTACACCTTTCAGCTCACGGTGACGGACGCCGCCGCTCAGAGGAGCTCCGACAACGTCTCGGTGACCGTGCTGCCCGCGGCCTCGTCCCCGGGAGGTGAGGAGGAGGAGGCCGGCAGAAGCCAGACTGCTGAGGAGGGAGGGTATCGGTCGGCTTTTCACAGCCTAACACCGCATTCCGCGGGCTTATTCCGGGGCGGGGGTGGGGGGGGGGGCTGTCCAGTGAGACAGTGTCTGCCAAAAGTGCGCCGGCAGGAGCGGTTCCGGTAAACAATGCAAAGAACGCCGCGGGATGCCGCGGGGACACCCTGCGTGAGCCAGCGGCGCCTTCCCTGGGCTCGAGTCCATACAGGGCTTTCCGGGGAAGGATCTCCTTTCAAGCTGGGGGTGGCTGTCCGATATGCACACTCGAGAGTAAGACGTACGTTCAAGACACATTAAAATACGTGCAGTGCATGTGTCAGTATGAAAGGACTGTTTAGACGTTTGCGTGGACCCTTTAGGCGGATGCGCAGGTGCATTGATAACGCCGCTATCGCCGCCTGTCTTGAGGCTCGCGTTCTGCTGCCCCTGTAAAGCCATCTCGTTTTTGTGGGGCTTACTTTCCCAAACATCTACATTTCTAAGATTAGCTCGTCAAGTTAAAAAATCATATGAGCCCTGGCCGGTGTAGCTCAGTGGTTTGAGCACAGGCCTCAAAGGATCTCAGATCGGTTCCTAAGCGGAGCACATGCCTGGGTTGCAGGCCAGTCCGCAGCAGGGGACGCAGGAGAAGGAACCACACAATGACATTTCTCTCCCTCTTTCCTTCCCTTCCTCTCTAAAGACAAATAAAATCTTTAAAAAAATCATATGAAACCAGGACCACTGAGGATCCCCACCTTTCACGGGTGGGGAAGGGTGAGACTGAGATGTCTCGCTTCGGAGGCTCCAGCCGCTCATCAGGTGCGCGGGGGAGAGTCCGCTGTGCGCAGGCGCCGTGCTGGGCGCTGGGCGTGGCTCCGCGACCCGGGCCCCTCCCGAGTGGTGCGCTGAACCTGCGGCGTCACTGGTGAACTTTCAGCACGTCTGTAGCATCTTCGATTTCCTTGATTGCTCCGTGCGTGGGTGGTCATCGGGCCATCAGTTAGAAGACTAAGGAAAGGGATATCGGAATATGACACTGTTGCTGATCCTGTCTTCCATCAAAGACAGAGAGGAATGCAGGCAGTATTTGTACCTTGAGACTTTAAGTTCTCGTTTAAACATTACTGTCATTAGAATTATGTATTAAAAAAGTATTACGCTCATACTCACAAAAAGAAGGGGGAAGCGGGTTAACTTTCCGGTGTGTGCTAGTATTATGTAAAGGGGACATTCGAGATGACACACAGCAGCCACCGCAGCCATCCGAAGGGCCGTGCCGGTTTATCCCCAAACCCGCGCGTCTCAGCGCAACTCCGAGGGCACAAGCACCTCCGTGCACTTCTGCTGTGCGCCGTGTCTGCATGAAGCAGAACGTGTCCCGTGATGGTGGTGTCCCAGGTCTGGGGCAGCTGTGCTTCCGCTCGAGGATATGGTCAATAGCTGCTTGCGGAGGTCAGGCTGCTGTCCCTCCTGGGAGGTGCAGCCTGTGAGCTGCGGGCCTTTGCGCCCACCAACCGGTGGGATCAGGGTGCCTGGGGCCTGCGCCTGCTCGGACCTGCTACTGCCGCTTCTCTGTGTGCTGCATTGGAAACGGAAACCAAGCGGGTAAACTGTTTGCTGAATTGGGGGCGGGGGAGAAATGAAGGAAGGAGATTTTAGAGTCCCAAGGACTTGGCAACCTTGGTGATTTCCCTTCCCCAGGGAATCAGAGCATGAGCAGCCTTCAGAATTTGGGGGGCTGACGCTCAGTCCAGCCAAGGTTTAAGCTGATTGTGCAGGAAGAGGGGTGAGTGCACGTGGAACGGCCAGACTCCAGGGGCTGCCCACAGCAGCTCTGGGAGGCAGGGACCGGGAGGGAGCGGAGCTATCAGTCCCCCCTATGCGAGCAGGCCCTGGGGACATACTGCTGCTGCACAGGGCCAGACAGAACAGTTTGAGTGTTTTCATGTGCTGGGCGAGCACCGGGGCCGTTGGAAATGTGACACTGGCTCCAGTCAGTCACTCCCCAGCACAGGACGGTGGGGCCCAGAGGGCTGCCTTCCTGGGGTGGAGTGTGGGCCTGGGCAGGGACTGAGCAGAGAGCTGATTCTGGGAGGAAAGTGCTCAGGGGAAGAAGACAGAGAAACCCTTCCTTCCTACAGAAGTGAGCGAGGGGTTGCTTGGCACAGCCTGGGAGGGAGAAGGGGCCTGCGCTGAGATGCGCGGGCGGCTAGAGCACCCCGCCCCAACTTGTTCTTCCTGGTTTGTTTACTCAGGCCCATTTTCCAGGCTCCAGAGGTACATTGCTGGTTGTACATTTCTGGCCTTTCTCCAAAAGGATAATAAAATGTGTTCAAAGTGGCAGGCAGTTATTGGGATCACTTTTGATTACTGAAAGGCCTCTTGAGTATAGGTCTAATGTATGTAACTTTATATAGGAAATAAAAAGGATGCTGTACTACTGTCTGCCCTCCAGAGTCACTCACTGGTTAGATTGGAATAACACACGATGAATTAAATAAAACACCACAGAGGCATTGACAACCAGAGATGGGGATGAACAGGTATTTCTGTCCCCCTATTGCAAATACTGATCTTCTAGTTAATGACCCAGCTGTCATGCTAAAAGGGTGGCTGGCCCCTTCTGGGGTGAACAGACAAGCACATACCTCTGCTTATGTGATGACAACTTGGCACATTTTTTGATATAGTGGCTACATGTTCTCAAGCTTTGGGAAAGATAGTCCATTCAAAGAGCCAGCCAACAAACATTTCCGATATGATCTAGATTAATGATCTCCAAGTAGGATCCCTCCCAAGTGGTGAAGACATTTTTAGGATGGAAAAGAAGACACAGGGATTTATGTTTTATGAATTTTTAATCTTCTAAGTTCTCAGTGTATTTTATAACATGCACAGCATTTAGCATAATGGTACATGCATGTTATTTACAGACGGAAGGTGCATATTCACCAATATGCTATGAGTTGGGATGCGTGGTTGAAAGTGTAGAGGCCACCCATCCAGAAAGAGAGGGATAAATTATAAATATGGATCTTTCTCCAAAACTACCATGGAATAAGTAAAACTTTGATGTATTTAGGAGTTTTACATATGGACTTGGGAAAAGTGAGCAAAGGCTGTGTCCTGCTTGGTGTTCAAAGTCCCCTTCACTTTACCTCCGAACTCCACCCTGTTGACAGAAGCTGATTCTCCTTTTTAGGTCCAAGTTCTCAGTCACGACTGTAGGCCCCTTGCTTCCTCTTCTTTCTCAGGAGCTTTAACTAATCCCTCCTCTTCCTCTTAGACTCCTTTGCTGGTCTTTATCTGCCCCTCAGTGGACTGTGCAGCCAGGACTTGGCCTAGCCTGTTTACCACGCCCAGCCATGTGTCTCAGGGGAGTGACATCAGCGCCACTGCTGCATGTCCTGAGAGAGTTCTCTAGTCCATCCCATCCCTGGGAATTACTGGGCTCCTTTTGTGTCTGTAGCCTGAACTCTTTCATCTGCATTCCCAGTCTCAGGAAGTCCCCCAGCTGTTATGTAGCTGAGTCTAGTACATTTGGCTTAATCTGGAGCGGGGAATGCCTCTTAAGAAAATGTATTGTAGCTTCTATGCATTGCGCTGTGGATTAAAAACTCCTAAGAGCTCCAAAAAGGAGACAGTTCCATAATTTAAAGAAAATAAGTTCATACCAGCTAGTGTCTAAAGTTTCTGTTTATTCTTTACTGTATCAAGGGCAGTCAACAACTACGATTCAAGAGGAAAAAGTTAACCCCAGTAAAAAGCATTACTTAGGAAACAGGAATGTAAGCCATAGCATGTATAAAACACGGCCAGCCACCTGAGGGCCATGCAGGGTATAACCGAGGAGATGATGGGATGAAGGAACGAAGGCAGAGGCAGACCCCTGAGCGAGGAGGCCAGGTCAGGAGGGGGAAGACCAGAGCTGCTGCTCCTCTCCTCCCACCTCATAGGCAGTGTCTGCTTGGAGAGCAGCCCTGACATGAAGCCCACGGTGATTCCTGAGAATTAAGTCAGGGGGCCCAAGAAGAGACCCCCTTAAATTTTCCAGAACCTGTTGCTCCAGCTCCGGCTACTGAGTGTTTCCTCAGTATCTGCCTCTTTGCCCACACGCATTTCATCACACATTTAGTCTCTGTCCATCTTGACGCGGTGGGAGTCAGCATTCCCGAGCTCCTGTGACCCGAGTCTTGTTTATAAATAGGATGCTCGAAGGTTTGCTCCCGCTACCACTTCTTCTGCGACGATGGCTGTTGCATCGACATCACCCTGGCCTGCGATGGAGTGGAGCAGTGTCCAGACAGGTCTGACGAAGCTTTCTGTCGCAACTGTGAGTCCGCTGCACGGCACTTGGGGGAGAAGGGGGTGTCTGTATTCTCACAACGAAATGCAAAGTCAGTATCGCTCTTTTTCTGCCCAGTTTCAGGTGAGACTTCATGTGAACAAGCTTTGCCTTACATTAAGCAGCATTTATTCTGAGTCTCTAATGCTAGTTACAAAGGTCAGATATTCTGTATTGCTGATATTTTTTAAGAAATTGTTTTCCATTTTCCAAAAGGTTCCTTACCATCCTAAAAATGCTCTATTAACACAGTTGAACCTCAGTTCTCAAACGTCTTGGTTCTTGAACAATTTGGTTCTCAACCAAGTTGTTCACAGAAAAAAAAAATGTCCTGGTTGTCCAACAGGAATCCAGGTCTTGATTCTCTACCCGACGACCCTTTTGTGCTGACACCTGTATGGTGAGCACGTGCCTCTCGGGTGACAGGCAACGGAGATTCGGTTTTTGAACAAGTTGTTTCTCAAACTGTTTTCGAAATGAATCACCGAGGTTCTGCTATATATGCTTTCAAAAAGCTGAATGAGCTAACACTTTTGTTTTGATCAAACTTTCAAAGAACATTTTCGACCCACTAGGGTGTGGCTGTGTCATCTAAGGCAGTCTTCTGTCGCACACGTAAGCGTGCAGCATAAGGAAGAGGAACAGCCGCAGGAAGTTCCGAGGTGCCGGTTTGGGGAAGGCTGATGACAGACAGACGTTTTGTCTGTCAGTTTATATGTGACAGAAAGTGACTCATTGGAGACATCACTGGGAAACAAGGGAGAGAAGTTTCCATGGGGCTCTGATATGTCTTAAATGGATAGGTTATTATCCCCAAGTGCCCGTGATTTCAAATCTGCTGGAACTTTAGTGGTTTCCTGAAAGTTCAGAGAAGGAACCCAGCAGCTGACTACTCTTCTGCACTTCAGTGAGCCTGGAGCGGAAAGCAACGACTCACACGGCAACTGCCCAGCCTAGAAGCACAGGACGGAGCGAAGATGCAGAACATGCAGCGGGCGGCTTCTCCTCGGAGAAGTTCCAGGAAGCCGCGGCCCCGAACGGGCCACCCGCGCTATCAGACGTGGAGAAGAGGAATCGTTCCACCTTCTGGGGACCAAAGATTCCAACAGATCCTGTGGTGCCAGGTAAGGACTTGAGACAGGTTCTCCACAAAGAGCCTCGTTTTCTGTAATGACACTGGCTGGAGATTTAGGTTATATTTGAAGAGTGTTAAGGAAACATCTCAAAAGAAAGGAGAGTTAAAATGAAGAATTTAGCCAAAGGGAAAAAAAAAACACTTGACATTTGCTCTGATTATTTATAGTAAGAAACACTGACTAAATACTTTCTTACATTCATAACCAGATGCACAATCCAGAGGTATCAACGTTTATTTGTAAATAAATTAGTTAGAAAGTTTTTTTATTTTTAATCCTCATGTGAAGACATGCTTATTGATTTTAGAGAGAGTGGAAGGGAGGGAAAGAGAGAGGGAGAGAAGCATCGACAGGTTGCCCTTTATAGATGCCCCAACTGGGCATGGCACCCACATCGGCCAGACATCTGCCCTGACTGGGCATCGAACCCACGACCCTTCAGTTTACAGGATGATTCTTAACCAAATGAGCCACATCGACCAGGGTTAGAGTTTAAAGTTTTAATGACTGTGTTAAGGAAACTAATGCCCTAAGTGTTGAATTTTAGATTATTTTGAGGTAAAGCAGGGTAACCCCTGTGCATTCACCTGTAAATCCTTCTCACACTAAGTAAATGAAAAGAAAATATGTTGAAATGGTTGCATGGGCTAGTAATTCAGCATTATGCTTTCAGTCTAACTAAATCTGTAATTTATAGTTTAAATAAGGCCTATAATATTTTAAAAAGTATTCACACTGCTGAAACATCACAAGCTTGTATCATTCTAAAATTCTTTTTTACATTTATAGTTAGTTGCATAATTGTATGACATAGGAAAAAGAAATATAGATGATCACATTTATGAATGCGTTTGCAAATATCTTCAGTCCTCAAACTCTGTATAAATTCAGCTGAAATAATGTCACTATTTTAATGACTTATGAAAACTTTTTGTCCGTTGCAGAAGATACAGAGGATACAAATAGTAAAAAAAAAAAAGGCTTAAAATATTGCCCTTTATTGAAAAGAAATTTTAATGTTTTGGTATATTTGCTTACAATATTTTGTCTATCCACTTTGTAGATTTTAAGTGCCTTCATACAAATATGTTTCAAAAATTCCATTCTGGACCTTTTTGACAGTTCAGGTTAGGTACCAGAGGCCTGCTTTCGTCAATTCCTTGTGGATCCTGCCACCTAATGGTCAAATTCAGCACTACAGCGCTGCCTTGGGATTTTAGTCCATTTTCTCTGTATGGAGCGGACAGCCACCTAAGAAGCTGAGTCAGGCAGGGGAGGCCAAGCGTTTTTTGGCAGGAGGCACGAAGAGCTGATGGAGAGAACTGAGCTTTCAGAGGCCAGGGTGGATGGACTCCTGCTGTGTCTCTGTGGTAGAGAGGCCCATGTGGGCGTGAATGAATTCACAGCAGGCAGAGTGGAGACCAAAGGCCAGGTCTGCTGAATTAGGTTCCAGTCTGAGTTCTGGCTTTAGAACCTTGAGAGACAAGTTGCTTCCTATCTCTAGACCTCAGTTTCCCCACAGTTAGCATAGGATTTCAGCCGGGGGACCTATGGCCCCATCCAGCACTGAGTCTGTTTTAGGGCTGCTAGATAGCCTGAGGTTCATACAGCACTGCATCTGCCCTAATTGGTGCTAGGTATTGCTCAGAGATCTGTCACCTGAGAGGGACCAGGACTCAGGTCTGACCCAGCACGGTCTGGAATGTGTGGGTTCTTGACTTTGTGCAGGAAAGATTTCACGACACGAGTCCAGGTGACTTTGAGAGTATGTTTATTAAAATTGGGGATAGTGAAACAAAGGAAGGGCTTAAGATAGAAGAGGCAAGATCACAGCAACAGGAGTGAGCCTGGACTGGGCTGCCGCGACTCAGAAAGGCAGTCACAGTAACAGAAGTGAGCCACATGGGCCGTGCAGACTCAGGAAAGTTACAGAGGCTCAGATAGGCTCAGGGGTGAACCTGGGACAAGCTGCCACTGCCTACTGCTCCCTAGTTGCGAGTCTTGTGGGGACCCTTAGAGCTTAGGGGAAAGCAAGCAAAAGTAAATGCCTGAGAAGAGGCTGGGGGAGGGGTGTGGGTGTGCTCAAGGAGCAGGGACTGGGTCTGTTTCCTTTAAAAAAGGGTTTTTACCTGTTTTCTGAAGGGAGGAGTTTTAGGGGAAGTCTCAGGGGAGGGTCTCAACAGAGCATTCAGCAGCTTTCTGGGTGTGTCCTCTCATATGCTGATGTATTAAAATGAGTGAATAGGGGAATCTGGGATCATTCTCATGGCTTTGCTTTTATCTTGTATTTGTCTGGATCTAATTGGATTTTCTATGGTTTATTCCTGACTTTTTCTGTTCTGGGGTTTGGCTGGCACTACTGGTGCCATCTGGGTCTCTGTTCTCTCTCTCTCCCTGAGCAGGTTGATCTAAGCTGCTTGCTCTCTTGTTGGGGAGGAGAGGTGTCAACCACCTGCTCCTGAGTGTCCTTGGTTAGGGAAGATAAGACCTTGTGATTTATTAGTGGGCTCTTCATTGCTTGGCCTTGTTTAACTTTTCTCAGCCTCCTTCATTCCACTTGCCAAGGGATTTCCTAGCTTCCCACTCTCCTCTCCAACCCCAGTGCTGGGTCCTGGGGAGTGAGGACTCAGCCTCAGAGTCGTTTTGAAAATAACGCGCCAGGCTGCCACCACCAGGCGTGGGAGTTGCCACCCAGTTTGAAATATATTTGCATTCTCAGACACTGAAACACAAGGCTTCGACTTGTGCTATCAAGATGTAAGGAATGGAGTTGGAATGATGTAAGAGATGCAGAGAGATTAGATATCCACTTACTTATAATATATATTGTTTTTTCCTAATTATTAAGGTGATACGTATTTACTGTAGAAAATTTGGAGACTACAGAAAAAAATTTAAATCATCTAGTAAAACTCACTGTAAAGGTTTTGTTGCATTTTCTTTTAGTTATTTTGATTTATATACATAGGCACACACATTTATTTACTTTTAACAAAATTAGGATATTATTTTTGCCAAACTTTTATTTTTCTTATGAGCATTTTTATGTTATTAAACGTCCATCAAAAACACAATGTTTGGTCCTGGCCAGGCATCTCCATTGGTTAGAGCACTGTCCCCATACGCTGAGGTCCTGGGGTCAACAGGGGGCAAGGAAGTGTCAGCCCGTGAGTGCGTAGGTGAATGCAGCAGCAAGTTGATGTTTTCTCTTTCTCTCTCTTCCCTCTTCCTCCCTCTCTAACATCGAATCAATCCATATAAAAAAATGTTTATACCTGTAATGTTTGAAAATGCAGGGTAAAGAAAGTGGGAAGAACAGATCTTTGAAAACGTTAGAAAGGGCCCTCATGGCACATGACTTTCGTTTCACCAAGGGGCAGCCGTCTCCCCTCACCCTTCTGTCATCCCTAAGACCACCAGGCGAGAAGCCCCAGCTTCCAAGTTCATGTGAGCTGAAATGATGTATGTTATACTCTGCATAGCACAGATCAAAAACTGCATTACTGTTCTTGACCTATGCCTGAATTTTATAAGGATCATCAGCTAGCACAAGAAATTTGGACGCGTTAAATTTTCTGCTGCCTCCTTCCCCTGCAGACATGTTCTGAGGATAGAAAGCCTTACCTCACTTCAGACGTGCTGAAGAGATGACAATATTAATACTCGTGATGCAGTACAGAAAGTAGTGAGAGGCAGCTTTTCCTCTATCACACTGACAGAGAGAAAAAGTATAATAATGCTTCTAAGAGTACAGAGAAGCAAGTCTCATGTACTTTTGATGGGATTGACTTAATTTTCCATTATCCAGTTGATTTGTGATCCTTAGTAAATTCATGTATATTTATTTCTCGGTACAAATCACCAAATACATTCATATGGTAGGTTTACAGTCTTATTTCAGTTGCGGGCGCCATGCACACTCTGTTGGTGCCGTGTGAGTGACAAAGCAGTGGATTTACACCCGGCCGTGTGGCCCACTTACTGAACCTGGGCGAGTGCTGATCCTCTGCATCTGAGCAGAAAAACCAGAGCAGGGTCAAGGGGAGAAAGGGAAATAGCTTGTCTCTGGTCCTTGTGTATGCTCTCTGTTCGTTTTTTTATGAAGGAAACTTTCTGCACTTCTCTGCTTTCCACTGTGTTCAGAAACGACCCTTGACTTTCCTAGCTTTCCTTCCCTTCTTCTCTGGGCTGGGGGCCGGGGGCAGGGCCTGTGGCTTTGTACTAGCCACACACTCTGCTTTACTGAATCCGTCACATTAGTTATCTAGTTGGTGATATCAAACATAGGCCTATGTTTGATACTCCCTTTAAATATCAAACTGATGAGCATCTTAATGTTCATAAACTTGCTATCCTTTAAGTCCTTTCTTTAAGTCCATCTTAAAAAAATAAATATGGCTGTAGTTTCATGTCTGTTTCCTAAAATTTCTGCTGTACCTTCAGTATGTGTTCTACTCATTTTCCACAGATAGCGGTTCCTCGAAGAGCAGAAAAGAGGAAAATTACATTTTTGAGTCAAAGAGCAACCGAGGAGGAGCAGAACACCCAGCCCCAGAAATGGGTAAGTCTGCACCTGGAGTGGCATCATGGGGTATGAGGAGTTGCAGAATCACATACCCCCTAGTTGAGTAAGTTAGTAAAGTTTCAGCAGTTCGTGACGAGCGGTGACCTAGGGGTCAGAGCTGTATTCTAAGTGGGAATAGATTTGGGAAGCCTTCAAAAACAGAAGGGACAGTGCTTGCTGGAGGTGCTGATGGAAGATGAAGGACACTGGTTTCTTAGAGCTCACAAGGATTATCACACAATGACGTGTTCTCCCACCTACTAAGAAAGGAGGTGATATAAATGCTTGCAAATCATAAGAGGGAGGGATAGATTCTGGAGGGCTTAAAAGAAAAGGAACTGTATTCTCATCTCCTACATCGAGCTTCACCTTTGGTCCTCACACTAGTCACTTCGTTCCTCTTTTATTAGTGGTCCCTTCCAGGTGCAACATCTGTGAAGAGTCATTTCATGGCGTCGTGGTAAAGAACGTGGGCTCTCAAATCTGGTGCCGCAGTTCAGATCCTTGCTGCACCACTAGACTCTCACCTTGGGCAGGTTGTCTCATCTGCCTGGATCCCAACTTCCCCTTTAGTGAGGTGGAGGTAATAACGGTACCTGTCCCACAGGGTTGTTAGGGAGAATAAGGGGGCCCTGGATCAAAAGCATTTAGCACAATGCTTGGCTCAGCAATGAACTATCAGAGTAAAGCGCCTGAGTGCCTGGTTCTCTCCCGGTGTTCTAGTGGCAGAGACGGAAGCCAGCAGGAGCAGGGAAACTGTCGGGGGTGGAGGGGATATCTAGTAAGTGGAAGAAAGGTATCCTAATTCCATAATTTTGGTTAACGAGAAAGAAAACACTCTACATAATCCTGTGGAAAGTCAGGTTTTAGTCCTAAATCCCACAAACTAATTAGTTAAAACCTTTAGGGAACAAAGTGATTCTTGAGTTATAGATCTAAACTGAGAAAACCTTTCTCCTTTGGTGTTCTTTGTAATATCTGGACAACTAATTTCAAGCAATAGACAGGAAAATGTCCCAGAAATCAAACCCCTGGATGCTGCCTGGTCTGCTGTCCTGCTGGACTTCCCTTGTCCCAAGGCATCCCGGTCACGTGAACAGATTACCCAGTTCGTCCAGTTGGTTGTTTCTGAGAAAACTGTCATGATGTGGTTTTAAAGGGGTTAGAAAATTTTAAATCTCACATTACCCAAACTAAAAACATGGAGGAGTACTCAAAAGTCAAGAATAATTTTAGTGTTCTAGCAAGTACTTTGTGGGAGATTTCATTTTCTTTGTCAGCAAAGCATTAAATGGGAACTAGATTTGCCAGTTCAGAAAAGCCCCTGTTGTATGTCTGTCTGTTGTATGGTTACCCTGAAGCCTAAACACCAGTGTTCATCCTTAAGTAAGTCACACACGCGCAGAAGGGCATTTGCACCATTTTCCTGCCCCGGGCAAGCAGGGGGTGACCCAGGTTTGTCCTTTGTCCCATCCCCACGCGGCTAGTACAGGAAGATGCGGGGGGGAACGGACACCCTTATGGCCCTCAGCCATTTCAGAACTGCCTTGCTCTGGGTGGCCATTTGGGACTCTACAGCCAAAGCCCAGAGTGTGGGCCTGGAGAAATTCTGCAGAGATTCCCGAGTCCTCCGGAGGGCCTGGTGTGTGGGGGCCGTCTGAGCCAGCTCTAGAGTCCGGTTCTAGACTGTTGGTCTGTCACAGATCTTTACCTTTCACAGTTCTCTGTGGGAATCCCAGCCTCACCCAGAACTCTGTTTGACACCCAGCAGTCAGTACGCATCTTCCATGTCCCCTCTTCCTGTGTCCAGACACTACCAGATGGCATCTTCTTGGGGACTTTACCTGGGACTGTACAAATACACCAGCAGTTGAAATGCTGTTGGTATGTACTCGGCCCCAGGGCTTCTTGTCTTGAATGGGAGGCCACTCTACCTGGAACCAGTTTACAACCCAAAAGTCAAGCTATGGGGAGTGAAATTCCTCAGTGACCTGCCCCCAAACGTAAACCCTTGTCTGTTTGCACCCACCCTCTTTCCTGTCCCCCAGGACTAAAGGAACAGACGTCCCCTCTCCAAAGGTCAGCCTCTCCCCCAACCTTGATGCAGCCCCACATCCTCTCCGGTACACTGCTCCATCATTTAGTAACAGTCCTGTGTTTTCAGTCTGTTTCTTTACTGGCTCATCCCCCCCAACAGCTGCAGACACAATCAGATCTCTCCCTACACTGGTGTCCCTCAGCCTTTGATCTCCCTGCAAATGAACTTCCAGTTGCCAAGTCTAGTGGCCTCCCCAGGCTTCACCTCACCTGACCTCTCCTTGGCATCTCATTCAGCTGAGCCCTTTTGTCTTGAAATAATCTCTTCCAAGAGACTATTCTTGCTTCCAAGACTCCTTTCTCTCTTGGTTGCCCTACCATTCCTCTGACCTTCTTCTCCTTATTTCTCTCCTTTTTCCTGCCTTCTTAAATGCTGTTCCTCAGGACCTTGTCCCTGGCCTGTCTTCCTTTCTCCCTGGCGATCTCACCACCTCTGTGACTGCAGTAACCACCTGGATGCTAAAGGCTCCCACATACGTAGGCCCAAATAACCCATGAGCCTAATTTCTGTTAGAAATTCCACCTGGACCTCAATTTGAGAATGTCAAAAAATAAACCACCCATAAACTTCCATTACATCCAGATCACTCGAGCAAAACCCAGTGAACCAGATGCGTAGACCACACCTCTTGCACCTGCACCTCGTGAGCACCGAAGGGCTGTGGTGATAGGGCGTGAGGGCAGTGCAGGCCCTCTCTAGCATCTGCTTATTCTGTGATCACCGGCACTTAGCCCAGGGCCAGGCTGCTCATTAATGCAGAAGGAATGAGTAAATGAATGAGAGAAAATGTTACACAATAGGCTTATGCATTGGAGACTTTGGCTCCTCCAGTCCCACCAGTTGGCAAGACCCTTGCAGCTAAAAATAGCTCTTACTGTCTCATCTGCAAGACTGGCTGACTACACAGTATGTCAGACTAAAAATAGAGCCTCCTGTACTTGGTAAGACTGATCTGGTGTTTTACAGGTTTGACTTTTTTAGATTCCACATGTAAGTGATATCATTTAATAATGGTCTTTCTGTCTCTGATTTAGCTGGTAAATAAGCCATAGGGACCTAATGCACAGTGTAATGAATATAAATAATATTGTGTATAATAATATAACATGATAAATATTGCTTCACAATTATATTGCAATATATAATTTTATCAAAGTAGCAGGCTGTAGACCCTTAATTTGTGAAATATATCAATCACCCTGGCCAGGTGGTGGCTCAGTTGGTTGGAGCATCACCCTGTGCACCAGAAGGTTGCGGATTCAACCGCAACCGCAGCCGGGTCGGCCACGTAGGGGAGACAGCCGATCAATGTTTCTCACATCAGTCTTCCTCTCCCTCTCTCAAAATCAGTGAATATGTCCTCAGGTGAGGATTAAAAAAATGTAACTTATCAAATTTGTCAGATTTTTTCTTAAGTTAGACCAGGGTCTACCCTGTTCCTTGCAGACCCCTGCAAGCCTCTGAAGGCCACTCCTAGTCTGGGCGTGCATAGCAACCCCACAGGAGGTCCCTGCGAAGGGGAACTGTTTTCCCCTCCTCGACTGCCCAAAGCCCAAATTACACCAGCACGTTTTGAAGTTAGTTTTCAACTAACATGATCTACTGGCTGGGAGTAGGTTTCCTGAATTTAGAAAAGGAAATATTATGTTAAAGCACTAACTAGAACAATAAATCAGGAGTTAGTCCACATTTACTTTAAGAGACAATGGTCATGTGTAACCTATGATGAGTGTAACCTTTCACTACAATGAAAAAGTTTCCCAACTTCACAGCTATTTACAGGACGTCTGTCACAGGGGATATAAGGGCGACCTGACTGCAACATGTGTACTCGTGGACGCCATCTGTAAATTCTGTAGGAACCTGGTGGAGAATGTGATTTTAAAAGGTCAGGGTTTGAGACCTAGGCCCGCCATTTACTAGCTACGTGCTACTTAATCTCTCGGCACCTCAGTTAATCTGCAAGATGGTGGTAATATGGGTATCTCCTTAGGCAAGTTCTTCAGATTAAATGACATAGAGCATACAGAATGCTTATCAATGGCAAACTGCCGCTGTTACTGTTCTTAATCACCTGCCCCTTCCCTCCCACCTGTTCACAGGTGCGGTGCTGCCCCTGACCCTGGGTTTGGCCATCACTGTGTTGCTGCTTCTCGTGGTCGCTTGCCGGCTGCGCCTGGTGAAACAGAAACTTAAAAAAGCTCGGCCCATTACATCTGAGGAATCCGACTACCTCATCAACGGGATGTATCTCTGATGAGTGCGGCGGCTTCAGCAGCTGGGGCAAGGACATGTTTCACTTGTAACTGAGATATATATATATGTTGGGTTTTGGATATTTAGAACTTGTTTTTAACTGGGCTAAGGAAGGTACAGAAAACCCAGAAGATTCTACCAGCCCCAAACCTATGCTCTTATTTATCGTAGAAAGATTTTCCTTGGGAAGTATGTGAACTATTTAAATATAGAGTCGTCCATTAAGTTGAAGACTTTTACAAATCGAATTCTAATTTACATAAGCTGTCCCGGAAAAGAGCAATTTGTACTTACCCATGGCAGAAAATTTAGTATCTCAAGGGGTGTCCTTAGAATGGCAGTGTTAATAACCCTTTACTTGTTAGAAGCCAGCCATGGACCCTGGCCACCCTGAGCCCCTCGCCCCCGGCTCCCCCTTGTTCTGTGGCCCTGCAAGTCCTCACTTCAGGCTTCCGTAGCTCTCCTTTCTCTTCTCCCCTTCAAAACCTGTTTCTGAGAATGGATCTCCAGGGAGTTTATTCCTTCCGTGAGATGTTACCTCTAGCAGGAATATCGAAATTATGAACCTCATGCACAGGTCAGTGATGACTCTTGGAAGGTGAACGAATGTGCTTCCCAGCACCTCCGACACATTGTGTGGGCGGCTGCCTCCTTAGGATGACCTTTGGGAGAAAAAGCTCAGACTGAATTACAAGTAGCTCTAACGTGGTCATGAAGTGATACAGGTGGAGTGATCAAGGTGGAGCAGAGAAGCTGGCAGGTCAGTAATTTTAATAGGAACTTAGCCGAGGAAAGAGTGAGCAGAGACTGTTAGTGCTTTATGAACCTACTCCACACTGCCTGACGGTCCACACTGCCTGATGGTCCAGAACACAGCAGCTTTTTCACAGGCACCAGCTTTCACCAGTGGTCTGTGTCCTGGGAGAGGAAAATGCATTTAAGTCAAAAAGCAGAACATTGAGTGGATTTCTGGGTGCCGCTTTTGTAAAAATGCTGTGGCTGTACGTATCAGCGAGTTCTTTCATCCAGTGGAATCAGCTATTTTTCCCATCATTTACATAATGCTATAAAATATTATAACGTGCAATTGGCTAATGCCAGGCTTATCTATTCTCAGAGCATAAAGCAGTTTTGCACAAATTCATCTTTACAGAAAACTGGCATCTAGCTTAGCATCTGTTTCTTTTAATTTGTAGGATTTCAAAGGCAAATTGTTTCCATAATCCCCTAATACCAGAATGATACATTTTCTAGAAATTCTCTTCTGAGTGGATGATAAAGTGACGCCTGCCTGCAGCCACACGCTGTTCCCAGTTACACAACACAGGGTTGGTTCGCTTGTACCTTAAGTGGCAGATCTTTTAAGATTCTTGAAAATACTCCAGAAGACATTATTTTCAGACTGAACCTCAGATCGGTTGTTCCTTTAGCAGAAAAATTAATTTGGGTTGGAAATGTAACCAAATATATTAACAAATAGAAAGTTAGTTCTAGAAAAACAGATAAATTATTTTTATTTCCTAAAACATTCAAGCATTTTGTTGGAAGTCTAGAATTGAGCAAAGACTCAAATTTCTCCTTCAGGGCAGTTCAGGGAAGTGGCAGTGCCGCCGCATCCAGATGTTGGTCCTTCCTTTGAGAACTGTGCCCTTTGTGTTCGACAGCCGCACCCAATAAAGTAAAAACTGCCGAGGTGTGTCTTTCAGCACATCTTTTACAATGAAGAAATTAAACACAATTTAGTATTGCTATCGTGTTGAAATACGTAAGATGTCCCATGTACAATAGTCCAAATAAACCGTATTTTATTCTTAAGTCTTTACAACTTTTTAATATAACCATGAGTTGCCAATACTTACTGAGCGGTACTATCTGCCTGGATTCAGTCATGCCAACTATATTTTACAAAGAAGGAAATGAAGAATTAGAAAAGCAGAATTGAGATCTTCAAAATACATTGTCAGATGGACTGATGGGACTTTTTGAAGTCAACTTACCTGTTGATTATGTGATCGAAGGAGTTCTGCAACTAAGACAATTAAAAATAATTTTAAAGGCCGGGTTGTCCACAGTTTGTCTCTCCACCATGCCCTCCTGTGTCACATCTTTTCCTGAGAAAAGGCTCACTAAAACCATCTTTCTGAAAATGCAGAACTTTTTCCCTTCAACCCTTAGTACAGACTATAACTACCACCTGTGTCCTCACAAGCATTTTAATGTTTCAAGTCACCCGAGTTTCAAATATGTTCTCTTCTGTAGGAAGTAACATAATTCTTTCACCTTTTTCCTACTGACTTTCAAAATATGTGATATGCTCCACCATTCCCTTTCACACCAGCCCACACCTGCTTTCAGTCACTGGTGGCTGCTCACGTTCACTTTACCCTGTGTTCCCGTGACTTGAACAGAGAAGTGCCTGTTTTGACTTGTGCCTCGGTTTCGCTATTCAAGGCAGGGCTTGTCAATGAATTACCTGGGTCTCACCTGTATAAACAGGTACTGCGGTGCAGTGTACCCCAGAACACGGGCCCCATCCTCTTCCTCACGTGTCCTGTCTTCCTCACATACTGATGATGTGTCTGCCACATAAGCATCTGAGCCTGAGATTCTGTAATTTGGGGTCACTATTAAATTATATTGTCCCTGAACAGGTTGTTGTTTTGGTTTTTGCTTCTTTTGAGATTATGCTACTTCACCATCAGAATTATTCCAATTGTTTTCTGGACTCTAGGTTTTCTACCATTGTTGGCATTAAAATTGAATGAGAATTTCTAACAAAAAGCTGCCTAAGCCTAATTAAAAAGGGAAAAGCTTAGTTTCCAGTTTGCTGTTCACAAATGTTCTCATCTTGCTGGCTTTTCCAGAACTGTGTTGCTGACCAATTCTTGGTACTGGCCCCATTTCCCAGCTCTTTGGCCCTACTTGATTCTGGTATTCTAAAGATGAATGCATTTTCCTGGTATAGCGATTTTAATAGCAAACACTTACAGATTCTTTGGCTAAATAAGAAACCATCAAGGAAAAAATAAGGTTAGACACCCTAAAGCTTAAATATGTTCAGGAATGGATTGAATGACCAGAATTGAACCTTCTCCTACATTTGCTTTATTTAGATCTAACTGTGTCTTCCTTGCTACTTACTTTAATTCTCCAAACACATGTTTTGAACCTTGTATGCCACCACACTATAAAATGGAAATGTATCAACTTAAAATATCACTCGGCTTAAGTATATTTTTATAGTCATTTCACAACTTAGGAAACTTCTCAAAACAAATATGAATACAAAAAGTATTTTAACTTTTACCAAAAAGCTTAAAATTGTGTTGAGTATATTGACTTAAAAAAAATGTCCTCTCTCCAAAAATAATCATCAAACCACCATGTTTAAATGACACGTTACATCAGGTGGATTTGATATTTTCAGAGGATTATACCCCCAAACTACAGGAAATACATTTTTTTTCAAGTCCACATGGAACATTTTCCAGGTCAGACCATATGTTAGGCCATAAAACAAGCCTCCATACATTTAAGACTGAAATAATTTCAAGCATCTTCTCTGACTACATCAGTATGAAGCTAGAAATCAAGTACAAGAAAAAAATGAACACCCAAACCTAAGGAGTCTAAATAACATGCTCCTAAACAGTGAATGGGTAACAATAAGACCAAGGAAGTAATCCAGATATAACTTGAGACAAATGAAAATAACACAACCACCACCAATCTTGAAAGTAGTCCTGAGAGAAATCCATAGCAATACTGGCCTGCCTCAAGAAACAAAGAAAGGACAGCAAACTCACAGTTATCAACAACCACACCTAAAACAAAAGCAAATTAAGAGGACAGCTAGATCAGGAGTGAACCATAGAAATGAAGATCACGTGGAGGATTAGCAACAGGGGAGTGGGAAAAGGAGAAGGGGGGAGAAGGTACAGAAAATAAGTAGCATAGACAGTAGATAGAAAATAGATAGGGGGGAGGGCAAGAATAGTAGGGGAAATACAGAATCTAAAGAACTTGAGACACGTGTTCATGAACTAAAGGGGGGAATGGTGGGGGAGGGGTATGCAGGGTGGAGGGGAATGGGGGGAATAGAACAAATGTAATGGCATAATCAATAAAAAATGTTAAAAAAATAATAATAATAGCTAAAAAAAAGAAAGAAAATCTCAAATTAACAGTCTACACCTAAAGGAACTAGAAAGAGAACAATAAAGTTCAAAGTGAGTAGAAGGAAGAAAATACTAAAGATCACAGCAGAAATAAATAAGAATCTAAAAAACCAACAGAGAAGACCAATGAAACCAAGATCTACTTCTTTGAGAAGATAAACTTAAGAGCAATAAACCTTTAATCAAACTCATCAAGAAAAAAAAGTATAAATAAAATCCTAGAAAATATAAGCTCCCAAGATTGAATCAAGAGAAAACAGAAAATCTGAACAGACCAATTACAAACAACGAAATTGAAGCAATACCCAAAACACTCCTAATAAACAAAAGTCAATGACTGAATGGCTTCACAGGTGAATTTTACCAGATGTTAAAAGAACTAATACCTATCCTCCAGTTGCAAGAGGAGGGAAGACTCTCAAGCTCATTTTATGAGGATAGTATCCTGACTGCAAAACCAGGTAAAGACATTACAAAGAAAGAAAATTATACGCCAATATCCCTAATGTACATATATGCAAAAATCCTCAACAAAACACTAACAAACCAAATTCAGCAATACATTAAAAAGATTACACACCATGATCAAGTGGGATTTATTTCTAGGGTGCAAGGATGGCTGAACATCTGCAAATCAACTAATGTGGCACACTGCATAAACAAAAGGAAGAATAACAATCATATGACCATATCAATAGATGCAGAAAAACATTTGACAAAATCCAGCACCCATTTATGATAAAAACTCTTAGCAAAGTGGGAACAGGGGGAACATATCTCAACATAATAAAGCTACATATAACAAGTCCACAGATATCATACTCAACAGGGAAAAACATGTTTCCCTGAAGATCAGGAACAAGATGGGATGTCTGCTTTCACCACACCTACTCCACATAGTACAGGACGTCTTAGCCTCAGCAATCAGAGAAAAAGAAAATAAAAGGTATCTAAATCAGAAAGAAAGAAGTGAAACTCATTATCTAAAGACATGATACTGTACACAGAGAATCCTAATTTCCACCAACAAGCTACTAGAACTGATAAATGAATTCAGTAAAGTAGCAGGATACAAAACAAACACAGAAACCAATTGCATTATCATATACCTAAAATTAACTATAGCAAAGGGAAACTAAGAAAACAATCCCACTTACAACTGCACCAAAAAACAAAACAAATACCTAAGAATAAATTTAACCAATGAGATAAAAGACCTGTACTTGAAAAATTATAAGACCTTGAAGAAAGAAATTGAAGAAGATACTAATAAATGGAAGCATATACCATGCTCATGGATAAAGAGGATTAATATCATTAAACCGTCCAAGGCAATTTATATATTCAACACAATTCCTATCAAGATACCAATGGTATTTTTCACAGAACTAGAACAAATCCAAAAATTTGTATGGGAACACAAAAGATTTGCATAGCAACAGCAATCTTGAAAAAGAACAAAGTCCAAGGAATCATACCACCTAATATGAAACTATATTACAAGGCCACAGTTATGAAAACATGGTTTCTCAAAAGACATGAGTTCTTTTACTGCTATACCAAGTTACTAGAAATTTGTTAACATTTAGCTGAAAACTAGAAGCACCCATCTCTCTAGTGAAAAAATATTAGGGAGCCTTATTTCCTGGCCAACAATCAGATGCCAAAAATGTCTGCCAAAAATTCATGAGTTTTAAGTTATTAAAAAAAGTTATTCCATTTTAAACTATATTGAATTTTTAAAAAGACTATTTTTAGAGAGAGGGGAAGGGAAGGAGAAAGAGAGGAAGAGAAACATCAATGTGTGGTTGCCTCTCATGTGCCCCGACCTGAGGACCTGGCCTGCAGTCCAGGCATGTGCCCTGACTGGGAACCGAACCAACAACCCTTAGGTTTGCAGGCTGGCACTCAATCTACCAAGCCACACCAGCCAGGGCAAATATATTGAATTTTTAAGATGCTGTAGTAGAAGTACATGATAGTCAATTTAAAAAGTGTAATCAACTTTTTTTAGACAATGAATTTTTTAAATTATGGCAATGGGAATTTAAATATTTGCATGGACAGTGTCAGTGGGTTTTTTTTCCTTCAAATGTCACTTTTTTCCCCTAATGTTACTAGTTGGGAAAGAGTTGAAACCCTCATTAGAAACTCAAATTCTTAATTTTAGTTCTTTAGAGCTAGAGAGCTAGATTAGTCCTTGAATAAAATCAGATCTGTAAAAAGGGCCTTGTTTCAATAGGATCTCACTAGACTGGAACTTGTAAAAATATTTTAATTCTTGCCCTTCATGTTATTAAGGAAAAATAAAATTCTAAAATATTTTAGAAAGTATGAATAGAACAACTGTAATGGCATAATCAATAAAATTAAAATTAAAAAAAGAAAGTATGAATAGCAAAGATTAAAGAAATTTGCTGTCTTTGACCAGCACACATATATAAACTCAAATGTCATGAAGAGAAAAGCTGTTGAACCTAGTTAAAATTATTCCCATCTCTACCCATTTATATATGCACCCTTAATAACCACTCCTATTTATTCAATATTTTAACATTTTAATTCCCCAAAGTGTAAAGTTCAAGAGCAATGCTTGGCATGGTATTTGTCCGTACCAATTAGGCGGTACTTTGTCCTGTCAGATTTACACACTGTCCTTTCAATGAAACTGTAAATTCACTGAGAGTAAAACCCTTTTTCTATCCTGGCACCTTAACAGAGTTTCACATATAATGCAATGCTGATAATGGCTATGACGGGTACAGACTAGTGGGTAAGTTTAAGAATCAATTTAATTTAATCTTAAGCTGTAAAGAATAGTCAACCTTTGAAACAAACTCAAATGACACCGAGTCCTGGACACAAGGGTCCATGGCCCGGGTCCAAAAGCAACACCAACAACAGCCAACTGAAGCCAATGATGGACTGAAACTCACATGGTTTGGCCACCAACTCTGGCTAGTTTCCTGTGTCTGAAACCTGGCCCCAGAAGACACATCAGTGAAAAGATGTATGCACAATTTTTAAAGCCATTTTTAAAGAAGCAAAGCTTAAGATGTTAAGAGGTGGGGGAAAGGTGCCTCACACCCTAAGCATCCACTTGCTGGAACCACACGCACTTGCTCTCAGCAGACAAAAGGCCTTTGCTGGGTGGGCTAGTTCTGCTACCTCCAGGGCTCATATTGCTTTGAGTTCTAGAACCCTGAGAAACACTGAGATCCCACTATAAAAGGAAGATAACCACAACATTTAAGGAAGATTCCAGTCACATTATAAATGTGACTTCTTAGAAACACATTTATAGTCATTATATTAACAAATCCTTTACAGGTGAGAGATGGGTTTTGGTAAATTCGTCCTCAAGCCAGCCCTTCCCCGACATTCAGTCAGTCATTCTGCATTTATCACACATCTACAAGAAGACAAGCCCCATGTTAGGCAAATAAAGTGTCGTTCTCATCTTCAAGAAACACAGTTGCTTTCATTCTACAAATGTACAGCTGAATCAATGCCATTAACCTACTCGTATTTCACAAGATAGAGCATGAGAGAAACAATTTTTTTTTTGCTGTGATCTTGGTCAGCATTCTGTACCCGGTGGACATGCTGTTCTTTCTTCGCATTCAAACACCACCAACGCCTCTTTTAGTTTTAACTTTATTTGGCAAAGCAGCACTGCATAAACTGTTCAGTAACTAGGACACAGCTTACGCAGCATGTTAAATTCATATACATTGTCAGCAGCAAATTAGAACAGAAGAAACGATACTGAGCTACAAGTCTCCTATAATTTTTAAAGAGAAAAAGGAAGAACTACATCAGTTATGTCCAATCTGAACTGCTGAACATTAAGGGACATCACCTTCCATCTTCTTGAAGTTTAATATTTACAATTGCTTAGTTTTAAGGTAACAAAGCAGCTGATTGTATCTACAACATGCTATTCTATGACACCACATCAAAAGCTTTAAAAAGGAAGCTCATCTCTATTTTCTTAGTAGCATCTAACAGACATCCAAAAATCAAGAATCTTAACTGGTGAATGGGGTGTTATACATAAAAGCAATCTGAAAAATTAACATTGGAACAGAATTAAGTGTCTAGAAAAAGAAAAACCTCTCCTCCAAATCAATTCATAAACGAAGTTTTCCATTGTGCAGAACCCTTCCATTTAATATTTTAAAGTAAAAGTGGGCACATTAAAGAACAAGTGTATACTTTGTATCCTTTCTCTACCAATTCGGCTTTTCTGCCTCTTTGAAGAATTAAAAACCCTATAAAAACCACACATTTTCATGCTGAAAATAATAGTGTAACAAAGTCCAAAACAAGCTGTGATGCTGTTGGTTTTGAAAAGCTCTGAGGACTGAGATGAGCAATCCACTGTAATATTATATACTGGTCAAGCTGACGTTGCTTTTACAGTTCGTCCCTGGGGGAAGAAAAGAGAAATATGTAAATAGGAGTCACATACTGCAAGACTTGGCTTTCTAATAGTTTAGATACAATGGTTAAATCCATAAAAAACAAACAAACAAACAAAAACAAAACCCACTAATCCCCAAGCAATATATTATTTAAAAAAAAAAAAAGCAAATGGTCTCAAGTCCAAGCAAAAATGGAAATCAGCCATTTCGAACATCTCTCATGCTAATCCAGAATGAAGTATGAAACCCACAGGGTCTGAATTCTTCTCTTTTAAATTCTAAAGATAACTTTCTTCCTTCAAGACCAAAAATTCAGAGAAATTACTTTTAGATCTAGAATCTTGCTAATACTGTTTATTATAAAATGATGATTTGAATATTTAAGAATTCAAATAAATTTTTACAGTTTCAGTCACAAAATTGGACAAAAATTTAGCCTTTTGCTTAGAGTATCTATTAGCAATTGTTGAGTGGGTCAATCTCAACCCAAACTCTTTGGGAGAAAAAGCACTGTTGGTAGGTATAATACAGCTGTCAGCTGATTTCAGAAGGCAGCTTTATTAGCTCCAAAGGAAACTGTGCCCTCAGCCAGGTGTAGCGCTGTACCAGCAACTGCCAGTGGGAGGAAGGAAGGAACAGAAATGCAATCTCCAATAAACGGTGTGGTAGGTAAATTACACCTCAGTAAAGCTGTTAAAAGTGAAAAAATAAAGCTGAAAAGCCTAAGAGCTTCATATCTGAGGGTAACCTGAGTGACAAAAACACTGTTAAACACTCAGGTACTTCAGGGGCTAAAAAACTTGGATGTTTGCAACAAATCTCAAATGATTCAGGAAAAAAAATATTACATATATGAATACACAGAGAGGGAAGAAGCAAAAATGGAAAAATGTTAATTATTGGTAACTCTAGATGAAGAGATTCAGTTCTTTGTACTGTTCTTACAATTGTTCTGTAATAAAAAGATTTTTTAAAGTTGTTAAAATAAACTCGAAAGAAAGGTAAATAAAGAGCTAAAATATCCCAGGTAAGTGGTGAATTAAGGGATTATCAAACCATATGTTTTTTTAAATTAAATTTTGTAAATTGACCAAGAGAATATTTTTAAAAATTACTTCTCCCATAAGCTACCTTCATCATACAGTATCTATTCATACTTAACATATTTTTCTAAATGTGTAAGTACTACATTTCTCATAGAATAGCTTTTACTTAAAATCATGCATTAAAATATTTATGAGCACTTGCAAAGTGCTCTACTCATCAATTAAATTCACTTGTGCTTTTTGTATATGAATTGAAGATGCTATTATTGTTTTTAAAATAATTTACCACATTTTATTTACCTATTGCAAGGCATTAAGGATATCGTAAGTAAGTACCCTTATTGCCCAACAACATAATACAACATTTCCAAATATCCTTTCCATTTAGAAAAAAAATTAAAGAAAAAGGATAAAAGCTCTCAACAAACTGGGTATAGAGGGAACGTACCTCAACATAATAAAGGCCACATATGACAAGCCCACAGCTAACATCATACTCAACGGTGAAAAGCTGAAAGCTTTTCCTCTAAGATCAGGAACAAGACAAGGATGCCCACTCTTGCCACTTTTATTCAACATAGTACTGGAAATCCTAGCCAGAGCAATTAGGCAAGAAAAAGAAATAAAAGGCATCAAAATCGGAAAAGAAGAAATAAAACTGTCTCTTTTTGCAGATGACATGTTATATACAGAAAACCCTAAAGACTCCACCAAAAAAAAAAATGTTAGAATAAACTAATTCAATAAAGTTGCAGGATACAAAATCAATATACAAAAACCAGTTATGTTTCTATACACTAATAATGAACTATCAGAAAAAGAAATTAAGAAAACAACCCCATTTACAATTGCATCAAAAAAATTAAAATACTTAGGAATGAATTTAACCAATGAGGTGAAAGATCTATACACTGAAAACTGAAAGATAATAATAAAAGATATTGAAGAAAACAAAAATAAATGGAAATATATTCTATACTCATGGATTGAAGGAATTAATATTGTTAAAATATTCATGGTACTCAAAGCAATCTACTGATCCAATATAAATCCCATAATTTCAACAGCATTTTTCACGAAAATAAAACAAACACTCCTAAAATTTGTATAGAAACACAAAAACCCTAGAGCAATGATATTAGAAGTATATGCTGGAGACATCACACTTCCTGATTTCAAACTATATTACAAAGCTACAGTTATCACAACAGTATGGTATTAGCATAAAACACACAGATCAATGGAACAGACTAGAAAGCTCAAAAAATAAACCCACACATACATGGTCAATTAATTAAAAAGCCAAGAATACACAATGGAAAAACAATAGTATCTTCAATAAATGGTGCTGGGAAAACTGGATAGCCACATGAAAACAAATGAAACTGGACTCCTGTCTTACACCATACACACAAAAAATTCAACTTGAAATGAATAAAAGGCTTGAATATAGAACCTGAAACCATAAAACTAAATGTATTGTGGTAATCATTCTGCAACATAAACATATATTGAAGTATTATCTTATACACTTAAAACCAACACAATGCTGTAGACTCAATTATATCTTAATAAAACTAGAAAATCATATTGTATTAAAAAAAGTTTAATGATGTGAGCGATGTTGATGACAGTTTATGAAATGAAAAAATATTACAAAATAATATGAATGTATAGTCCAAGGATCACAAAAAAGATGTATACATATAGATAAAAAGAGTAAAAAAAAAAAATTACCAAATATTGAATAGTGGTTATCTCTGGGTTCTGGGATTATGAGTGATTTTTACTTTATTCTTTGCACTTTTTTCTGTTTTGATAATGCATATGCATTACATTGGTATCAGTAACAGTATTGTTGAAAATGAATAGAAGGAAATGTATAGCACTAAAATGAAAAAAAATTCAAGCTTACAAACCTGCAGTTTGACATTTGGATGCCAAGGAAACCAAAAATTTGCTGCCTGTGCATGTATAACCCTGTCACATCCTAAGACTCTAAAATCTGTATAATTTTTATATTATTAATTTTTCCTAGTGTTCAAAATTCTGCATCATATCTTTTTCTGACTTACACATGTAGATCATTTATAATAGTAAGTAGTGAGTCCTAAATTTCTAGAAAATCTCTTTAAAATTGCCATATATGGGCTAAATATTTTCATTAGGTTAACAAGTACATACATTTATTACTTTGCTATAAAATATATAATCATGCACAATTTAATTATTTGTTAGGTTAATAATTCTAAGCTTCTAACATTTAGTATTATATCCTAACATTTAGTATTATATATTCTTTGTCAAAAACAAATAAACAGATGTACTACCACAAAACAATAACTAAAATCTATTAATGTTTTTCAGGATTTTTTTGAGGTAATAAAAGCTTTGCACAAAGCATCATGAGACATTAAAAGAATTTCAAAGCAACAGAATATATGCCTGCCTTTAAGGATGCACAAGTCACAATGTTATAACATAGGTAAAGAAATTTAAAAGGGACAATACAGAACAACATGGAACACTCGCTCAGTTGGATACCCTAGGACCTATACGTCAATCTTAGACAAGGCCAATCGATTCATGACATCCTATTCATGCGTGCATGGCACTTTAAGAAGACTGATAAAATGCGTATGGAATGAGAACCCTGAAACATTCCTCAGTTTCACAAACCAGTGGTTAACTTATTCCATGGACTCTTATGACTATTAAAAACAAAAATAAAACTTACTGGAAGATTAACAAAATATTGTTCCTATACATATAAAGTATACTTATGTAAAATAACATAAAAATTCAAGAGTATTAAGAGTTTGTGAAGCAACTAATACACCTACTACACACCCTTGGTCATGAATGTAACACCACAGAGTCTAGGTCTATGGCCTATACAGCTGGCATTCTCTCCTCTGCTGTTAATCCACCACAGCACAAGTGACATTTTCCCAGGCATAAGGACACATAAACTGACATTCAGGTTTAGTGCTTTATGTGGCCATAGAATTTGACATGCCCACTTAATTCTCTTTTTATCTAAATAGTTTCTATCACATCTCCTAGGCAAATCCTAGAGCTCATACTCTCACAGTGCTCCAACTAGCTCTGAATTCCTCCATGAGAGGAGGAGGGAAAGCTGCTGAAAAACAAGAGAAGGGTTATAAGAGAGTACCAGGATGAGTTGTTAAAAGTTAATGCCAAAGAAAATCTGAAGGAACAGAAATCATCTAGCCTGGCAGCAATCTAAGGAGCTTCATAGATGACGACTCCGAAATGTGGGATGGGCACTTAGAAAATCTTAAGAGGCTTTTTAACCACATTCTATCCTTATTGTAATCACCGCCTTAATTCAGGCCACTGTCATTTCGCCCCTGACTTGCTAAGGACCTCCTGTTACTGACTCCAATTTTGTCCCTTTCCAACCTCGCCTGCATCGCAGCCAGTCTTTCTGAAATGGAACTCTGACCATTGCCTGGCTTCAACCCTTCAGCTGCTCTCCACCGCCTTCAAGGCGGAGTCTAAACATACCACACTCAACAGCAGCGATTTTCAGCTGGCAAGCCACAGAATGGCTAAAACATGCAGTGCCAGACTATTTAGTCAGGAGCACTGAACTCTTTTCCCTTAGATACCTATCCGTTGTGAATAAAACAATAGCTATCCATTGTGAATAAAACAAAATTATACCTAATTTTTTGTCAGATTGTCAGAAAACATATTCTTTGGTGTGTCGCAGAACTTTAGTGATTAGTTTGTGTGTACCATGAGATGAAAAGGGATGAAAATCACTGCTCTATATATATATCTCGGAGATATTACAGGTTCAGGTTCAGGTCCAGACAACGGCAATAAAGCATGTATCACAATAAAGCGAGTCACATGAACTTGTTCTCCCAGTGCATATAATAGTTCTGTTTATACTGTAGTCTATAAAGTGTATAATAGCAGTATGTCTAAAAATAATGTACATGCTTTAATTTACAAATATCTTACTGCTAACAAATGCTAACTACCACTGGGCCTTCAGCAAGTCATAATCTTTTTGCTGGTAGAGGGTCTTGCCTCAGTGCTGATGACCACTACCTGGTTACAGTGGTGGGTGTTGAAGGCTGAACTGGTCGTGGCAACTTCTCAAAATAAGAACAACGAAGTTTCCAGATCAACTGACTCTTCGTTTCACGAACATTTTCTCTGTAGCATGTGATGCCGTTCGAAAGCATTTTACCCACAGAACTTATGAAAATTGGCTTCGATCCTCTCTAACCCTGGCGCTACTTCATCAATCAACTAAGTGCATGTGATACTCCAAATCCTTGTTGACATTTCAACAATCTGCACAGCATCTTCACCAGTAGATTCCATCTCAGGAAACTAGTCTTCACTCATCCATAAAAAGCAACTCCTAACCCATTGAAGTTTTGTCATGAGATTGCAGCAATTCAGTCACATCTTCAGGCTCCACTATTAATTCTAGTTCTCTTGCTACTTCCACAGCTGGAGTTACTTCTTCCATTGAAGAATCGAACCCCTCAAAGTCATTCACAAGAGTTGGAATCAACTTCTCCCAAATTCCTGTTATGTGACATTTTGACCTCTTCCCATGAATCTTGTTCTTAATAGCATCTAGAATTGTGACTCCTTTCCAGGTTTATAATGAACTTTGCCCAGACCCAGCAGAGGAATCACTATCTATGGCAGCTATCGCCTCACAAAATGCATTTCTTTCTTTTTTTTGAAATCCTTACACGAGGACATTGTTTTTTAGAGAGTGAGAAAGGGGGAGAGAGAGAGAATCATCAATGTCAGAGAGTGAAACATCCATTTGGTGCCTTCTGGTATACGTCCGACTGGGAATCGAACCCACAACGTAGGCATGAGCCCTGACTGAGAATCAAACCCACCACCTTTCTGTCTATGGTATGATGCTCCAACTGAGCCACTAGCCAGGGCACAAAATGTATTTCTTAAACAATAAGGCTTGAAAGTCAAAATTACTCCTTAAGCTGCAGAATGGATGTTATGTTAACAGGCATAAAAACAGTATCAATCTGTTACATTCTCATCAGAGCTCGAGTGACCAGAGGCATTGTCAGTGACCAGTAATATTCTGATAGGAATCCTTTTTTCTGAGCAGTCGGTCTCAACAGTAGGCTTAAAATATTCAACAAACCACGTTGTAAACAGACATGCTGTCATCCAGGCTTCGTCATTCCACTTACGGAGCACAGGCAGAGTAGACTTAGCAGAATTATTAATGGTCCCAGGGTTTTCTGAATGGTACATGAGCTCTGACTTCAACTTAGGCACCAGCTGCATCAGCCCCTGACGAGAGAGCCAGCCTGTCCTTTGAAGCTTTGAAGCAAGGCATGCATTTTTCCTCTCCAGCCATGAAAGGCTTAGGTGGCATCATCTTCCAATGTGAGGAAGGTTGTTTAGGCTACACTGCAAACCTCTTGTTTACTGCAGCCACCTTCTTTATCCCAGCCAGTCCTTCTGGATAACTTGCTGTAGCTTCTACATCAACACTTGTTGCTTCACCGTGCACTTTCATGTTATGGAGATGGCTTCTTCCCTTAAACATCATAAACCAACATCTACTAGCTTCAAACTTCTTTTAAAGCAACTTCCTCACCTGTCTCAGACTTCAGAGAATTGAAGAGTTAGAAACTTCCCCTGGATTAGGCTTTGGCTTAAGAGACTAAGCCCAAGTCTCTTGACTTTGTTGAGAGTCTCTTGACTCTTGTTGTGGCTAGTTTGTTCTTTAATATACAGACCACTAAAACTTTCTGCACATCAGCAACAGACTGTTTTACTTTCTTATCATTTGTGTTTACCGGAGTAGCACTTTTAATTTCCTTCCAGAACTTTTCCTTTGCATTCACAACTTGATTAACTGTTGGCACAAAAAGCCTAGCTTTTGGCCTGTCTCAGCTTTTGACATGCATTCTTCACTAAGCTTGATCATTTCTAGTTTTTGATTTAAAGTGAGAGGTATGCGACTCTTCCTTTCACTTGAACACTAAGAGGCCATTGCAGGGTTATTAAATAACCTAATTTCCATATTCATGTGTTTCAAGGTCTGGGAGAGATGGGGGAAGAGCCAATTGGTGGAGCAGTCAGAACACACCCAGCAGTTAGTGATTAAGTCAATCATTTTATAAGAATGTGGCTCGTGGTGCCCCAAAACAATGATAATAGCAACATCAAAAATCACAGATCACCATAATAAATATATTGTAGTAATAATGAAAAAGTCTGAAGTAGTTTGAGAATTATTGAAATCTGATACAAAGACACAAAGTGGGCAAATGTTGTTGGAAAATGGCACTGAGAACTTGACTTGACCCAGGGTTGCCAAAAACGTTCATTTTGTAAAAACACACAGTATCTGCAGAGTGCAATAAAGTGAATCACAATAAAACAAAGTATGTCTGTAACTGTCTGTTTGTCTTGGTCTTTGGAATTTTCTGTATCTCCCCCATGACTGTAAGTTCCACAAGAATGGTCAGTTTCACAGTCACAGCTGTGTATTCCTGAACTTGTACGGTGCCTGGCGTTCTGGGTACAAATATACTTATTAAATTAATAAATGTATTAAGAATGTCTTCAAACTTAAAATATTTAACAAAACAAATTATCCTTGGTGTCTCTAGTCCCTGGGTAACCAACTTCCTTTAGTGGTTTCCCATAACATTTCCTGTATTTCTTAGAATAGTCCGTTCATTAAAATCAATTCAAAATCTTGGTTGAATATTTCTGTTTCCTGCCTGGGCCCTGACTGATGGTTTAGGAACACAAATAGAAATAGCAGATTAGTGGTTTCTTAGGATTTTAAGTTAACTGTTGATGTTTTACCCTTTCAAACATTCTATTTTCTATCAATTTTTTAAAAATATAGCACTTAATTTCTTTTCCAATCTGTTTCATCTTTATATTCTTTAAACTTATATCCTTTAAATTCAAGGTTTACAATTAAGTAACTGATTATATTTGTGATTATAACTACATCTTTGGTTGTAAGAAAATGTACTTGAACAAACAAAATTTAACTTAAAAAAAAAAAAGTCCTCCCAGTACAAAAGAAAAGTTTCCAGTGATGAATATATGTCAAAATTGCTCCATGGTTTAAAAAGCTGAAGGCCAGAAAGAAAACCAAGTATATATACATTGAAATGTTTGGTACTCAACTGAATAATTACCTATAATTTTAAAATTATTCTAATACATATTCTAAATTTAATATAGTTTAATTTCATCAGGAGCGAATACAGGTATTGTGGAACCTAAAGCTTATACAATGGGGGGAGGCGAAACCTCTTTGTGAAGAGGGAAAAAAAGAAAACTAAGAACAAGACTATTCACATAATATTAGGTCAGGAAGGACCCTAAGCAAGTACGGGCCCTGAAGCTTAAGTTTCATGAGCTTTATTAAAATCCACTTCTGGTATCAAAACAAAGTCCATTTTTTCTTTCATTAAATTATAGGCAGAATGCTCAATACTGACACTTATTGTTTACATTAATAAAAAAAAATTTTAAACTTAGAAATGAAACTCTGAACTCTTACTTGACGTCAGATCTCAGTGATGTGTCTGCCCCTTTACAGTGACACCCGTACAGCTGTGTGACCGTGTGACCGTGCTAGCGCCGAGTGAAGGGAGGGTGTCATTGGCTGTTAATAACAACAGGATTCTGACAAGACTGATAGCTTTTTAATTTTCTTAAAGAAGTAGCTGTACTCCAGATTAGAATTCAAAGAAAACAACTTTATAACTATATTAGATGAAGAATAAAATGCAATTCCTAGTAAGATATCCCAGAAATGACCAATCACTTCAACAATCAGAATTTAGTTAAAAGTAAAAATCAGTTTTGAACAAACTGATTTACATTCATTACAATTAATTTATTCCAAAACAAAATCTTTGCATTAAAACATTCATTCAGAAACAAAATTGGGAGATCTATTAAATTACAATCACCATGTTAATTATTAAGAAAATAATTATCTTAAAATAAATACCTCTGTCAAATAAAAATAGGTTCTAAAACAAGGAAACTGTAAAAGCCTTTCTTATTTTGGCATTCAATCCCGAGTGGTCTTAGCTAACGTCACTGTTACGGATCGCACTCCTCCCCATGGGAGGGGGTGGGGAAAAGAAGAAAGAGGAAGAAATCGTGGCTTCAACCAAGACATTCAGACTGTGCGGAGATGCACAACAGAAGTGGGTGTCATGATGAGCCATGCTGTGCTGGGGACTGTGCTGCATGCTGCTGGACCTCTGGGAGGGTGTGTGAGACCTGGGCACTCGCTGGGAGCTCACAAAACCCCCTCCGCTCCCCAGGAACTTAGTTAAAATAGGGTAAACACTGGCTGGCCCGTTGTATAGAAGGGCAATAAGCTTATTTGTTACAGTGGCTCTGAAACAACAGCTGAGTATACAACAGGCACAGGCTGTCAGACATCCATGAACTTGACTGAAAGAAATCAAGCTGAGAGGAAGAATGTCCCCTCTGGGATTCTGACACCTTAGAAAACTGGGACAGAATCTTTTCCTTCTTTTCTCATTATGACAATGAATGGGGCAGGAAATGATGGCCCCTTCTCTTCAAAGCAAAGCCTTTACCTCCATGACCTTACAGCAGTTATAAAAATGATTCGTAAATGTATATCAGGGTGGCTGATGATAAAATCTCCCCAGACAGTACTAAACTGTGGCTGAAATCCTCTTTAAAAAACACATTTGTGCCAACCAAGTCTCACCCTCCCTTCCCCAAAGATGTGAGTTAAACCAAAAGAAGGGCAGCCATGCAAAATTTCTCTACATTTTTAATGTAGTGAATTTCTGATGTTAAAATGGAGTAGCATAAAAGTGATAACCAAAAAAGCAGCTCTTGCAGTCTAACGTCTTAAAATCCACACCCTTTCACCTTGCATGTGTGGAAGAAGAAAGAGCAGAAGATAAAATCACTTCCACCTGGACCACTGCTTTTCTTTATCTGTTAAAGGCACGTATATCACTCCCATCAGCGGTTTCATCTTGACACTGCCATCTTGTAGCTTGTCATACTGCTCCAGCATCTGATTTCCACCTGCAGGACCGACGGGCAGTATCAATCTTCCGCCAGGCTTTAACTGGTCTATTAACTAAAAGAAAAAAAAACCACATACACACCAAGTTACAGACTTTACATTAATAGTCATTCTATATCTCCATAAACAGCCTTCAGTGTCCATGGGCAGGAAGTACAAATGTACTGTATTTGGCACACATGTACTTGGATTGTTAAAGATATCACTCAGTGCCCACTCACTTACTTATCTGCCTCTCCTACTAAACTGCAGGTCCTTTGATGACAGGGACGGTGTATTTACACAGCCTGGTACAACTGCAATATTCAATTGTTTGAGCTGAACACACACTATAGAATTATCCTATTGGGAAGGTCAAAGGCAAAGCCGAGAGTTCCGATGCCTACAGGCTTGTTTTGAATCTTTGTGGTTTAGAGGGGAAGTGTAGAAATTCTGCAGGGAATCCATATCATCGTAGAACTTAGGGCATTACTTAACCAAAGCTAAGAGAACCTTGGTTTTACAATGGAATTTAGGATCACTGGCACCATGATGAAGGACGGCAGGGCTGGAACCCAGAGGCATTAGAATGAGGACACCGCTGTCCATGAAGAACCAAAACCTCTCAATGAAAGCCCCGCTGGTCAGTTTTAAAATCTTATGTTACCATCTGCCTGTAGCTTTACAAGTCACCACTAATCAAAAACAATGAGAAAGAAACCTTACTTTGAATAGTATTGCCACCAAAAGGGTGTCTCAATTAAAATTTTGGTTGTCAGCAAGTTGGGGTTTTTTTTTGCCATTTTAATTTTTATAAAGTAATATTGGCAAGGATTGAGTTGTTTTTTTTAAATGTCAGGATCTATAATGAAGAACAGCAGGCTGCTTCCCTCCAATCTTGCTTCTTAAATCCAGTCATTTTATTCCTTTTAGCTGTGTCTTCATTGGTTACTTTTTTATTTGAAAGTGCTTACTTCTAAAGCACATCTTTTATTTTTCTCAATTGAGATATAACTGACATATAATATTGTATTAGTTTTAGGCATACAACATAAGGACTTGATAAGTGTATTATATTGCAAAGTGATTACAACATTTTAAGTTCAATTGACATCCACCACCACACAGTTACAATTTTTTCTTGTGATGAGAATTTTTAAGATCTACTCTTAGCAACTTTCAAATATACAATCTAAAATTACCTATAGTTACCATGCTATACAATATTTAATTTTATTGCAAATTATATACTAAATCAGGACTGAGCTCTCTTACATATATTCTTCTCCTTTCCCCCAGTCCAACCCAATACCTTAGTTTCTTATTGAAATGACTTTCAGTTGTGACTGTGTAAATATAATTTGCACCTGAGCCAACAGGTATTCGACGGTTATTTCCTATCTTATACTGTATAATAGTTGTTTCTCTGCAGTTAAAAACTGAAGCCTTTTCTCTTTTCACTCAATTTCCTTTGTAACTGTTTCTAAACCTTCGTACATTCCAACAACTTCACAAACATACCAAATTGGTGCCCTGTCCTTTTTTGGTAGACTCTCCTGCGGCCTTCTTCTGGCTGCTCCAAATCTGGGCTGAGACTTCTCTTTGCAATAATTCTGGGAACTCTCATCACCTCTCTCCTAAAAAAGATGTCCTACCTTCCTAGATATTGTGGCTTCCTTGTTTGGGTTTTACCTACTGTCTCTCTCCTCCCTCATTTTTGGCTGTAATATTAAAGTAATTCCTCCAGAAGTATCTGTGAAACAGTGCACAAACTACTGTAACAGAGAGCAGCTGAGATTTGTAAGTCTAAAACTATTCTACCTATTTGGCGACATGGGTGGGTACAGAATTCCAGGTTGGCAATCATTGTCAGTTCAGAACTGTGATGGTGTGATTCTAATGTTGCTATTCTACAGTCGGATGCCTTTCTGATTATAAATCCTTAACGAATTACCTCTTTTGCTTTCCTGGAAACTTTTAGGATCTTCTCTGTATATTTAGCATTCTTAAATTTCATGGTAATATTGTGGCTTTTCTTTTTTCTTTTTAAAAAATTCATCATATTGGACACTCAATAGATCTTTTCCTACTACAGAATCATATCCTTCAGTTCTTGGAAATTTTCTTACTTAGAACTTAAGGCTTAATTGTTCCTTATAAAAATTTCAAGCCGCAGCCCCTCTTTTCAGACCCAGGACTCATCTCTGATTTCCCAAGTCCTGATGCCACTAATTTCTCAGCCATTTCAGAGGTCTGCAGCGCAAACTACTTCTGCATTGATAGTGCCTTCTGGGTCTCTCGGGTTTGGTTTCCTCCATCCTCCTGAGTCAATTATCACTCCAGCTGCTTTCTGTCTTCACACACTATGAAGTTCAAGACTGCAAGTATAATCTCCTAGACAGTTGAACACAGTTTGTGTTTCTGTTTCTTATTTTTCCAGTTGTTTGGTCTGACATCCAAGATGGGCATAAATATTTTTACTCATTACCTTAAAACTGGAAAGTCCCTTCAGCATGTATACAAGACCCTTAGAATATACAAGTGCTGCTATGTTTAAAATCATATTGAGTTAAAGCTATAAATGTCCTTCAAAATCATCTTGGGGTCTTGGTGAAAACAATGAGTCCTGCATCCAAGCCCCTTCACTTAAACACTGTTTTATTTCAGATTTTAATTGTTTGTATCAGGCTGCCAATATGTGTTTTAGTCAAAACACAAAGCAAAACAAAAAACCTACTGATCATGTGTTCATATAAGATAACTCTTTGAGCTATATATGATTTGTATGCCTTTCCATACCATCTTAATACTTCAATTAAAATGTGTTAAAAGCAGCCCTGGCTGAGTGGCTCAGTTGGTTGGAGCACATCCTGTACAGCAGAAGGCTGTGGGTTCCATTCCCTGTCAGGACACATACCTAGGTTGCGGGTTCAATCCCTGGTCGTGGCATGTATGGGAGGCACCTGATGGATGCTTCTCTCTCACACTGATGTTTCTCTCTCTTACCACTCCCCTTCCTCTCTCTCTTAAATCTATAAACATGTCCTTGGGTGAGGACTTTTCAAAAAAATGTGTTAAAGCCACTGGTTTAGTAAAACAAAAACAAAACAAAACAAAACAAAACACAGATAATGGAGCCAGACAGAGTGATTTTCCCACAGTCATTTAGCCAGTGAGTAGCAAGTCAATGATCACAACAAATTCCCCAACTTTCACCTTCTCATACCTGATCGAAAGATACAATAAGAACCCCTTCTAGGCTGGGGAGTGGATCAGACGAGGCAGAAAATGCCACTAGTCAACAACTATGTAAAACTTGTATATAATAGAAACCTCCGACGTCAATAAACTCAACCAAGAATTATTAAGAGCTGACATAAGCTTATCAGAGTGTTACACAATGAAAAATCAATTTTGTACTTCAGTAGTTCCTTGACCATAATATTCAATACTGAAATATCCTTTCCTCAAATGGGAAGAATGCAAATTCTCTTATTCTGAAGATCAGTTCGAGTTTCATTCCTGTATGAATTCTCCTTATCACTCTATGAAAAATTCTTTTGTTACCTTGAACTCATACAGGATTTTCATTTCATTCAATATGTATCATATGCTAATAATGTGATGTCACATCACTAATTTCCCTGATAGATATATGACACACCTCCTCTGGCATATGAACTTTGTGAGGGTAAAAAGTACAACAAATACTTCCTGGTCTCTCCCAGGCACCTAATAGTTGTATATATTCCGGTATTAGATAAATCAAGTGATTATCAGATCATGAACTCTAGAGGGATTTTCCCAATTCCACTGGCAGACTAGTTCTTTGCTGGTTCAAATATTTCTTCCAAAGACAGCCAAGAGCTGGGGTTTAGTAATCTAGATGTCACTTATACAACTATTTGCATACGGAAACAATAATTACCTACTAACTATAACTACAATGCACAACATGAGAGTGTAATTATATTTTGAACACCATCTAGAAGTCATTCTCCTGTAAATCTTTGAGAGTTTTAGCTGAAAGCACACACACACGGAACAAACACAACTCACTGCTTGGGGCACAACCGGGGCTGCAGCGCCTACGTGAATAGCGTCGTAAGGGGCTTCTTCGGCATAGCCCATTCTCCCGTCCCCCACTGAAAGAAAATGCACACTTTCAGTACCTGTCCAGATAGAACTACTTAGTGTGAAAATTTTAAAGCAGGAAAAGGATAGTTTTGTTTGCTTATTTGTTTGTTTTAAATAATGATAATGGGACAACTGAATCTGCATATGAAAAAATATACACTTGGGCCCTTGACCTCAGATATACACCAAAGTCAATGTCAGGAAGATCAAAGACCTAAATGTGGAAAGCTAAAGAATAAAGTTTCTGAGAAATAATATAGAGAAATACCTTTATGCCTTCAGAGTAGCCTATAGCAGGACACAGAAAGCACTGGAAAAAACTGGTAAGTCTACCTACATTAAAACTAAGAATTTCTACTTATCAGAAAGGACCTATGTGAGAGTGAAAAGGCATGCCACAGGGTGGGAGGAGAGATCTATAATATTCATAAACAGACAAAGGGCTAGTCTCTAGAGGTCCTACAAATCTAAGAAAAATATAAACACTCTGCATCTGAATAAGCATTTCACATAAGAGGAAACTAAATGGCCACACATACGAAAAAGTGTTCATATGGAACACTTTTCAGTGGTTCATAGGAAAATACAAAATTAAAATCACAAAGAAACACTGTTATACATTCACTAAGTGGGCTAAAAGAAAAATCTAATAATACCAAATACTGGTAGAGATGTAAAGTAACAGGAACCCTGACACATTGCTGCTGGGAATGTACATCGGTTCGATCACTTTAAAGACAGTGTGCAATGTCTACGGTAACCCCGAGAGCCTACAGTAACGCTCCCAGAGAAATGAGTGCTTGCATGATGAGTGAATATGTATGAATCTGTACTTACGGACACATATGTTCATAGCAGCATGAATATCCACAAATTAGAAATAACTCAAAATACCAAGCTACAGTAGAATTAACAATTTTGGTGGTGTTCTTACAATGGAATGCTGTACAACAATAAAAATGTATGCAAAAAGTGGGTGAATCTCACAAACATAAGATGGAGTGAAAGAACTCATTCATCACAGAATGATCACAGAACGTATACTGCATGCTTCCATTTATCTAAAGTTCAAAATTAAATTAAACATTACTTTTGGCAGTGCAATTAGGCATTAAATGTGCAGAAGTAATGACACTGTTACCACTAGGGCAAAGGACGGGAGCTGTGATGAGGGAAAAGGAAGCTGAGAACTTTCCAGGTACCGATAACATCCCATTTCTTGATCAGTGTGGTGATTAAATGGGTATTTTATTAAGCTTCACATTTATATTTTTCGCATTTTTTAATGTTTTCTTATTTTTCACAATACAAAATGTGCTCCTATGGAAACAGTGCCATTGTATATTGCTGAGTGGAAAAAAGCAAACTACAAGACAATATGTATAGTGTGAGTTAACCTCTGTGTGTGTGCAATTTATTCATACACGTACTTGTATTTAGAAAACTTAAAAGGGAAAAGGAGAGGCTGTCTTTTCTACCTTACATACCTGTATTGTTTACATTTTTTATAATGAATACCTGTTACTTTGGTATTATTTATATGTGGAATCTAATGAACAAAATAAACTAACAAACAAAATAGAAACAGACTCATAGATACAGACCAGACCGACAGCTGTCAGAGGAGAGGGGTGTTGGTGGAGTGAGAGAAAAAGTTGAAGGGATTAAGCAAAGAAAAAAAAAACCTACGACACAGACAACAGTGTGGCGGTTACAGGAGGGAATGGGGTGGGGGAGGTAGCAGTGAGTGAAGGAGGGTTAAATGGTGATAGAAGGAAATTTGACTCGGGGTGGTGGACACACAAAACAGTATACAATTGGTGTATTATAAAATTGTACACCTGAATCCTATACAATTTTATTAACTAATTTTACCCCAATAGTTTTTTTTAAAGAGTAATAAAGAAAGAACTCAACATGGGCACTTTCTGAAACAGTTAATAGTTATGTCACCCAAGGTCCCAAAGTCAAAGTAGAACTAGCGTTACATTTTCAAGTAATTAGTTTCTTATTTTGTACTTAAAAGTGAATGTTTGAAAAATGCAGTAATTAATTAGTTCTGAGTATTATTTAGTCGCATGGGGATCTTTTGAAAAAAAAAAATTCTCCGGAGAGGAAAATTTTAAGTTTTCTGATACTTACCAACCAGTTGCACTCTCCCTGAAGACAAAAGCATTGGGTCATCCTTTCTGACATTATTTATTGAGTCATCTACTAGCTCTTTAATGTGGTCAATTCCTACGACTCTTCCACTAGCTCCAACCTGGAAATGAGAATAATTCAATAGCTCACTGGTCTAAATTTGTCTTTCTGAAGTGTCATTTAAGTACCTCCTTATGTAAAGTCATATTCTCAAGTGAGAAATAAAGACAAACAGCGAAAGATTCTAATTAGATTGTTAATGTTTATTAGAAATTATTTACCAAATACAACTTTCTCAACTATAACCCTCAAATGAATAATTATATTTAAGTAATTAAAAAGCTAGAATAAGCCCTGGCTGGGTGGCTCAGTGGGTTGTAACACTGTCCCGTGCACCAAAAGGGTTGGATCCCCAGTTGTGCATACCGGAGGCAAACAATCCAAGTTTCTTTCTCACATCAATGTTTTTCTCTCTCCCCACCTTCCTCTCTAAAAGGAACAAAAACATATCTTTGGGTGAGGATTAAGAAAAACTAGGTTATAAAAACTTGTAATATGAAAAAAAATGCTATCATTCTTTAATTTAGAATTTTTAAATCCAGGACCATTATGGAGAATTTAACTGCCAATATTAAATGGTAGTTAATGCAATCTTTTTTGGGGGGGCACAAATTAAATCTAGAAATGTGACTTTAAATATTAAAACATTACATAACAATAAAGATTTAAATAATTTTATAGGGGTTCCCATACCTGATTCTACTGCCATTTTGTGAAAAGTATAAAATACATAAAAATATAAAATAGCCCCAAATATAAATGTTAAGTGTAAAAAAATTTTATACAATAAAAACTTTGATGTCAGTCTAGCTGGGTTCACATCTAAGTTTCATTACTACTTACAATGGTATAACCTTGGCAAGCTATTCGATGAATCACATTGCTCATCTGTAAAATGAGGACTAAAAGGTATATACCTCATAAATGACATGAAGATTAGATAAGCGAATACATGAAAAGCATTCAGAACACTGACTAGCATGTGCTAAATGTGTGCAAATATTAAATGAAATTACCCTCATTTAAAAAAAAACTCAGAATTTAGTGATTTTTTTAAAAACAAAATTTTCTCTGTAACCATCAAGTATAAAAAAATAACCTCATTAAGTATTATTTCTAAGCTTTGGGAAAAAAAAGCCCTGACATCCCATCAGTGAGGCCTTACCTTCTACAAAATAAGTAAAAAATATTGAACAGAACGATCTCAATGCTTGTCATGTGCCGGACACTGTTCTGGATGCTTAAGAAATGTTGAGAAAAAAATCAGACAAAACTCCCACCTCCCTGGAACTTAACACGCTACTGGTCCGCTGATTATACTTCGATAGCAAGTTAAATGGATTCCAGTCCAAGATAGAAGCATAAATCCCAACTTAACTGAAGAGAACCTTCCAACCTGGCCTCCAGGGACAAGATTTTCCATAACTGACTTGATTTGCTTATCTGAGCACAGACACACCTTTCTTCCAGGTGCCTGAGTAGGCCTCCAGACTTATTCCCTGCTAGTCATTTACCAAACTAGCCTCTGGTGATGATAAGCTGAAGTACTCGCAAGGCATTTTTTTAAGAGCACTTTTCTTAAAGTAAAGGATTCTCTACCCTCATTCCTAATAAGCCTGCAGGAGGATTCAGATATCAGACTGTTATTTTCTGCCAGATGAGAACTTGGAAGCATACAGTCTGGGAGCTACTGTCTCCCATCTTGTGATCAGAAGAGAAGAGCCTGCGTGATAATGAGGCCAACTTGTGGAGGTTAGCAAAGCCAAACCAAAGCCACAGAGAAACCCATCGTCAATAACACCCGATCTTCTGAACCCTGCCACACAAGAAGCCAGCTACACTTTAGATGTTTCCACTGTATAAACCAAATAAATTCCTCTTTAGCTCTGCCAGTTTAGACGAAGTGTTCTGCCACCTACAAGAACAATAAAAAATCCTAGTGATATGTACTCCAACTGCCTCCTTGGTAGAATTAAAAAAAAAAACAAAAAACCTTTGGTAACTTTTAAGGAAAAAAATATACAGCCAAATCGTACATAGGACATGTAGAACTATGCTTCTGTTAGTGCCAGAATGAAAAAACAAAATAAAGGTCTTACCATACGTGCAAAACATGCAGTAAGGATTCCACTTCCAGATCCTACATCAAGAGCTTTAGCTCCTTCATGCAATTGATCAAATAGAAGTTCTAGTGCATATGCATGCTGCCAAAAGAAAACAAAGCATATATTCTTTTTTTTCAATATACAACATGGCATATAAAGAAAGTTGCCAAGTTCATACCAATGTTACTACTATTATCATCTGCCAAGACAACGAAAACATATTACACAGTACTTAGGTCTACACAGGAATTACATAAGAAAATTCTCATTGTTTGATTATATTCACACATTTAATTTAAATGTTTCAGTAATTTTTATCTCCGGTGTGTGAATTTTTTAAATTTAATTAATCTGAAGTCAAAAGTCACAAAGGATTCACGGTGAAAAGGCTCCTTCCCACCCCTGTCCCAACCATCCCATAGGCAACCAGTATTACCAGCTTCTTACGATGCCTTCCAAGTGTACCCATTCTGTGTATACACAAGCAAGTGCATATGTGTCTTTTCATTTATTATATCCTAAAGAAACTTCATCAATATTTAAACAGCCTGGTCCTTTTTTTAATGACTGAGGAGCATATTTTTGTATGAACATATTATAGAACAAATACCTCTAATGAGAGATATTTAAGTTAGCTCCAATCTCCTATAACAAAAGAGATGAAATAATCTTAAAAGGTATATCTGTAGAATAATATAATAATCTTATAAAGTATATCTATAGGATAACTTTCTAAGAGTGGAATTGAGAGGACCAAAGGATGTATTTTTATATTTAAAGTACATATAAATTATAAATTAAATAAAATCATAATGGTTATGCTTTGGATTAAACCAAGAAATAAAGCTTTCACACTTTATTTTCTTTATAAACTTACATTTCAGTGCTTTTCTAAAACATGAGGTTAGAACTAATAAATGTTATCATACGAACTGTCCCAGTATGTTCATTAAAAATCATCAAATCCTATAGCAATAAAACGTTTGCTACCAGAATTTAGTTGATAAAAATACACACCCATGACCTGGCCAGGTGGCTCAGTTGGCTGGAGCATCATCCCATGCACCTTTTGGTGAGTGCATTTCTTAGTCAAGGGCACATACCTAGACTGTGGGTTTGCTCCCCAGTCAGGGTGCATAGGGGTACATATAGTAGGCAACCCATCAAATTTTATCTCTCACATAAATTTTTTTCCTTTTCTTTTCTCTCTCTCTCTCATCAGTAAAACATGTCCTTGGGTGAGGGTTTAAAATTTTTTTAAATTATACATTCATGAATCCATAGTGATAATGTGTAATACATATATATATCTACACATATATAAATAGAGAATAAGGGGAAATTGTTCCCAATTAACAAACATGGGTGAAATGATAAACTTAGAAAATCACCATTTGGCAACCATTTTAAGTAACAAATGAGTCAGGCAAAAATTGTAAGTGAATGCTAAAACCAGTGAATTATAATTTGAGGAATAACAGGATATTTACATAATCTTAAAGTGTTTGCCCAAGACACTTACTACAAAAGGAAAAACTACAATTTTACAGTGGAGTTCAGAAAAAAAATTCTCAGTGAAGAAACCTAGTTGACACTACCTTAATCAGATGATAAAGTTAACATCATCAGTGGAACACAATGAAATCTTCACATGACACTAGCTAAAATATATTATTTCTGGAATATTCCAGGCAAAAATGCATAGCCCTATCTAATCACTAGAACACAGCAGATAAACCTAAATTAAGAGACACTCTTTAAAATAACTGGCTTGCATTCATAAAAATCTTCAAGACCATAAAAGAAAAGACCGAGGGACTGTTCCAGATTCAAGAAGACTGAAGACATGACAATTGACTAGAACTCGGTCTGCATCTTCCTTTTCCAATAAAGGACATTACTACAGCAACTAATGAAATCTAAATAAGGTCTGTGAATTGGCTAACAGTGTTGTAGTAATGTTAATTTCATGATTTTGATAATTTTACTCTGATTATTTAAGAGAATGTCCTACTTCTAACGGTAAAAAGCATTCTGCTTACAAATTACTCTCTAAGTTTATAAAGAAATATATGTTATTTCATATATATATTTGTATATGTGTGCATATACGTGTGTAGAAAGAGGGAGAGGACAGGGAGAAAGAAATAAAGAAAGTGATAAAGCAAATACAGTAAAATGAGAAGATTCAGGGAATATGAGTAAATGGTATAGGAAAATTATTTGTATTCTTACATTTCTGCAAGTCTAAAATTCTGTTAAAATTTTTAAAAAATCATCGGAAAGAGTTAATGTGTTCCAAACAGAGGACAGACTGGAAACTCTGTATTTGGAAAACGAATTTAGGTGACAGAAGCCAGAATACTGGTTACTCTGAGGATAGAAGCTGTAGGAAAGGGCAAGAGGGAACCTTGTAGGGTGCGGGAAACGTTCTCTATCTTGATCTGGGTCGTGTTTACGAATATGTACACATGTAAACATTCATCAAGTTGTATACTTACAATTGATGCACTTTACTGTGTCTGTATTATAACTTAAAAAAAGTTAAATATCACTAGGAAACAACCACGTTCAGAATGTGGGAGATTCTACAGGATAAATGAGTTTTGTCAATAAATAAATGGCATTTTTAAAAGACTACAAAGATGCAATGTATGGACCTTGTTCAGATCCTGAAAAAGCAAATCAACTGTAAAAAAACGTTTTTTGAAACACCTGGAAAAGTTTGAACATGGGTAAGATATAAGATAATATTAAGAAATACTGTTTGGCATGTTAGGGTATTGTAGTTGTGTTTTTGAAGTCTTCAGTTTTACACTAAAGTATTTAGGGGTATAATATTATGTTCAAAATTTGCTTTAAAATGGTTCAACAAAAGGAAATCATATAGATTCTTTTGCAAAGAGACTCTTGTCTAAAGAGTGAAAACCACCAATACTATAAAAAAAAGTTTTGGATTAAAGACCAAAAGTCCTGGCTTCTACCTGTTCTAAATTTATTAGCCCCGTGACATTGGATATTATTTATAGTTCATTGTTCCTCAGTTTTCATGTCATTACTATGGAGAGAAAAACAGTTGTTCCTATCCTGCTTTCTCCTCAGAAGTATTGTTGCGATTAATAGTATTGATGTATTTAAGAAAAAAGTCAATGAGTACAGCACAATGACTTGCTGCTGCTTCTCTTTAAGGTACTTCAAAGTCATTTATAGAGCTAAAATTAATGATTATTGATCTTTTATTTCTAGGTAGTGTGTTTCTGGTAACCTTTCTCTTAGGAAGTCTTGTGTATGATTGTAAATCAGTAGACTCCCTCTTTCGCTTGATTCAAGAATGAAATGACTTGGTTAGTGAACATAATCTGGTTAAGGCCCTCCTTTCCCTTTTTCTCATGCTACCCTGTCCTATCCCTTCCATTTCTGAACAGGTCATTCCTAAAGCCATTAAGATGGGCTGAACAAGGCAGCTGCCCATACCCAGGGGCCAAGAGGGCAGCTTCAATGCCCAGTTACAAGTGTCAGAGCCCAAGCAGGTTCAGGGGGCATCTGTGTCCACACGGGGGGAATGGACTGAACCAAGAGTCAGGCCCCAGCTAGATGAGGGTTTCTGCATACAACAGTGGGTCATGCAGGTGTCGGAGCATAAATGGTGGGTGGGGGGAGACAGGCAGAGCAGTGGGAAATTGGTTACAAACAAGAGGATCAATCAAATAAATACACATATTACGGAAAACTGAACCAGTTTTCTCACTGCTGGAAAAGGAAGTTAAATATGGAAAGGGAGAGAACAGGAAACCACAAAAACATACTGGTATAAATAAATAAGGAACAGACATTTATGATCTCAAAGTAAACCCTCACAAGATAATTATTAATTGCGAAGGCCAGTAAGAGTAACTCTACAGTGGAGAAGACTGGCAGACGCCACCTTAATCGAGTGAGTATCACATCTTCAGAAGTGGGCCGAATCAAAATTGTTCTGTCTGATAGGACTGTGATGAGTACCCAGCATCACTTGTGGCATCCCGCCGAAGTGGCACGGCCCGAATCTGGTCATGAGGAAAGATGAGACAGCCCAAACTGAAGGACATCAGCAAAATAATTGGCCTGAAATCTTGAAATGACTCAGGCGATGAAAGTCACAGAAACCTAAGGAACTGGTCCAGACTGAGGGAGACTGAAAGAGGAGCGATTTTGTGGGATCCTTTATTACATCGAGGACATAGTAGGGACAAGTGGAAAAACTGGAAAGGAGACTGATGAATAAATGGTAGTAACAAACCGATGTTCCTGTCCTAGTTCTGGTGGTTATATAGGTTATGCTGCGCACTCCTTGTTTGAAGGAAATACACACGGAAGTATTCAGGGGCGATGGGGCATCATTTCACCCACTTGCTCTCAAGGAGGAAAGTTTCTTGATGTGGTTCATGTGGTACTTGCAACCTTTCTGTAAGTTTGAGATTGTTTCAAATTTTTTAAAAATTTAACTTTATCATGCTGGTCAGGTAGCTCAGTTGGTTAGAACATCATTCAAATACACTGGTTGTGGGTTCGATGCCCAGTCAGGGCACATATAAGAATCAAGCAATGAATGTATCAGTAAGTGAAACAAATTGATGTTTTCTCTCTCTCTCATCAATAAAAAAAATATATTAATTAAAAAATTTCTTTACCTTTCATTGTTATTTCAAAATGATATTGTGGGATACTATCTCCAAATAATCAACCAGTTGGTTAATTAATGAGATTTCTAAGAGACACATTGGATTAATTAACTGTTACTGAGGAAATTGCTGGAGATATTTTACCGAATTAAAGTGGTTTTTAGATAAGAGGCTTAACGCCAAAGATGGACTTCCTAAGGAAAAAGAGTTTGTGTTTGTTTCCAGGATAAGATCTGTAGTTTGCATTAGACTCTTAAAACAATCATTATTCCCTGAAAGTTAATAATTCCCATTAATAAGGAAACAAATCTCACACCATTAGGAAATAAAATAATTTTAAAAAACACAAAATAACTCCTGTAATACCTGACTTTCTTGAATCCAGAAATCAAAGGACTACAAGGGACTTCTTTAAGGTACCAATCCCCAATCTATAGGCAGTACTGTCTGACTTAATTCCAAAAAAATTCAAAAATTTTTTTCAGTACTATGTTTGTGTAAGATTTGTTTTTTTAAAAAGGGGTATATACTAAGTTATTAAAGTCTCATTCAGATTTAAAATGTTGGGGCTGCCCTGGCTAGTGGCTCAGTGGATTGAGTGCCAACCTGTGAACCAAAGGGTCACAAGGTCGATTCCCAGTCAGGGCACATGCCTGTGTTGTGGGCCCGGTCCCCCAGTGGGGGGTGCTCGGGGAGCAACCACACATTGATGTTTCTCTTTCTCTCCCTTCTTTCTGATCTCTAAAAATAAATAAATAAAATAAAATAAAAATAAAATGCCAAGGCCTTCAATCATAATTACTAGTTTTTTTCATGTTTTTATCACTCTAGGTATTTTCCTCGAAAACCCACGCTCATCTCTAAATCTAAAAATTAACAGTTTTTTAAAGTTTATGTTTATAATTATAAAAATTTTCAAACCCATAAAAACCCTCGAAATACAATGAACACTATATTCTCTTCATACACGAAGCCACCAACTATTTATATAGTGATTAAATAGCTCAAACCATCTAAAAACAGCCTGTGGATGTGATACTTCACTCCTAAAAACTTCAGCATGCATCTGCCAAAAAAAAAAATACAACCCTAGGACATCTTCCTTTGCAACCACATCGCCACTATTATCAAGCTCAAGAAAATCATCAATTTAGTATTATCCAACATGTGCTCCATACTCAAATTTCCCTTTTTGTCGTCAAAATGAGTCCTTCATAGCTGTTTTTTCCCCAATCCATTCAAAGTTCAGGCACTACATTTGCCAATCTGGCACATCTTCCCTACCAACTCTCTTCCATGTACTACTTCTCTCTGTTCTTCAGAATACTGACTCCTTTAAGGAGACCACATAATACCCCATATTCTAGACATATCAGTTTCCTCCTGGTTAGACTCAGGCCAAAGACCTCTAGCAAGAGCACCACTCAGGGCTCAGTGGGTACCTCCCACTGCATCACTCCAGGAAGCACACAACGTTGGGCAATCCCACTACCCACCTGCCAAGCTCAGCCCCTCAGTAAACGTGGTGATCACTAGGTCACCTTCTTTTCAAGGCCTATTTTTCTCTTGTGATTGACAAGTAACATGCACAGTAATAATTTGAGACTACATGGCTATTTTTGTTCCCCAACAACCTTCCTTTTAATAGTTTTAGATTAATTGATGATTATGAAACAGTGATTTTTAATAACTCTATTATTCTTTTCACATTTAGTTTTAATCCTCACCTGAGGATACATTTGATTTTTTTTTTTTTTTGAGAGACAGAGAGAGAGAGGAAGGGAGCGAGAGAGAGAAACATCAATCAGCTGCCTCCTGTAGGTGCCCCTACTGGGATAGAACCCACACCCTCAGCGTGTGCCCTGACCAGATATCATACACGCAACCTTCTGGTGTTCAGGATGACGCGCCAATCAACTGAGCAACCTGGCCAAGGCCCCTTTCACATTTATTAATGGGCATTCTTTTGTCTTTCTTTTTTTTCCCTGTCTTGCTTTTTTTTTTTTTAATCTCTGTGGATTTATGGATTTTGTTTCTTAATTCACTGTGTTAAATCCACTGTCTTCATTACCTATCACTTTTTGATTCTCAAATTGTCTCCAATGTGGCCTCTGGGAGTCTCTTTAAACGTGTTCCTATGTCCTTCAGACACTACTCCATTAGCCTTTGAGTTCTTCCTCACTTTCCAACACTCAGTCACTTCCCCAAGGAGCTCTAACCTCTTTAGAGAGAAATGGTGTTTAGGACTCAATATCTGGGTACTGAGTGTGCTCACAACTACCAGGATGCCACTTTAACAGGCTGTTTTTCATCTCTTGCCCACTGTATATATCACAATTCTAATTAAGACTCTGAAAAATATCCCTGGGCTATAGTTACTTCCAAGCCTGTGATTTTAAGTTCATTAAACATGGATATTACTTCTCTTTGCCTCTCATTTTCTGTTTCTCTTTTAATACTTTTAAGGTCTACACAATAAATGACAGAAGATCACAACCGCTTGTCCATATAATACAATTAATACCATTTTATTATACTAACATCCTTCTTTAGCAAGCACCAAAGGACACAATGTTTGTTGTTTGTATATGCTTACATACATATAGACTACAAACAAACACATTTGCTTTCTTTTTTTATCCTCGCCTAAGGACATTTTTCATTACTTCTAGAGAGAGAGGAAGAGACAGAAGAAGAGAGAGAAACATCCATGAGAGATGCATCAGCAGGTCGCCTCCTGTACACATCTGGACATTTTGTCCAAAGGAGATATTTCATGTTTTCGATAAACACATGAAAAGATTCTCAACATTATTATCATTAGGAAAATGCAAATCAAAACCAAATGAAATACCACTTCACAGCTACAGGGATGGATAAAGTGAAAAAAACATACAACAGCAAGTGTTGACAAGAAGGTGAAGAAATTGGAACCCTCCTACACTGTTGATGGGATTGTAAAATGGTGCAGCAACCTTGGAAAACACTTTGGCAGCTCCTTAAAATGTTGAATGTAGAATTACCATGTTCCATACCATATTCCAAGTACACAGGTATCCCAAAAGAATTGAAAATATAATGTACACACACCAACCTGTACATTAATGTTCACACTTTCTAACTACTACAATTAATTAATGTTGCTTTGAACATCAATGTTTTATACCCATAAAATGTAATAATATTCAGCAATAAAAAATTAAGTATGTTTGCTACAACATAGATAAACCTTGCGAATACTGTGCAAAATATAAAAACCCAGTCACAAAATGCTATATATTGCATAAGTCTATTTATGTGAACTGTCTGGAATAGACAAAGAAACAAAAGGTAGTTGCCAGGACCTGGGCAGAATGAGGGATGAGAACGGACTGCTACTGGGTTCCTTCATGAGGTGATGAAACTGTTCTGATATTAGATAGCAGTGATGTTTGCACAACTCTCGAATAGACTAAAAAGCCATAGAACTGCATACTTTAAATGGGTGGATTTGACAGTATGTGAATTACATATTAATAAAGCCATTATTAATAACTCATGCAGTATTTCCCTTAACATCTAAAAACATACTCCTCTGGTCAATTTCCCAAACGGGCTGCATACTGATTCTTCAAAAACACTTTTAGGATTAAGTGAATGTTTCTATGTAAATTCTTCATTTTACGTAGTAGTTCAAACTACCTGCAGGAATTTTAAGACTATAACATTTTTTTAATCATTAATTTGTTTGAATAGGTAAAAAAGCCATTCCTATTCCATGATTAAAAAAGAGAAAGAGAGAAACTGATAACGTGTACAGGGTATAAGCAGATCTCACGTCCACTCCCAGCACCCCCCTGTAACATGTCATCTAACTCCCTATCTTAGAAGAAATCTTCTCTGGTTTTTATGCCTACAGGAAGACGCACGTGTGTCCCTTTGATTTTTTGTATATTAAAGAATACTCTAAATACACTTCTGCACTCTACTTTTATACTTAATGTTTCCTGAAGATCCTGCTGTATTCACACGCACAGAGCTTCCTCACTGAAAAGTTTCACAGTGTCACTGTATGGATATACTATAATTTATGAACCATCCACTACTAGTGGATGATTACTGATTATTGTTACTTTTTATTATTATAAGTCACGTGCTAATGACTATGTTTAAGTCATTCTGTACTTGCTCAAATATAGTATGGTAGTATGAATATCTTGAAATAAAACTAGAGCACCTAAGGTATATTTCCCGTTTAACAGATATTGCCCAGTTGCTTTCCGGAACTATCAATGTACTCTCCCACCACAAAAAGCATGTGACCATCAGTTCCCCGTTCCAGTATAAGGTATCAAACTTAAAAAAAATTTTTCATTGTTCAATTACAGTTGACATTCAATATTATATTAGTTCCATGTGTAGAGCACAGTGGTTAGATATTTTGTAACTTACTAGGTTATCCCCAGCATTATTACATGGTATCAAACTTCTTAAATCTCTAATGATCTACCTGGTAGTTGGAAAATGGTACTTCACTGTAGCATTTACTTGCAATTTACTAAATATAAGTGGAAATGCCATCTTTTCATTCGTTTAAATGCCAATCTCATTTTCTTGCACTTTACTCATTTGCTTTTGGCCTTACTGGTGTTTTACTTCTTACTTTGCAGGATACGCACATATATGTATACATGACTAAGAACCACAAAATTACATACTTTGAGTGGGTGGATTTTTTGGAATGTATACATGTATACATGGGAATTTGTGTTATGCTGTCGTATGTATTATAAATATTTCCCTCAGTTTTTTTCTTTTGTTTATAACATATTTTCCTGCAGAAATCCCCAATTTTTATGTTGCAAAATCCATCGGGTTTTTTATGTCAATTTTTTAATGGCTTCTTAGTCTTTTTTCATGTTTTAAAGTAATTTCTATTCAATGTTTATAAATAATTTTCCTATATTTTCTTCTAGTATAATTATCAGTTCACTATGAATGTATATGTAGAATTTATTTTAGTATAAAGAGAGCTGTAAGTTTAAATAAGAGTTTCTCCAACCTGAAACACTTGCAGAGAATCAGAAAAGCTATTTTTCTTGTCACCAAAACCCAATAGACTACTCATTCAAATAACTGACAATTAAACCCCAAGAAAACTTCCAGCAAATTGAAAGTACTACATGACTTAAAATAGGTCCTTGTGAAAGTTATATAGCTACAGAATTGCTATACTTGAGTAGCCCCTAATCAATTTTCCAAATAAAATCTGAAATTAATATTCAAACTGAGGTTTCTATATATGTCCATTATTTGAAATATTCTCTGCCTTAATTAAGTCATCACTAAATAACCTTTTATATCCAGTTTTTACATGAATTAGAATACTAATGGCAACCACCCAAAACTTTGCTGACAGTTTCTGTGAAGAACAGTTCCCTTTCCTTTAAACCATTTTTACCAAAGAAAATGATCTTAAAGGACAAATGTGACCCTGTGGCCCACCAGTACCAAAGCGACCCAAGTTCACTTACCATGTGTGGAGCGCTGATTGTCGCTTGGAAACCTGTGAAAGAAGAAGAGAACACTGACACATTCAGCCGTAAAAACACACCAAGCACTCCATGTAATTCCTTCTCTAACACCCATAAGTTACTTTTCATCGTATTTTCCAATTTTATTACTTCAGGAGATAAAACCTGTCATTTGTACTTTAGAGTAATATCATGCAGTAGTTGAAACTGGGAAAGCCAATTGAGCCAAAGCTACTGTGCTCATATACCACAACAGGCCCGCTAGTTTCCAAGATTTCTTCTCCTGCACAGTTGGCTAAGAAAGGAAGAATTTCAATAAGTGGGTAAACTTATGACTTGTTTTCACTTCAGATTTATGAAAAGAAAAGCTTCCATATATAATAGGTATGCAAAATCTTTGCAAAATTAAACTGCTTCACATGTCTCGCACCTAGAGCAACCATCAATCAGAGCAGCTTAACAGACAAACTACTTCAATTTACCCTTTATACTAACACCTGACATACATTCACACTATCTATTCTTAGTTTTTAGCTTTTAATTTTTTTCTTCCAAGGTTGTTGTCTCGAAACTTATTTACCTGCTTCTGCATCTGAAGCAATTTTCACTGAGCGGTGGTAGCAGGTGCCTTCGGGGTTCAGAAGCCCCCAGGATCTTCCCTGCTGGCTGTCACAGTGCTTCACAAGAAGAAAGCATGGCCGCTGGCCGACAGAGTCCTGAGGCACTTCTGAGCCTCAAAGGCGCCCACTGCCAAGGCTCAGCAGTTCAGCAAAAAACCTGCTTCAGGAGAAGGAGTTAAATACGGACTTTCTAAAATCAAGCACAAGTCAACACGTTCAGGGCAAGTGAAGCAGAAAGTCAGTAAAAACTTAAATACATTTATTTCCTTTAGTATTGATCTTTAAAATTGAGGCTAATGAAAAAAACCAACCTTAGTCAACATTAAGACTCCTAAAGAAAACTCAGCACTCAGTTTAAACTATAAATTTTATTAAAAGTATATTTTATTTAAAAAATTTTAAGTTATACATTAGAGAAAATAGAAAATATATTCTAACACATAACATTTTATTAAAAAGACATACAAATTCAAACCAGCAAGGTAATAATAAATATCTGTGTCCCAATTTTTACTTACAAAAAATATAGAGTAAACGAGTAAAAGAAAAGTGACATTTTCACAAATCTAAAGCTTACCTATTGATTGTGGAGAATCCATATAAGGGTTACATTTTGCATAGTGGGAGCGGTCGGTAGCCAGCATTACTTCAAATACTTTATCTGTCTTGATGATTCCATTTTCTGAAATGAATGAAGCAAATATTTTAAGCTAGGAGTAAAATGATCAGATGTATTTTAGAATAATTACTTTGGCTGCACTGTGGAGACTGGCTTGGGAGAGAACAAGATTGGAAGTTGTTGCAATGGCCCAGGTGATCGCAATCGGATCTTCAAAAGTAGGAGGATTTGAGGCATATTTGGTAGGTAATATGGTGGAGCAAAAGTAGGTGTCTAGTTGTTCATGTGGAAAATAATACAATAATTAATAAATAATAATGCAAGAATAAACTCTGAGCCCTGGCTGGTATGGCTCATTGGATTGAGCACTAGCCTGCAAACCAAAAGGCCACAGGCTTGATTCTCAGTCAGAGCACAAGCCTGGATTTCATGCCAGGTCCCCAGAAGGGGGCATGCAAGAAGCAACCATTCAATGTTTCTCTCACACTTCAATGTCTCTCTCCCTCTCTTACTCTCTCCCTTCCCCTCTAAAAAAAGAAAGAAAGAAAGAATAAACTGTTTCCCTTATTCATTAATCCTGCTTTTGCCCCACCCTGTATATACCTGACTGACTAGATTTGGAAAAGAGGGAAGGAATGGTTGGGATGCTGATGTCATATATTAATTTGAGAAATACCGGAGAAGGATCACAGTCAAGGAGGAAAAGGATAACTAGTTTATTCAGTTAGGGGCTATGGACCACACAAACAGAGATATTCAATAGTTAGCTGAATGGGGCTCAGGAAAGAGATCCAGGATAGAGATGCAGAGCTCTAGTTACATGGATGGCAACTGAAGCAATGCAAGTGAACTCAAGTGGCCAGAAGAGATCACACAGAGAAGAAAACCAAACATAAACATTCAAGAAATATGCACAGGAAATAGAGCCTTCAAAGATTATGGCAAGGAACAACCACAGAGTTGGATGAATATCAAGCAGATAAACTGACAGAGTTCAAGAGAAACAAATTTTTCAATAATTAAAGCAAGGTTAATAGTGTATATATTTGGTTCCCCAACTATCAATTCTTTTAGATTGAATATAGTATGTTAAACTTCAATATAACCCTCATGGTACCATGCATATAGCTAATTTTTCAGTAAAGCCTTTATCAATTCAATATATTTTGACCGTCTAATACATATATATCCGACACACTGCTACATGCTCAAGATTATATAAACAAGATAGAATAGTTCCTGTACTCACAGACATAAGATCTGCAAGATTAAATGTATCAACTTGACTTTAACAATGCAGAAATAAATTTTTTAACCAAAACAGACTTTACTAAAAGCCACTGAATTTTACAATATATTCGAATGAATGATATGGTATAGAATTATACCTTAGAAAATCTATTTTTTTAAAAAAATAGTGGGACTAGAGGCAGCAACCAAGAGAAGCACTATTTCTAGGGCACAATCAGATAAATAGGGAAAGGACTTCAACTTTCTGGCTGAAGTGACGATTAAGTGAAAGAAGGAAGAAAATTAAGGATGCTGCAGAAACAAAAAAAGGGCAACGAAATATGCCAACGCCTCTTCTTTTCCCACCACTACCATCATCCATTAAAGTGCAAGTCACCATACTGACAAAAGCTTTTGAACCGTGAAAATAGGGAAAAGGGGAGAAAAATTCAGTTCAAAACTCCTGGAAACAAAAGGCAAATACAAACATTTCAGCTGTTTAAAAAGAATCTAATATTTAAAACAATATTCTAAGAAAACTTAGCAGGAAGTAAATATTAAATAAAAGTATTTCCAGCCCTGGCTGGTGTGGCTCAGTGGGTTGAGTGCTGGCCTGTGAACCAAAAGGTTGCTGGTTCAATTCCTAGTCAGGGCACATGCCTGGGTTGCAGGCCAGGTCCCCAGTTGCAGGCGTGTGAGAGGCAACCAACCAATCAATGTATCTCTCGCACACTGATGTTTCTCTCCCTCTCTTTCTCCCTTCCTTCCCCTCTAAAATAAATAAAAATCTTTTTAAAAAAAGTATTTCTAGTACAATCACCTTTAAGACACCCACTAATAAAACAATCAGACTTTAAGGGCAAAAAACACACCTCTTCAGGGCCTCAAGGCAAAAGATTAAATTACCCAATGGGGGTAAAAAAAATAATTAGGCATTCAGGTTTCTTATGGTTTCAACAATCAACAATCAAAGAAAAGCAAGAATGAAGATGCATTTTCAAGAAATTTGGGGAACGTGCAAGTCATCAATAAAAGAAATAAACTATGGATACACCCGACAACATGGATGAATCTCAAGAGCACTGATCTCAGCAACAGAAGCCAGATAAGAAGACTACACATCATATGATTCTATTTAGATCAAATTTTAGAAAAGTCAAAACTGTAGTGGCAGAAGGCTGATCTGTGGTTGCTAGGGGCAGAGGATGAAAACGGACATTAATTACAAAGGGGTGTGAGGGAACTCCTGGGTGAAAGAAATGTTCCTATCAGATATCAGCAAACATTTGCAAAGGTCCAGATAGTAAACAGCTTAGACTTTGCAGGCCATACAGTCTCCACGGCAACTACTCAACTCTGCCAATGTGCTCCAAGAGCAGCCACAGATGAAGCTGTATGAAAGGATGTGGCTTTGTTAAAATGAATCTTTATTTCCAAAGGAGGCAGCAGGTCAGGTTTGATCCTTGTCCTATTATCATGAGGGCGGTAGTTAAGACTATATTCGTTCATCAAATTTTTCAAATTGTAGCCTTAAAATCTGGTGATTTTCATGTAAATTCTACCTCAATAAAGCTGATTTCTTTAAACTATAAGCCAAGGATTTTATATCTAGCCAAGCTGTCCCTCAAATGTCAAGGTTATAGAAAAAAACAACAACACACTTTGCATGTGCAAGAGCTCAGGGAACGTGGCACACACGAGCCCTTCCTGACGACTCTTCTAGAGGATGCGCTTCGTCTAACCACGAGATAACTGGAGACGCATCAGCAGAGACCACACAGACAACTGTACGGCAAAGACCAAAATAAGGGAGGAGACACAGGTGAAATGATAATACTTAATTACATGTTATATGCTCTGAAGTAGAAAGAATGAAACTAAAAACAGTGGGAGGAGAAAGGGCAAAAGCAGAATCAGAGCACTGTCAAACCGGTCTTAGGAAGAATCAAAGGACACCGTTCTATACTGACTGACTAGATGGTAAACAGTTAAGAAAAAGGTGGGTTAAAGACACCATAAAAGATATAAATACAAACCCTCCAAATAACAGGGTATTTTTAAAAATCAGCAAACAAGGCAGGCACACCAAATAGAGAAACACTGAAAATAGTCATAGACTGGCAAAGATAAACTTCTATCCTGTTTCCATTTTAAAACATTACAAGTTTTAGATAAAGAGACTCAAATAGAAAATACTTTTGGGTTGGTCAAAAAGTATGTGTGGTTTTTACCATAAAATAAAAGACATTTTTTATTGATTTGGATATTCTGAGTATGTTGGCTATCTCTCATATGGTAAGACGTTGACTATTCTCAATTAATATCTCAATTTGATTGACACCAACTCCGACTGGTCTACTGGATCAGGGAGCATCGTCCAGTGAGAAATCTCCAGCACATAATTTTGCAAACCACTTTTGACACATTCGATCAGTCACAACACTTTCTCCTTACACTGCAACAAATATTTTTTGGTGTTTCAGTTGCATTTTTACCTTTCTTGAAATAATAAAGCATAACATGCCAGAAATGTTGCATATTTCCTTCCATCTTCAATATTAAAATGGCTACACAAAAATTCACCAATTTTAATGTTTTAAAATGCACATTGATATGACAGCTGTCACAATACAATCTACCAAAACTGTTTCAAATGAAGTTAAAGACAACTAGGCACTACTAGAGTCATCTTGTGGGGGAAAAAATTAAACAATTTTTGGCCAACCCAATATTTCTGCACAAAACAAGCTTAAGAAACCTACGTGAAAAGGTTATTAAAATAAAACAGCGAAAGCATTTTTTTAAATTTTAAATCAGAGTAGTAATAAATATCATTTATTGAATATTTACCATGTGCCAGACAAAATCCTAAACACATTACATACACTATCTCTTTTAAATTTATATGGACTGTAAACTACGAAATAACCTTACACTGTCTCTAACAATGCTATAAAGTAAGCACTATTATTACTACTACATTTTACAGATGATGAAATTGAGTTTAGGTAAGAGACTTAAGTTATTCAAAGTGACAGAGCAAATAACGGGTAAGGGCCATTTCAAAATGAGAGACTAGATTCCTATTGACTGCTTCACTGCACTGCTGCTGACATAGTCAAAGAGCTGGGTGACTTCTGCTAATTCATTTCCCAAAATAAACCTTGAGTGGTTCATTAGCCCTGAACCCAATTCAAATTCCAGAGAGGTGATTCACAGACTCTCCAGGTCACAGGGGCCTTAGAAGCCACCAAGTCTAACTTCATGAATCAGCGCCAGGATCTCTACTTGCAGTGTTCCGCGGTCATCTGAACACTTCGCTGTACTGAGATGAAATCTCCCTCTTTATTATTTACATGAACCCTCAGTGCTGCTCTCTTTCTGAAGCCACAAAGAACACATGGAATTTTCTATCTAGCCAACTTTTTTTACACATCTAAAGATATATCACGATCGCTTCAAGCTTTATCTTTTTCAGGTTAAGCAGCCTCACTCAGTAATTCCAAATATTCATTTATTCATTCTTGTCTAGAGGGACACTTGAAGTATGATATCTAAAGTCAAACCTATTGATCCAGGCATATTCTAAAATTCAAAGTAAATTATAGAGATCACTTCCCTTAAGCTAGGTAATATTCTTCTATCAAATTCATATGAGTTTCTTCGGCCGCTTTCTTGATCTGTAGAGGTATATGGAATTTACTAAAAACCCTATAGTTTTTTTAAAGCACGTCACTAGTCACAGATCAAAAAGCTTTTATTAAAAAGCTGAACACCTCAAGACTTAGAATAAGCTTTATTAGGCCATTATTGGGTATTTTCCAAGATTTTTACCAAAATGTTGTTATTTATTTTTGCCCATGACTCCATATTTTGAAAGATGCCCAAAGCAAGCTACATTTGCTAAGTTATTAAATAATTCTCCCATTTTTGGTAATCTGACATATACAACTGCCAGTGCCCTGAAATATTTCTGGCAGACAGGAAACTAATTTTATGTTTCACTGTGTGTAGAGTCTTAATTATGAGTAAACGTGCAATTATCATTAGGCTTTCTGAAACAGTGAGCAGCTTTAGTACCACCCATACCCAGTCTTCCTGTGCCCTAGAGACCAAGGACCCTAATTAAATAATTATAATAATGGCTAGTGTTGGCCCAAATATGCAATTGATCCAAATAAGAACTTCGTAGGAGTCAAAGGAGACTGCAATAGCATGCACGCTGTAAGCCACATATAAAACACCTAAAAAAAATTAGAGCGTGTTACGGTATCTGTTTATTTTATCCTGAGGGCAGAGAAAGGATACAGAGGAAAATAAATTCCAAGAAAAAATTACTACACAGGAATCATGAATTAGATATGAAGAAAATGAAAACACGGCACAATTTCAAGCAACTGATGAAGTGTAAAAACAGGAAAAACTCTGACTGCTCCTCTTCAACAACAGATGGGTCACTAATATAGACAATGGCAGGGAATGAGCGTACTACAAGTTTATCGCTCAGCAAAGTGTTGACACAGTCATATAACTGATGGTGGTTACTGATTTTCAACAACGTGCAAGATTTACTTACTGCTCAGAATGAAATGCAAATGTTAACTTTGACAAAGTAAACCTGCTAATTAGTTGGAAAATGAGGGGGAGAGCTTCTTAATATCCTTTCTTACAAAGTGGAGGGGTTAAGAGGTAGTGTCAGCTTACAAAATATGTAACAAGAATTGAGGTTAAAATATATTATTCAAAGTTACAAAGGTAACCACAAAAGAAGAAGCAAAAATTATGATACGAGCACAACTAGCACAACTACACGGGGAGGGTATACTCATCCGTCTTAGCAGGGGGTCAACAGATGATGTCTAAAGTTGATAAAGCAAAAAGTAGCAGTTTAAGTATATGGTTTAGAGACATAAAGATGATCACAAGAACCAAAAACACAGTTAAAAATGGTTCATGCAGTGTCTGGGGGTGGGAAAGAACACAGCTTGTAATCATTATTTTTCATCATAAGCCCTTCTGTACTATTTTATCTTTTAACTGTGTACACACATTACTTAACTAAAAATTAATCTTTTAAATTATCCTAACCTTGTTATCATAGATAGTGTGTAACTATACAGATGCCACAATGTTCCTGCGTGTACATGTGTGATTATCCTCTAATTATTAGCAACATGTACCTCTGGCAGGGACTCCTCTGTCTTTCACTGTGGTAGAATTTTAATTGGTGTATGTAGTTGTATGTGGTCTTACAGCGAAGTTCTGGTCAATCTAACAGATGCAGAAGTTAGGTACACAACGTCCACATCCCACCCTTAAAAGACATGGAGGTTCTTCCTTTTCCCCATTTTTTATCTCTCCCAGCTGGAATATGGAAATGACAGAACTAGACCATCTTCAACCTTGCAGATGAGGGAAGGACTTTAGGAAGTGCAACAAGAGGAGCAGCCCAGGTCCTTGACACCATGGAACCATCATATTGGCCCTGAACTGCTTACACTTGGATTGTTACAGGAGGCAGAAACTGATTTTGTTTAAGCTATTGTTATTTTTTTAATTGATTTGAGAGACAGACAGAGAGAGACTGATTTGTTGTTCCAATTATTTATGGATTCACTGGTGTATGTGCCCTGACAGGATACTGAACCCACAATTTTGGCTTTTGAGACAATGCTCTAACCAACTGAGCTACCTGGCCAGGGCAAGCTTTAGCTTTTTTGGGTTTAGTTCTAGCAGCCAAAGAGGCCCCCTAATGTACAAAGTGCAGGAAGAGAAAAACAAAACCAGTCTGAAGACCAGCACTAGAGTTGCAGCATGGTGATAGGTTGTATAAGTCCCTAAAGAGGCCTGAGAGCTCCAGCCAAGATGGAGGCATAGGTAGATACACTTTGCTTCTTCGCACAACCAAAAGAAGGACATAGCAAATTTAAAAACAAAAAATAATCAGAACTGCCAGAAAATTGAACTGTATGTAAGTCAGACAACGAAGGAGTTAAAGAAGAAACATTCATTTAGACTGGCAGGAGGAGCAGAGACAGGCAGCCGGGGCAGAGAGGATGCACAGTGAGGCAGCAGCTGATGGACCATTTATCCACATTTGCATGTGGAGAAACCAGAAGGAACAATTGAGGAGACACACAGAGGGGAAATAAAGCCCCAAAACCTCTGGCTGTAAATATCTGTGGGGGTTGCAGTGGTGGGAAACTCCCAGCTGCACAGGAGATTTCACTAGAGAGACCCATGGGATCCTAGAAATTACACAAACCCACCCATCCTGGAATTAGCACCAGAAAAGCCCGATCTGCTTGTAGGTAGGTGGGAAATAACTGAAAGACAAGCCAGCAGCATTGTTCCATCTCTGACCCCGCCCACAAACAGCACCACAACACAGCAAGGTGGTTTGCCCTGCCCTGACAAATACTTAAGGATCCACACCTTACCACTAACAGGCATGTGACACAAAAAAATATGGCCCAAATGCAAGAATAGATCAAAGCTCCAAAAATAGAACTAATCAATAAAGAGATAGTCAACCTATCAGATGCAGAGTTCAAAACATTGGTAATCAGGATGCTCACAGAAATGGTTTAGTATGGTCACAAAATAGAGGAAGAAGTGAAGGCTATACAAAGTGAAATAAAGAAAAATATACAGGGGACAGTAAAGGGAAGGAAACTGGGACTCAAACTAATGATTTGGAGCAGGAGGAAGAAATAAACCTTTAATCAGAATAGAATAAAGAAATAAGAATTCAAAAAAAAAAATGAGGAGAGACATAGGAACCTCCAGGACCACTTTAAACATTCCAACAACCAAATCATAAGGGTGCCAGAAGGAGAAAAGGAAGAACAAGAAATTGAAAACTTATTTGAAAAAATAATGAAGGAAAACTTCCCCAATGTGGCAAAGGAAATAGACTTCCAGGAAGTCCAGGAAGCTTAAAGAATCCCAAAAAAGTTAGACTTAAGGAAGCATATATGAAGGCACATAATTACATTACCCAAGATTAAAGATAAGAAGAGAATCTTAAAAGCAGCAAGAGAAAATGAGACAGTTATTTCCAAAGGAGTTCCCATAAGACCATCAGCTGATTTCTCAAAAGAAACCTTACAGGCAAGAAGGGGTTGAAAAGAAATATTGGAAGTCATGAAAGGCAAGGACCTACATCCAAAATTACTCTATCCAGCAAAGCTATCATTTACAATGGAAGGGCAGATAACATGCTTCCCTGATAAGGTCAAGTTAAAGGAGTTCATGGTCACCAAGCCCTTATTATATGAAATGTTAGAGGGACTTATCGAAGAAAAAGAAGATCAAAACTATGAACAGTAAAATGACAACAAACTCACAACTATCAACAACTGAACCTAAAAAAAAACCAAAAACAAACTAAGCAAAGAACTAGAACAGGAACAGAATCACAGAAATGAAGATCACATGGAGGGTTATCAGTGGGGAGGGAGGAGGAGAATGGGGGTAAAGGTATGGGAAATAAGAAGCCTAAATGATAGGTACAAAATAGGGGGAGGTTAAGAATAGTATAGGAAATGGAGAAGCCACAGAACTTATAGGTATGACCCATGGACATGAACCAAGGGGGAAGAATGCTGGTGGGAGAGGGAGTGCAGGGTGGAGGGAAATGAAAGGGAGAAAAAAGTGGGAAAACTTAATAGCATAATCAATAAAACATATATTTTTTAAAAAGGCCTGAAAGCTAAGCAAGAGGTGTTTACAAGTTAATCAATCAGTGACAAGAAACCTGGGCAGAAAAGTGACATGGTAGAAAGTAGTACATTAAGAAAATCGGTATAATGTGTAGAAAGGATCTGAGGGGACGAGGGCTGAAGGTGTGATGACCAGTCAGACACTTGGAGGTATATCACAAAGAAACTAGTCTAGGAGAGTATCAGTGAAAATACAGTGAAAGAGATGGCTATGAAAGGCTATCTATAAGAACTATAACAGTTCCTTGAATAGTGTCATTTCATTAAACATCATTTCACTGTAACACTGATGAGAAGAAAAAAGTCAATTCCCAGCTGAGGCCATTCTGTGTGTGGAATTTGCATGTTCTCCCTATGTCTGCATGGGTTTTCTCTGGGTTTCCACCAACATCCCAAACATGTGCACATCAGGTCCACTGGCACGCCCACATTGTCCCAGTGCTTGTGAGTAGGCACCCTGTGATGGAAGGGTGTCGTGTCCAGAGTGGTGCTCTGCCTGGCTCCCTGAGCTGCCAGGGGAGGCTCTAGCCACCCAGGACCTTGAACTGGAAGTGGGTTATAAAATAATGCTCTTACTTGTTTTTATTAATCTTTCTTAAATACATGTATAGTTTGCATTTACCTCAGTGTTTAATAGAGAAGTGTTTTGCGTCTTTATTTAGAAGTTTGGTGATGTTTTTGTGAGCAGGATTATACCATAGGAACTAATTCACGTTTATATCAATTAGTCTATGGTAAAGTTGGTTTCATTACATATTGTTTTACTTAAAGTTGCAGTTTCCAAGAACCTGTAGATGATGTGAAGTGAGGAGTTACTGTACTTAGTTAATTTGGTGACAGTCTGAAAGAACCAATGAGTGCTCCAGAATTTGTGATCTGGGAAAATAGAAGAGTGGAAGCAACGCTGGCAGAAGTGAAGACAAGGGCCTGCGCTGGTATGAAACACTAAAAACACAGGAGCAGAAACGTCCTCTAAGCTTGATTCGGAGTTACATCCCAATAAAAAAATGTGACCTTACTATATTTATTTATACGACTTGAACAGTTGTTAATCATCTAGTCTATATTTCTTCTCAACTATAAATGTGCAAGAAAAACAGTAAGTGAACAAAAGTTATCTTTACTTCCCATCTAGAACCATTAGGTGGAGCTTGAGACACTTAATACAGGAAGTCTGAAAGGCATTAATCTGAAATTCACAGTATAATCAGAGAAAAATTTTATGTAATGGCAAGTTATGATAAAGCATACCATCTAAGTACCAGAGATTATTTTTTTAAATGCATCTTTCTCTGAATTGTTATAACTCTTAATATAAAATTGAATATAAAGTTAACTATTTTGATATTATTTCCAAAGAATGTCCCTTGGACTCCTCACAAACTAAAATATGTGAAACCCTACAATACAGACCAGACTTCTGGTCAAGATGGCAGTGTAGGCAGTCCTGGACTACCTCTTCCCACAACCTCATCAAAATTACAACTAAAACATAGAACAACCATTTCTCAGAACTATCATAAATCAAGTTGAATGGCAGTCTGACAATTATGAAATTAACAAAACCACATCCACCCAGACTGGCAGGACAGGCACAGACATGGAATGGGCTGGTCCCACACCCACATGTGGCAGATAAAAATTCAGGAGGGACATCTCAGGAGTGAGGAGTCCCAGCCCCACATCAGCACCCTCCAGCCCAGGGTTCCAGTGCCAGGAAGAAAGTCCTCACAACTGGCTGCAAAAACCAGTGGAGACTGAGTAAGTGGAAGAAACCTGTGGAGCCCCAAGCAGTTCCTCTGAAAGAACCCACACACAGACTCACCTGCTCAGACTCACTCCCTATAAGTTCCAGCACCAGGGTAGCGGCTTGAAAGGTACCAGTAGTATATAAAGGAGAAACTGAAGGGTCTGGAATCAAGGGGAGCAGAGGCCATCATCCCTTTTCTGAACCTTCCCCCCACAAAGCCACAGAGCTGACAGGCTGGTGCCATATCTGAGACCCCATCAACCTGGCTAACACTGTTTGACCCACCTTGGAGATCCCCAGAGTCTCCCCCCACCCAACTTACAGGCTCACCCAAACTGCTTTTCCATATGAATGGCTGGTCTTGTCTCATGCTTCACTACTTCCTAAATCCCATCAAATAAGCAACGGCTGGCCTCAGTGAGCCCCAGGCTTGGCACAAGTAGCCATCAGCTTAGATTCACAGCTTGGCTTCGCCTGGGAATCTCCAAGCCCAGCACAGGTAGCAGCCTTCTTAGATTGCTTTACAGCTCAGGAAGGTGGCCTCAGGAAAAAACACAGTTTTGTAGTAAAAAAAGGATACACTAAATAGAATAAACAACAATTTACAGGGAAACAACATTTGAGTGGATAAAGCCAAGATTCAAATCAATGATATGGAAAATAGGGAAGCAAAGAGCAACCCATCAGAACAACAAGAAAAAGAGTCCAAAAAAAATGAGAACAGTATAAGCAGACTCTGGAAGAATTGAAAGAGGTCCAACGTTCACATCATAGAGGTGCCAGAAGGAGAAGAGAAAGCAAGAAATTTGGAAATCTATTTGAAAAAATAATGAAAGAAAACTTCCCTAATTTGGTTAAGGAAAGAGACATGCAAGTCCAGGAAGCACAGAGAGTCCCAAACAAGATGGATGCAAAGAGGCCCATCTAAGACACATCATAATTAAAATGCCAAAGGATAAAGATGGCAAGCAAAAAAAAAATAGTTACCTACAGTGAGTTCCCATAAGACTTGCAGCTGATTTCTCAAAAGAAACTTTGCAGGCTAGAAGGGCTTGGCAAGCAATATTCAAAGTCATGAAAAGCAGGGACCTACAGCCAAGATTGCTCTACCCAGCAAAGATACCACTTAGAATTGAATGGCAAATAAAGAGATTCCCAGGCAAGAAAAAACTAAAGGAGTTCATTATCACCAAACTATTATTATATGAAATGTTAAAGGGACCTATTTATAAAATAGAAGATCAAAATTCTGAACAATAAAATGGCAAAAAATACAAATCAACAATTGAATCTAAAAAACAAACTAAGAAAACAAGAAGAACAGAGAGAATCAGAGATACAGAGAGCATTTTGTAGTTTTCTAGATGAGAAGGGGGTATGGGAGAATGGGGAAGAGGTGAGGGATTAAAAAGTACAAACAGGTAGTTATAGAATAGCCTCAAGGATGTAAAGGAAATGGAGCAGCCAAAGAACTTGTGTACACAAGACCCAAGGTCATGAACAATGGTGGGAGGATTGCCTGAGGGCATGGGGGTTGCTGGGTGGAGGGGGAGGCAAAGGGGGGAAAATCAGGTGAACTGAAATCGCATCGCATAATCAATAAAATAAAATTAAAAAATAAAATAATAACTTAAAAAATAAAATATAGATTAACAAATGTTAACTTCTGTGGCTCTTTCCTAATACACACACACCCTACACAGGTGATTTTATACAGTCTGTGACAGGATTAAAGTCACAGAATCTTGGATTTGGAAGCATCCTTAGATCTGGTGTATAATCAAAGCTGATGACAAATCTCCTCCTCAATATCCCTTACAGTGGAATTGTCAACCCTTCTTCGCTTTAAGATATCCAGTAACAGAAAACACTATTTTTCAAAGCCAGCTCTTTGATTGTGAGGATAGCTTTGTAACTACTTTCAGAGTGAGCCAAAATCTGCCTCCTATTTGTCCTGGTTTGACCCTCTAGTACCTGACATTTCTTCAAATATTTAAACACTAGTGCTCTCTTGAGCTTTCTCGTTGCTAAATGAAACAACACAATCCTATCAAATCATTATATAAAATGTTGATACCCCTGTCATCTTCATCACCCTTGTCTGATAATCTTTGGTATTTAACTGCTAGTCTTAGTGCACACTGGCCAGAGCTAAATGCAATACTAACAAAAACAGGTGAAACGGCACAATGGAACTAACATCACATTAAAGAGACTGTCATACAAGCCAGTACCCAGCTCTAGTGCTGTCCAACAGCACTTCCTATGATGATGGAAGTGTCGACATCTGCACTGTTCAACAGACTAGCCACAAGCCTCATGTGGCTGCTGAGCTCTTGAAATGTGGTTAGTGTGACTCTTTTAAATTTTATTTAATTTTAATTAATTTAAATTTAAGCACACGCTGGTACTAACCCCCCCCAATCATATAAATTAAATTTTTATTCAGTGCACTATGAGTTTACTTGTAGGTATCTGTAAAATGAGGAGGTGTTTTCTGGATTTTAAATGAGGCCCCAATTCCTAAAAACAGCGCCTTAGAATTGTATGAGCTGGTTATATTTGGCCCTTGGATGTACATAATAAAATAGAATATTCTCTTTTCCATAGGTATGCTACTAGTGGCTAGCAAATGACACTCTAAATAAAAATTTAAAAAATTTCAATTTATTTGCAGAAATAAATAAGAACACAAATTATAATAATTCTTATATATATTGAAGTACCTACTAAAGGTATCCACTTAAATGTCTTGGAAGAACCTCAAGCCTAACATTCCCTCAAAACAAACTGCTCTCCCACACTTCCTTGCACACACTCCACTCTCCCCACAGGCACACCAAAAATCCCTGTTGCTCACTTATTTATTATTTCCAATTCAGAAAATGGCTAACCACTCCAAGTTGCCCAGGCCTAAAACACTGGTGTCATATCCTTGACTCCAATCTTTCCCCCACACCCCAAATCCAAACCTAGCATTTGCTACTTTCGCTGCCTGGAATGCTCATCTCCCAGCTCTATCTGCTTGGTTAGAATTTCTTCCTCTCTACCAAATCTTTGCTCAAATGACACCTTAGGGAGGCCTCCCCTACAACTGCAAACTCAATACCCAACACTCCCTATCCTTCCTTTATCACTTATCACGTGACATATATTTTATTTGCTTCCATTAGAAGTAAGCTACGAGAGAGAATGGATGTTTGATTTGCTCACTGCTGCATCCCTAGTGCCTGGCATATAGCAGACAGTTAGATAGCAGTTGATCAGTAGACTGAATGGTCAATTCTATGTACATTATATGCACAAAATGACATAGTCAAGGATGCAAAGAAAGTATGCGTAGAAATAACTGATGTGTTAGGGCAGTGGATTGAATTTTTTAGGTAAAAGAACAATCGTTAGCATTGTTTTAAGTGGCCATTAAAGCATGTGAAGTCTGTTACTCGAAAGTCACTCTTCCACAAATACCTGGTTTGTATACCCGTGCGTTAGGAGACCACCTGTCTCAACCTCATCCACTCCTGCCCCCTCTTTTTCCTCAGTTTTACCACAGCATGAAATTATCCCCATAAAAATAGAAAATAAATCTAACATAAACATTAAATTGTCACATTCCCTAACTTAAGCAGGCTCATAGTTGTTTTACATTATTTTGTTTCATGAGCACATTATTCACCCATAATTATAAAATAACCATATTTTTCATTTCTATAGACTTATACTAATATGGTAACCATTATCTACCTGTGACCGTTTAATTAATTTAAATAGCAAAATCCAGTTATTCAGCTGTACTGACCCCATTTCCAATGCTCAACGCCACATGTAGCTGGCAGCTACCACAGTGGACAGCAGATACAGACATCGCAGAGATTCCTGCTGGGCAGGACTGCTATAAACTTTTTTTCTAAAATGTTATTTTAAGACATAAAATTGAGTCTGCTAAAATACTGGCAGAGTTTAATCTTATAATTTTCAATTCTCTACGCCAGTGATTCTCAAAGTCTGGTCCCTGGGCCAGCAGCAGAATTACTTAGGAACTCGTGAGAAATATAGCTGACCCTTCAACAGTGTGGCAGTTAGGGGTACTAGTATGACCCCCACAGCTGAAAATCTGTGCATAGTTTTTGACTCCCCTAAAACTTAACAACAGCTGCCCCTCAGTATCCATGAGAGATTAATTCCAGAATCCACTTCAGATATAAAAATCCAGGGATACTTTGCTCAAAGGGAGCAGGGATCCTTACATATTTTAAAATAGCATAGAATAATGCATACAATCAGCCTTTGGCATCCTTGGATTCTCAGCTGTGGATGGGAAATACTGCTTTCAATCAGAGATCTGCAGATGCCAAATCAGAGATATGATGGACTGCTTGTATGTTTATTAGAAAAATCCATTTATAAGTTGACACATGAAGTTCAAATCTATGTTGTCCAAGGGTCAACAGTAATCTGTCCTAATCAGTTTTTAAGGAGCTCTCCAGGTGATGCAGGAGACTTTGAAGCAGGCTTCAGTTCTAGATCTCTGTTCTAAGTTACTTAGAAGCAGTTGTCACACAACAGAACTTCTGAGATATCACGGGAAATATCTTTACAACCTAAAATAACCCATGAATGGTATATCATTAGAAACTCATACACAATCATGTTTCTAGTATGCTTTATAAAAGAAAAACTCAGTATTTTCAATGATTATAACATTCGAAACCAGTCATGGCACTGACTGGGTGGCTTAGTTGGTTGGAGTGCCATCCATACACGAAAAGGTTGCAGACAGAGCAGGAAGATGAGCATTCCAGTCAGTGCACGTAACTAGACTGCCCAGTCTCCCCAGTTGGAGTGCATACGGGAGGCAACAGTTAGATGTTTCTCTTGCATATCAACGCCTGCCTGCCTGCCTGCCTTCCTCTCTCTCTCTCCCTTCCCCTCTGACTCCCTTCCTCCTCCCTCCACTCTTCCCCTCTTGCTCTAAAAATATCAATTAAAACATATCCTCAGGTAAGAATTTTTAAAAATCATGAATTTCATTTCTTAAAAAAAACAACACTGTAATTTGCTTCCTCTTCCAGTTGGCAGATCCCTTTTCACTTCCTATTGACACAATCACATTTTAATCTTTTTCTCAAGATTTAATTAGAAGCCTTTAGGTTAGGAAGAATACACAGCAGTGGACTAATTAGGAAAAGGGAGAAATTTTCAAATTTTGTGCCAACTGGAATTTTTACATGAACAAATAGTACTTTTATAATAAGGCAACATATAAAAATGATATCTACTAGCTGGAATTACTGCAGCAAGAAGTTGAAACTAAAGTTGCACAAGTGTTACAAAAAAGCATCAGCTGTTACAGAATTCTAATTTCCTCTTACCATAGATTTAATATAAGCTAAACATTTGCAATTTCAACATGCATGCTAAATACTTATCAAATTCGCTGACAGTAAAACATCCTCAGAAATTTCAGCTAAGAACAGTAATGCAATACATTAAAGTGACTATAAACCCACTGGGAAAAGATCTTTAGTCTTGGCGAACTACAAATTTGGCTCAAAAAGGAGAGACGTTTAAGAGCCTGATTGATTACAAATTTCTGCCACAGCCAAGTGACTACCAGATAACCTACTGGTGGAAAATTACTTAACCACAATCTGTACACAGAATGTTTCAGGTGTGTATATTGCAATAGCAAGCAGATCATTTAAAGAAATTTTACAAAAACATTTACAATACATGAGCTTAGGTGCAATCCACAGGGAACTTAAATCACCCTTAATGCTGCCTCAGCATATAAATACCCACTTCTAACCAGACAGCCTTCCATAAAGGGAATACTGACAATGCTTGATCAAATTTTAAAATCCAAGCATTCTTCACTACTAAACACTAAGGCCACAATTTCCAAGTTTTAAATATTATTTTTTAAAAGTCAAATAACTATTAAATACTTACTGTGTGCCAGATAGTGTTACTTATTTCTCTCATTCATCCTGGTATTTCTAACACACATCAAAGCGCATACTGAACATTTAATTGGAATTTATGAGGAAAAAAAAAGGAATAAGTATTAAGTTTGTTGACTGGATTCAGATGTGTTTTTTTTTAATCCCAGAGGTTACAAATTGAATTAGGAAACATGACAAATACACAAAAAGTAACTTACTACAATTAAAAATACAATGTGTCTAAATTGTAAACTAAGTCCACTTAAGACCAATTGTTTGAGCCGCCTTTATCTAGCCAATTTATCTTTATCTCTTCCCTTCCACCTATATTCCTTGAAGTCCTTCTTTATTAATATGTTGTCTGTTCATTTATCATTTCAGTTGTAGGTATTCTACAAGATACAAAGTAGAATTAAACAGTGATTCTACTTTCAAATTGTCTGTAATCACATAGTAAAGATATAATGCCTGCATTTATAATTAAAATCTGAGAGATTAAGTAGTATGTGGTTAAAGAAACAAAAACTAAAAACTCCTTCAGGATTTAAATAACCTAGAAGGAAAGGCAAAGGCCTACAGTCCCCTTTCCTAATTACTGTACTATTTATTAGATTAGGGCAATAATGGGCAGTGGAAAGTGGGAAGTATGTGGACTTTGGAGCCGGCAGACGTGAATTCATTGCCTAGAGCAGAGCCCAGGTAGAGGAACTTGCCTCAAATTTTGCAACTAACTTCCTTGACTGCATACTGGAAATATCATATCTTCTTTTTAGGCTGTTATGGAGATGAAAAGAAATACTCCTTGAAAAATATCTATCACCATAAATAATGCATGCCCTTTACATTGTGCTGCCTCCCCTGACAGAACTGTGGTCTAAAGTTCAGTGAACTCGTTGCAGTGAACACAACCCATCAATGAAAAATAGTTCACTGAAATGCACCATGAGAGCTATGTATCTTACGTCGTTTGTTACAAATGGAAATTGTATCTTTTTAAAAAGGTATTAAATGTCACTTGAAACTTAAATTAAAGAAAACACCATATGTCAAAATGTGATTATCTGCAAAATCTGTGCCAAAGAAAGTAAAATAAATTCTGACTAGTATGAGCATATTACAGACTGCAGTTCTCCTGGTATCCCAACCAGACAACAACACCGTATTTCAATTAAAAAAAAAAAAGAAAGTGACACAGCACTCATCCCACCCTAAAATTACCATCAGAGGAAGGACTATCATGACTAAAGAGAATGACATAAGGAAACTTCCATACAAGCCTTGTAAAGCATACGACAGTCCTGAAAGAAGTTAGAACATTACACTTACACACACACACACACACACACACGATAGTTCGTGTATCCCAGGATCTCTAAAGGCTCGTGAAAGACCTGAGAAGGAACAGCATCCCCTGCTTATTTCTTCCTCTACCTCCCTCCCCACGAAGCTTTCCACTGGACAGCCGCCCCAGAAATTTCTCCCAGCATCCGCAATGACAGTCCTCTCATCTTCCCCTCCCTCCCCTCGCCGGTATCAGACGGTGGCATCTCCCTCCAGAGGAAAAAACGGAGGGCGGGGGAGGAAAGACAGAAGAGCGCGCTTGCATCGAGGTCGATTGTGGAGGAGGAAGGTGAGAAGTGAGGGGCCAGGGTGCAGTTTCCTCAGGTCCAGCCCAGTGTCTAGGAGGCCTGGCAAACATTTCCCCACCCCGAGTGCACGCCCCTCGCCCTCCCGACCCGACCGAGCGGCCGGCCGACTCCAGTGACAGCCCCACTACCTGTGCCGCACTCCCATTCCCCCGGGCCCCCGGGGAGACGCCTGCCCCTGCCCCACGGGCAGCGAGCTCTTTCTCTCCCCTTCCAGTCCGAGTCGCCGGTGAGTGACAGGTCCCGGGGGACGCGATCTCAAGCGCATGCGGTTCGGGACTGCTGGTGCACCCGGCGCCGAAGCCCTTCAGCAGGCACGGGGGTGTAGACAGAACGTTCCGGTTGGCCCGGGGGGACCCGGTCCAGGCCTGGCCTGCCCTAGTTGCCCCACACCCGGCGGGGGTGGCACTTACTGCGGAGATTGTGGATTAGCTCCGAGTGGCTGGCGCCGCCGGATTTCCAGGCCATCGCTAAGCACACCCGGAGCAGGTACAGAACCACCTTCAGCGCGGCGACGGTGCCTAGCAGCTTCGCCAAGAGTGAGACCACCTCCCACACGGTCACCGCCCCGCTCGCCTCCCCACTGTTGCCGCCGCTGTGACTGCCGTCGCCACCGCTGCCGCCACTGCGCGCTCCCGGCATCCCCCGCGGCACGCATGCGCTTTGTGACACCGCGCGGCCCCGGGTGCGGCTGGGTGGGGCCGGAGGCGGGGGTGGCTTGGAGCCTGGCCGCCCGCGCCGGTTGCTGCGGTGGCTGCTGGGGAGCAGCGGGGAGGCGAGGCACGGTCAGCAGCGGCTCCGCTGCTTGTCCATTTATGAAGACTCGGGCTGCACACCGCCTCCTTGCTGGGTTCGTTCTGCGGCCAGACGGTGTGCGACCCGGCGCGTTCGGTCGTGTGCCTGGCTGCGATTCTGGTCACCCAGCGCGGTGGCGGGAAGGTTCCTCCGCTGCCGGTGGCCCCGCAGTCACCGATGGGTCAGCTGTTGCAAGCGGCGGGTTTGCTCCTATAGCTGTCCAGATTGTTAGATGGTGGGCTTCCTCCGTTCTGCCTCACCCAACCCTGTTGGCTAATACTTAGGTTGGTTAGAGTCAGAACTCCCTGTGGTGGAGCCTGTATAATCTTCATTTAAGCACGGGAGGGCAGAGGCCTTCTCTACCCCGAGTGCTCCAGCCTCTGGTTTTGTGACAAGTACATCAGTGTTTCGTTAGCAGACTGTTGAAACCCTGGTTTGTTCTCAATTCTAAAGCACAAATTCAAGAGAGTGGAAGAATACCATGACATGGGAGGAGGAGGGGCGCGTGGGGAATGTTTTACTTGCTAGAGCAAGGCAAATGGTTAAAAATAACACAGTATCCTACGCCGGATAACTCTTGTGTTATTCTTCCAACACAAGAGTGCGTTTTCAGCAAATTAAACCTCACAAATTCTACCGTTAGACTGGACACCGACTTTATTGCTGTCAGCTGTGCCAGACAGTGATGGAGAAGCAGAGAACATACCCGTCACATCCAATTTACTGCCTGCTAATCAGAATTGAGACAAACAGGATCCAGTCACCCTTTAGTCCAATAAACTTTAAGGTAGAAAACAAAGCTCTGTCAACACATCTATGCTACTGCGTCAGCAGCAATTTTAAAATTGTTCTCATGAGATTTTGTTATGTGTAATATTCAGCCTACTACGTCTAATCCAAAATATAGATTACCTATTTCCTGAGATTCTATGACCATAAATGAAATCACACTCAAAACAGTGTTCTTCAATATTAGGAATAAAATAGTCAGTTTGGGACTAATAGTTTCCCATTTAATCTCTGCAGTTTCCTGATGGCCTTCCATTTAAAACAAAAACAGTCTCAGTCCTCAGCAAGACGTGATTTCTCCCTAAAGCTGACAACCAACACACCATTATAAATATTGATAAAGGAGATTTGTTTTTTACAGACGAGTAAGTCATATCTCTTTTATGCAGTAGGATTTACATTCTAATTGAGGATCTGCATCAAAAGTAGCAACAGAGGGCAAAATTTAAGCTCTATTAGTGTTCTAAATATCAAGTGCTATAGTAATTTAGATTATGGGCTACAGTAATCAGGAAAAGACTGGGAAGGAACTGGTCCTGGAAAGATGGGTAGGATTCTGAGAAGAGAGGAATAAAAGGGTGTTTTAGGTGTAGTCAAAAGCACAGAAAGAACGTACAGCCCGGATTCCTAGGCTGTCAACGTTAAATATCACACTCATTCTTAATTATTTATAAATGAATTGAGGAAAGTTACACAACTCGTCGTCAAAATTAGAGCTGGATCTTCAAAATTCCAACTCCAGGCTCTGGCAGTGTGTTTCAACAACTTTGAAGCAGAGGATTTGTTTGGGAGACAGAGAGAGGTTTAAAATAATATGCTGGAGCGTTAAAGAGCTGTACTTCCGTGAGAATTTAAAGATTTGGACTCTGCGCCGTGAAATGCAAAACTGAAAGCTTAGGAGGCTACCTAGTGGTTTTTCTTGTATTTATTTTGTTTTGATTTTGCTCTTGAGTTTGTCTTACATTAGACAATTATTGCACAAATGCATGTGTCGGTGTTTCTATACTGATTTTGCAGATTAGGAGCAGATTGTACAGTACAAAGACACCGTTGCCTCTGTTCACACACTGCTCAGGGACGAAATGCATTCCGTCTTCCTCCTCTTGGGACTGGCGGAGCCCCCACTGCTGACGGAAGAGAATTGGCTCTCCGCAGCCACTGTCGGCCGGGTACGGTCGGTCCAATCAAGGCTCCGCGGGAAGGGGCGGGACTGAGAGGCGCGCGCTCTGGCTTCTTTCGGTGTGTCTACAGGGAACAATTTCGGCATGGAGGAAATTTATGCTAAGTTCGTGTCTCAGAAAATCAGCAAAACCCGCTGGCGACCGGTACCTTCGGGGAGTCTGCAAACCGCGGAGACCTTCGCTACGGGCTCTTGGGACAATGAGGTACCTGGGCCGGGGAGTTCTTCCCCCCGGGACCCGTGACTCCGGCCCCCGCGCGCTAATTCTCTTGGCTTCTAAATCTGCTCGCCCTCCTGCGTCCCCTTCCCGCCCAAAGCCCCCCCGCCACGAGATTCCGTATCCGTCTCGGTCGACAAGTATCGAGTCATCGATGCTGTGTGCACCCAAGCCTCGAATCTCACCATTTTTCTGAGATGCTTTTAAAGCAAGGTAGCTTGAAGGCAAATACAAGTTTTAATTTTCGGGAGTTTAACGTATGTATCAACTCAAGATAAAACTTTTTGCTTTACAGGAAAATTACGTTTCACTGTGGTCTATCGGAGATTTGGGGAACTTGGACTCTGATGGAGGATTTGAAGGAGACCATCAGTTACTGTGCGGTACCAGGCACTATGGCGATGTTATGGATTTACAAGTACGTCTGTATATCCAGAAGCTAACTGGTTAAAAACGGAGAGTAGCACATTTAGAGCTGCAAAAGACCATAAAGTATGTCTAGTCTCACCCCAGATTTACAGGAAACTGAATTTTCTATAGGTTATGATTTTCGAACTTATTAGCCACTTAATGGCAGAATCAGGATTGGGGCAATGGATTTAATCTTAGTTATAATTTTTAAAGATTTTATTTATTTTTAGAAAGAGGGGAAAGGAGGGAGAAAGATGGGTAGAGAAACATCAATGTGTGGTCATCTCTTGGGCACCCCTCACCAGGGACCTGACCTACAACCGACGCACATGCCCAGACTGGGAATCAGACCAGTGATGCTTTGGTTCCCAGGCCCACACACAATCCACTGAGCTACACAGCCAAGGTTTAATCTTAATTTTTTAATCTTAGGTGGTTTTTTTTAAATTTATTTAATTGTTTTCCAAGTACAGTTTTCTAATCTTAGGTGTTTTTAATTAATTGACTGTCATAATGCCAAGCACTGTTTTGTGAACTTGGCATAAGTTAATTTAATTCTCATTGCAGCTAGTGAACCAAATCTTGTTATCTCGCTTATCAGTGAGAAAATTGATAGTAAGATCTTTTGAGCACGTTCTATGGGAGGAGTAATTGAAAGGGGATTTACATGGGGTTTTTTTGTTTGTTTGTTTTTTTGACTTCTCACAACCTTCTAAGTAGTAATTAGTTTTCTCCTTGTAAAGGTTTACCTAGGCTTGGGCAGTTTAACGTAGCTAAGGTCTCAAAGCCACTAGTAAGTGATGGGAATAAAATTAGGTTTTCAAATCTGGCGTATGACTTAAGTAAGAGTCCTTGCCTTTTCTTTCTCTAGAAAGTTGCCTCACCGTGGGAATGATGCTTTTCTGAAGCTTTATGGTAGCAGTCCCAAATTAATTAAATCAGTTATAGATGTGTGAGTTTAGAGAAAAAATACTGAGTTTTTTCTTCACAAAAATACTTTTATTTGTATAGGAATTTTGACTTTCAGATCTATCATCACATTTCACTTGCTTAGCACTTACAGGCTTTTTTAAAAAAGATTTTATTCATTTATCTTTAGAGGGGAAGGAAGGGAGAGAGGGAGAGAAACATCAATGTATGGTTGCCTCTTGTGCGTCCCCTTGCTGGGAACTGGCCTGCAACCCAGGTATGTGCCCTGACTGGGAATCAAACTGCGATTGTCTGGTTTGAAGGCCCGTGCTCAATCCACTGAGCTACACCAGCCAGGGCGCAGCACTTAGAGGCTTGTAAAAAATTATTACTGCTAATTAAGTTAAACAAATGAGCTTCCTCCATACTGATATTTCTGAATCTATAATAAGCAGGAATTTTCTGTTTAGTTTTTTGATCAGGAAAGAATTGTAGCTGCTTCATCAACAGGATGTGTAACAGTGTTCCTTCACCATCCAAATAACCAGGTAAAGAAATTTTATTGAAAAATTGAATTTGTATTTTATTATTTATAGAAAGGCTTAAAGAAGACTACTTAATGGCACAAGTAATTAAATTTTTTTATAATCTCAAAACATGGAGGGAGAAAATATTGTTATATTACCCATCTTTTAATAGATTAATTCTACAACCATGTTTGTTTGAACTTTTATTGAAATTGGATACATCATAAGTTCTGTTAGTTTAGACCTAACAATATACTCTTCCGGCCAGTAATTTTCCTGTAATTCTCTCTTTTAATTCCTATTCTGGTCTTTGAAGAAAGAGCACCTTCTAGCTCAAGTATCATGAGAAAGAACAGGAATGGCTACTTTGCATCTGTGGCTAGAACCTGGGTTTTAATGAAAAGACAGGATACTCTGTATGAAGATTTGACTTTTTGTTTTCCTTTTTTAAGTTTATTGGGATGACATCACTTAATAAAATGATATAGGTGTCAGGTAGTTTCTGTAATACATTATCTGTACATTGTATCGTGTTCTCCATCCCACATCAGATCTCTGTCCATCACCACTGTCATGTTTACAGTGCCTTTCTTGTGTGCTGCAGCCCGGAGTGCTGACCTGCACGGCATAGTAGTGAGGCAGTCCTTTCCAGTAGCCCCATTCGTAATAGTTTGCAGTTGCTGGAAGAGAGTCCTTACTTAGGTGTTGGGATTAATGAAGGTTACCTTGCTTATAAGCATGCCTAGTAACCATAAGACCAAAATCTTATTGTTTTTAATGGAGTCATTTATAAAGTGGCCTAAAGATTTATTTATTTTTTAACTTTTTTTAAAAGATTTTATTTATTTTTAGAGAGAGGGGAAAGGAGAGAGAAAGAGAAACATCAATGTGTGCAAGAGAGACAGCAAAGATTGCCTCTCACAAACCCCCAACTGGGGACATGGCCCAAGGCATGACTGGGAGTCAGTGAGTGACCTTTTGGTTCACAGGCTAGCACACAATCCACTGAGCCACACCAGCCAGAGTGAGATTTCTTTCTTAGTTGTAGGCTAATTTCCTTAAGAATTTAAAGTTGCTTTTGACCACACAACTGCCTGATATCTAAAAACAATTTCTTTAATTTGAGACATGTTTGGAATAGTTTTGAACAGTGTTCCTTTAGAATCTAATCTAGTGTATACAGAGCTTTCATTGAAGTAGGTTCTAGACTTATATTTGGAAATATACAAAGGAAAAAGGAGAGAGTTGTTCTTTTTTCTAGAAGAGTATGGGACAGAATTTTATTAAAACATTGTTTTTTTTTAAATATTTATTTATTTTTAGAGACAGGGTAAGGGAGGGAGAAAGATCAGTTCGTTGCTTCTTCCATACCCCCCACCGGGGACTTGGCTCGCAACCCAGGCATGTGCCCTGACTGGCAATTGAAACCATGACCTTTCGACTCACAAGCCGGCACTCAATCTATTGAGCCACACCAGCCAGGGCTTAAAACATTCTTTAACTGGAGAAAAGTGCTACATTTTTACAGCTTTGCTTTGATTAATTATATCGTCATTTCTGACACCTAGACGCTGACAGCCAGCCAGCAGTGGGCCACAGCTCACTACCACACGGGGCCGGGCAGCCCTTCCTGGAGCTGTGCGCCGTGCACGGGGCTGGTGTGCAACAACCCAGAGATCGTCACAGTCGGAGAAGATGGTCGCATAAATCTCTTCAGAGTTGATCACAAAGAAGCTGTGAGAACTATAGGTAAGAAAAGCCATGTTTTTTCCATCTGTCACATAGTGATTGAGCATCTGCCATGTGCTGAGTAGATACAATGCAAGGTGTCTGAAGGATATAGAAATATACAAAGTAGAATCCCTTTATCCAGACAGTATGTTGATAAGGCGTCCACTACAGAAGAAACTTTTTTATTCAGCTGGAGTGGGTTATTGGATAAAGAATTGAGGGGCAGGTGGCAATTAATTTAATCCACATTCTAGACCATAAATAACTAAAAAAATGGCACATCAGATGTAAGGAATAGTGTGGAGGCAGGATATGGCCATTTAGAGAGTGATAGAAAGTATAGTTTGAGCTGACTTTGTATATTTATGTAGGGGAGGTGAGAGATGAAGCCAGGTTGTGAAGAGTCTAATGCATAACCATTGAGGTTCCATTTTGTTAGGTAGACAACTAAGTAGCTGGAGAAAGTCTTTTGAGTAAGTGGGTGATATACTTCCTGTCTTGTGTTAGGGGGATTATTCTAGTGTAGTTTCTCTAGACCAGGCTTCACAAGGACTTGCCTGAGCAGATATTTAACAGCCCACCAACCTAGGCCTGAGTCAGAACTTCTCTGATTTGAGCTCATGAATCAGTTTTTGGTGTAGTTTATTGTGATTTTTAGTTCTGATGAACTCTACTTGTTAAAGGACCGTTGTCTGGTGGCAGTTTGGAGTGTGACAAAACAAAAGTCTGAGTATGTGCTACATTAGGTGGTATCAGCTTAGACACTGTGAGAAGGAAAGGGTCCTTGTAACGATTAGGAAGGCCGACATGGAGGAGAGAGCTGATGAGGATAAAGATGAATAAATTGGAGGTGAGCCAGCAGAATAATATAACACAGGGTGAGCGCTGTACAAAGTACTGGGGTTTGGCCCAATAGAATGAATGGAGGTTTTGGGTTAAGCACTAACCAGAAATAAAATTCCATATAGAAAAGCTGGAGCAGCTCTCAGAAATGTAGAAAAACAGTCTTATGTGGAAATAGAGAAATAGGTATGTGAAAACTCAGTCCTGTCTTTGGAAAACAGTTCAGGTGTCCTGTGAGTGATACCATTTTTCTATCAAAGAACAGTTCATTTTAATATGCATATTACTGTATTTTTTTCATAGAAATTAAACTGTGACCTCTGAAATTTCACTTGAAGTATTTCAACGAAAAGGAATGTGATTTAAGATCCTCAAGACACACAGAAACCTATTAACATACACTATTGTTTTCTTAATTTGCAGACAATGATATACTACTTTCTTAATTTGCAGACAATGCAGATAGCAGTACACTCCATGCTGTGACCTTCCTTCGAACTCCTGAGATCCTTACAGTCAATTCAATTGGACAGTTAAAAATATGGGATTTCAGACAACAAGGAAATGAGCCCTCTCAGATATTATCACTGTAAGTTTTGATTTCTCATTTCAGTAGTGTAATGCAAAATTAATTTGTTTGTTTATAACAATAGACCTTAAACCATATTGTATTTTAATTTCATTTTAAGAAAATAACCTTTATTTAAATATGGTAAAGCAAATACAATTTGATGGGTTCGATACTACCATGCTGCACTTAGTATTTGCTGTCTTGATTCAGAGCTTTTATTTCTTTGAAGTTTCTATTATTTAATGAGGAACTTATTTTTGGTCATCGAATGATTCTGTTGTTAGTGGATATAATACACTCTAGCTATAACTGGAAGAAAAATAAAATCCAAGATTTTTTTTTTGAGCAGAAATCCCCTTTTTTATATGTGTGGCCTACTTTTCTGTAACAAGAAAAGAGAATGTGTCAAACTAAAAGGCAGAAACTAAGCATAAAATAAGGTAGGAGTAAAGAATATGCTGTTTAGTTGATACATCATGTTTTTTAAAAGCCAGGAAATGGAAATATGTTTTGCACATCATACCATCAGATTGTCTTGCTCTCTATGCTTCCCAATTTGAAGAGAGAATGAATAACTTTGGCCTTAAATCGCATACCCCCCCATTCTAATATTTAGAAGTAGATTTCATGTAGTCATTTTTTGGACATGATTGCAGTTCAGCCAGCAGCTCTAGCCACAAAGTTATCATTTAGTTACCAGAATGAAACATGTTTCATGGATTTTGCAAAGATAAAGTATATTTTTTAATATTTTTGATGTCATTGTATCCCCCATAAAAGGACCGGTGACCGAGTGCCACTCCACTGTGTTGACAGACATCCCAACCAACAGCATGTTGTCGCTACGGGCGGCCAGGACGGAATGTTGAGTATCTGGGATGTGAGACAAGGCACAATGCCTGTGTCTCTACTGAAGGCTCATGAAGCTGAAAGTAAGTGTTCTGGAGACACATCCGTTTTTGTTGGCTGAACCAACAAAATTATAAGTACCTTTCCACAACTTATAACTGGATTGTGTTGCGTTATAGTCTTTTGGCTGAGTCGTATAAATTTATAATAATTAACTTACCCCTTTTTACTTGACGTTTAAGTTCTTTAACATGTTTCATTATTCTATCCAAAGCCCCAGTGATTAGCCTGCATGTTCATTTTTCCTTTTAACAGAAAAATAGATACTGGTTCTTGTCTTTCTGTTTGCTCGGGTGTCTTCTGAGATTGGTGGGGATTTATTGGCTGGACAGAAATTTTCACTGTATGACCATTATTTTTGATATCATAACAGTGGGTTATGATTTTAAATCCCTCTGACTTAAGAGGAGTTTGTATTAATACTTGAATAAAAGTACCAAAAAGCAAACATTATGTCAGTATTACAACTTCTATTTAATAAGTTTCACATTATTACCTTGGGAAGATAAATGACTTTTAAAATAATATTTAAGATAAAGCAAATGCAAGGATAGAAATTTCTTTGTCTTTTTCATTTATAGCTATGCCCAGGAAAATAAATGAATAGAAAGGAATAGGATCCGCCCTCATAGAGTCTGATGTTGGCTACCCCAGTGGTGGTAGAATTACAAGGTTTCAGATCTCTTCTTACCAGCCCCTTTTTAATAGCCAGCCCGTATTGTCATGCAGTAAACACAAGAATGTAGTGGATTGTGATGCAGTCATTCCATCTCTTGGCTAGAAATGAAATAATGTTGTTTTTAGCAGTTTGTTTTCTAGTTTGAAAATAAATAAATACTGAAGAATCTAGATTTGGGCATTTGCTTGTAGCTGAAAGTTTTGTTTCACCTTGTTTTAATGAAACGGTATGAATGCACCTTATACAGGGACTCACCCAGAACACATTCCTTTTCTCCAAAGGAAGGTGACCTTTCTATGCTTTGTGACATGTTTATTGTAGTAACTGCCCAAATGAAAATGCCAGCTTGCAGATATGTGCCTTGCACTTTTATGTTACACCCCGGCACTTTCTATGCTACCTCGTTAACATCCCCAGACCCAGAATCACAGACCAACTGTTTTATCTGCATGCTGCAAGGAACTTCCTAAGGTGCCCTGGCCAGTCATGGGCTCCCAGATGTCTACTGGCACAAATAATTCCTTCAGGTTTAGAGTTGGAGGAGTCCTCAATCCCAAATTGTCTTCTTGAAAGTCCTCCAACCGAAACTGGGCTCCAGATTCTTTGAGCATTTCCAGGTTTTAGTTTGCTAGAATAGAAGTATTGAGTCCTGGCATGAGCCAAGTTGGACTCTGCCTAATAGAATTTCATTTGTATATTACTTTTATGGTCTTCTCTCAATCTTTCCAATAATATAACCTGCATATGTTCATGACACAGGAACTGAAAATAAGAGAACTTAAGACAATTTTTAAAAATTTTTTCCAGAATTATCCCAAGGTCATACTTTTACATGAAAAAATGTAATAAGTCAGATGATTAGCATTTATTTTCATTCTTTTGCTGGCCCGATACACTTATAGATTTACTTGGCTTCTTTACCCTGTCTACATTTTAAAGCCATTTGGAGAGTTGTGGTGTTTAATTTTGAAGCCTTTGATCTTTATCAAAGACTTTGAAGGGGTTTGAAGGTGAGTAATACAGGTTAATAGGAGATTGTGTATAGAGAAGGGGTTTTAAAGTTTATTCAATTAATCTGCACAGGATTAGCTTCTTGGCTCTTATCTTTTAGTGTGGGAAGTTCACTTTCACCCGTCCAACCCAGATCATTTATTTACCTGTTCTGAGGACGGGTCCCTCTGGCACTGGGATGCATCCACAGATGTGCCTGAAAAATCATCACTCTTCCACCAAGGTATGTTCATAGCAGAATTATTACAATAGCCAAGATCTGGAAACAGCTCAAGTGCCCATCAGTTATGAGTGGATAAGAAAGATAAGGTGCCTTTACACAGTGGAATACTACACAGCTGTTAAGAAATTCTTACCCTTTGTGACAGCATGGATGGACCTGTAAGCTGGTCAGAGAAAGATGAATACCATCTGATGTCACTTGTGTGTGGAATCTAATGAGCAAATTAAACTGACGAACAGAATAGGACCAGAAGCACTGACACATGGAATGGGCTAACAGATCTCCGAGGGAGAGGGGGTGGGGAGGGACTGGACAAGATTAGCGAAAGAATGTACATGCATGTGTGCATAGGCCCCTGGACACAAACAGCAATGTGGGGAAGGTAGGAGGTGGGTGGGAGTGAGTGGAGGGGGCAAATGGGGACATCTGTAATAGTGTCAGCAGTTTTTTAAAAAATCCCCAGGGAAGACCAGAAAAAATAAAAAGATTCTCCCCCCGCCCTTTTCTTTTCTCCCAGGAGGAAGAAATAGTACTTTTTTGTCTCACAGCATCGGTAACCAGGCTAATGTTCACCAGTCTCTTATGAGCTCCTGGCTCAGCACTGACCCTGCGAAAGACCGTATTGAGATCACGAGCTTGCTTCCCAACAGGACTTTGTCTGTGAACAGTTTGGATGTTTTAGGTCCTTGTCTTGTGTGTGGAACCGATGCAGAAGCAATTTATGTTACTAGACAACTTTTTTCATGAAAATATTTTAATTATAAAATTTAAGGTAAAAAAAAAAACAGTTAACATGTTGAATTCCTGAGTCTTTACAAATTTTTATTATTGAAAGATGTGAAATTTTCAGGGGTAGCATTGGTAAACTGTTGTTAATGGCAATGTCCAGTTCTGTGTTTGTTAGTTGGAAGTTCCCCTAACAAGTTGGGGAATCTGAGAGGAGACTGATGACAAGAGAACGGAAATGTGTGAGAGAACAACAGAGGGATCCTTGTGTTGCTGAATACACTGCCTTGAAACAGACTCTGCTGGACAGCTCATGGGAGCTGCTCTTCATTTCTGCTTCTGTGAGACTCAGCTCCCCAGTGGGTTCCCATCCTTTTCATCAACTATGTGGCATTAGCCAGTGTTCATGTTTATTCTTTTCACTGCAAGTATTTTCTTCAAGACTTCGTATCTTATTTCCTTAATTATTTTAATAAACGTTTTCAGAAAGAATTTAGTAGAACAAAAAAAAAGACTTTTTTTAAAGGTGAAAATGTTTTGACAGGTTCCTTTATTAGAATACATTTGAGTGGAACCTTACCAACTGCTCATACCCAGCTTTATTTTACTTGAAAAAAGGAAAATACATTTTTTTCTAATGATTTTTTTCTTTAGTTTTTTAGTGGAGTCAAAAATTGCTGAGCTGGACATGGTGCAATAAAATAATTTTGACATTGATAAATGAGCCTATTCCCAAACTAAAATTCGGTAGTGTAACATGTATGAGGCCAGTATGGTGTGTGGTTAAGAGTAAAGAATTTTGCCTTCTTTATCTGAAATGTTAATAATCTACTGTAGTGTTTGAAGACAATATAATGACATTGTCTTTTCAGAGTTTGGTAGATTAAATGCATTATTGGATTATTAAGACCTTAATGAGTTATATAATTGAAGTCTGTTTTCATTTATTTGTAGTTCCAATAATAGTAATTAAGTAAAGTATTGCTTTTCTCTCCTAATATTTTCAGTTTTTTTGTGCTTCCTTATCTCGGGTTTTTTTCTTTTTTTGTCATTTAAAAATGGAATACATATTATCATCTGCTTTTTTGTATATATCTGGCTAAAAAAATATTTTATTAAAGGTAATTAGTAACTTTGAATTCCAAAGAATCAGAAGGAAAGAAAATGTTGCTGATAGGAATTTTTTATGCTTATATTGGTGGGAATAGCTTTTTTTTAGCATTTAAAAAAATTTTAACTATTGAAATATAACCTATATACAGAAAAGTTCATGATAATTTTATTTTTTACTGAGCTACAAATCACATACATTAAGTTCACTATTTTAAAGTGTGTAGTTCATGTTTTAAAATATTCACAAAGTTATGCACCTATCACCACTATCTATGTCCAGAACATTCTTTTCATCCCTCAAAGTAACCACTCCTCCCCCATTGGCAGTCAGTCCCAATTTTGGCCTTCTCCAATTCCCTAGCAATCAGAAACCTACTTTCTGTCTTTATGGTTTTGCCTGTTCTGGACATTATTTATAAATGAAATCATGTAAGATATGGCCTTTTGTGTCTGGTTTGTTTTAGCATAAAGTTTTCAAGGTTCATTCATGTTGCAGCTCCACTTAGAACACCATTCCTGTATTTATGGCTGAATAATGTTCCATTGTATCGATACACATTCTCTTTCTCCATGCCCATGTTTGCTTTTTAGTGTTTTCAATTTAAAGCTCGGGGCCTTCATTTGTGCCCGCGGAACCCCCTACAGCTTGCACAGAGGTTGTGCTGTCAGCTCAGCCCACATCACTTGGCACTTGGGGTTCCTGTGCTCACGACCTGCCAGGACCCTTGTATTGTGTCATGTTCGGGTTCTCACAGCCAGGGGACAGCTTTGGGTCCTATCCACAGGGCACTGATTTTTAAGACGTTCTCTTATTACTTGTAGAAGTATTCCATTACAGAAAAACAAATATGAAATAAATAATAGTCAAAAGAACATTTTAAGTAATCACAACAGCAGTTTAAGTCTTTCATATGTTTTTATGAGATATATACAGATGCACATTCCTTGCCAGTAAACACATGGGTCCAATAATATAAACACAGCTATGAATTTTCCTGTGGCCTTATATTTACCTTTACATGGCTGTCTTGCTGCAGCCTAAGCTATAGAGTCTCTCTCCACCCAGTGCAAGCACCCTCACATTACGGTTAGCAGGCTGACATCCTTGCTCTAAGTCAAAGGCCTTAGGTCCCTGGTGGCACGTTTTCCATGTGCGTGAATAGTAAGCTTGTGCCTCTGCTTTCTGCTGCTGAAAAGTTATCTTAGCACCCATCTCAGTTTCCAGCAGAAGTGTATATAATTTCCCTTTGATCATTGTAGTCAATAATGGTAGGAGGAAGGAACCGGACATCTAGGCTTAGAATATTAGCTTGAACTAGAAACAGTTTTAAGTTTGAAGGTTTGCTTTTATTTAAGCGTGTTTATCATCATGTATAAAAGACAGTACCTTTGATGTTGCATGCCATACATTTAATAAGACACAAGCTTTATGTGGTGTAAATAAAACTAAAATATGAATTTGCTCATTGTCACTGCCTCTATTCATGGAACTATCAAACAATGTTTTTGAGGGCTGTAGGATCCCAGAGGTGGAAGGTACCCTGGAAGGGCATCTCCAGCCTAATCATGCCTTCCACAGCATTCATTCCCAACAAGTTCTCATCCCTATATTTGAAAATATGCTGTGCTGCCTCCTTCACCTGGACAGCTCTAGTTGATCCAGCATGATGGTGGGATTTCAGTGTGTGAGTGGGACTCAAAAGGGTCCTGTATTTCCTGGAAGTCTATTTCCTTTGCTGGATTCTTTATTATTTGTTCAGATAAGTTTTCCACTTGCTGTTCCTCTTCCCCTTCTGGTATCCCTACAATTCGATGTTGAACATTTAAAGATGTCCTGGAGGTTCCTAAGCCTCTCCTATTTTATTTTTTTTATTATTTTATTTTATTTTATATTTTTTCTATTTTATTTATTCTAAATTCTTGTTTCTTCATTCTTTTCTGTTTGGTCATTTTTATCTTCCTTCCAGTCCACTCCCTTGATTTGAATCCCAGTTTCCTTTCCATCACTATTGGTTTCCTGTACATTTCCCTTAGTCCCAAAGAAGCTGGACCCAAGAAGGAACACACCAAGGCACATAATTACATTAACCAAGATTAAAATGAAGGAGAGAATCCTAGAAGCAGCAAGAGATAAGGGGACAGTCACCTACAAAAGAGTTCCCATCAGACTGTCAGTGGATTTCTCAAAAGAGACCTTACAGGCAAGAAGGGGCTGGAAAGAAGTATTCCAAGTCATGAAATCCAAAGACCTACAATGAAGATTACTCTATCAGGCAGTTTTCATTTAGAATGGAAGGGCATATAAAGTGCTTCTCAGATAAAGTCAAATTCAAGGAGTTCATCATCAAGCTCTTATATGAAATGTTAAAGGGACTTAGATCTAAGAAAAAGAAGATAAAAAATATGAACAGTGAAAGGATAGCAAACTCAAAGTTATTAACCACACCTAAAACAAAAGCAAACTAAAAGGACAGCTAGATCAGGAGCAGAACCATAGAAATGAAGATCACATGGAGGGTTAGCAACAGGGGAGTGGGAGGAGGAAAAGGGGGGAGAAGGTACAGAGGATAAGTAGCATAGATGGTAGGTACAAAATAGGGGGGAAGGCAAGAGTAGTGTGGGAAATAGAATCTAAAGAACGTGTGACACATGGTCATAAACTAAAGGGGTGGTGGGGGAGGGGGTGTGCAGGGTGGAGGGGAATGAAGGGGGGAAACGGGACAACTATAATGGCATAATCAATAAAATATATTAAAAATAAAAAATTTTAAAAATGGGTCCAAAGCCCTGGCCGGCGTAGCTCAGTGGATTGAGCACGGGCCTGCGAACCACACAACTGCGGTTCGATTTCCAGTCAGGGCACATGCCGGGGTTGCAGGCTGGTTCCCTGCAGGCCAGTTCCCAGCAGGGGGCACACGAAAGGCAACCATACATTGGAAAAAAAAAAAAGGGTCTAGTTAAAAAAAAAAGGGTCCTGTTTTTCTGGGTTAAAATGATCATGTGAACCTGTCATGAGACAGAGCCCATTACTAATCCATTTCCTGAATTTGCATTATGTTGGGGTACTTTACCGTGAAGTTTCACTAAATAAATGAGTTTTCATATCCTGAATTGAAATGGGCTTCCATCTGTCGTCTTTCCTCGGGAGACCCCCCACACACACACACACGTTAATTCATGTATTCAAAACCACATAGTGTAGCTTTTGGGGGGTGTAAAACTTCTTAATCTAACCTTTCAGTGGTTTCTTATGGGCAAATTCCCTTCCTAGCTTTCTTGCCCTACTTGGCTAAATCCTTCTGGATGGCCTTTAGGTGTCACCTTCTCAAGAGAGCCTTCTCTGGTCTCTTCCAATCCGGGTTAAATTGTACTCTGCTTCAGAAGCCCATTGTACAGTGCTTACATTGTGCTTAGAGCGGTGTCCTAAGCAGCCTGACTCCCTCTACTGGGTCACCAGCTTAAGAGCAGAGCCCAGATCTTAGCCTTGTACTGACAATATTTAATACAATATCTGCTCCATAGTAAGCACTGACTCAGTGCAAACTGAACTGAAGTCACAATCTTGTTTTCCCTTCAGAAAAATGCTCCCATTTTCCAAGGCCATCTTTAAAATGTGACTTCCAAAATGAGGCAGGTGGTTATCTGCCTCATGAAAATATGAGAAATCTTACTCTGATTTTGGGTGCAGTACTCTACTGTAATGCTGCCTTAGCTTATTTTAATTATTCTGACATTTGTTCAATTAGACTGTTGAGTAGTTGAACTAAAACCCTTACGTTTTCATGCATGATACTCCTAAGTCATACTTTCTGTATTGAGTTAATGCAGATAGTTTTGGTCTTTCCTATTATAGGTCCATCCTTCTTGTTCTGAGAAGACAATTCTTACTTCAGTATAGGAAAGAATGAACAATCTCTTCTGAGAAGCAAATTATTTTCAGAATTGCCCAGTATTTTTTCTCATCCTGTTGGGTTAGAAAATAGGTTAAATGGACTGAAGTACTTAGGCCCCCTCCTAGAGTCAATTATCAGTGACACATGAATCATTGGTATTTGGCTACAGTCACTGAAATATTTATACACCAACCTAATTTGTTGACATTCTGCCCTATTTCTCTTGTTCAGAAGACGATTGTGAGAAAAATGTCTGTGCTACAGCTATCCTATCAAAAATCTGGCATAATGGAAAAATTCCTTGTCCTTTGTGAATAACATTTGTTTCATAGTATTGTGTAAAATTCCTTTTAATAACCCATTCTAGAATCTTGTCCAAGAAGTGCAGTACATTCACTACTGTAGTTTGTATCATTTAAGCTTACAGTATCAGTGTGCTGCCTAGCTCAAACTTTCTAGACAGTCTGAAGCAATAGCAATGCTTCTTCCCCCCCCACCCCGCCCCAGATATGAAACCTGCGGAGATCCAAACTATGACATGCCAATATTACTGACATCATTCTGATCCATGACTAATGTTAAGTGGCATTGTAGAAAAACTACCAGCTATATCCTGGACTGCAGTCATCTTCCCCAAACACTTCCCCAAAACATTTCACTATCTCAGAGATGTACACAGAGGGAAGAAATGGAGGGATGGGCATGATGAGGAGGGAGAAAGACAAAATCTAGCTGATAAGACAGTATTTTTAAACATTTTTAAAAGGTTTTATTTATTTTTATACAGGGAGGGAGATTTTAAAAATAAAAATAAAAATTTTTATTTTTATACAGGGAAACATCAATGTGCGGTTGCCTCTCACATGCCCCCTCCCGAGGACCTGGCCTGCAACCCATGCATGTGCCCTGACTTAGAATAGAACCGGCAACCATTTGGTTAGCAGACTGGTGTTCAATCCACTGGGCCACACCAGCCAGGGAGGATCACACAGAATTTTTTAAAAGCTTTTATTTATTTATTTATAGAGAGAAAAGAAGGGAGGGAGAAAGAGAGGGAAAGAAACATTGATCAGTTCCCTCTCATATATGTCCTGACCAGGGACCAAACCTACAACCCAGGCATAACCTGGAAGTGAACCAGTGACCTTTAACTTTGCAGGAAGATGCCCAACCAACTGAGCCACCCAGTCAGAGCCCATAAATAAACTAATGTTCCGTTCCAAACTGTCTTAACAACTTTGGGGAACAGTAGCTGACAGACCAGCCTAACAAAGCCATCAGAAATGCATTCACTGTTGAAAATCTTTGTGCAGGTCATGGATATATGAAACTAAGCTGTAGTTAATACTGGACTATAAAATAACATCTGCAACAAATCTGAACAATTTCTACCCCTGTGCATAGTATGGAATGCACAAATTTTAAACTCTCTTTGCCAGAGAGGTCATACAAGCAGTGAACCCCAGATTTGGTTGCTAACACCATTCTCCCATAAGAGGAACCAGGGCTCCTTGGAGTGGTGGGAAATATACAAGATAATTTGCAGCATCTTGTAGTGCCAGAAAGGAAGCTCTAAAGAGAAATGAAAGCACATAGTAATGAGAATATGTCAAAGGGACACAGAAGCCAACTGGAAAATCTCCCAATAGCCAAAGTTAGAACAATCTGAAATATCCATGAGTCCACATTGATAGCAATAAATGCTTGAATAAATAAATGGGGGAGGAGACAAATCTGGTCAGAATTCCAAACAATTTATACAGATTCTCTGCCTTCAACGAGGTCTTGTAGAATACAACTACACTCCCTAAGTGTGGGCTGGTCATAGTCTAGAGCCTTCCCTTAAGACTGTATGAATTCTTGAGAGGGCTAATGCTCTCATTATCACAGCTGCTCTCCAGACTTCTTCCATGTATACTGCCCATGTTCCTACATTCGCACATGTATGAAATTTGGCCACCAAAAATCACCATTTCCATGAAGCATTGAAGAGTGGAGTAAACTGAAGCTGGATCAACGGTTTTCCACCACAGCAATACAAATACCTTCAAATGAATGACAGATAATGCCATTCTCAGACTGTCCAACGCTTGTAAACAGTGCCCTGGTCTGCCACCTCCACCCCCACCTGGAGTAGCAGCTGCTTTTAATCTGTTATTGTGGGTCCTCTCTGGATCACTCCTCTCCTTTCCCGGCCCTTCTGTCTCCCTATTGGGCTTCAACCTCCTAGTCTCAGAAAGAGCAATTCTCCTTGAATTATCTAGGAGTTTTCCCAAAGACAGCAGTCTATGGAGTTACTTGCTTTTATGCTTTGAGAAAACTGAGAAACTTACGAAGTTTCATGTGTTGGTGAGAGAGGTGACAAGACTCTGTGGGTAGTATGTTCTTCCAGATTAATCTTTCTGGGAAGGGCAAGCAGGCCAGTGAATGTACGAGATTCATATAATTTTAAGGCTGAAAGGGACCCTAGAGGTTACTTGGTCTCCCAGTTGAAGAAAGTAAAAACTAAGGCTATTAAGTGACCCACCTTGGGTCAAATCCTCTACCTCGTATAAACTGTACTTACGGAACCTAGGTTTCAACCAAGTACTCTTAGCATGTAAACTTTTAACTCAGGTTTTTCACATTTGAACTTTTGGGTACAGGAGCTGGTAACTAATTTACCATCAAGAAAAAAAGTCTTTAATTAAAAATATTTTTAGCCCTGGCTGGTGTAGCTCAGTGGATGGAGCATTGGCCCGCAAATGAACAGGTTACTGGTTCCATTCCCAGTGGGGCACATGCCTGGTTTGCGAGCATGTGAGAAGCAACCACAAATTGATGTTTCCCTCCCTCTCTTTCTCCCTCCCTTCCCCTGTCTAAAAATAAATAAATAAGTAAAATCTTTAAAAAATACTTTTAAGTAGACTCTAGTAGAAAAATGATGAAAGGGGATATTTCAAAAGATCAACTGCATTCATTTTCAAGAGGTAGATTGGCACAGGAGCTCCACTGGCACAGGAGCTATACAAAAGGTGGATGGTACTTGCAAACATCATACACCCAATGATTCCATCCCAAATGGAATCCATGGAATTCCATTGGATTATTTTTCCATTTAACAAAAAATAAAAGCTCTTCTCACAGTCACAATTATTCCATTTATACGACAACAGGAACTTTTTCTTCTATTGATTTGGTTGACAGATAAAACTGTGAATCTTTCTCAGGTCAAGAATATATTAAATGGCTGATTCGGGAAATACTTAAATTCACGGATTCATCGGGGTAAAGAGAACTAAGCAATAATTTTTTTTCCAAAGCTTCTAGAAATCCCGAATCCTGACGTCCACAGAGAGGTTTCAGAGAGCAATTCATTTCTGTTTGCTCCCTCCTGAGAATTAGCATCCTTCAGATGCGTACCTCAATTCTACACCCGTCTACAGAAAGAGCTCAATTGAGAAGGTAAAAAAAGGGGGGGGGGAACCGAAGTCAGTCCGTGGGCTTGGGCCGGAGAGAGCCCGGTAGCCCGCACAGGGGCGAGTCACCTGGGCAGCGCGAGGCCGGGGCGCCGCTGGCAACGCACAGTGCAGCCGGGGACGGGCGGCGGGCGGAAAGCCGCGGGCGGCGCTCTCAGCAAGCGGCGGAGCGGGCAAAAGCCCCCAGTCCACGGCCCCCGCGCAAGCGACGCCGGGAAATGCCCACATCCGGGAAACCTGCGGCGGAGTGCGGCGGCGGCGACACCGAGTGGAAGGCAAAATGGCGGCGACGGCGGCCACCGCCTGGTGCTGAGGGGAGAGCCAGGTCCCCGCGACCCTCGCGACGGGCCGCGCTGGCCCGCGGCAGCCTCCCGGTGTCTCTCCCCGCCCTGTGCCCCCCGGGATACTCAGGCTCCCTGGGAGGGCTTCCGGCCGCCTGCGGGTCCCCTCTCCGGCCCCTGGCCGCTGTCCAGGAGACCCGCAATCCCTTGCAGGTAGGTCTGGGGCCGGCGTAGCGGGTGGGGCTCCGTCTCTCCTTGCAAGCGGGAGTTGGCGGGGCGGTGGCCGCCGGGGCCCACGCCCATCCCCGCTGGCGGAGCTCCCGGGGCTACCGCGGCCGGGTGGACTGGCCCGGCTCGGTGCGGGCCCGACTTGGCTGGCTGCAGGGACCTGAGCGGAGCCCTGCCTTGGGGAAGCGAGGGTTGGCCGCGCCCGGGGCTGGAGGAAGAGCCCCGGGCCTTGCGGCCTTGGAGGTGCAGATTTGGCTGGGAAGGGCCACTTTGCTGCAGGCCTTGCGGCGGCTGTGTCTCACCTCCACACGTACCCACAACACACAGGGGTCTGCGGTGTTCAGGAAGGCAAGTGAAAGGAGATTCTGAAAGAAAGTCATAGTGAAAGAGCTGCAGTCCTTTGCATCCTAGACGGACCGGATCCTGGGTATACCTTGGAGAAATCCTGAAATTCTCTTTACAGCCCAGTGTTATGTTCACAGTTGGAAGACATGGGAGAGATGGAGGGATCTGTATCTAGTAAGAGTGTGTATAAATACAGAAAATGGAAAGAATATTAAGGGAGCCTTGCTTATATAACTATAAGAAGAACTTGTATCTTAAAGAGTGACTCAGGTGACCTGATTTAACCTCCTTCTCTGATTTTTCCAATTGAAAGTTATTCAGGCTTCTCCAACCTTTTGGCGTCTCTGGGCCACTCATTAAATACATCGTGACATATAATCACACACAAAAAAACCCGTCAACGTTTTAAGTAAATTCACGATTTTGTGTTGGGCCCCACTCATAGCCATCCTGAACCACACATGCAGCCAGTGAGCCACAGGTCGGACACCCCTGTAGGGAACAAAGTTTAATGTTTGTCGACTCATAAGTTAATATGATAGAAAAGATGCCATCTTGTACAAGTTATTTATAAACCCAGTGAGAAATAAGTATAGTTGCACACACAAACAATGTTGTTTGGGAAGTGGATTTGAATGCCTGGTATGTGTGAAATTTAAAGTTTTTATCAAATCTCCTCCATCAGGAATTAGGAATATAGTTATTCATTATAATTAGAATGAATGTTCTCTGCTATGATATCTACATTTGTGATTTAACTAAGTTCATTTCTTTCCTTAAATAAGTTGACAGATAGGTGAAATAGACTAGATGATTCCCTAAGGCAGTGGAGGAATTTTATTTAACAGTAAAACTAGTATCACTGTGTTCCTCTGATCACCTGCTACTGCAAGAAACCAGATCATAGTACGTACTGGGAAAGTGCAGTCTTTCCATGCCTGCATATTTATTGAACATGCTTGGCACTCTCTAAAAGTAAATTAAAAAATATTGCTACATTTTTTAGTATGATATTATCAGGATTTTTTCTGTAATTTGAGTTTTTGTTTTTAATGCTATTCCTTGATGTTCTATGTAAACATAGCCTTAGAACTGTTCCAACTCTAGTTACTTCATTCTAAATGTTAGATTTAGATTAGTGGGGTTTTTTGTAGACTACAAAAGTTATTTAGGCATTGAACAACATTTTTATCAAGTAGAAATGTTGCTCATTTTTCAGCATGAAGGTAAATTACGGTGATTGTCTTTACTTTTGATTGTGCCCTGACTGGGAATTGGACCCACAACCTTGACTTAACTGAGACAATGTTCTAACCAACTGAGCTACCTGGCCAGGGCCTGAGGCTCCATCTTTATTTTGAAAACACACATACCATACACACCCCTGAATGAATAAATGTATGCCATTGAAGGTTAATAAAAGCTGTATGTTGCCCTGGCTGTTGTTGCTCAGCGGTTTGAGTGCTGGTCTGCAAACCAAAGGGTTGCCCGTTCAATTCTCATTCAGGGCACATGCCTGGGTTGTAGGCCATGTCCCTAGTAGGGGGCATGCACTTTTACTGTTAAATTCCTCCACTGCCTTAGGGAATCACCTAGTCTATTTCACCTATCTGTCAACTTATTTAAGGAAAGAAATGAACTTAGTTAAATCACAAATGTAGATATCATAGCAGAGAACATTCATTCTAATTATAATGAATAACTATATTCCTAATTCCTGATGGAGGAGATTTGATAAAAATTTTAAATTTCATACATACTCCACAAAGGCCTAACAAGCTTCATGATCCCAGGCATTCAAATCCACTTCCCAAACTGGAGTGGTACAATACTGTTTTCAAATCCACTTCCCAAACTGGAGTGGTACAATACTGTTTGTGTGTGTAACTAAACTTATTTCTCACTGGGTTTATTGGTTAATTGTTAGAAAGCTAATTGAAGAAAATGTCATCAGTCTAAACTAAGACTGTGATGCTAAAGTGGAAACAGTACATATGACTCTGTTCTCATAAGGGGTTTAGTTAGAGCATTGGGATAGGCCATATTTTTTATAAAGCCTCATTCAACCCACAGTAATGCTCTGGAATCTTTTAGGTAATGGTACTTGTTTTTTCCTAGGTTGGACAAGATATCAACAATATTTGTTTGGATTTACTAACATTTGCATATTAGATGAAGATCTGAACTATTAAAGAAATGAAGGTTTTTGTCTGTTAAGTCTAACCAATTAAGTGTCCTTTCAAAGAATGAGTCCTAATCCCTGCTTTTAGGAAACTCAAAATGTGGTTATGATGAGAACAGCACTGGGCTGGTTCAGACTGTGTGAAATCAATTCTTAGCATGACCTTTCATGTCTGGATCCATTAACTCATCTGGGGGGTGGGGGATGGAATATATGTATATATACATATATGTCTCACATCATCTTATGCTCTCTGAATCTGTAATCTAGTGGGAAGAGTAAGACAAGTATAAGTATAGGGCAGAAACATTTTATCTGACTGTGCAAAGTGAGTTTAGATTTCAGAGGAGAGGAATAACAACCAGCGGTTCAAGGGAAGCTTCATGAAGGAAGCATTTGAATGGCAGGAGATCTCCCAAGAAGAACAAACAGGATGAGTAAGGACATGAAAATAGAAAAAGCTCAAAGTATGTTAGCTGAGAGCCTGATTAGAGTATAAGATACATGGGGTGGGGAATTCTAGGTAAGGTAACAGAAAGAAATAGTAACTACCACTTACTGATTTAGTCACTTATTATAAATATTTGATATGTATTAAACTTATTTAATGCTCAAAATAACCCCATATAAATAGGATCATTATTGCCTGCATTTGAAGATAAGGAACTGAGGCACAGCTCCTTGGTGGTACTACTGGGATTCGTACCCTGAAGTTCGACTCCAGAGCTGTTACTTTAACCATTAAGTGAAACAGTCATTGATGGTTCTGAATAGGCAGTGACATGATCAGAACTGTTGGAAAGACTAATTTAAAGAGTTCTTTTTTGTTCTCTACTTATTATTAAATTGAATTTTCAAATGTCATATTAGCAAAGGTTAGTGAGATTTGTTAATGCCATATGTTGTTGGAGTGATTATAAATTTAGTACACCGTTCTGGAAAGCGGTCTGACAGTAAGTATTTGAATTTTACATATATATCATCTTAGACCCAGCAATTTCACTTTTGGGAATAAGGGAAATTCTCAACACTGTATGTGTAAGATTTGTTTATTTATTTATTTAATTTATATCCACACCCAAGGATATGTTTATTGATTTTGGGGGAGAGAGACGTAAGAGAGAAACATCAGTCAGTTGCCTTCTATTCATGCCCCAGCTGGGGATCAAACCCACAACCTAGGTATGTGCTCTGACTGGAAATCGAACCCACAGACTTTTGGACCCACTTGGAGTGTATAGAATGGCACTCCAACTGGGCCACCCAGCCAGGGCAAGAATTTTTAGTGTGGTATTTTTTATTAACTAAAATAAAATACATTAACTTGATATGTACAAAGGATATGTTATATACATTAAGCTATGAAACATAATAAAATGAACACCCATGAATTCACTACCCATCCTCAGCATTAGAATATTACCAATACAACTGAGGTTATCAATGTTTGAAACATTATTTATAATAGCAACAGATTGAAAACAACCTATCAGTGGGGGATAGATATATTATGGCACATCCACATGATGCAATTTAATATACAGGTATTTAAAACGATGAATTGACATTTTCACAATTCAGAGACAACATTATCTAAATCAGGCCATCTGTTTAGTAACAGCTTTTCAGGGGAAAGAAAATAAACATTTTTTAAAAGATTTTATTTACTTATTGTTAGAGAGGGGGGAAGGAAAGGAGAAAGAGAGGGAGAGAAATGTCAGTGTGTGGTTGCCTCTTGCATGCCCCCTACTAGGGATCTGGCCTACAACCCAGGCATGTGCCCTGAATGAGAATTGAATCGGTGACCCTTTGGTTTGCAGACCAGCATTCAAACCGCTGAGCAACAACAGCCAGGGCAACATACGGTTTTTATTAACCCTCAATGGCATACATTTATTCAGGGGTGGTGTGTGTGTGTGTGTGTGTGTGTGTGTGTGTGTGTGTGTGTGTGTGTGTGTGTTTTCAAAATAAAGATGGAGCCTCAGGCCCTGGCCAGGTAGCTCAGTTGGTTAGAGCATCGTCTCAGTAAGCCAAGGTTGTGGGTCCAGTCCCCCATCAGGGCACATACAAGAATCAACCAATGAATGCATAAGTAAATGGAACAACAAAATCTAGGTCTTTCTGTTTCTTAAGTCAATTCTTAAAAAAACATGGAGTCTCAGCCTTGTTCACATTGAGATGTAGGCTTCCTCTGAATTACTTGGGTCTTTGGGTGGTTAACACATAACATCATGATTACATGCTGCTTTTCGTAACCCTGATTATCTTGAACCTGTTTTCTTTACGAGTGACTATATAATTTTGAGACACATTAAAGAATACTGGGTTTTGTATTCCTTTCCCTTTTTGTTTGTTTGTTTTTTCTTAGTGGAGTGAGTTACTACTGGCAATTACACAACTTCTGAAGATAATAAGTTGTCTTTTTTTAAATCCTCACATGAGGACATGCTTACTGATCTTAGAGAAAGAAGAAGGGAGGGAGAGAGGGAGAGAAAGAAACATGTGTGAGGGGAACATTGATGGGTTGTCTCTCATACATACCCTGACAGGGGACCAGATATGTAGCCCAGGCATATGCCCTAACCGGCAGTTGAACCTGTGACCTTTCAGTTTACAGGATGATGCTCCAACCGAGCCACACTTGCCAGGGAGGACAACAGTAAGTTTTGACAGATGTTTCATGATTGAGTGCTTTTGCATCATAAAAGCCTTTCTCACCCTTGAAAATTCTGTAATGTTGCCTTTAATTGCATTGCATGTTTTGGGTGACAGGCAGTTTCTGAGGATGTAATGGTACATCATAGTAGAATCTTTTTGAAGACACCTTGAGCATTAATTAAAGGTTTAGATTCAACCATACATGGTGCTGTTGCTGAAAATAATACAATTGAAATGACAAGGAAATTTCGCATTTTATTTATAGTTAAGTTAGCTATGTGCATTGTGTGCTATATCAGAACTTCTCTGCTTTGTCATGCTGTTGTGGCTGAATGGATTGGGGCCTGGCCTATGAACCAAAGGGTCGCTGGTTCAATTTCCAGTCAGGGCACATGCCTAGGTTGCGGGCTGGGCCCCCTGTTGGGGGTGTGTGAGAGGCCACTGAGCTCTCACACATCGGATGTTTCTCTTCTTCTCTCCTTCCTTTCCCCTTTCTCTAAAAATAAAATATTTTTTTAAAAAGTGGAGCTTCTCTGTTTTGGAGCCAACAAATTTCTTTAAATATTGGTTTTATGATATACTCAATTTTAGAAACATTAGAATGTAGAAAAGGATGCGTCTTAGAATCAAGAAAATATTGTACTTACTGTTGTGGAAAGATATTCATAGTATTGTGTTATTATTTTGCTATTATTGTGTTGGGCCCTAAGCTGCAGTAGCTAGGTTCATTGGTCCTGTGGGCCATATGTCCAGTAGTCTCTCCATCGGGTCCAGGTATGGTTCCTCTTGGTCCTGAGACCCGTGAAGCTATCTTTGTACTTGTTCTCTGTCCCCCCACTCACCACAGTATTCAATGATAGAACAAGGATAAGGAGGGCCACAGTAAGCGTTAGAATTAGAAAAAGACAAGAATGAGAGATAGCCATTTTTGATCTGTAATATTTTCAAGTCTTTATAGGCAGATCTTGTTAAAGCAACCCGATCTGGAGGAAGGAGAGATACCTTGATTGACCTTCATTCATTTATGAAGGGAGGAACTCCTACCCATTGTTCTCTGTGAGCCGTGGCTGTTATTCTGCAGGAACCGCCAGGGCACTCTTTTTCAGTTTTCACCTTTGGCCACAGATCAAGTGTGAGCTTTGGGGGAATATTCCCTTTTCAGAAGGTGACCTAAGTGTTAAACCTAGAGAAATTCATTAGTCAGCTATTAAATTAATATTTTGGGAAGGCTTAGGGAAAAAGTATCATGAGGGATAACCTTCATGAAAGCACAAGATGTGTCAGTCCTAATTTTTTTTGTGAAATAATTATCAGTAGATCAGGTTATGTTATAGACAGAATATGCATAATTTTCAGCAATACAACAACAAAATTTTAATTTTTTTTAACTTGAAAAATTTTTAAAGATTTTATATATTTATCTTTAGAGGGGAAGGGAAGGAGAGAGGGAGAGAAACATCAATGTGTGGTTGCCTTTCGTGTGTCCCCTGCTGGGAACTGCCCTGCAGGGAATTGGTCTGCAACCCAGGCATGTGCCCTGACTGGGAATCGAACCGCGATCCTCTGGTTCTCAGGCCCACCCTCAATTCACTGAGCTACGCCAGCCAGGGCTATTATTTTTGATTTTACAAAATGGGGACATGAGGACTGCTTGTCAAGTAGAATTGATTGATTCATAACCCATTTAACAATTGTACCTTGAAAGTAGTTATTAAGGAGAAGATATCAGGAAACTGCACCTCTAGTGGTTTGCTGCAGGACTTCATCCAGCTTAGGCCTGCTGCAGTATTCATGTAGGTGCATGCATCATGAATATCCATAAATATAACTTAATACCACGAGTATACTCAGTGAAAGTATACAGTTAGGTGGTTTTTAGTATATTTACAGAGCTCTGCAACATCATAATCTAATTTTAGAATAGAAAATGGTGTGGGGGTGACTTTGCCTTCAAGTCCCTCTGTCCGCCATGGACGAAAGTGAACACTACCAAGACTTGATCTGCTTAGGGAGGAGAGGTGGCCAGTTCTCAGAGGAAGAAGGCCCGGGGCCCCTTCCTCCAGGGGCTTTAATTGAGTTGTAATACACAGGAATACAAGGATGGCAAGGATCAAACAGTAAATAACATTTCAAAGAAATCTGAGGGCTTAGTCTGAGTCAGTGTCTGTCAGGAAAGGGGGTTGTAGAAACTTTGGGAGACATACTCATTTCCTGCTCGATGCTTAACATATGAATGAAAACACTCTTAGCAAAGCAGGTTTCACAGGACTTTTAGAAATTCTTTCTTATCCCAGATTTATCCCCAATACCTGCTCTAGCAAGGCAAGGAGGAACTGCCTCCCCATCAGGTTTTCAGGGTTAAGCGGATTAGAGCCAGGATGCGCTTCTCCTAGAGGACATGGGGACCTGGGCTATGTCAGAATAGCTGGGGGCAAGGGGCCATTGCTCCCTCTTTGACCCAGCCCTTCCATGATGGCCTCCCAAGTGATCCTGTCTGGCTTAGGCTGCCCCTGTCTGCAAGGAGTCTTACCCGTCATGGACATTGACCATACTTCGGGGACAGGGGAGTAAGCTGAGGCAGCATTTGCTACCAGAGACAAGCTTTGTCTCCTGTGACTGGCATTCTGGAGGTTGCACACTCATCCTTAGCCATGGGGGGTAGTTACAACTCCTGAAACCAGGCAGAGTGGTTCCCAACAAAATGGCTTTTTTGAAACTTACCTTTTTTGCTTAAAGAGTACAAGTATCCTTGTCAGTACATTTAGCTAGAACTGCATCATTCTTTTTAGCATCTGCTTTACCACATATAGATGTATTATGAACTGTGTGAACAATTACTGACAAGCATTTAGAGTGATGTCATCTTTTGCTGTTATAAATGATGTTGCAGCAAGCAGTCAACATATTTTAACATTTGTGTGTATTTTCCTTTGCTTGTATTACATTGTTCCTCTTAATCTTTGTTCAAGCCATAAGATAAACCTTGTTACTCCAACCATTTTATCCCTAAACAGACAGTTTAAAAAAAATTATTGTTGTTCGATTGCAGTTGTCTATAGGCTAAGCAGACAGTTTTTGACAGAATTAAATGCCCAAGTTCTCATTGCTAATAATTAACAGAACAAGTACTTGAATAATTTTTTTGTTTTTCCATTGCAAGTGCTTTGCTTTCTTTGACAAACTAGAGTATGTCTACAATAAAACAGGGTAATCAGGTGATTAGGGAAAAGGTCTTTGAGGAGGTAACAGGAATGAACCCTAAATGACAAGAAGGAGATGCTTATATCTAGCTGTCTATAGACACCTTTATGTAGCATGAGTAGTGATTATATCTAATGAGAGTAGAAATAGGCTCCCAATAGGTGATAATTAGCAATGTTTCACATCCCAGTGGTTACCACTTATAAACTATTTTACCCAAACTCAAAGTATAGATAGTAAACCTACCTCACAGGGCTGTTTAGGATGGTTAGGTAAGAATGCAGGCAGAGTAGTTTTAGCACTGGTTTTTAACATGCCCTGAGTGAGATTTCACGGCACTCCACATAAAGAAAACATTTCTAACAATTTTCATACTTCACAGAGAGAATGGCTTTCCTGAGTTCGTGATTTTCCCTATTAGTGGAGACATTTCAGTAGACTTTAGGTGACTGTTCTTCCAGGGCACTGTAAAAGACATCCATGCATTAAGTGAGAAGTAAGACAGTTTGTCTTCAGAGGTACTTTCCCCTTCCCATTTTTAATGAGTGTACTGTTTCTAGAGTCCCAGGCCCAGTTGGGGAAATAAACCCAAGCATCTGTTTTAAAGCATAAAGGTATCTTCTGGACTAGTGGTTTAAAAACCTTTTTAAAGCGACAACACTCTTTTTCTAAAGAAATATATTTGGAATCTAATTTGTAACACCTAAAATTGGAACTACTAGGTGAAGTTGATGATAGGTTGCCCATTGAACTGTTCACTTAGTAATTCCTTGCATTTATATACACTTTAATACTTACCAAAGCACTCTTAAAATTATTTTTTATCATTATAATCACTACTTTAGGTAATTTTACAGATTAAGAAATAGGCATGGAGAGGTTAACAGTAATTCATAATAGAGCCAGAACTATAACCTAAGTCTCTTCCCCCTAAATCAGTGTTCCCTCTCACCCTCCCATTCATGGAGTTTATCAGTTAATTACATTATAGCTTTCATTTATCTTTTTCTTTTATAGGGTTAATTATTTAAATTGTAAAGAATTTTAACATTCCTGAGGACTTCTGCAAAGGATCTTTTGCAGTTTTGCTCAAGAGAAGGCTCTGAATTTAAGAGGTGGCTCCTAAAGTCTTTTGTGTGGGTTGTATATACATAGATGTTTTCATGAAGAGAAGTGAAAAGCCAGAAGGATATAGGCAAATGAGGCCTAAGACCTTTCCTGCCAGTAGCTACACTGGCAGCAGCCGACAAATGTTGCAAGAAATTCGGGAATCCCTTAGGAATTTATCCAAACCATCTGATGCTGCAAAAGCTGAGCATAACATGAGTAAAATGTCAATTGAAGATCCTCGACAAGTCAGAAATCCTCCCAAATTTGGGACACATCATAAAGCCTTGCTGGAAATTCGAAACTCTCTACAACCCTTTGCGAATGAAACAAGTCGGAGTGCTTCAGAGGTTAATCCACAAATGTTTCAAGATTTACAAGCTGCTGGGTTTGATGAGGTAAGCTTTTAAAAACAAAAAGGATTTTTCTTACTCTGTACTACATTACACGGTTTCGGTGATCTCCTGCCTCAGTGTTTCCTTTGTGAGAATGTAACATATATATAAATTTGTATATTTTACCAGCGAAGAATGTTGTTCACAATTCCATTAATTATTAAAACAAAGTAATCTTTATTTCTTTAGTTTTCTCTGGTTTCTGGAATTTAAAAGGTCAAGCCATGAAGTCACAGTGGAAGTGCAGTTGAAGAAAGACCCTGTGATAGGGGCTGTCATGAGCTAAGAGGCTGATGTGGAACGACAGCTCTAAGGATATGGAGTTTAAATTTATGCTACAAAGAAAAAATAGAATTAGGGATTTCATTGAACAGTTATATTCACAGCACTGTCAGATCCAAATGCTAATTCAAGAAAGCTAAAACTTTGCCTGTTGATTAATCTCTAAATATCAGATTCATTTTAAGGAAATTTCTGTTCAGGTCTTTAGTATTTACTTTCAGAACTCACTTAAAAAGTTCTTCACAGCACATATATTGAACCGTATTTTGTTCAAGTTACTAATACAATTTATTTTCTATAATCATATACTTTATTTGAACATTTTAGGTGCATAAATCATTTTAGACAAAAATTGGCTATGGAAAAATATAATTAAATGTGAATAACCAAGCATTAACTATATTATCTTTTAAAATTATAGGAACTAGCCCTGGCTGGGGTAGCTCAGTGGATTGAGCATGGGTTTGCGAACCAAAGGATCATCAGTTTGATTCCCAGTCAGGGCACATACCTGGCTTGCAGGCCAGGTCCCCAACTAGGGGCAAGTGAGGGGCAACCACACACTGATGTTTCTCTTCCTCTCTTTCTCCTTCCATCCCCCTCTCTCTAAAAAATTAATAAATAAAATCTTTAAAAATTATAGGAACTTTTCTCCTAATTATAAAAGTAATAGCTGTTCCCTGTTAAAACTTAAAAAGTATGAAAAAGAATTGAGCATTACCTTCAGTTTCATAACACAAAGATAATTACCCTTAAAATTTCTTCACTATTATTAATATTTTGGTGACCACATTTTCAGGTATCTATATATTTAATTAAGAAAATGACAGCCTAAGTTTGCATTATAGTAAAGAATTTGAAAAAGATTTACAATTAAAAAGGAAGAAAAAAGATTATTTTTTCTAGCTCACTTTATTCATCTTTTTGATTAATATTACTTCCCATCTTTTTTATGTGTAAGTGTTTTAAAAATATTGAGTTTGTACCAGAAAGTAGAGAGAGGAGTAGAGGACCTGGGATGTTTTCTCCTTTAGCAGTTGGGAGATTCAGAAAATGGCTTGAATGGAGACTCTCCAGAGTACTGTGCTTTCTTCCTAATCCTTTCTTTAGCCAAAAGGCATAAAGATAGAGCTGAATTATTGCTATTACTTTTTTTATGTATTGCTAGGGAGAGTTAGAAAATCACGTGCCTATATAGGTCCTTAAGCGGTAATGTGTTCTGTCAGGTAAGTTACCTCAGTAATTATGTGTGTATTTATGTGTGAACCCATCAGTCAGGATAGTGACTCATACCAAACATATTTCATACTTATAAAGAACTTAAAAATTCTTTCCAATATAGACAGTTTTAAGATATCAGAAGCATTGGTCAATGCCCTGTTTTCTTTTATGGATTGGCAATAATAATTACTTTGCATTTCAAAGATATGTTAGCTTTATTACAATCACCCGTTTCAAAGTTGTGACCTTATGACATTAGTAACTGCTTCAGCAAAGTCGCTTTACTAAAAGCATTTAGATACTTATTGATCCTCATTGGTCCAAATAATGAAGATATGGTATTATTTATATCCACTGTGATGTAAAGAATATGGCAATTTATGTCTACTATCTCCTTGAATCACTGATTCTGATAGCTTCCTATTATATTGCAAAATTTATTCAAGATCCCAACTTGGTACTTCAAAATTCTTATCCAGTTTTCACTTCATTGTTCTTATTTCATAAGCTCTATTATTTTAGTTATGCCAGGTTCAAGGCAGTTACAGTTTTTTGAGAATATATTTCTGGTGCTGTATAAAATTAAAACCTCTCAAATATTTCAAGATTAATTTCCTCATAGGAATAAATGTTAAATAGAATTGATGTGCTTTGGGAAGAAATAAGTCTACAATCACTAGAGTATATTTTTGCTTCTAAGCATGGAAAACAAAAACATAGTAAAGTGGAAAGTTTTTTTCAATCACATAAGGCTTCTGTTTAAAAGTTATTGATTTGAAGGTGCTCTTTTTCACACTAGTACAGACACTCCCACTTAAGGAACACTTGATTGATACTGTTACTGATGCAAAAATATTTGAACATATACGGGGTGGGGCAAAAGTAGATTTACAGTTGTTTGTATGGAAAATAATACAATAATTAATAAAAAATAATACAAGAATAAACTGTTTCATGTACTCATGAGTATAAACCTACTGTATATTGAAGAATTAAAGCCAGCATAATTATCACTAGCATTACAGGCTGAAATTCTGGTGCATTTTGCAAGAATATGGTTCTCACGATATATTGAAAAAGAATAGTGGGTGCCAATGTTCTTACCAACTGAGATGGTACTGCAGTGGGGCAATAGCCTAAATACAGTCACAGTTCACTTAACCAATTCTAAAGTTAAGCACTCACTGATGAATTTTAATTTGGGGTAATTTTTATTATTTTATATTTGGATATAAAGTGATTAAATTCCTTTGTATTTCACTATAAATTTGCAGAGTCCAATTGGCATAAAATGTGACCAGTACTGTACCTTTGTATCAGTTAACTATTGGGTTTGGTTGCTATAACAAAAATCCAAATAATACTTAATTTTTTAAAAAGATTTTATTTATTCATTTTTAGAGAGAGGGAAAGGGAGGGAGAAAGAGAGGGAGAGAAACATCAATTTGTGGTTTCCTCTTGGGCATCCCTCACCGAGGACCCAGCCTGCAACCCAGGCATGTGCCCTGACCAGGAATCAAACTGGAAACCCTTCAGCTCGCAGGCCAACACTCAATACACCGAGCCTCACCAGCCAGGGCAAAAAAAATCCAAATCCAAGTAATACTTCAAACAGAATGGTAACTCAATTTATATAACTAGCATTGGTTCAGACCTTTAAAAATTTCAGAACCAATGACTTGGAAATTTCTTGAATTTTCCTTCTTGGTGGCAACATGCTCTAGAACAGGTAGCATCTATTGCCTAGGAAATAGGACATAAGAAGGACTAAGCAGTAATAGCAACATTCTTCTAGAAATCTTTTCTTTTGTCTTATTGGTCGAAATTATCATGGGACCAGTGTAGCTATAAGGAAAATTTCTACCTATTCCTTAACATTTTCCAAGAAAGGGAGAATGAATTTTGAGTGGACAACAAGTCTCTGCCACAACTTTTTTTGATTGGTCTCATTCTCATCTTCAGTCATTTCATATAGCAGAATCATATGTTCAACCATTAGTTTTACTAAGCCATTTCTCATTTAAAAATATTGTTTGAAATACTAAATCCTCTAGGATAAGTAGCCTGCCTCTTGAAAAATGCATATCAGTATACTTCTGCATGTTAGTGTATAATTTATGTTTACATAAAACATAAAGGAGAAGGAGCAGAGCAGGAAGACAACCCACATCTGAGCTCCAGGCACTGTGCTTATGTGCTTTTACGTGTTTCTTTATTTAATCCTCACATCAACTCTCTGAGTCTGTTATAGATGAAGAAATTGAGCTCTGCAATGTTAAATACCTTGCCAAAGTTCACACAGTTCTGAAAAGTGAGACACACAAATCTACAATCATGGGAGTGTATTTTTGCTTATGATCAGGAAGAATAAAAGCATAGTAACGTGGGCTGCTGGAACTTAAACTTAGTTATTTTTTTATTTCAAACTCTGGTTTTTCCATCATGCCATCTAGCCTCCTAAAGTCTTCATCACCTAATCATAAGTAGTCAAAGTGTTTTTCTTTTATCATTTGTCCCATATTTATGTCCTTATAAATAAAGTTCTCTGAAAATGTAAGCCCAAGGGCGATAGGAATCAGAACTATATAGCTTTTTTACTAGTAAACACAATGGCAAAGATGCTTAATAAAATGCTTTAACAATACAAAAGCATGGTTTGCAGTATTTTGAATGATACATTTTTAACAATCTGATAGTCTCTGTTCATAGAAGAATGAAATTAAGAATGGGAAGTAATTAGTATCATATTGCTATGATTTTACCTGAAAGAAGTTAATTCCAGAAGAAAAAAGTAGTATGTTACATAGAAGTGAAAATATTAACAATTGAAGGATTTGAGGGTTTGTTTTATTTTCTTTAGTAATTGAGAGTGTATGGATTTTTATAGTAGTTTTACAAATAGAATGTGAATATTATGGTTTGGGATGCTGTTCATAATTATGAATTTTTCTAATGGAACTCACAGTGCTCTTTCCCTCTTGTTAATTACAAGATTTAAATTTTCTTTCTTTTTTTCAAATTTCATATCAGGATATGGTTATACAAGCTCTCCAGAAAACTAATAATAGAAGTATAGAAGCTGCAATTGAATTCATTAGTAAAATGAGTTACCAAGATCCTCGACGGGAACAGATGGTTACAGCAGCTGCCAGACCTATTAATGCCAGTTTGAAACCAGGTGATTAATCAAACCTTTTCCCCGCCTCTCTTATTTTATAGCATTGTTTTAACATGTAGGTATATCAAGTCCTTAGTCTCAGAAGGTGTTAAAGGCATCACTGTAAGTGAAAGTCTCAAATTAGAATAAGGTTCTAGTGTCATGCAATACTAAATAAATAAGAGGATGAGCCCTAAAGTTCTGTAGGTAATCCTGATAGGTACCAGTCTACGGTGAGAACTCCCTAATTGGTTATATTGCAACTGAAATATTTCTTTTAACCACAGGTATTATTCATACTACTTTTATTATAAGAGTAAAACATGTTCATCAAAGAATATTTAGAAGGTAGTAAGCAAAAAGAAAACACTATTAATACCCACAAGATTTTGGTGTGTTTTGTTTTTCAGTCTTTTTTCCTGTGGAAAACCTGAGCAAATTTATACGTGTATATTTTGATTCTTTTTTCTTAATTAAAAAAAATGAAACAAAACAGGTCATACTAAAACCTGCTTCATTCACTTACTATATCATACATAACTTTGTTATTAAGTGGAATGAGATTAATAGTTACATTAAAATAGGTTTATCACATACTTTATTTAATCAGTCTCATTTTTACATTTGTCTTGTTTCCTTTTTTATTTTTTTTGGCTATTACAGACAGTCTTGTTTTAAATGTTCTTGTACCTAAATATTTGTACATTCCTGGTGATTTCTGTTAAATTTTTAAAGACTTGCAAAAATTTAAGTTTTCTCTTAGATTTTGCTCTCAGAAAGATGTTACTACCTTATATTCTCCTAGTCATTTTAATATGAGAAGACCTATATTTGTAAGCCCTAGGTATTATAATTTTTATATATTTAATGGTTGTGGAAATACTATCTCATTTTACATTCACATTTCTTGAATCACAGGTGGGGTCAAACATTTGTTTATAGGTTATTTTTGAATTGGCATTTTAATTCTTTGTTAATCTTGTGGGGTTTTTTAATTAATTTATGAGAGGACTTACTTATTAATTTTTCTTTTCATTCAACATGTTTTTAGTCACCAACCACTGTTTCAGGACCTGTGCTGGGCATTGGGTATAAAGTTCTTGCCCTTTTGTAGAGCTGACATTCTAGTAAAGAAGATCAAATACTTACTCAAATACATGTAAAATTATGACTACATAGCTGTGATGAAGAGGGGATGTGGACTCATAAAATACAGGGATTTTTGACCTAGTCAAAAAGATCAGAGAAAACCTTCCTGCGAAAATAATACTAGAGCTGATATCTGAAGAAAGGCAAGGGGGTAGCTTTAGTGAGGAAGAGTGTCCTTATGCATGGCCTCTTGGGCAGGGTTTGATAGCATGTTTAAAGAAATAACAGTGGCTAGAGCACTGAAAAAAGTATGAGATATGCCTGGAGAAGTACGTAGAGCCCTGACTATGCGAGACTGTTTACTGATTTTACCCTGAGAGCAGCAGGAAGTTATGGAACATTTCAAGTAGGGTGATGACAAAATTTGATTTGTTTTTTTAGAAAGTGGCTGCAGTGGATGAAGAACAGATTAGAGAGAGCAAGGAATGATAACTGGATATACTTGATAAGAGATACAGTAGTTCACAGGAAATGAAAGTGATCTGGACTGGGGTGATGGCAGTGGAGAAAAGTGACTGAAGACATGGGAAGAGCGAAATTGACAAAGACTTGGTAATAGACTATATATGAGCAATGATACTGGAGAGGGATGACTTTTAGGCTTTTGGTGTAGAAAACGGATGGTGATATACCACTTTATGGAAGAGAATACTAAAAGAACAGGCGGTGGAGAAAGGTCATGAGCCTGGTTGTAGACATGAATTTGAGTTAGGCTCACTGGGTTATCCAGCTGAAGGTGTCAAGCAAGAAGCTAGCTAGATACATTTAGTTCTTGTTTAGTTCTTGCTTTGAAGGCAACAACATCACGGTTGCCTTCAAAGGGCCAAATGTAACTTCAACTCTTTAACAGTTAAGGAGTACTTTCATTTATACAGTCCTAAAATTATTTTGGCCCTTTGAAGGCAACTGCCAGGCTGATGTGGCCCCTGGTGAAAGTGAGTTTGAAGCCCCTGGCCTATTGAAGAGAATGTTAAAGAAGGGGAGGGAATAGAGGGAAAGAGAGCTTGACCACGGTGAGAACTAGAAAATACCTTACTGGCTTTAGTGACATGGTACATTAGTTTGCTTGGGCTGCTAAGTGATATAAATAAATAACAAAATACTGCCGAGTGAGTGCTCTAAATAACAGATTTAGTGTCTTTCCATTGTGGAGTCCAGAAGTTCAAGTTCAAGGAGGCAGCAGATTTGGTTTCTCTCCATGGCTTGCAGGTGACCACCTTCATGTGGTCATCCCTCTGCATGCACATGTGTTTGGTACCTTTCTCTCTGTCTGGATTTTCTCTTCCTATAAGGATCCCAGCGTGTTTGATTAAGGCTTACCTTATGACCTTTTTTTTTTTAAGATTTAGAGGGGAAGGGAAGGAGAGAGGGAGAGAAATATCAATGTGTGGTTGCCTCTCATGTGTCCCTTGCTAGAAACTGGCCTGCAACTCAGGCATGTGCCCTGACTGGGAATTGAACTGCAATCCTTTGGTTTGCAGGCCTGCGCTCAATCCACTGAGCTATACCAGCCAGGGCCTTATGACCTTATTTAACTTTACCTCTTTAAAAGCCCCATCTTCAAATATTATCACATTCTGAGGTACTAGGAGTTAGAACTTACTGGATTTTAGGGACACAATTTAGCCCATAACACATGGAGTAATTTTTTTGTTCAGTCATAGGATCATAATTCAGATAAATGGATGTGAAATAAAGAAATCAAGTATAGACAATTCTTCGAGAAGTTTTTCTTTAAGGATACAGTGAGGACATTAGCAAGGCTAGTGTATCCTGTCTGTGATGAAGATCCTTTAATTTTTGTTAATATTCAACTAAGTACAGATTAGTAATTGTATAAAATACAAGTCTGCCCTAGCTGGTGTAGCTCAGTGGATTGAGCACGGGCTGCCAACCAAAGGGTCGCCAGTTCAGTTCCCCATCAGGACACATGTCTGGATTGTGGGCCAGGTCCCCAGCACAGGGTGTGTGAGAGGCAAGCACACATTAATGTTTCTCTCTTTCTCTATAAATGAATAAATAAAATCTTAAGAAAAACAGTACTAATGAATTATTACAAAAATTACAACTTCGACATACCAACTATAAGTCCAAATATTTTATTACCACATTTTAACAGATAAAATTATTTTGTCAAATTTCTGTTAAGTCTAAATTTTTACTCACTCATCTTCCATACTTACCTCCTATGGGCCAATATCAGCTTGTGTACCAGCACCAATACTTTGAGGAAGTGATGTATATGAGAGGGAGGGAGGGAGGGAGGGAGAGTCTTACTATTTTCCTTGAATAGAAAAGACCTTAGGCAAATTTAAAAAATAATTATAACACTCCACTTAAGAGGATGAAATTAAATATTCAGGAGAGAAGGGTCAAGTAAGGTTCTCGAGAAGCTTGGAGAAGAAAGAACTCAAAACATAGGATGAGGAGCTATTAGCTTTGCATAGGAAGAGAAGCACCGTTTTGCTCTAATGGGCAAGTGGGCCTAGCTCATGTAGGAAAGGTAAAGGAATTCCTTTCTGATGCCTTCAGCTTTCTCTAAAGTATAAAATCAAGTCGTCTGCTAAGAGTGATCGGTGAAGAATGGGGCAGGCAATTTGAGGAGACAGGTGAGTCATAGTGGAGACCAAAAGTAACAGTGAGATTTCCTGGCAGTGCTGAGGCCATTTATTTCATGATGCTGATCATGAATTTATGGTGGAATCAATCTGCTCTTTACATCACCTTCTCTAGCAGGAATCATCTGATAACTGGAGTTTTACTAAACAGGTACAAAATAAGAAAAAGAGCAAAAGGAAGTTCAGAATATTGCTGAAAGGGTAATTTAAATCCTTAATCACAGGATATTCTTTCTCTGCCTTTAGTGGCCTCTCATTCCTTCAAACTCCTCTCCATGGCTTTGTTAATCTCAGACTTCATCTAGTATCACTACTTCCCTCACTTACTGCTCTCCAGCCATACTGTTTCTTTTTGTTCTTGGAAAATACCAAGCTCCCATCTCAGGACTTTCTCTCAGACTTAGATCATATGTCATGTCCTTGGTGAAGCCTTTTACCACTGGCTCATCCGTCTCTATTCTCTTGTTACTCTCTATCATTTGACACCATTTATTTTTCTTACATATAGCATTTATCATACCTAGATGTTACCTTCATTTATTTACTTGTTTATTGTCAGTCTCCTCCATCAAGAATATAGGTTCCTTGGGACCAAGGATGTTATCTTGGATTGCTCAGGGCAGTGCCTGGCATAGAGGTGGTCAGTAAATATTTAATGAACTAATAGAAATGAGGACAGGAGAAAGGGAATACGGTGGGAGGAAAGAAGTGATGTCATGGATTTAAATTGGTTACAGTGTGTCATAAGGAAAGAGAGGGACTGATGAAGTAGGGGGTTAATAGGTCCTGGTGAGACTGAAGAACATTTGCAGTAGTAGTAAAATATGAGAAAGAGAAGTTGCCTGAGAATATAAATAATTAGTGATTTTGAAAAAGAAGTAGATATGGATGGCATCAAAATTGTAAATGTGATCTTGGGAGTGATATTTGAGGTGGAATGGAGAAACTGAGAGGTGAGGGTTATGGATGGTTTGCCCACGTGGATGTTAATGTTATAGAATGTTGGCAATTGGCAAGGCTTAGGGTAGACCGAAGTGACTTGTGATTGAGGGTGAGCAAACAAGAGTTCGTTAAGTAAGAGAAATGAATGCAGCTTCCCAGAAAGCGTGAGTTTCTAAAGAGCTGCCTTTTAAAAAAAGTGTAAAGGAAAGCAGTGATCTGGAAACAAGAATGGAGAGCAAAGAGTTGGAATCCCACATTTTAGCCAACTTATAATTACAAAGGGCTGAGAGGAAAGTAATGTCAGCAGAAGATAACCAGCTGTAAGGAGATGGTGGGAAAGAGGTTGGAGCAGGGGTTAATGATATAGGAGCATTTGCTGGTTGTAAAGCAGAACTTGGCTAGAGGGCAACTGTGGCAAGGTTTGGGAGGTGGGAGAACACAGCTTTATGGGAGGTACAGAACCACAAGGATGGCAGTCTGCTTTAGGGTTGCAGTGTCTTACATTTTAACTGGTAAAAGCCGCATGAGTCACATGGCATATTTAGCCTCAGCTGACCATCTGAGGAAGGTGGCCAGAGGACTTGCCTAGCTTGCCTTGCCCTGAAGTGATGACTTGCCCTGAAGTCATAGACCCAAGATCCTGGCCAGCGTAGGTGAACTGTAGTGTTAACTGTACACTCTGAACATAAATTACTTTTTTCTTAAATGTGTTGTTAAATATGTTTTCTCCCAGGATGATGTTGACCTTTCAAATTTGTGGATCTTTCAGTTTGTATTGTTTTGTTTTAATGGTGATAAGTGTTTTATGTGTTTAGATCTGTTAGTATTTTACTGTATGTTCTCTACCTTTGTTATACTTGGGGAAGACCTTCCAAAGAGGCACCCCAATATTACTGAATGATCGATTGTTTTTTCCTAGTACTTGTATGGTTTCACCTTTAACACTTAAATGTTTATCCCTCTAGAATGTATTAATTTATATTATTGTGTTTTACACAAATGTATTTTGTATGTATTATATATAATGTATCACATATATTTTTCCAAGTGGCTAGACTATTTTATGTACTTCTTTTTCTATCATATATTGTCTTGTCTATTACATTTATTTGAAAAGTCCATTAAAGAGAGAGTCTGTAAAATTCACACCTCATTTAATGTTCAGCTAATAAAGCCCTGCTGTTTTTTTGTTTGAAAAAAGACTAGAAACAACCTTAATATCCATCGGTAAAGGAGCTGATTAAATTTAGGTATATCTGTGCAGTGAAAAATTGTGATAATATTTTTAAGAGTTAAAACACTTTATATACTGATACAGAATCTTTAATTTTTTTTTTAAGATTTTATTTGTTTTTAGAGGGGAAGAGAGAGAACAAGAGGGAGAGAAATATCAGTGTGTGGTTGCCTCTCACTGGGGGCCTGGCCTTCAACCTTCACTGGGAATTGAACCAGTGACCCTTTGGTTCACAGCCTGTGCTCAATCCACTGAGTTACACCAGTCAGGGCTATAGTCTTCAATTTTTTAATGAAAAGAGCAAGGCACAATAATATATATAGGAGGTATACTATTTACTTGTATTTTCCTAAAATATTTTACTGATGAAATTGGTTACTTTCAAGGAAGGAAACTGGTTGGCTAAGGTACAGAGGTGGGTATTCTTTTGTACCTTTTGAATTTTGAGTTACGAGACTGTATTACCTAGTCAAAAATAAATAAAATGTTGAGCACAGGGCGGGTTGGGCTGGGATGGGAGAAATAGAAAACTGTACTTGAAAAATAAGTAAATTTTAAAAAAGAAAACAAATAAATAAAATGTTAAAAGGTAAAATATGCCACTTACTGAAATTTGATTTTTATAATTCTTGAGAGAGAATTATTATTTAGTAGTGTCAGAATTTCAAGCTAAATTCTTCAAAACTAAGAGGTTTAAATGTTTTTTTTTCTTTGTTTTCTGATCATAGGGAGTGTACAACAATCAGTTAATCGCAGACAAAGCTGGAAAGGTTCTAAAGAATCTTTAGTTCCTCAGAGACATGGCCCACCCCTAGGAGAAAGTACAGCCTATCGTTCTGAAAGCCCCAACTCCCAGACAGATGTAGGAAGACCTTTGTCAGGATCTGGTGTTACAGCATTTACTCAAGCTCACCCTAGCAACGGACAGAGAGTGAACCCGCCCCCACCTCCTCAAGTAAGGAGCGTCACCCCTCCACCACCCCCGAGAGGCCAGACTCCTCCTCCTAGAGGAACAACTCCTCCTCCCCCGTCCTGGGAACCAAACTCTCAAACGAAGCGCTATTCTGGGAATATGGAATTTGTGATCTCTCGAATATCTCCTGTTCCACCTGGAGCCTGGCAGGAGGGCTATCCTCCGCCACCTCTGAACACGTCCCCAATGAATCCTCCTAATCAGGGACAGAGAGGCATTGGTTCTGTTCCTGTTGGCAGACAACCAATCATCATGCAGAGTTCTAACAAATTTAACTTCCCACCAGGGAGACCTGGAATTCAGAATGGTAGTGGTCAAAGTGATTTTATGATACACCAAAATGTCCCTGCTAATGCAGTGAATCGGCAGCCACCCCCTCCATATCCTCTGACCCCAACTAATGGACAAACGGGGGGGTCTGCTGCTCCTTCATCATATACAAATGGAAATATTCCTCAATCTATGATGGTGCCAAATAGAAATAGTCATAACATGGAACTTTATAACATCAATGTACCTGGACTGCAAACAACTTGGCCTCAGTCATCTTCAGCTCCAGCCCAGTCATCCTCAAGCACCGGACATGAAATCCCTGCATGGCAGCCTAACAGACCAGTGAGGTCAAATTCTTTCAATAACCCATTAGGAAATAGAACAAGTCATTCTGCTAACTCTCAGCCTTCTGCTACAACAGTCACTGCTATTACACCAGCTCCAATTCAACAACCCGTGAAAAGCATACGCGTATTAAAACCAGAGCTACAGACTGCTTTAGCACCTACACACCCTTCTTGGATACCACAGCCAGTTCAGACTGTTCAGCCCAGTCCTTTTTCTGAGGGTACTACTTCAAATATGACTGTTATGCCACCTGTTGCTGAAGCTCCAAACTATCAGGGTCCACCACCACCATATCCCAAACATTTACTACACCAAAACCCATCTGTTCCATACGAACCAGTCAATAAACCCAGCAAGGAGGATCAGTCGAGCTTGCCCAAGGAAGATGAGGGTGAAAAAAGTTATGAAAGTGTTGATAGTGGAGATAAAGAAAAGAAACAGATTACAACTTCACCTATCACTGTTAGAAAAAACAAGAAAGACGAAGAGCGAAGAGAATCTCGTATTCAAAGTTATTCTCCTCAGGCATTTAAATTCTATATGGAGCAACATGTAGAAAATGTTCTCAAATCTCATCAGCAACGTCTACATCGTAAAAAACAATTAGAGAATGAGATGATGCGGGTAAAACCTTTTTAAATGTCCATTTTTATACTTGATCACTGTTTGCTTGGTGCTTATCTAATAATATTGTGGTCCAGTGTTTTGGGGGGTGTTTTTTGTAGCTAAGTATATTATCAATTATTTAAAAGTCAGTAAACATTAAAATACTTTGATTGTAGCATTGTATTTTAGTACTTCAAGAATTACTTAGAATCTCCTGTAATAAAGTTCTTCTAACAAATTAAGAAAAATATAATTTACAGCGAAGGTGTACATAATCCCTTTATGTGGAAATTGGAACAACGGTTATTTTTTAGGTTTTACATGTTACCTTACAACATTTAAGATGAGCTGGAAATATCTGGGTCTCATCTCTTGATACATTTATGAAACATTGATTTTTACTTAGTAGTTTTGAACTTGTAGGTTTATTCATCAGGTTGGTCTTATTTGAAAATGTCAGAGACATGTCCCTTCTGTTATTTACCCATCTAATTTCATTTTTATAATGTACTAGAACTAGAAAAATGTGCTGAAATTACTAAATCAGAATCCATTGAAGAGATCAGAATAAGTTTAATCTCCATCGTGATGCCATATAGACCTCTTCTCTAGATATTACAGTGGTACTGTCATCATTATTTTTACCATGTTTTTACAGTTCAAAGATTTGACTCCTAATATTACATCAATCACTCAAAATCCAAGAGGCTTAAATTTGTGTTGAAATTTCCTCATACAACTTAAAAAAAGCCATTCTTTTCTAATTATTTCTCTAAATCTGATTTCACAGTGTTGTTATTCCTGCTAAAAATTGAATTTGGTTAGATAAATACCATGATAATCTGTATGACTTATTCATATTTTAGCTCTTAGGATTTCTTACTAAAGTCTGTCTATATGTATTTTCTTAGTTTATTTTTCCTTTTTCCTCTTCACTTTCCACTAATAGCTGATTTAAACTTTTATGGTGTTGGAAGCTTTGCTGACTTCTGTAGCCTCCATTACTGTGTAGGCAAGTAAGATTTTAAGACAAACAGTTCTATACTAAGTCTGGCACGCCACCCTTCTTAAAAGATTTTGCATGCAAATATGCATCCTAACAGAAGCATGAGGTTGCTATGTTTAATTAGTCATGCATTTCTAGAATTAGACTTCACTTTTCAAATCAAATTTCTATTCTGTTTTAACCCTTAAGTTAGTTATTAGCTAGTCAAAAGTAAACTGTTCCTTCCTTCTAAATCCAGGTATTTCATGTCCATTTAGAAGTTGATTTGGGTTTTTATCTGTGTTTTGGCTTCTTCATAATTTGCACTGACTATTCTTTGAAATGTTACAGAATATCTAAAAGATACCCTATAATCACACAAGTTGTCCTCTTAAATAAGGTAGGAGAAACCCTTTGCATTTTGTGTTAGTGATGGCTGTGAGTCCTACCTTTACAATAATGTCTTGAGAAAGATAAAAGGAAAGACTGACAGTAATTAGATTAGAGAAGATATTTTTCTGTTCTAAATACATCAGTTTTTTAGAATAAATGAACTTGGAGTGAAAGAATTTCTTTTCATAAAGGATAAAATGGGAAGACTATTTGAGGCATAGGTGTTTTACAAAGAGAAACATAATGAAGGCAGTTTAATCATGTAATTTGGGATGAACAGGCATGGAGGGGTAGATGAGGATGCATGTGAACAGATGTTTGGTTATTGCACATTGGGAACTTTACTGTAGTGCTTTAGAGAGGAGTAGACACCTGATTATTGGTATCACCTTCTCCTTGCTCTGTACAGCAGCATCTGCATATATACTCACCTTGTATATCCTCTTAATATCCCTTATACTGCACTTTTGATAATTTTTTCTGAAATATATTCTAGATTTCTAACATGCTTTATTAAAAATTATTATGCATTTAACCTTTAAATATATGCCTGAGTTTTTTCAAGCTGTTTTCTAATATTTTGTATAGGAAATAATTCCTTATTTAACATTTAGCTTATTTGCCTAGGTGGGATTATCTCAAGATGCCCAAGATCAAATGAGAAAGATGCTTTGCCAAAAAGAGTCTAATTACATCCGTCTTAAGAGGGCTAAAATGGACAAGTCTATGTTTGTGAAGATAAAGACATTAGGAATAGGAGCATTTGGCGAAGTTTGTCTAGCAAGAAAAGTAGATACTAAGGCATTGTATGCAACAAAAACTCTTCGAAAGAAAGATGTCCTGCTTCGAAATCAGGTTGCTCACGTTAAAGCTGAGAGAGATATCCTCGCTGAAGCTGACAACGAATGGGTAGTTCGTCTGTATTATTCATTCCAAGATAAGGACAATTTATACTTTGTCATGGACTACATTCCTGGGGGTGATATGATGAGCCTACTAATTAGAATGGGCATCTTTCCAGAAAATCTGGCACGATTCTACATAGCAGAACTCATCTGTGCAGTTGAAAGTGTTCATAAAATGGGTTTTATTCATAGAGATATTAAACCTGATAACATTTTGATTGATCGTGATGGTCATATTAAATTGACTGACTTCGGCCTCTGCACTGGCTTCAGGTGGACACATGATTCTAAGTACTACCAGAGTGGTGAGTAAAATCATAAAATTTGTGCATATTAATATAATTTATTAATGCATTAAAATAGAAGATGATATCACTGGATAGGACCCAGAAGTCCTGGGTCAGGTCTTGACTCTGTTGGGTAACCATGGGTGAATCCCGCAGACGTTTAGACTTCTAAAATGAAAGAGTATGTTAGAGTCAATTATTTCTAAATATCATTAACATTTTTGAGTTAACCACTCTGTTTTGTTATTTTGAAATATGTCAGACAAATAACATTTAAAAAAATAATATTAAATGAAGCCCCCATACCCACCATTCAGTTTTAAAACTAGCTTGTCAGTATCTTTTCAAATCCCTATCACTTCCCCTCTTTCCTTCACAGGGGTAGGTAACCATTATTTTAGAACTTTGTAATCAGTTATTTACATTTTTACCACATATGTATATATCTCTCTAAACAATGTACTATTTTTTTTATTTTGCCTACTCTGGAATCTTTAGTTAAATGTAATCATTCTATGTGTATTCTATGTTGGCTTTTATGTTTGAGGTTCTTTGTGCTAATTGCCTGTAACATTTATTTTCACTGTTATTTAGGATTCCACCGTATGAGTGTTACACAACTTATTTAACCTTGAATACATTATGTACATGATTCTGTTTAATCCTCACAACGTCATTAGAAGGCAGAAAAAAACAAAAGGCTTAATTAGATGAAGTAACTTAACTTGCCCAAGGTCAGACAGAAAATAAGTGTAAGGGCTAGGCTTTGAACCCAGGTTTGTCTGATTACAGGGCCCATGTTATTTCTACTACACCACAGTGCCTCACCAAGATCCCTTCAAGCGCTAATGGAAGTGTAAGTCCATCTGACATTTGTTGAATACTTACTATGACTAGGTGCTTTACATAAATTCTAATTTAATGCTTACAGCAGTCCTCTGAGGTAAGTCTTGGCCTTCTGTGCTTCTGTGAACAGGAGTAGATTGACACTAAGTGGATAGAACTGAGACACTTGCACCTACTTTAATGTTCAGCTTAATGTGACATAATGTCTCCCAAATTCACCTGAATTGCTTTGCGTTCTTAAAAATAGGAGTTTTAGGCTCTATCATAGTCTACTAACTAAAAATCTTCACTGGAGGGTAGAAATTATATTTTAAGCAAACATTCCAGATTATCACAGCTAGGTTAATTTTAGATATATATATGTTAAGATTTTATTTATTTATCTTTAGAGGGGAAGGGAAGGAGAGAGGGAGAGAAGTATCAAAGTACGGTTGCCTCTCCTGTGCCCCCTGCTGGGAACTGGCCTGCAGCCTAGGCATGTGCCCTGACTGGGAATCGAACCTCCATCCTCTAGTTCTCAGGCCCGCGCTCAATCCACTGAGCTACACCAGCCAGGGCTAATTTAGATATATTTTTGTAGGTGATTTTATCTAGTCATAGCTTTAAATACCATCTCTGTGTCAGTGACTTCCAAATTTCTCTCTAGAAATGGCATTTCCATTTCACATGGATTTCTAACTTACCATTACCAGAAACAACTTTAAATTCTTCCCCTTTGTATTTATGCCCCTCCAGTCTTTCCCAGTTTATATACCACCAGTATACTATACCGCCGCCACTACCCATCTAGTTATCCTTTATTCTTTTTTCATATACCCTGTACATCTAATTTCCACTTGTAAATGTATCCTGAATTTGTTTGCTTTTCTCTATTACCACTGTTACCATCATAGTCCAGGCTTAATTGTAATAGTCTCTTAACTTGGCCTATTTTCACTCTTGTCCTCCATAATATATTTAAACATAAATAAAGTGTTATCATTTTCTTGCTTCAAACTTTCCAGCACCTTCCCAGTATACTGGAGTGAAAGATAAACCATATCTTTTGCTTACAAAATCGATGAGCACTGGCTTCTATTCAGTCTCCTACCATTCTCCCTTTTTCTAATCATTCTTTGTTATTGTCATTTCTGTATAAAATGCCTTGCCCTGTGTGTGTGTCTGTATATTTTATTGAGTATGCCATTATAGCTGTCCCATTTTTTTTCTCTCCTTTCTCCCCCTCTGCCCTGCACCTCCCCTCCTTCCAGCATTCCCCCCTCCCCTTAGTTCATGTCCATGAGTTGTACATGTAAGTTTTTTGGCTCCTCCATTTCCTATACTATTCTTAACCTCCCCCTGTATGTTTTGTACCTACCAGGTATGCTTCTTATTCCCTGTACCTTTCTTCCCCGTTCTCTCCCCAGCCCCTTCCCACTGAAAACGCTCCATGTGGTCTCCATTTTTGTAATTCTGTTTCTGTTCTAGTTCTTTGCTTAGTTTGTTTTTGTTTTTTAGGTTCAGTTGTTGATAGTTGTGAGTTTGTTGTCATTTTACTGTTTATAGTTTTCATCTTTTTTTTTCTTAGGTAAGTCCCTTTAACATTTCATATAACAAGAGCTTGATGATGATGAACTCTTTTAACTTGACCTTATCTGGGAAGCACTTTATCTGCCCTTCCATTGTAAATGATAGCTTTGCTGGATAGAGTAATTTTGGATATAGTTCCTTGCCTTTCATGACTTGAGTACTTCTTTTCAATCCCTTCTTGCCTGTAAGGTTTCTTTGGAGAAATTAGCTGATAGTTTTATGGGAACTCTTTTGTAGGTAACTCTCCTTTTCTCTTGCTGTTTTTAAGATTCTCTTCTTATCTTTGATCTTGGGTAATTTAATTATGATGTATTTTGGTGTGTTCCTCCTTGGGTCCAACTTCTTTGGGACTTTGAGCTTCCTGGACTTGCGTGTATAGTTTTTTTGCCAGATTGGGGAAGTTTTCCTTCATTATTTTTTCAAATAAATCTTCAGTTTCTTGCTCTTCCTCTTCTTCTGGCACCCCTATGATTCAGATGTTGGAATGTTTAAAGGCTCAGGAACCTGAGCCTTTCTTGTTTTTTTTGATTCTTGTTTCTTCATTCTGTTCTGGTTGAATGTGTATTTCTTCCTTTTGTTCCAAATCATTGATCTGAGTCCTGCTTCCCTTCCCTTCACTGTTGGTTCTCTGTATAATTTTTCTTTATTTTACTTTGCACGGACCTCACTTTTTCTTGTATTTAGGCACCATACTCAACCAGTTTGTGAGAGTTCTGATGACAAGTGTTTTGAACTCTGCGTCTGATATGTTGGCTGTCTCCTCGTCACTTAGTTGTTTTTCTGGAGTTTTGATCTGTTCTTTCATTTGGGTTATATTTATTTGTCTCCTTGCACCTGTTAAGTTGTCAGGGGCAGAACCTTAGGTATTCACCAGGGTGGGGCAAACCACATGGCTAGGTTGTGGTGCTGTATGTGTGGGAGGGGTCAGAGAGGGAACAGTGTGGCTTGCTTGGCTCTAGGCTGACTTTCAGTCACTTCCCCCCCTACCCACAAGCAAATTGGGCCCTTCTGGTGCTGATTCTCTGGTGGGTAGGTTTGCATACATTGTAGGGCCCTGTGGATTGCTTCAGTGGACTTTTCCTGCGAGATTGGCAGTTTCTCCTGCTGCCACAAGCCCCATGGGTTTTTACAACAGGGGATTTAGAGGCTTTGTTTCTCTGTGCTGGAACCCTGGGTTGCGTGGTCTGTCTCATGCCCCAGTTGTTCCTCCCAGTTTATCCACATGTGAATGTGGGACCGCCAGCTCCTCAAGTCACCACCTTGCCACACATCCTCTCTGCCCTGGCTGCCCATCTCTGTCCTCCCTACTGGTCTGGATGAATGTTTCTTCTTTAACATCTTGGTTGTCAGATTTCCATACAGTTCAATTTTCTGGACTCTGGTTGGTTTTTTGTTTTTAAATTGATTGCTATCTTTCTTTTGGTTGTGTGAGGAAGCGAAGCATATCTACTTACGTTTCCATGTTGGCCAGGAGTCTTAGACACATATGCCTGGCCCTGGTTTTCAAATGGTTGGTTCCCATTTGTTTTTTCACAAATGTCGCCTCAGTTTGTCACATCATGCCAGTTCATTCTCAACATGGGGTGCATCATAGGGTACATATGTTTCTTATGTATGTATTTGTTTGTTGTGCTTCTTCCCTACAGAGAAGCTGCCTGAGAGAAGAACCCTGCCTTCTTTATCATTGTCACTTGTTGAATGAGTGAGACACTGATCTGGTTGAAGCTTTATCTAGAGTAGTAATGGGGAGCAGTCTGATTCTTAATTCTATCTACTCCTGTCTGTATCATCATTTAACATTAACTACATTACTAAATCTTGGGCTAATTTTTCTTTGTGTAAAACTTGTCCTATTGGTATCTGAGATAACAGGCTCCAGTCATTAATGAACACCATCAGTGATTCCGTGTACACTGTATCTGAACTTGTCATAAGGGGAGAGTGCTGTTAAGTGTAAACCATGGTGTCAAAAAATGAAATAAACTCTAGGTTTACTCTTGTTCTTGTTTTATTTCTTTTTTCTTTATTTTACTTTACAGGTGACCATCCACGGCAAGATAGCATGGATTTTAGTAACGAATGGGGTGACCCCTCAAACTGTCGATGTGGAGATAGACTGAAGCCACTGGAGCGCAGAGCTGCGCGTCAGCACCAGCGGTGTCTGGCACATTCTTTGGTCGGAACTCCCAATTATATTGCCCCTGAAGTGTTGTTGCGCACAGGTAAAAACATTTGTTTTATAAATAATCTCCAGCTTAAACTTAATTAGAATATAGCTTATTCTTCAGTTTTATAATAAAAGTAAGTGTTAATTTTACAGTATAAATTGGTGATTTAATATTAATTTTGATTGTATTCTGGGCACTTTTAAAAAAGTGCTTATAAATAATTTGGTAAGATTATTATTAAGATAAATAATATCTTATTTTAGGCTATACACAGTTATGTGACTGGTGGAGTGTTGGTGTAATTCTTTTTGAAATGTTGGTGGGACAGCCTCCTTTCTTGGCACAAACTCCATTGGAAACACAAATGAAGGTAAAGTATAAAATCTATACCAAAAGAGTTGTCACCAGTTTCTTTACACTGTAGGTGTTTATCAGTCCTTTTATGTAGAGCATCTTATTCTTGAACTAAGGAATGAGTTTGTAAGGATGTAGGAACTAAGATTCCATGCATGAATTCTAATCTCCATCATCCGAATATCACACTCCTGTATTCTCCCACACTCATAAAAACTATTGTCATATTTCATTCTCATAAAAATCTTTAGTATCTTTTGCAGATTTATTTCAGTTTACTCTTTGTCACCTGTTAGCTCCTGGTTTTGTTTCCCTCCATGCACATTTTAGACTCAAAGTACAGTCTATACAGTTGATCCTCCTTATTGCTGTTGTACTTCCTGTGCTTTAAGTTACCTATGCCCAGCTGCAATCTGAATATATTAAATGGAAATTTTCAGAAATGAACAACGGATAAGTATTAAATTGTGCCCCATTCTAAGGAGCATGATGAAGTCCTGTTCCATCCTACCTGGGATATGGATTATCCCTTTGTCTAGTGTATCCATGCTATATATACTGACCACTTGTTAGTCACGTAGCAGCCGTTTCAGTTATCAGACCACCAATGGTATCTTAGTGTTTATGTTCATATATCCCTTATTTTACTTAAGAATGGCCCCCAAGTGCAAGACTAGTGATACTGGCAGTTCAGATCTGCCACAGAGAAACCATAAAGTGCTTCCTTTAAGTGAAAAAGTATGTATGTATAGGAAAAAACAGTATATATAGGGTTCAGTACTGCCCGAGGTTTCAAGCACCCATTGGGGGTCTTGGAACATCTCCCCCACAAATAAGAGGGGACAGACTACTGTACCTACACTTGAAGTTACCTTTGGCACTTAAATGAAAAGCTGCCCACAATTTTTACCATAAAATGTCCTATTAAAAATCCTTTAGTGGTTTCCTTGTTAATGGGTTAAAGTCCAAATATGACCTGTGTGTCTTTGTTCACGCCCTTCCCTTTGAAGGGTCCTTTCTGTCCCATCTTCCACATTTCTCCCCTCTCTCTGAAGCCTCGTTAACTCTTGATCGTGTTTTCTTGTTTTTTTTTTTCTGATTGTTTTTAATCATTCTTTTTTTTTTTTTTTTTTAGTTTTATCTATTTAACTTTTTAGAGAGAGGGAAAGGGAAGGAGAAAGGGAGAGAAATATCAGTGTGTGGTTGCCTCTCATGTGGCCCCCACTATAAACCTGGTCTGCAACCCAGTCATATGTCCTGACTGGGAATTGAACTGGTAACTCTTTGGTTCTCAGGCCTGTGCTCAAACCACTGAGCTACACCAGCCAGGGCTGTTTTTGATCATTCTTTGAAAATGTCTTGAGATATCATCTGTTCTGTAATGATCCCTACCAACTTGTAACTACTTCTGTCTTTGAGGTTAATATATTATCTTAAAAATCCCTTTAAAATTTCTTTAAGTACTGATCTACTGGTAATACATTCTCTCAGGTTTGTGTCACATTTGATTGTCTAAAAGTGTCTTTATTTCACCTTAATTTTAATATGTGTATATATAAGTGTGTGTATATCTGTGGGAAATTTAGGGCTTTCTTTCTAAAATTAAGGAAACAAGGATGTCTGTACTCACCAGTGTTATTCAACACTGTTCTGGAAGTCTTAGCCAGCCAGTGCAATAGAGCAACAAAAAGAAATAAAAGACATATAGATTAGAAGAAAATAAAAACTTCCACATTCAACAGATGACACAATTTTCTATATAGAGAATCCCAAGGACTCAAAGAAAAAACGTGATAGAAGTAATGAGTTTAGCACTATTGTAGGATATAAGAGTAATACATAAAAATCTACTGTTTTTCTATATTAAAGCAGTGAACAACCAGACTATATTAAAGCAGTGAGCAACCAGAACCTGAAATTTTAAAACTACATTTACAGTAGGTTCCCCAAGATGAAATACTTAGGTATATATCTAATAGGCCAGGAACAAAATCTGTGTGCTGAAAGCTGCAAATTGATGAGCAAGACCACAGAAGATCTTAAGAAATGGAGATACAGGACTTCCGCCAAGATGGAGGCATAGGTGGATGTGCCGTGCCTTCTCACACAATCAAGTTTAGAGACAACTAAATATTAGCAACAGAAAACACAGCCAGAACACAGGAAATTGAACTTTTCAGAAGTCTGTTAACAACAAATTCTTCAGCCTGACCGGTGAGGGGCGAAACCAGCGGCTGGTGAAGCGGGATTGCACAGGAGGACTCGGTAGGACAGGACTCAGGCGCGGAATCCAGACGCGGAATCCAGGCGCAGGGTTGGACCTAGTGAGCCACGCGACCGCGGGGGAGACAGCGGGGGAGCGGTGCTGCGTGTTGACTGTGGTCGCGCATTTGTGCTCGGGTGGACAGGCGAGGGAGTGGGCGGTTGGACCGGGCCCGGTGGGTCCCCGCGGCAAGCGGCAGTGGAGGGCGCCACCATTTCTCCGCTCTGACCCCACTTCCACATACAGCGTCATAACCCAGCGACTCTGAGTGGCCCGGCCCAGGTGAGCCACCTAAGACGCTAATCCTCACCCAGCTGTGAGAAACAGCAGAGGGGGTCGCCATTTCCCCGCTCTGACCACGCCCCCACATACAGCGTCACAACCCAGCGACCTGGGAGTCCAAGGCACCGCTTCTCACACTTAAAGGGCCAGAACAGACCAAAATGTCACAAGATCTCAAAGCCCCAGAGCCCATAGATCTAAGCGATGAAGAAATAGCAAAACTCTCAGACGCACAGTTTAAAACACTGGTCATCAGGATCCTCACAGAACTGGTTGATTATAGCCACAAATTAGACAAATATATGAAGGCGAAACTAATTGAAATGAATGGAATTGCACAGGACACCAATAGCAATGAAAAGGAAATTGGGACTCAAATCAATGGAGTGGACCAGAAGAAAGCAAATAATGGCCAAACAGAAAAGAGTCAAGAAGCAAGAATTCAAAGAAATGAGGAGAGGCTTAGGAACCTCCAGGACATCTTTAAACGCTCCAACATCCGAATTATAGGGGTACCAGAATGGGGAAAGGCACAGCCACCAGGGGAAAACTTATTTGAACAAATAATAAAGGAGAATTTCCCCAATCTGGCAAAGGAAATAGACTTCCGGGAAATCCAGGAAGCTCAGAGAGTCCCAAAGAAGTTGGACCCAAGAAGAAACATACCAAGGCACATCATCATTACATTAGCCAAGATTAAAATGAAGGAGAGAATCCTAGAAGCAGCAAGAGCTAAGGGGACAGTCACCTACAAAGGAGTTCCCATCAGACTGTCAGCTCATTTCTCAAAAGAGACCTTACAGGCAAGAAGGGGCTGGAAAGAGGTATTCCAAGTCATGAAAACCAAAGATCTGCAACCAAGATCGCTCTACCCAGCAAAACTTTCATTTAGAATGGAAGGACAGATAAAGTGCTTCTCAGATAAGACCAAATTCAAGGAGTTCATCATCACCAAGCCCTTACTATATGAAATGTTAAAGGGACTTATCTAAGAAAAAGAAGTTAAAGAAACATGAACAGTGAAAGGACAACAAACTCACAGTTATTAACAACCACACCTAAAACAAAAGCAAACTAAAAGGACAGCTAGATCAGGAGTGGAAACATAGAAATGAAGATCTCAAGGAGGGTTAGCAACAGGGGAGTGGGAGGAGGAGATGGGGGGAGAAGGTACAGCAAATAAGTAGCATAGACAGTAGATAGAAAATAGATGGGGGGCAAGAATAGCATGGGAAATATAGAATCTAAAGGAATTGAGACACATGGTCATAAACTAAAGGGGGGGTAATGGTGGGGATGGGGAGGTAGGGTGGAGGGGAATGAAGGGGGGAATAGAACAACTGTAACAGCATAATCAATAAAAAAATTAAAAAAAAAAGAAATGGAGATACATACAGTGTTGATACATACTGGATTGAAAGACTGAACATAGTAAAGCTATCGATTCTTATTGCAAAATTTGTATATTTAACTCAATTCAAGGAAAATTTCCAGCAGGAATTTTTCAAATTAGGTCAAACTATTCTAAAAGTTCTATGGGTAGACAAAGGAATTGGAAGAAAGAACAGTTTTAAAAAGAAGGACAGGCCTGGCTGGTATAGCTCAGTGGATTGAACATGGGCCTGCAAACCAAAGGGTTGCCAGTTCAGTTCCCAGTCAGGGCACATGCCTGGGTTGCAGGCCAGGTCCCCGGTAAGAAGCACATGAGAGGCAACCACACACTGATGTTTCTCTCCCTCTCTTTCTCCCTCCCTACCCCTCTCTCTAAAAATAAATAAGATCTTAAAAAAAAAAAAAAGACAAAGAGGAATCAACTACTTGACTTTAGGGTTTATTATGAAGTTACAATAATACAGACAGTATAATATTGGCAAAAGAGTATCCACATAGATCAGTGGAACATATGTGGTAGAGAACGGAGAAGTAGGACCACACAAATATAGCCACTTTATCTTTGACGGGGTGTAAACGGAGAAAGGACAGTATGTCGACAAATAGTGTTGGAAGAATTGGTTAGCCATATACAAAAAATACTGCACCTTGATGTAAATGTCACACCTTAAACAAAGATTAACTCAGAATAGATCTAGAAATAAAACAAAGCTGTAATACTTAAGAAGAAAGTAGAAGAGAAAACCTTTATGGCCTGAGGTTAGGTGAAGAGCTCTTGAAAATGACACCAAAATCATGATCTGTAAAGGTAAAAGTTGAGAAATTATACTTTATCAAAAGTAAAAATGTTCCATCTGCCAAAGACACAGTTAACACAGTGAAAAGGCATTGGTATGGAATTCTGGGCTTCAGTTGTAGCAGCCCTTTAAAATATCAACTTCCTGCCCTGGCTGGTGTGACCACTGTCCCATGGATGGAGAGGTTGTGGGTTCGATTACCAGTCAAGACAAATGCCCGGGTTGTAGGTTTGATTCCCAGTAGGGGCACCTAGGAGAAGGCAACTGATAGGTGTTTCTTTATCTCCCCCTTCCTCCCTTCCTCTCTCTCCTAAAAGCAATGGAAAAAAATATCCTCAGGTGAGGATTAAAAAAAAATTTAAATATCCACTTCCTTCTGTCCTCCAGAGTTTCTGATGAGAAATCTAGTCATTCAGTTGTTGTTCCCGTAAGTAACACATTATTTTTCACTGGCTTCTTTCAATGTTGTAGTTATGGAGTGTGTCTGGGCATGGATTTCTTAGAGCTTACCCTGTTCGGTGTTCACTGAGCTTGAATGTATAGGTTTATCTGTTAAATTTGGGGAGTTTTCAGCTATCATTTCTTCAGATATTTTTTTCTGTATCACACACTGTATCCCCTTGGAACTCTTAATTAAACACCAATGTTAGACCTTTTGGTATAGCCCCACAGATTACTGAGGACTATATATTTTCTTAAGATTTTACTTATTTTTAGGGAGAAAGAAAGAGAGGGAGAGAAACCAAGATGTGGTTGCCTCCTGCGCACTCCCTACTGGGGACCTGGCCTGCAAACCCAGGCATGTGCCCTGACTGGGAATCCAACCCATGACCCTTTGGTCCACAGGCTAGCACTCAGTCCACTGAGCCACACCAGCCAGGCTGAGGGCTATATTTTTAAACTTTTTCCTCTGTTTTCAGATTGCAGAATTTCTTTCAATCTAGCTTTATCTTCACTTTCCTCTGACATCTCCATAGTATTGAGCCTATCTACTGAGTTTTTTATTTTGGTTATAGCATTTTTCAGTTCTAAAATTTACATTTGGTACCTCTTCATATCTTCAGTTTCTTTGCTGAGACTCTGTCTTCATTTCATTTTAAGAGTATTCATCTTTATTTAGAATATTTTAATAATGTCTACTTTAAAGTTTTTGTTAGATAGTTCTAAAATCTTTGTCATCCCAACACTGACATTTGTTGATTTTCTTTTTCTATGAGTTGAAATTTTCATGGTTCTTGTATGCCAGGTAATTTTGGATTATATCCTGGACATTCTGAATATTATGAAACTCTGAGTCATGTTCACATGCTATGGAGAATGTTGATACTGTTTTGGCAGCCATTAAACCTGATTGGATTCAGTCCACAAGTTCCAACCTTCTGTGGCTTGTGACTCCAATGTCAGTTTCATTTTGAAAGCCTTTACATTGTTAGGCAGATTTCTCTGGCTGTGGTCTTTTCCCTACTTCCATTCTCAAAGTCTTTGATATGCTCTTCAGGATTAGATCCATGTAAGTACAGTTGGGAGGTGAGCCCAGCAGTTTGTAAATAACTGTACCGTCTCCTCTTCCTGCTATGTCCCTGGTACTTTCTAGTTCCTTAAGGCTTCCCTTTTCAGTTCCTTGACTAGAAAGTGAGGTTTTATTTATTCTACTCTACCACACACACATCTCATGATTGTGCCTGCATCCAGGACAAGGTAGCTAGAGCACACCCAGAGAAAAAGCGACATTTGATAGATCAAATGATCTATCCTCTTGGGATCATAGGATTTAATATCCAATTGAAAAGGAAGGGTCCCTCGTCTCATAGTTTCAGGTGGCCTTTTTGTACCTCTGTTGTGGTCAGGAAACCTCTTTCCCAACCCCTGAGACTAAACTAAAAGGACTTTTCCTAGAGCTCACTCTGTATTATAGGTCTTCAGGGTTTGGGCTGCCTTGAGTCTGACTGGGGATTCTAGGTGGAAAAAAATGGTAAACATACCACCATTTCATTGGTGCTTCAAATTCTCCCACAGTCTGCCTCTTACTGTTTACTTTTCAGGGTCCTCAAGTAGCTGCTCTGTGCATTCTGTCCAGCTTGTATAGCTGCATTCAGTAGGAAATACAGGGTGGAGTACACCGATTACATTTTACTCAGAACTGGAACCTCCCTCTCTGTCTGGTTGCTTTTAGGATTTTTTTAACTTTGATTTTTCTGCAGTTCACCATTATGTGCCCATGTGAAGTTTTATCTGTCTTGATTGAGGTTCATAAAGCTTCTTAAGTTGTAGGTTGATGACCTTCATCAAGTTTGGAAAATTTCTTGTCATTAGTGTTCAAAGATTTCTTCTACTTTCATCTCTCCTTCTGGGACTCTAATTAGTTTAGTATATACACATATGGTAGACATTTGATATTGTCTTACATGTCTCATGCTTTATTTTTCCCATTTTTTCTCTCTGCTTCAGTTTACATGAATTTCTATTGACCCATCTTTGAATTAATTGAATCTTTTTTATTTGTTATGCCTAGTCTTTTTTTTTATTTTTACCTAAACTAAAAAATTCTGAATGAAACTTGAAAGAACTTGTCTAGCTGCTTGTATATATTAATTTTCCCTCTTTGAAGTAGATGATAGAACAAGGAATAAATAACTACAACTGTATAATTTTTTTACAAAAAATTCAAAGACATTAGTTGATGAATCTCCTTTTTCTAACCTGGGAGAAAACTTTAAGATGAAAGATAACAGAAGAGGAGGTTTATTTTTCTTCCCTCTACTGTAGCTGATAAGCTCCTATATGAATAAGGAGAAATATGGTTTATTTATTTAACAAATATTTATTGACCATCTATTACTTTTCTTTCCTTCTTCTTGTCTTCCTTCCTCCTTCCTTCTCTCCCTCATTCTGGTTAATTCAAAACCATAATAAATATTTACTGAACATTTATTATATGTCAGGCAGTTTGCCAAGCAGTAGGAAAAATACAAAGACAAAAATTCTATTAACATTAATGGAATTAACAAAAACTAACAAAAGTTAACAAAAAATAACAAAAATTCCATTAACATTAATGGAATTTTTTTAATGTTATTTTTTTACTTTTTTACCTTTTTTTTTATTGTTGTTCAAGGACAGTTTTCTGCCTTTTTCCTCTACTACCCCAGCTCTCCCCACCTCCCGCCCCTGTTTCTACCCCCTCCCCGTTATTGTCCACGTGTCCTTTATAATTGTTCCTGTAAACCCTTCACCCTTTTCCCCCATTATCCCCTCCCCTCTGGTCACTGTCAGTCTGTTCTCAATTTCAGTGTCTTTGGCTACACTGCCTTATGGGATTTTATACTGTAGTAGAAGGGCACAGACATAAATAGGTCCCATAAAACATTAGAGACCTTATAAAAAAGTAAATACATAGAACAGGGGAGGCATAGTAGAAATAGTCATCTCTACAAGCAGTACTAAAACTTACAGTGAGTCTTCTAATATAACTATAAGTTGCCTGAAGAAGAGGGGACAAGCGGAAAGGTTATTTCCCACCAATAATTCATTATTAAAGGCAAGGAAGGCGATATACCATGCAGTTTATTTTTTTAATTTACAAATAGTCCAGTAAGACTTTTTGGTATAAAACTTGGAGAAAATTTTGGTTTTCTTACTTATTCCCTCCTAATTTATAAAAATTTTCTTTAAAGGTTATCAACTGGCAAACATCTCTTCACATTCCACCGCAAGCTAAACTGAGTCCTGAAGCCTCTGATCTTATCATTAAACTTTGCCGAGGACCAGAAGATCGCTTAGGCAAGAATGGTGCTGATGAAATAAAAGCTCATCCATTTTTTAAAACAATTGATTTCTCCAGTGACCTGAGACAACAGCCTGCTTCATACATTCCTAAAATCACACACCCAACAGATACATCAAATTTTGATCCCGTTGATCCTGATAAGTTATGGAGTGATGATAATGAGGAAGAAAATGTAAATGACACTCTCAACGGATGGTATAAAAATGGAAAGCACCCTGAACATGCTTTCTATGAATTTACCTTTAGGAGGTTTTTTGATGACAATGGCTATCCATATAATTATCCAAAGCCTATTGAATATGAATATATTCACTCACAAGTCTCAGAGCACCAGTCAGATGAAGATGATCAGCACACAGGATTAGAGGTCAAAAATCGTGATCTAGTGTATGTTTAATACATTGTGAAATAATTGTAATGAGGATTTTCAAAAAGGCCTGAAATGTAGGGTTTTTTTAGGCTCTGAGGGTAAAATTATGCAAATGTGACAGAGCTCTGTGTGTGTGCTCTGCACAATATTTTATATTCCTAAATTATGAGGAATCCTTTTAAAATGTTAATTTATTCCAGCCTTTATAATCAGTAATTTAGAAAAAATTGTTATAAAGTAAATTATGAACTGAATATCGTAGTCAGTTCTTGGTACTTAAAGTACTGAACATAAAAAATAGTGTGCTTTGTTTAAAAGGAGAAGCCTGGTATCTATTTGTACATATGCTGAGTATTTTAAAAGACAAGAGTTTTGAAATTTTTTGAAAGACAGTTTTAGTTTTATTTTGCTTTAACCAAAAATGAAATATACCCCACATTTACAAAGCTTTCTTCCCCTCCCATAGCTTTGTTTTTGGTACAAAATAAGCTATAGAAATTAAGCCATCATGGTGGTGAGTTTTCTTAGGCTGATATTCTGTATAATTCACGTCTTGAAACTAAGAAATACGGGGTTGACAGGGTTGAAACAGCATGTTCATCAGAGGGGGAAAAATAGATCAACTTTATTTTTTCCCTCTGTGGAATATTGAATCTGACATTTGTTTCTCAAGAATTACTGGCATTAAAAGAAGCAAAGCACTACCATTTTTCTTTCCATGTTGGTATTTTTAATGCTGCTTCCATGTGGGGATTTTTTTTTTTGCATTATATGAAATTTTTATTATTTGGGTCAATGTGTTATACATGATTACAGTCAGAATGGTATTTCACAGAATCCCAGTCCTTGAATTTTTTTTTTAACTTGTTTTGGAGATTCCGTAGATGTTAGATTGCTACTCTGAGAAGACTTCTTAGGCCTCTTTTCTTCTTTATATTTAGAAATTAGTTTTCTGTTGAAATTAAAACCACTAACAGCTTATTCTTCTGCAGTTTATCCATAGTTATCTTGGGAAAGACATTGATACTTTGCCGAAGGAGAATGTCTACATTTGTGGATATATATTTACATCAAGCATAAGGGTTCTTCTTTTCATCTTTATCAACTACATGTCTGTTTGCATCTATTTACTAAAACCTTCCACCATTTGCTGTTTGTGCTGCTTCTAATTTAAAGGGGAACATACCTGCCATGAATCAAAATTTTTTATACTAAAAGCTAAGATTTCCCATATTTTCACTTCAAAATTTACAAAATGGTTTCCATGGTCCTAAGCAGAGATTGTTTTCAGTTTCACCTGATACTGTGATTAGAAATTATTTGTGGGTACTCACTAGAATAGTATTTTTTCTGTATTGTGACAGTTTTGATTTTATCATTAGTAATGTTATAGCTTTCCTCTTTCGGAACAGTGCTGCATACATGGATTGTTTATGGCAAAGGAAAATGGCTATTTGGCAATACTATACCTGTGGGTAGATTGGTGAGAAAATTAATTATTATTTAACTCTTAATTAAGGTGGCCATTAGTAATTAGGGAAAGTTACATAGTGGCCCTACTCGAAATTTAAGTCCTCCTAACTTAAGGTTAAATATGTTTTGCAGGATTCCTTTTATAGGCTTAGGTTTCAGGAAGACTTATAGTCTCATACAAAACACAGTTACCTTTTACTCCAGTTTCTCTTCAGATTGTACAAATCTTTCACCTTTTACCAAAATACATTTACCTTATTTAGCTGTTTACAATATGCTAAACATGTATAATGCACACCCACAATTCTATGCGCATTATACATGGGATTATTATGCCCATGGTATGTAATCATTATACCTGTTTATAATGTGCATCCTTATTTTTTTCTCAAAAATTGGGCAAAAAAGTGTGCATTACCCACGGCAAAATACTGTATCTTATTTTTTTGGATTGGGGGAAATGCTCTATTACATTACTAAAATGTGTATTTTCTTTTTGGTGAGCTCCCCTGATAAGGAATTTTATCAAAACAATAGTTGGGATAACAGGCATAATTTTAGTGATTTTCAGACTTTTAGCTTTCTTTATATGAAAGTTGATGGAAATCATCTATGTGACTAAAATTAAGTCAAAGGTGTTCCAGTTGTATTCAGGGGTGCAAAGAAGATTTACTAGTTCACAGTTCTCACCTTTCCATAGGTGGCCCTCTCGGAGCACAGCATGTAAACCATGGCACTACCCACTGTGTAACGAGGTGGGGGTGTCTGGAGATCATTGGTCCTTTTGGAAATCTGGTGAAAGCTATGGACAGTCTTCCCAGAAAAATGGACATCAACACTTACACATAAAATGTGTACAGTTTTAGGGGTTCTGGATATGTTGAAGTCTATCATAAACCCTCGATTCTGTCCTATAGGTACACTGATAATATTAAACTAAGAACGTTGCTTTAAATTTACTGCTCAGCGTTCATATGAACACATCTTGTATAAACAGTGATCATTTGTTATGGGAAAGGCCTGTACCATGTGATGAGATATCCCTGTGAATGCCTTTCTTGCTGGTACAGCATCAAGACATTTTAAACACACCCTTTGGGGGCACTGACATGTTTGGCTTGATTAAGAAATATTTCTAAAAGGCTTCTAATCAGAACTGTAAGAAAATGCCTTATGAGATGGCAGTCTTCATGGAACATTTGATTAGTTCTATAAAATTCTATGCAAAACAAATTAGTTCAAGAATTTTTAGCTTGGTACTCAAAATTTTCAAGACATCCCTCTTGCTCTTGAGCTTCCTGAGTCATTAAAATTTCCATTTAGTTGTTTATTTCTGCACTTCAGTGAATATAAAACCAACTCTTTACATCTATGTTGTAGGAAAACTAAGGTTATGTCAACTCCCCTTCCCTCTTCACATAATCCGTTGCCCTTATTTCTCAAATGTAACACACTACAAATTTTGTATTCTTTTGAAATTTCCTCTGACAGTATAAGCTTTTTGTTTTTATCTGAAGCTGTGTATAAGCCTTGAGTATCTGTAGTTTTAATAGTTTTTAGCTATCTTATTCCCAAACTATATCCAGTTCTTCCAGTACAGAATCTGGTGCTTCCTGACCAAAAAGATAAGAACAACATCAAAAGTTGATACACTTTCAATTGAAATAGAGTGAAAACATTGGTTATTCATGTTTTCTTTAAAAAGAAATTCGCACTCATCAAAAACTTACTGTCTTTGTAATACTTGCCCCTTTTATGCATATTAATAGTATTTATAAAATGTGTTCTATAATTATGTAATTGTAGATACTGTTATGTATGTTCAGTGACATCCTAAGGCAGGACCTATTGCTGTATCTTTTCTACTTTATTTGTAATAGAAACTAGAATGTATGACTAAGAAGTCACTTTGAAATTGACTTTTTAAAAAAGTGATTACCTTCTGCTGTTGCAAAGTGCAAAACTGTGAGTGGAAATGTTTATTTTGACTTAATAATATCTTAGAAATTAGAAAATACAGTGGGAGGATTTTTAGATATTGCTGCTGCTGTTACCTAAGGTACTTTAGAAATTTTCTTTAATAAACAAAAATAAAAATCCCTTTGGTATTTAAAATGAAACAATAGCCTGTTTGTTTTAATCTAAAACAAAAAGTAATTTGGGTCAACATATTGTTATATTTGTAAAGCGCCTTAATATATCCCTTTGTGGAAGGCACTATACAACAGTTTACTTTTGTATTGTGTAAATAAGTATTTTGTATTAAAATTTAATCAGTACAACACTATAATTTTATAAAGTAATGTTTTGGTAGGAAAAGGAATTACAGCTTTGCAATATAACTAAATTGTTTTGCATATGTTCGAATGTAGTAAATATGAATAATCAGCCTGTATTTTTAATGAATCTATTTGTATTTTCCCAATCATTTTATCTAGTGTAACATTTTCTGGTATAATAAAAAAGCAAAATTCAAATCTTTCAATTATGTGTGGAAAGCTGACTTTTAAGCCACTAAGCATGTTGATATTTTTCAAAAATTTATTTTAATCTTTTTATTTTCAGAAAAATATTAAAAATTTGATGCTTTGGAATTAAAAATATGTTTCTTTTAAAGATTTTATTCATTCATCTTTAGAGGGGAAGGGAGGGAGAGAGGGAGAGAAATATCAATCTGTGGTTGCCTCTTGTGTGTCCCCTACTGGGAACTGGCCTGCAACCCAGGCATGTGCCCTGACTGGGAATGGGACCACAATCCCTTAGTTCGCAGGCCCATGTTCAATCCACTGAGCTACATCAGCCAGGGCTAAAAAAATATGTTTAACAAATAAGAATACCTAGTTAGATTAAGGCGAACTACAGGGTTAGTATAACCCAATAAAGTATTTTCATCTTGTGCAACATAAGTGTAATAAACATTCCATGCTAAAGGCTTCCTTTTGATCCACACAGTAATTTAAGCCTTTTAAATTATTAATCTCTGTATTTAGTATCATTTGAATAGTTTACAGTTTTTAAAATGTGAAGTTGGCTAATCTGTTTTTATAATCCTTTATTATATGAACTGCCTACCAGATGAAATATATATGTTGATGTTATATCTTAAATCAACTTTACACAGAGGAGCAAATATTTAGGGTTTTTTTTCTTTTTCCATCTTCAAACATTACCATCACTCTTATTCTTTTGTTTGCACTCCCTTGTAAAATTATATTTGGTCTACATGTGAGCATTGTATAGCTGATGCAAATTGCATTATTTTTATGACTCATTTTACTATAGTGGGGACCCAAGTTTAGCGTGCTTAAAAGTTGTAGCTATGCTTGTTATGCCCAAGCAAAACAATGTCTCTGCTTATGTGTATGACTAGTGTTTGAAACAAGCAGTTACAGTCTTCCCTAGTATCCAGTCTTTCCTCCTGCCTTCCTTACAGTCACCTAAAGATCTGGAACATTACTGGATTCAGAACCTGGTTAGGACTTTGATTTGTTTCCCCTGGAGAGGGGTTAAATTTGGTGGAAGAGGGGGTTCCCATGAGTATTTAACTCCCAGGGTGGGGGTTGACTGATGACAATGGTGCTCTTGTTCCCTAGCATCCATCCTTTCATTCTTCCCTTCAGTAATAGGGCCCTCACCCCGTCCCAAGTTTTGACTGCCCTGCTAGAGCCCATGTTTCTCACAGTCCCTTGTACTAAGGTGTGGCCACGTGACAAGATTTTGACTATTGGCTTATGAGCATCAGACATGGTATGTGCAAATTTCACTTCATACACTTAACATCGCTTGCTCTCCCCTTTCCTACAGGATGGAATAAGAACAGAGTGGTGACTTGATGCTGACCATTAAAAACTAGGAAAACAATCTAGTGGAGGTAGATAAACAAAAGGAATAGAACCTAAATACCTGAAAGGTTGTATGAAGCGGAGCTGTCTGTCCAGCCTGGACTGATCAAGCAAATACGATATGTCCATTTATTAGTCCCACTGAACCTATACCCTAACTAATACAGTGTAGAATTTGTATCAACGATTAATCGAATTTGCAAAACAATTTAAGGAGGTTATTTTTTACTTTGACTATCTCCCATGCAATCAATCATGAAATTCAGTTATTTTACCTTATATATTTTTCTCTAGTTCATCATTTTCGTTCCCACTGTTACTTATCTGTACCTACCTGAATTGCTTTTTTATTTCAAAAAGATACACTAATTTTAATGTACTGTGCTCTATTACAATAGAGATCGTATCCGCCAGAGCAAAACTATTATTTTTCTACTTAGCTGAGAATTTTACGAGACTAAGCTCCACAGAATACTGTATTTTGTTGACCACTATAGTATACGCAGTGCCTGCAACAATATCAGTTGCTCAATATATATTTGGAGACTGAATTGCCTTTAAATCTTTTAAATCACTGGGATGTTTTAAAATTAAAATTTTAATTACCATGCATTCCTAAAGGAAAACATGTCTGAAATGCCTTTATTCCTTCTATAGGTGAAGGTACAGGGTGGAGACTGACTGGAGGAAGCACAGGTCTGTCGAGTATGTAGTAAACCGTGAAACATCATAATTTCATCAATATTTGTTGTCTGGTTGTATAAAAATGTTGACAAAGTCAAGACAATAAAATTCCATCAGCAGCTTGTCTGAATATCTTGGTTTACCGACTCCCTATTTTATCCATGTTATGTCGTGACAAGCACCTCAAATTCTGAGTATTTGGTTCTAAAACAGAATTTGTCATAAATGGTTTGACCCTTGACACCCGTAAAACGGAAAACACTGACTTCCTTACTTCTGAGGAATGTGGTGAAAAGCAAATGGGACGAAGAGTGAGCACTTTGAAAATGATCGTAAAGTACATGAGATGGTGCCATTCAACACCTGCATAAACCATCACACCCAAACTAGGCACCCGCCCCGATTAGAGGGCACAACGCGGACTGCGCAGGCGTACACCTGCCCCGCTCGCCCCTCCGTAGGCCCCGCCCATTCCTCGCCCGGCACGCGCACGCCGCCTGGCGTCCTCGCTCCCGGGGCGTCGCCCCGCGTGCGCCCGAGTTGCGGGGGCCGTCCAGGCGCCGGAAGTGACTCTGGCGAGTTTGCCTTCAAATTCTTGCTTAGCCTGAGTTTCTCAGGGGGCTGGTGACGGTTGGCTTCAGCACTGCAAGGCTGGTGAGCATAGAACAGGGTGGTTGGGGCTCTGCAGGACCCTCCTTCCTCGCCCGGATTTCTGCTCCACCCTGCTCCTCCACCTGGCGGTGGGCGGTTTCCGAGGAGCCACGGCCTCCACAGGTGAGTGTTCGCTCGCCTGGTGCTGTGGGGATCCCTGACCCCCTTGGCGGGGTCGGGGTGGGTCTCCGGGGCCCGCGGGTTGAGACCGCTGCGCATCCTGCCGTGCGCAGCCAGTGCCAGCGCGGAGGTTGTAGGTCCTTGTTTTGTCGTTGACTTTCGTGCCTTAGGTGACGGTCCCCTTACCTGAGGAGTCCTGTCTAGCCGAGGACTTTGGGGGTTGGGGGGCTCCTGCGGATCCCATCATTAGGCCTGTGTCATTAGAGAAGTTTCCGGCCAAGGGAACATGTTTTTTATCCCTTCTCTTTTTCGGATCCTCACCCGAAGCGATCCACGCTGCCGCTCCCGAAACTCTCACCTCGGAAAAACTCCGAATAGCTATGATATTGTTGAGCATGCTGTCTCTTAATTAGTTTATTCCGGAGCCGGAGAAACTCATGGCCGTTTTTGTTTAGAGTTGGTATCCTTTATAAAATTTGTCCCTCGAAACATTTGTTCCATATAGTATGTAGTGACGAAGTTGGAGATAAACGTGGATCTGTAAACGCCTTCCCGTGGATATCCTCAAGCCTTCACTTAATCTAGAGTAGTTTCTTCTTTTAACTGCCAAGAGCCGCTTTTACATCAGTTACTAATATACAGCGGCACAGTGTTGCACCCTGCTCTCGTGAACGCACGCATTTATGATCAGTCCTGGGGTCGCTGCTGAAAACATTCCTAAATGTTTTAGAACGTGCAATAGCTCTCTGCCACACAGCCGCTGAGGTAAAGCGCTAAGATGGCAAGGAAGATTCGTGGAATGTTCGTTCTGGCTTAAATGTGCCAGTGTGCGGCCCTGTTTTCTTTGTCATCAGAAAGCTCTGACACAGAAATGGCAAAAATCTTTTTCTTGTGTTAGTATTAATAATTGTAGCCTGTATTATGCCTTTTAAAAAAGGCAGTGCCCATCAACTTTCCAACCTTCCTAGATTATGAAAAGCCATATAAAGTTCCTTTATGGCATTGGTTATTCAAGAAATGTTTACTTTTTAGAGATTCTGTGCTAGATATACTGTGTAGTCTCCAAAAGCTTCTGCATCTTGTTTGGAAACTGGGATCATGACTCTGACTCAGGAATTGTGGAATTGACTGGGTTAACATTGTTGGATTTCTGTTTACAGCAATGTTATTTTTTCACCCTTAGCTAGTTGACTGGTGAAAAAGTGTGCGTCAGTCCTGGCTGGTGTAGCGCAGTGGTTGAGCATGGGCCTGCAAGCCAAGGGGTCGCCGGTTCGATTCCTAGTCCGGGCACAGGCCTGGATTGCAGGCCAGGTCCCTAGTACGGGGTGTGCCAGAGGCAACCACACATTGATGTTTCTCTCCCTCTTTAGAGAGAGGGGAGGGGAATGCCCCACCCCTCTCTCTAAAGATAAATAAATAAAATCTTTAAAAAATGAATATATTTTTAAAAGTAATAAAAAAATAAAAAGTGTGCATCAGATCAAAATAGTCAATGTTGATAATATGCCAAGTAGATTTTGTTTGTGGTGTCTATTAATATGGCTTTTAAGTTACATTTCGATTGTTCTGTTCACTAATTTATCTTTGTGTTCAGGTTAAACGTCAAGAAAGTTTATTAAATACATGTCTAATATATGTACTTTTTTTCTGTGCAGGTTTTTGGTGCTCTTTTCATAAAAAAGAACTTTCTTCTGCTTCTTGAGTATCATATGATGATTATAAGGGTAAGAAAAATGCATGCCATGCTATAATTGGTCATGGTTCATTATTGGTCATGGTCATTATTGCTTATCCATAATCACCAGTAAATGACTGTAAATTAGCATTATGGTTGCTCTCATATCCTAGACATGAACATTCTGAAAATTGCTTAACATTGTATTGTCACTTTTAAAGTTACACACATTTATAAAACATTTGTTTTGTAAATAAAGTTATAAAACATTTGTTTTACTGAAGTGCTTTAAGAAAATTCATGATTGAGATTCATCTGTTTTTATTTTCGGACGTCCATTTGCAGATATTTTTAACACTGTTGCTGATATTTTAACCTGTGCTTAATAATCTATGCTTATTTCCTGTTACTAAGCAAAGAAAAATACACTTAAATAAAAGGATATGCCTTTCACTAAACTACAAGGGTTTCAAGGACTCAATCTATCTGATTTTTGTCTTTAGTGCAATTCCTTGTAACTCAGGAGGTGCTCTGTAAATATGTCTTAAATGAATGATCTATACACATTATGGTGAAAACTGTAATATAAGGGGAACCCTGTCTACGATTCCTTTAAAAATTGAGTAAGGTATTTTTTCAGATGTGAAATAGGGAAGGCCCTGGATTTTTTGTTTTGTAAGAGAAGAATCTTAGAATTCAAGTACTTCGATCTGTTGCCTGTTCTTTTTCAGTGTTTTTAATCTCTTCCCTAATCTTAAAGGAGAAAAAGACACTTTAAGTCTCTTTGTAGAAATACCACATTAAATATTGTTTGCTAGAAATTAGTAATATTGAGTTTTTAGTGTATAATTTTTAAAGATTTGACTCATTTACTTGTATTTAAACTTCACGGGCCTTTTACGGGTAGAGTGGCGAACGCCTAGAGAACGCTTTGAAGGCCTCGGGCACTCTGGGAGAGCACAGGTGGTAGGGCACTGGCTGTCTACTCCCAGTGTCGCACACTGCCCCTTGCCACCTGCGCATCTTTGCACCTAACCATGTGGTCAAGTTCTGCTTATGGTACTCTGTGTCTCAATTGAAGAAGATGAAGAAAGCTGCAGAAGAAATTGTCTATTGTGGACAGATCTTTAAAAAATCTCTCCTTTGGGGGAAGAATTTTGACCTCTGGCTCTGATGTGACTCCTGCAGTGACACCCACATACACCAGGAGTACTGAGACCTGACCACTGCGGGTGCCCTCACCCTGTGCTGCTGAGACATGGAGCCCAGCACTGTGCCCACGTCCACTCCACCCAGCTCATGGAGGTGGAAAAGATCGCAGCCGGCAAGTGCTGCTCACTGGCAGTCAAGCAGTTCCACAACTCCAAGATCAAGTTCTCGCTGCCCCATTTGGCCCTTTGTCGCCAGCAAAAGCCAAGCTTCACCAAGAGCCCCAACATGGGCTTCCCTGTCCCCTGGTCTGACCAGATAAATTCCTTGGGCCACCATTCCTTGGTGGAGGGGTGGGGGTGTGGTTCATGGTACATCTTACTTAGTTTAAAAATAAATGAATGTAGTCATTAGCTAAGTCAAATACTCAAGCCATGTAAACAAAAGGGTGGTTTTGATAGAGTCATGTAAAGGAAAAATTGGCTGTTGGATAAAGCAGTCATCACCTCTTAAGGCAGGGGTGTCAAACTCATTTTCAACAGGGGCCGCATGAGCCTCACGGTTGTCTTCAAAGGGCCAAAATAATTGTAGGACTGTATAAATATAACTACTTCTTAACTGTTAAGGAGTTGAAATTACATTTGGCCCTTTGAAGGCAACCGTGATGTTGATGTGGCCCCTGATTTACCATTATTTTTCTCTGTAATTAACCTCTATAAAACAACAGTCTGAAGTTTTGGATAATCTCATTTTTATAAATGTTTTACTGATTGAACCAGTAGGTTGTGATTACAGTTCATGGTGGTTCAAATTTGGTCTATAGGCTTTTCTTGAAATACATCAACTTTTTAAACTATTGCCAGATATTGTACTGGGTAGACCAGTTTCTGTTCTGCAGTGTAATTTTAGCAACGATAAGACTATATTTTTCATCAAAGTTGGAGAATCTTACAAATTTCCAGTGTTGACATTGAAGAAGAATGATGTCTTTGCCTTAAAGACTACTAAAAGAATAGGAAAAATTATTTTTGTCTGACATTTAGTCAACTAAGGGTATTTTGATACTGCTTTCAGTAAACACATTTCTTTGATAACCAAGAATTTCTCAGGTCATTTGTTAATGCGACCTTGGATTGACTTTACACTTTTGTTTGTTAGAAGTCAGTTATTCATTGGCTCCTAAGGAATTTTATCTGACTAGAAAGAAGTATTCATAACATGGAGAACCTTCAAAGAAGGCCTGCAGTTGACTTCTCTGAGTTTTAGGCCATTGAATAAGAACTTAATTTAGACCTTTTTTTTTTTTGAAGAGGGGAAAGGTAAGAAAGATCAGGAGAAAGTCTACTAAGGAAAAGAGGGAGAGAGAGAAAAGACACAAGAGGCCTGCCGTCCGAGCTGATCCAGGACTCCTGTGTACTGTGCAGCCGGCTGTGGCGATCCTCTTCTAACTCTGCTGCCCAGGCTGGTGCCACCACAGGGCATGTGTACTTTCAGGGTCGAGGCAGTCACACAGCTCTGGTAGGATGATTGGGGATCAAGGAACGTGAGTGCTGAGGGTTAGGAGCTGGACAAAGGTACAAAGCCTTAGTGGTTAAGACAAAAATTTGGCGGTATATGTTCCTTGAGTGTCTGAGTATCCTCAGTTTAAAGATTGAGTATGTGCCCTGGCTGGTGTGGCTCAGTGGATTCAGTGCCAGCTGGCGAAACAAAGGGTTGCTGGTCCAATTCCCAGTCAGGGCAGTGGCCTGCGTTGCGGGCCAGGCCCCCAGTAGGGGGCGCTCAGGAGGCAACCACACATTGATGTTTTCCTCTTTTTTTCCCCTCCCTTCCCCTCTCCCTAAAAGTAAATGATTAAAATCTAAAAGAAAAGAAGAAAGACTGAATATCTGCTGTGCGCCAGGCATGGTTCTGGGTGCTAAAGATTTATCAGTAAGTAACAGAGAGCCATAATTCTTAGTCATGGAGCTTTTATTACGATAGAATATTATCAAACTGACTCCAGAGAGTTATGATTTAGGTTGAGTGATTTTTTTCTTTTGATTTGAGATACCCAGTCGTGAGTTACTTGTATACCTCATTTTATAGCTGTATTGCTTTATAGCAAATTACACTAAAACTTAGTGATTTAAAGCAACAAACATTTATACCTTGGTTTCTTTGGTTGCGCTCTGGGCCTGGCTTAGCTGGGTACTTGTGAGATAGAGTCTTTCACAGCCTGTCATCAGGGAATCAGGGCTGCAGTCATCTCAGGGCTCACCCGAGGGAAGATCTGCTTCCAGGCTCTGAGGCCCCATTTCCATGTCTCTGGTTCTGTTTTGTTCATTAGTTTATTTTGTCCAATGGGTTCCTCTTATAAGTGATATCATATGGTATTTGACATGGTATTTCACCGACTGGCTTATTTCACTCAGCGTAATAGTCTCTGGTTCCATCCACGCTGTTGCAAAGGAGTTCCTTCTTTCTTTCTGCCGCATAGTATTCCACTGTGTAAATGTACCACAGTTTTTCAATCTGTTCATCTACTGATGGGCACTTAGGCTGTTTCCAACACTTGGCTATTATAAATAGCACTGCCATAAACATCGGAGTGCATAAGTTTTTTTGATTTGGTGTTTCAGGATTCTTAGGGTATGTTCTCAGCAGTGGAATTGCTGGGTCATAAGGCAGTTCAATTTTTAATTTTTTTGAGGAAATTCCATACTGTTTTCCACAGTGGCTGCACCAGTCTGCATTCCCACCAACAGTGCACTAGGGTTCCCTTTTCTCCACATCCTCACCAGCACTTGTTGTTTGCTGATTTATTAATGCTAGCCATTCTGACAAGTGTGAGTCGATATCTCAATGTGTTTTTATTTTATTTTTTAATTTTTAATTAATTAATTTATTTTTTAAATTATTTTTTAACTGCAGTATTCATTCTTTTATTCCCTTCCCAGCCCACCCCCCCGTGCCCCCCACCTCCCTCCCCTTTCCGCCCTCAATGTGTTTTTAATTTTCATCTCTCTGATGGCTAGTGATGTTGAGCATTTTTTCTTATGTCTATGGACCATCTGTATGACCTCCTTGGAGAGGTGTCTGTTCAGGTCCTCTGCCCATTTTTTGGTTAGATTGTTTGTCTACCTGGTGTTGAGTCATGTATGTTATTTATATATTTTGGAGATTAAACTCTTGTCCCATGTGTCATTGGCAAATATATACTCCCATATAGTCATTTCCTTTTTCATTTTGATGATGGTTTCTTTGGCCATGCAGAAGCTTTTTAATTTGATGTAGTCCCATTTGTTTATTTTTTCCTTTATTTCCCTTGCCCTAGGAGATATAATATTGTAAGATATATTGCTACATGGGATATCTGAAATTTTACTGCCTATGTTTTCCTCTAGGACTTTTATGGTATCTTAACTTATATTCAAGTCTTTTATCCATTTTGAGTTTATTCTGATGTATGGTATAAGTTGGTGGTCTAGTTTCATTTTTTTCACATGTACTAGTTCTCCCAACACCATTTATTGAAGAAGCTGTTTTCACTCCATTGTATGTTCATACCCCCTTTGTCAAATATAAATCGGCCCTAGACACATGGGTTTATTGATCCATCTCACTTTATTCTCCGTCCTAAGGAGCATAGCAACCACCTTCTTCTGCTCTAGTATAGCATTGCTGATTTTTAGCCCTTCCAGCAACCAAGATTTCCTATTCATTTTGCTTCCTATACTCCTCTGATTCTGGGCTGTATGGATATGATTATTTTCTCCTGTCTCTTTGACAGAACATCTCTTTGGTCCTATACCTAACATGTAGTGAATCTGATTGATATTCCTGGTTGGTCTGCTGTCGTCCTCTTTGACCTGTCCATCAGCTAAACCTTCTACAATAAGTTAAACCCAGGAAATTTGCTTGGCATCTTTTTTTACAGAAAACCGCATCCCAGAGTAAAGAATTTAAAAATTTTTTTATTTAATTCTTGTTCAAGTACAGTTTTCTGTCTTTTACTCCCATCCCAGCCCACCCCCTCCCAGTGCTCCCCACCTCCCTCCCATTTCCACCCCCCTTAGTTTATGTCCATGTGTCCTTTATACTAGTTCCTGTAAATCCTTCCCCTTTTCCCCTGAAATTCCCTCCCCTCTCCCCTCTGGTCACTGTCCACCTGTTCTTTATTTCAGTGTCTTTGGTTATATTTTGCTTGTTTGATTGTTTTGTTGTTTAGGTTCCCGTTAAAGTGAGATCATATTGTATTTGTCTTTCACCACCTGGTTTATTTCACTCAGCATAATGCTTTCTAGTTCCATCAATGTTGTTGCAAAGGGTAGGAGCTCCTTCTTTCTTTCTGCTGCATAGAATTCCACTGTGTGTATGTACCATAGTTTTTTGGTTCATTCATTTACGGATGGGCACCTAGGTTGCTTCCAACTCTTGGCTATTGTAAATTGTGCTGCTATAAATATTGGGGTGCATAGGTTCTTTTGGATTGGTGTTTCAGGGTTCTTAGGATATAATCATAAAGAATTTAAATGTACAACTTGTAAGAGCCATCGTGATCTCTCTTAGACTTAAGTTCTGTTGCATCATCTTCCCTTAACTGTAGGTGGTGTTGGGGAGGAAGCACAATTTTAGGAAATGCCTCTGGCAAGATCTATTAAGCTAGGTAGAGAGGTCCCCATTTAGAAATCACCTCTGTTCAGCCATGAGACACATCTATTTAGATATCCCGCAGACACACAAAAGGAGTAAAAAAATAATGATTTTCTTCATCTATCTGCTCAGTTTCCTATTATCTTTTGTGAGTCTTTCATTTTTTAGTTCCCTTACTTGAAACTTCATTCATTTTTAAGATCACACAAATTCATAAGTATTCTCAGCAGTTCTTTCACCATGTTTCAATTTTCTTTTTATTTCCGAAGCCACAGCCCTTATCTAAATCATTGTCCTCTCAAAAGCACTCAGAGCTTCCTGACTTTGAAGTATACAGTGTTGTGCACAGTTAATAGATAATAATCATCAACATCAACAAAACTGACAGTTATCAAATGCCTATTTCTGATTATTTATATCCACATCCTACTAAGTATAAAGACTGCTTGGTTCTCTTTTATAGAAAGTATCAAGAAGATAAATTTAGTACTTATTGAAGACCTGTTCTTTGCCAAATAGTATGTTAGGTACTTGAAATAGTCATTCTTTATATTGCAACTCTTAAAAGTAGTTACTATTTCAGTTTTTCAAATTTAAAAACCAAATCTTAGAAAATTAATGGACTTGACCAAAGTGACAGAATTATACCCCAAACCAAGATTTTTCTACCTTCAAAATGCAAATGCTTCCTGCTATTCACATTGCCTTCCAAAACTGTATCTAACATTCTACATTTGTTCTGCAGATATTCAGTAAGACTTATGACCATACACTGAGCATATAATTTCACACCTTTAAAAATTTTTTAAAGATTTTATTTACTTTTAGAGAGAGGAGAAGGGAGGGAGAAAGAAGGAGAGAAATATCAATGGGTTGTCTCTTGCATGTCCACAACTGGGGATCTAGCCCACAATCCAGGCATGTTCCCGGACTGGGAATCAACTGGCTAGCAGGCTGTTGCTCCATCACTGACACCTTACACCAGCTAGACCAGTCTCACACCTTTTAGACGCAAATCCTACTCTCAGATAATTTAGTAAAGATAAAACCTGTATCAGTAACTAAGTGCCTTGAGATAGAAGGTCCCAGTAAAGTTCCAGGGGACTCTCGAATTTATTTTGACTAAAAGTTCAGAGGTAGATACACTGGGATAACTGCCACCTGAGCTGAGCTTTGACACATTGGTAGGGTTTGGCTTTGGGAACTAAGAAATGTGTTTGAAGGAATGGAAATAGCACAAGCAAATATGTAGAGATGGAAAGTGCAATGTGTGTGTGCTTGTGGGCTTATGTATGGAGGGAGCCCTAGAAAGTATAATTAAAAAAAACTCTGTAGTACTTATTTTTAAGAGACATGCCATATGAAATGTTTCTTTCTTTTTCTTTTTTTTAGCTTACAGTTTAGCATGAGTCTTCTTATGATTAATGAGAATGTAAAATTGGCTCGTGAATATGCGTTGCTGGGAAACTACGACTCCGCGATGGTCTATTATCAGGGAGTCCTTGACCAAATGAACAAGTATCTGTACTCCGTGAAAGATACGTACCTCCAGCAGAAATGGCAACAGGTAAGAAGCATGAGCTATGTACTTTTTAAGTGGTTTAAGTACTCAGAAGATTTCAGTAGATTATCACTGTTTTTTTTCTGTTATATATTGAGTGTTGTCACTTTTTGAATGGATTTGTATATAATGTTACTTGAAACTTGATTAATTGTATTAGTAATAGTCTATTCACCATCATCAGTACTCTAAATTCTGTTCAGTTATTCTAACTGTTGGAATCTAATAGATTTTTTTAAAGTAATTGTTTTCAATTTTTTTTTCTAGATCACATTTTTTATCTGGTGGAATTAGAGTTGACTTTATTAAGCCATTTTTGAAAGTACAGATAACATCTGAATTTCATGGGAACCATATTTTCTATAGAACATTGTAAGTCAGACCATATTTGAATCCCATCTGAGGAACGTGAGTCACTGAGGACCAGTAGAAATTACAGGTGGAAACTGTAGTAGAACTTAGAGGTCCAGTTTAAGGTGGCATTTATAACAAGGTTCAACTATGTCACAGAGGAAAGAAACATTACAGAAATGAAGTCTTTTTGAGCTGATTTTCCAGGTAGAATATTATCCCTCAGATCCTACTGAACTGTTTTTTTGATAATATTCCATATTTGTCCTTAATTTCTTAGAGAGAAAATATCCTACCTCTTTAAATTTAACCTCTTTCCCTAAATTTGCCTCTGCATATCTTTGATATTACTGAAAGGGGAAAATATTTCATTTCATAAGGAGTCTTATTTGTCATTGAAAGACTTTTAAGACCTTTTATTCTTAGGCTAGTAACTCTTCAAAAGTCTAAGCTCTTTGGTAAAGATAGTTAAGTCATTTAGTCTTTTTCTTTTTAAAGTTTTACTTATTGATTTTAGAGAACAAGGAAAGGAGAGAGAGAAAGAGAAACACCTGTTTGTTGTTCCGCCTATTTATGCATTCATTGGTGGATTGTCGTATGTGCCCCGACCAAGTGTTGAACCTTGGCTTATCAGGACGACTCTCTAACCAACTGAGCTACCCAGCCAGGGTCTTAAGTCATTTAGTTTTAAGACAAAACATTACCAATGGCATTTCGGTATTTCATGTGTGCATATGTGTGTGTGTGTGTGTCTGTATGTGTGTGTGTAGTTTTCTAATTGAATCAAGATTGCATTTTTAAAATATCTTGGTTATATGTGAATCAAGCCATTTGTCTTCTGAAGCATATTTTCAAATTGCAATCCACTAATGGGTTATGAAAGTCATGGATTCTGATTTGCATTTTAAAAGTCAGTAGGAAAATAGCATTAAAAAACCATCAAAGGGCAACTTGCAAAAGTATTATTTTTATCAAACTTTGAGGTTGCAGCTACCTTTTCAATTGGTTATGCAATTTGAATAAGAATCATAAGTAAGTAACATGGTTTAATTAGCTAGAATATTTAATTAATTTTATCAGAATTAATTGTATAATTGAAAGCAAAGAAATAATGAACCATTATTAAAATTTCAACACAGCCCTGGCTGGTGTAGCTCAGTGGATTGAGTGTGGGCCTGTGACCCTGAGGATTGCGGTTCGATTCCCAGTCAGGGCACATGCCTGGGTTGCAGGCTGGTTCCCAGCAGGGGACACACAAGAAGCAACCACACAATGATATTTCTCTTCCTCTCTTCTTCCCTTCCCCTCTGAAGACAAATAAATAAAATCTTTAAAAAAAAATTTTCAACACAGTATCTTGGTGTGATTTACTAGATATCTGATACCAAAATGGAGGTTTCTAACATCTAAAAAATGGCCGTAGTTTAATCTTGGTAGTTGTTTATTAGTTATAAAAACTTAAAGAGTTATATTCCCCTTTGAAACCAGGTTTGGCAGGAAATAAATGTGGAAGCAAAACATGTTAAAGATATCATGAAAACACTAGAGAGCTTTAAATTAGACAGCACTCCACTGAAAGCTGCACAGCATGAGCTTCCAGCTTCTGAGGGAGAAGTCTGGTCCTTGCCTGTACCTGTCGAACGAAGGTAAGTGGAGAGCCTTTGAGAGACAGGCCAGCGCAGGAGCTGGTCGCGTTGGTTCCATCTAGGAGAGGAGCTGGGTGCCTGAGAGACGGGAATGGGAGAGGGTTTGTTACTGAATGGCTTTTATAACTGTTAAATTGTGTATTATGTAACTGTGAACCATTTCAACAAATTAAATTTTGGTGGAAATAAGCCAAAATATGCTTTTGTGAGGTGAGTTTAAGTAGCAGAGATAACCATTATTTTGGGAAAATCATGTAACCTTTCTAGGCCTCAGATTTTTCTAATGTAAAGTGGGGGAGTAAGATCAAAACTGGTTCTCAAACAAGTTATTACAGAATACTGCTATTCATCATGCTGTACTGCTGCTAAGTTTTAAAAAATGGGCTTTTTAATTCACAGAAATCAGGAAAAGATAAAATGTTCTCAATTTTAGGTTTTTCTTGTATTTTTTTCCCATCTTCCTATTACATGGTGCCAGAAAATAAACAGTGAAAGTGATATTTATTAAAATGCTGTGAAGAGTCTATTGTGCTTGGTTTCACTGCATATTTTTTAAATGACAAGTGTGCTGGTGGACGTCACTTATCCAGTTCACTCACACAATAGATTTCCTATTTTGTATTATGGGTTTAAATATATGAATGTGTCACAGCATTCTACAAAGAACATTTATGACTTGTAGGTTTTTTTGTCCCCTTACCAGTTTGAGAACCTTCTGTTAAGACCTTGCTGTTAAGAGTTTTTCAGTTTAACATTCTATCATTGTGAGTACTCCGAGTGCCCTTAGCACAGTCGCAGACTGTACATGTTATTTATTTCTTACACTTACTTTGGAAGTAAGCCTTCCAAATAAGTTATATTTTCCCTGTATTTCAGATATGATAGGTGAGGTACAGTGAGGTTATCTAAGTTTTCTCCATTATCACAAAACCGATAACTGGTGGAGCTTGGATATTTGACTACAAAGCTGGCATTCTCTGTCATACCAGTCATTCTCAGGCTCTAGCACACATAGAGATCTCTTGGGGACACTCATTAAAACTGTGGATTCTGGGGTTTCACTCTCAGAGAGTCTGATACAATAGGTACGAGGTAGAGCCTGGAGAATTGGCAGGTGATTCTGATACAGGTGGTCTGCGCATCACACTTCAAGGAATTACCTTACCAAAGTGTTCCCTCTCCAGCCTAAGACCAGCTAGTGGCATTATTGTTTTTTAGTCATCTTTCTTTCTTCAGCCCCAGATAAAAGTAGTAGTATTTTGTTACTATCTTTCTAATATTTACTGAATTTCCCCTTCCCCACTCATAAGCACTTTTATATAATACTTTGTTGTATTTAAAATTCATGAAAAACAAATAAGTACAGATATAAGCTCATTAAAGAAAAGTAGGAAAATTCATAAAAATAGAAAGGAAATCATAGTCATTCTAGTGCATCTGCTGTTCTTCTGTGCATTGTTTATTTTCGTGGTTGTCAACTCTTGTGTTTCCAGGCCCAGTGTGTTTTGTCTTCATGAGGCCATCACCATAGCACCACGGCTGTTTTATGCCTTCTAGTACACTTGCCCTCTTCTTTCTTAACTGTGCTTGAGGTGTTTGAGGATAGGACTCCTATTCCTTTTTTACTGCTCATTTTTATGGCCCCAGCGAAGTCTAGGAGCACAGTGAGAACCTAAAAGGTATTTGAGAGGTCTGAGTCCTGCCACAAAAATAAAAATGAAATGAGGTGATATATGTAAATGTACAGCACCATGTCCATAGCTAGTGCTTATATCAGTTTTATAGTGGGAAAATGATTACATTTTGTGAATTAAAACATGAGAACTGGTACCAAATTGCATATATACTAGTGGGTAAGTGGGACTTCTTCATCTGCACTATATTCTGCTAAATACTCTCTTGTCTGGTAATTGCTCTGTTTTAAGTTACCAAGAATCAGACTGATTTCTCAATTCCTTCTTGGTGTACCACTGCTGATTTCCTTTCAAAGGAAAAGTGATAATCAGTTGCCTTTCATTATCTCTACCATATAACCATACTGCATTTCATTCCTTTCTTAAGTCATCACACACAGCTATGTCAAATTAAATGTTAGATCTTAGGTTTCAGTGACCTTAAGTTTATTTATTTCTTTCTTGGGTTATTGCCTTGGCTTCTTTAGTTCATAGTCTCTTAGACACTACTTGTGTTCATCTATATTTGGACCAACTCCAGGGGTTAGTTATGATTTTAATGATGTTGTGTTTGATTAGACCCTCACCAGGTCCTAGAAAACGCCAGTCTTCTCAAAACAGCGACCCTAAGCCACACAGTAACCGTCCCAGTACAGCCGTCAGAGTTCACCGGCCATCGGCACACAACCTTCACAATGACAGAGGGAAAGCTGTTCGATGTCGGGAAAAGAAAGAGCAGAATAAAGGAAGAGAGGAAAAGGTAAATGCTACTGACTTTCACAAGTGAAAACGTTATTTATTAACTTTGAAAATGAAGGCTGTAGATTTTAATAATTTTTAATCATTAGACTGCCATACTATAATGAAGCCTTAGTCATCCTCCCGTAGGCTGGGATTTTTCCCACTCACTATTTGCCCAGTATTTTTGGTTGGTTTTTGTAACTTTATATTTTGATATAATTTTAGACTTGCAGTAAGTTGCAGGAATGACATAAAGGACTTCCATATATTCTTTACTCATTTTTACTAATTATTAATATTGTACCCCTTTTGCTTTATCATTTACTCCCTGTATACCTTGTTTATTTCCTGAAGCATTGAGAGTGAGTTGTAGATATTATGGCTTTTTAACCTTAAATACTTTAAAGAGTATGTCCTAAGCACTAGGACATTCTTTTACTTAAACTCAGTATCGTTATCGAAAGCTGTGAATTTTACATTGCTACAGTGCTGTTATCTAACCCACATAAAATTTAGGCAGTTATATAATGTCATTCATAGCTTTTTCTGCCTCATGCCAGGATCCAATATAGAATCATACACTGCATTTAGTTCTCGTGTTTCTTTAATCTGTTTTAATGGGAACGTTTTCTCAGCCTTTGTCTTTTTTGGCCTGACATTTTTAAAGAGTACTGGCCAGTTATTTTGTAGAATGTCTCTCAATTTGGGTTTGTTTGAGGTTTCCTTGTGATTAGCTCAAGGTTATGCAATTTTGGCAGGAATACCCAAGAAGTGAAGTTTTAATCTTCTCAGTGTATCATATAAAGAGGCCCAGGATGTTTATTTGTCCTATTACTCGTTGTAAATTGGATCACTTGTTAGGTGGTATCTGCCAGATCTCTCCATTTCAAAGTTCCTTTTGTCTCCTTATAATAATTTGTGGAGAAATACTTTGAGATTATGCAAATATTCTATTTCTTATTAAAATTTCATCTACTTGTTCTAGTATCCAGTGATTCTTGCCTGAATCAATTATTCCTGTGATGATTACAAAATCATGGTTTTCTAATGCCATTATTTCTTCTACATTAATTAACTGGTACTTCACTGTGAGGAACAGCTTTGTTCTTCTTACCCTTTATTTAATTATATCATATGGACTCATGTATTCTTAGTTTATTCAGTGAATTATAATGTTACTGTCATTATTCAATGCTTAAATTGTCTAATATTTGAGGAGTGGGAGATCCTCGAAGCTGGGTCTTATGTGTTTTGGGCACGTATTCATTGTTCTCTGAGCACTTCCTCATTTTCTGACACAATAGAATGCTCCAGGCTCATCTTCTATGTCCTCCACGGTTTCTGTTGGTAAAGAACGGGATTCAGAAACCCAGATTTAAGTGCCAATTAATATTTTTGAGGACTTATACTGTCTTGTATTAAGAAGCATATGGGAATCTCAGAGCTTAGTTTCTGTTCTCTCTAATTCCACCTTCCTTGTCCAAGGTATGTATCCGGTAACTGTGATACAATAAAGTACAGGGTAACTTTTTGGTCAGGTGGGCCCAAAGGACTCTTCCACACCGCTTGGGCAAAGTGAAAACGTGTGTATAGCAACGTTTTAGTTCGGCCCTTCTACTCCTTTCAAAACCTCACATCAGCTTCGACTTCATTCTTTCTCCTAGATGTACAATCTAACTTTGTAATTCTACATGAGAACCTCATCCAATACCCAGCAAAGCCATACCTTTAAACACAGCCTTCCTTGTTGATAAAGGTACAGATGTTCATTTAGCTCCTGATTTTGTGCCCTCTGCCTTATTCCCCCTCCTCCCCATTTCTGGAGGTCAGATGTTCTTGTACATCTGGGCAGTTTCCTTATGTTCCTTTTGCCAGATAGTTCTGCAGTCCTGCATCCCTGCATCCCTGCACTTTCAGCAGAAGCAGTCCCGTTTTAGTTCCTGAAACAAGGAAGGATGTGAGGAAGGTAGCTGATGAATCAGGCCTTATGGAATATTATCAGTACTCGAGTTTCCCTGGCCTTTCCTCTAGGGGTTGGATTATAAGCCTTAGAACCATGTGGTTTGTAGGGCTCAGCTCCATGTCTTATACCTTTTTCATTTTGTCAGGTTGACCCAAAAATCTGGTTATTTTTTTCCATAAAATAAAAGACACATTTTTCATTTTCACCAGTAACTCTATTGATTTGGGTATTTTGAGTATGTTGGCTATCTCCCCCATGGTATAATGTTCATTGTTCTCAGTTAATGTCTTTTTTTTTTTTTAATTATTGATCAAATACAGTTGTCTGCATTTTCCCCCCACTATATCCCCACCTCTGCTGATCTCACCTTCCATTGGCTTTGTCATGTGTCCTTTATAGTTTTCCTTAGTTAATTTCTTGATTTGATTGCTGTTAACTTCAGTTGGTCCACCCAACCATGGAGCATTGTCCAGTGAGAAATCTCCAGTGCAAAACTTTGCAAACTACTTTCGACATGTTCCATCAGTCACAGCACTTTCTCCAGATACTGCACAAATCTTTTTTTGGCATTTCAGTTGTGTTTTTACCTTTTATGAAATAGTAAAGCATAATATGCTGAAAATATTCATATTTTCCTCTATTTCAACATTAAAATGGGTATACAAAAATTCACCAATTTTGATAAGTGTTTTTTAAATGCATGCTGATGTGACAGCCGTCACAATACAATCTAACAAAATTGTTTCTAATGAAGTAAAAGACAACTAAATGCTACTAGAGCCATCTTATGGAAAAAAAACAAACAAACTTTTTGGCCAACCCAATATATCTATGCTCTTATACCCTGAGAAATGCCGTATAGATCCTGAAGTAGTATAATCAAGAAATCAGTTGTCCAAGAGAAATTAATACCTGCATAATAAGACAGGAAAATATAATCTCACAAATACAGCATGGTGATTATGTGTATGAGCAGTGGATTCAGGTGACCCATGTTTAAGCACCAGCTCTGCTATTTCTTTTTGATGTTCAGTTCTTAACTCTCTGCCTATTCCTACATCCTCCAAATTTTCTATTTTTTTCTAAAAGTTTACATTTTACATGAGAGTCCATGATAAATTTTGAGCTAATATTTGTTTATGATGTAAGACTTAGGCCAAGGTTCATTTTTTAAAAATATTTATTTATTTTTAGAAAGATGGGAAGGGAGAGAGAAAGAGGGGGAGAGAGACCTCAATATGTGGTTACCTCTTGCACACTCCCAACTGGAGACCTGGCCCACAACCCAGGCATGTACCCTGATTGGGAATCAAACCAGCAACCTTTGGATTCACAGATCGGCACTCAGGGTTCATTTTTTGCATATACATATTCAATTGTTTTTGCATCATTTGTTGAAAAGGCAGTTTTTTCCTCCATTGAATTGCTCTTGTCCCTTTGTCTAAAATAGTTGGACATATTTGTGTAGGTCTATTTCTGGGTTCTCTATTTTGTTTCATTGATATATGTGTCTGTTTTTTCTACCAATACCACACAGGTTTGTTTACCATTCTTACATAATAAGTCTTAAAAATTGGATAGACCAGTCCTGGCCAGTGTGGCTCCTTTGGTTGGGTATCTTCCTGCAAAGCGAGGGGTCGCTGGTTTGACTCCTGGTCAGGACATATTCCTAGGTTGCAGATTTGGTCCTTGGTGGGAGCACATATGGGCAGTGGCTCATCAACGTTTACCTCTTACATCAGTATTTCTCTCCCTCTCTTTCTCCTTCCCTCCCCCTCTCTCTAGAAATAAATAAAATCTTTTAAAAAACTGGGTAGACTGGAGTCTGGGGATCAGCATTTTAAAATATATTTTTTTCTTTTTATTTTTTTGTTGACTTTATTGGGGTGACATTGGTTGACTAAATTGTGTAGGTTTCAGGTGGACAGTTCTGTAATATATCATCTGTATATTGTATTGTATGTTTTCTAGCCCAAGTCATGTTTCTTTCCATCACTGTTTATCCCCTCTATGTCACTTCTACCTCTTTCAACCCTGGTCTCCAGTCCAAACCAATTAAATCAGGATTCTTAAGAATGAGATATTTTACCAAGTTTCCCAGATGGTATTATTATGCAGCTTGGAGTGAGAATCACTAAATAGATTAAAGAGACATACAACTAGAGTCAGAAATACCACTTAGAAAAGTGTTATATTAGATGACGTGAAAAATGATGTATTCAACATGCATGATGTGCACGTTGAATATTTGTTGTTATATGTCAAGACACTATGGTCTTGGGGATAAAGGAGTGAATAAGTCTCAAAAATCTATGCTGTTTTCAGTTTAAATTCTATCATCAAAAGAAATAACAACTTGTCCAAAGAAGGGACCTTTCTTGCTTAGGAAAGCTTTTGAATGAGCCATCAATCAACAATTCTGGTTGATAAACAAAGCCACAATACTCAAAGTGGGCTACCTGCCAGAAGGTCATACCAGAGTTTCTATTTATAATTTAGTTTTACAGAGATCTACTATTAGTATTTTGTGTGTGTGTTGTAATATACATGTATATAATTTACAAATTATTATCTGTATATTGAGAATACAGACTTAAGTTTTATTAATGCCAGTATTTCATCAAAAAAGTTTGAGGACCACTACTCGAGTCCTTTGACCTCCTCAAAAGAAAAATAATTTGAGTTTAACTGTTTTTAAAGCCACATAACACTCATGTCTAAAACACTGGCAGTACAGGAATGTTACATAACAGGGAGTGGATGGTGAAATTTTTTAATTTTTAATTTAATTTAATTTATTTATCTTGCATCTTAGAGAGAGGGGAAGAAAGGGAGAGAGAGGGAGAGAAGCATCAGTGTGAGAAGAACATCTACCTGTTGCTTCTTGTACATTTGGGACTGAACCTGTAACCCGGGCATGTGCCCTGATTGAGAATCAAACCCATGACCTTTTGGTTTACGGGATGATGCTTCAACCAACTGAGACACACTGGCCAGGATGGAAATTACTTTTCTTAAGGGCCTTACTTGGAAACAATCCCAGAGGAGCTACCTATATAGGTATTAATAAAAATTGAAAAAATGTTCTTAGATATTATTTGCTGGTTTGGGCTATAGAACAACCCTGGTTTTAGTGTCTCTACATTCAGATACCAACCACAGTCCTGCTAGTTGTGTGCTTGGTGCATAATTTGCAGGATCTGCCAGGTACAGTGTCTGAGTGGAGCAGAACAACTTTGCACCTACGAACTCGGCCCTGGGATAACAGTGCTGTTTTTGGCTGGTCAGAGCTCAGCAAGAAGGACTTCGCTAAAGCTATAAAAAGGTGGGGGGCGGGGGTAGAATGATTCATTCCATTTTACTTTTCCTTTTCAAAATTGTTTTAGCTATTCTTGTTTCTTTCTTTTTTTCCTTATAAATTTTAGAATCAGTTTTTCTACATCTAAAAAGAATCTTGATAGAAATTTCATTAAACCTTTATGCTAGTTTATGGAAAATCAGCATCTTTATTGTGTTGAGTCTCCATTTATTTATCTCCATTTTTTTCTCCGTTTATTTAGGTCTTTGAATTCTTTCATCAGTATTACGTAGTTTTCAGAATACAGGTCTCACATATGTTTTGTTAGATTTTATACCTATTTTATTTTGTAAGTGATTGTGAATGGTATTGTATTTTTAACTTCACTGTCCACATACTTATTGCCAGTGTATAAAAATACAATGAACTGTTTAAAAGTTATTTTTAAAATTACCATTAAAATATATGTAACATACAACTTACCACTTGAGTCATGTAAGGGTGCAGTTCCGTGCGGTTGAGCACGTGCACACTGCTGTGGGACTGGCCCCGCCACCCACCCGTGGACACATTGCATTTCCCCGCATTGGAACTCTGCGCCCGTCACACAGTTACTCCTTGTAAAGGAGAGCTCTCTTTTCCGTCTACTCACTAGCACTCCAAGTGTGCAGGAGTTTTTCCCACACCAGGCAACTTCTGTGGCAACAGCTGGGTGTCCCACAATTTACCTCAATTTTGACACTTACCTACCTGGAGTTAGCATCAGATTCCACAGGTTAAGGCCCCAGTCCCATAAGACTGCCCCCATGGCAGATGCCAGTTGGGAGTCTAATTTTCACCTGTGCTTCCGACCAACTGGCGTAAAGTGGAGATTATCATGACTCTGTTTGGGCCTGATAATTCACTAGAACAGGTCACAGAACTCAGGACAACAGTTTACTTACTGGATTACTGGTTTACTACAAAGGCTATAGCTCAGGAACAGCCGGATGGAAGAGATGCAGAGGGCAAGGTACATGGGAAGGGGCACTGAGCTTCCAGGCCCTCACCTGATTAAGTAACTCTTTCCATCGGATTTTGTGTTTGTAATGGTGCCAGCTTTTAAAATAATTGGTTATAAATCTGGGGACTTACCTCTTGGTTAATCAGTCCATCTTCAACTTCATTTTGTGCATCTACAAGGAGTCTACATTCTTCTTGACCTCTCTGCTGCTTTCTTTCACGCTATCAATATTTTCATGTAGAGCAAATTATTCCATCCATGTGTACTTAACAGGAAATTGTACTAGTTCAGCTAATTCAGTGAACTCCTGTTAAAAATGTCAGCCTTTGAAATTCCATAACTTCTCTTTCCTGGCCTGTTATAGAATTGTTTCTTCTCTCTGCCTAGCTTAAATATGTTTTGCTTTGTCTGCAGATATTCGCTCAACACTGTATTCTGTGGGATCAAAGAAGGCGAGAACTAGAAAGTTCCTTCTATTTGTGTCTTCCTAGGCTTACAGTGTACATTTCCAGTAGTGAGAAACAGGGTCTTCTTTCTACCCTCATAGCTGCTAGCACAGAATAGATCCTTGGTAACTATCTGTGAATGAATAACAGCTTCATAAATAATTGGAAGAAAAGATAACCTTCTCTTCTTTTAAATGTTAAACAGTACCTTCCTTGTACCTTTGATGTTGGTGTTGGATACTGAATAGTCTGTAAATTGTGGGACAGATACTTATTTGGTCATCTAGTGTAAGACTTTGAATATCATAAATACTGGTTAACTCTAGACATTACTACTGATTTTAGGCAGCACCATGATAAATCATAAGTTATGGACAAGAAATATGGAGATGGGGTAACAATCCTGGCACAAGATCAAGTAAATGATTATTTATACTAATGCAGAGCTTCATAAATTTTTTTGGCTCATAAAATGCATGCGTATCTCAGTAATTTTTTCACAGCACCTCTAGGACAAAAAGAACACCTATCTATTTATGAAGAAGTTAGGTTTAAAGAACTTTGTTCATGTTCTAACAACACCTGTCAGGCACTACAGAGTTTCTCAGACCTTAGAGTCAGACATTCTGCTCTTCTCTTCTGCATTGACTTTTCCCACCATGTCTCTTATCACAGCAACTACCAAAGTCTAACTTCCCAAAATATGGCATTTCTGAAAGGAATAAAGTGGTCTCCATGTATCATAGAGACTGAACTGCTTTGAGGCTGCAGTTCATCCAGTATTCAACAGGTAGTGCCATGCTTTCCTAAACATTTAAAATATGCATCAGTTTTCTGTGAGTTTGCTGTTGTGCCCTGGAATATGTTAGTGTGTAGTTTGGGACCTGTGGCTCTAATGACTGTCACCAGAGAGGGTAGGAGAGGGTCTCACCTAAGGACTGAGATGAGTCCCTCTTTTGGAGGGAGGGCGGGAATAGTGAAAAGGAATGTTTTAGGAGCTTTGATGTGGACTCATTAGCTTAAGTAACCCACCTGTCCTTAATCTCATCTTCTCTAAAACTTTGAGGTAAGTGCCATGCATATCTGGTGGTCACTAAGGACCACAGTTCAGTATTAATTTTTTGATTCTCATCAGGCCATATGCATATTTCTATTTTTAACACCTTTGCCACACTTTTTATGTAAAAGTAAAAATTGAGTATGAAATTCTGATGTATATGTAAAAGGATGATTTGCAGTCTTTGATTCTGTCATTGTTACTTGTTCTATTATATTAGCTTTTTAAAAAATATGACTTGAGTCCAGTCTTTGTTTCTGATTCACAGAAACAAAATCTAAGTTTTGAGTCAATCAAAAGCTCTTGTTTCTTTCTCCTGATGTAGAACAAATCACCTGCCGCAGTTACAGAACCAGAGACAAATAAATTTGATAGTACTGGATATGATAAGGACTTAGTAGAAGCTTTGGAAAGAGATATAATTTCTCAGAATCCTAATGTTCGATGGTAAGTTATAATACTTAGGTGCTGTAGATGCTTTTTGAACTTGAGAGTGGAGCAAATGTGGGCATGTGCTGAAAATCAGCCCTTGGGGTACATGCAATGAGAGTATGACATACAGTGAGAAAGTTCACTTCTGTTCAGGCTGTACTAATTTTTTGTCAGACTTTTTTTTTTTAAAGATATTTATTTTTAGAGAGAGAGGAAAAGAGGCAGAAAGGGAGAGAAACATCAATGTATGGTTGTCTCTCACATGCCCCCCAGCTGGGGACCTGGCCCACAACCCAGGCATGTGCCCTGACTGGGAATTGAGCCAGCAACCTTTCGATCTGCAGGACAGTGCCCAACCCTCTGAGCCACACCAGCCACGGCTGTTTGAGACTCCTTAATTTAATAAAATAAATAATAATAACTTTTATAAAAAATTGATACAGAGTGGGAATGAGAGTCATAGAAATTTTATCTTCTTTGTGAGACATCCTCTAATGGTGCAGGGGCAGTGATTCCTATGCATGTGTGTTGCTTGTTACCTATACCTTCATCCAGTGCATGCTGCTTTATGTCCTGTCATTTAGAGCAATGATTCTTGACTTCATTAGCATTATATCTAATTAAAGAACTGTAATTTATCACAATGAGTTATAAAAGTTCCTTTTCCCATGAAGTTAAGCATTTTGTTAAAACCTTGTATTATTTTTAGGTATGGTTTTGGGAATGATTTAAATATATTTTTTGCTGTTTGATATCTATACAGTGTGTATTTTCATTTAAAATATCACATGTACAGTAGTGATGGTAGTGGTAGTGGTAATCTTGTGTTGGAGAAGGCTTTGTAGCAATCTCTAGGATACTCTTTAACCTTGGCATCTACTTCTTACTGGGGTTGGGGACAAAGCAGCGGTATTGCAGTCTGTCTCTGCTTTATACGCTTTTTATTCTGTATGTATGGTTGTTTTTTTAAAGGGCTCATCATTTTTAAATCATGGAGTTTATGGAATGAGCATTATTAATACAAGTGGGAATTTGTTTTAAATTGAGATGGCATAATAATACTTGAGTGGGCCTGTAGATCTGTGTTTTCATTTGCCAAGCTGAGGATCATCACTGACACACACCGACAGTACTGAGTGTGCTGTCTATGTACTGGTTGGCATGGCCTCATCGCAGTGTCTCAGTTCATTAGTGCTTGGGAGGCGGAACCTTAGCACTCAGCAACATCAGATCGTGGGTCCCCAGTGGCTCTCAAGAATGACTACGTAGAGTTAAAAATACAGTCTAGGAGGTTACTGATACAATATCTTCTGTTTCAGGGATGATATTGCTGATTTGGTAGAAGCTAAAAAGTTGCTTAAGGAAGCAGTGGTGTTACCAATGTGGATGCCAGAATTCTTTAAGGGCATTAGGAGACCGTGGAAAGTAAGTTTATTGCTATTATGGGATTGTCGAAGTGAATGGCAAGTACATGGCTGTAGAAAGCCAATATTTATCTGTGTTAGAGGGGAGAAAGTAGTAGAGTAGGTACAGAAAATTGAAACTAAAAAATGTATGTTGTGTTAATAAGAATTTTGTTTAGACCAAAAGCTTTTTAAAGGTTCCCAGAATACGAAATAAGCACACTATGATCTTGGAAAGTTGGACATATAGCAGATCTAGAATGAGCTTGTATTTACAAATGTGAACAAGTTGCCTAATGCAAAACACTCCATTTTCTGTCATTTTGCCAACTGGTATCTGGTTCTTTTTCTTAAGAAATGAGACATACCTGTACCTAATGAGGACTTTTTAAGGTTGGGCTAATGGGAAAAGACTGTCAAAAAACTCTTTGTTGGATTTGGAAAATATGCTAATGGCTGCCTGCACTTTTTAATTGTAAAAGTCTATAAATATTCAGTGATAAGCAAGATACAAAATTATAGAAATTCTATAAATATTAAATATAGAAATATATTTTCTATAAATATAGAAAAGTCTATAAATATTAAGTGATAAGCAAGATACAAAATTATAGAAATTCTTTGAGTATAACTATGTAAAAAAAATAACTAATTTATTTAAGCAAAAAGACTCAAATAAATATAAGTGGGAATATATCCAGATACTAATGATACTCGTATTAGGGTATGATATTGTAATATCAGTATTAGAATATTGATTGTATTTTTTCTCATCTGTGTTTTAAATTTTTAGTGATGTTGTTATTATACTTTTGTAATGGATAAGTTTGTGATAAAGTATGCTTCTGTGTACCTTTCTATTTATTTGTCTTAATATTATGCGTAAGGTGGTTGAAAATTGATCCTTAGTAGTGGAGTTCTTGTGAATTAGAACAATGGCTGATAAATCCCTCACTTACGCTGCTGTATTCCTAACAGGGAGTGTTGATGGTTGGCCCACCTGGCACGGGCAAGACTCTCCTTGCTAAAGCAGTAGCTACAGAATGCAAGACGACATTCTTCAACGTCTCTTCATCAACGCTGACTTCTAAGTACAGAGGAGAGTCCGAGAAGCTTGTTCGTCTTCTGTTCGAAATGGTGAATGTTTGAGACAACTCTCATGATTCTTTATCTCTGACAGGGGTGAAAGTGAGTTGTAACTATCTCCAGTGCGTGGAACGGCTGTAGGCAGAATGACACTGTTCCCAGAGTATGATTCCAGTGCCCTTGAAGGCAGAGTCTGTTACTCAGATCAGTAACTTGAGTTGCTCTTTGTCCCCTTTCCTCTGTAGAAAAGGCCATCTCTGTTACTTTATGGGTGTGCTTACGTTGTGAGATCTACCTTATTAATCTGCTGTAGGCATTTGAAATTATGTTTTTAAAATCAGTAGGCTTAGTTATAATATGGTAAATGCAGTATGTTTAACAATAATGCAGAAAATCATAAGTAGTTGTGGAACTTAGAGCACCTCCAATCTGTGTGCTGTACCGAGTACCCAAGTTCAGTGATCCAGTCTCTGGCTTACATTGTTTGCTCCTTCCTTTTGTATCCTTTCACTCCCACTAATCTGAGTATCAGTAGCAAAAACATAATCTAACAGGTTCTGGTAGAATATTTGGATTGAATCCAATAGACTTTGCTAAGCTTTACTGATTATTTCAGTCTCGTCTCATTTAAGAAATCATGTATTTATAAGTGTTAGGACATACGTTTATTTGTAGACAGTGACAGAGACTTGGACTCTTAGTGGACAGAACCGTACACCATACTAATATACCAGGTCTTCCTTCCTAGGTTCAGAATACAACAGAACAAGCAAAGAAACAGCCTCACAATTTCAGGTTATTTATTTTCTTATAAAGGTTTCTCCCAGTTTCAATTTCCATTTTATTTCTCCTTTAACTTTGAAAATTCATTAGGCAGGATGCGGATTCTGACATGTCCTATTAATGGCTTATTAGTAGTCCATACCACAGTAGGACTCTAATGAGCCTCTGAGATCATTTTGAGAATTAGTTTTTCCTTTGCTTCAGGGGAAAAAAGTTACGTTGTCAGTGTTTCAGAACAACCAGGCCATATAAAAATGTACTCTAAAAATAGGGAGCAGCTAAGTGTGGTGTTGTTGAGAGTCTGGCAGCCTGAGTCAGATCCCACCGCTGTCACTTACCTAGGTGGCAGATTGCTTTCCTGATCCTCCTCGCTTTATCTGTGCAAAGAGGCCAGTCATACAGGACCTACCTCTGTCATGCTGAGTGCGTGAAAGGAGCTAGTGCACTGATTGCTTACTACGGAGCCTGGAGTGTGAAGGCTCACGGATACTAGTTAGCTGTTAGTTTTCATGAATTATTTGAGATATTTTCTAATGTAGGGTTTTTTTTACATTTTTTATTTTCATTTTTTAGTTTTTTAAAGATTTTATTTATTATTAGAGAGGGATGGGAGGGAGAAAGAGAGGGAGAGGAACATCGGTGTGTGGTTTCCTCTTGAGTGTCCCCCACCAGGAAACTGGCCTGCAACCCAGTCATGTGCCCTGACTGGGAATTGAACTGGCAACGCTTTGGTTCACAGTCTGGCGCTCAATCCACTGAGCCACACCAGCCAAAGCTTTTTATTTTTATTTTTTAAATATATAATCTTTATTATATTTTTTCCATTACCATTTAGTCCCCTTGTACCCCTCTTCTCCCAGTAATTGCCACCTAATGTAGGGTTTTATATTCAAGAAAACTGACCATTTTCTCCTATGTGGGAAGCCTCTTACAAAGTGCTGATTTGCATTACTTTTTATAGTGAGGTTTATCAAGGCCTATCCAACAGCTAATTTGCACTGGCCTTCCTGGTATTGCCATTGTTAAAATCAACCCTGCTTATCCGAGTATGCTGCTTTGAGTTGTCCACTTGTCGAGTGCTTCAATCACAAACCAGTGTCTGCAGTTTGGAGCTTCCGCCTTTGTGACTTTTGATTAGCACTCATGTTTGAAACCAGCTTGATATTCTGTCCATCCCAGACTTTCTCAAGGAGTCAGATTGTACTGCCTTTCATGTCTTCGGTTTGACTGCTTTACAGATGACTTCACCTGCCTCTTGAGTGCTCACTCTGCACTGCCCAGAACCTCTCAGTGACAAAACTCAAGGGGCCTGTATTTTTTATTTTTTGTTTTTTTACTTTTATTTTAATTGCTGTTCAAGTACAGTTTCCTGTCTTTTATTCCCAGCCCACCCACCCACCCATCTCTCCCCACTTCCCTCCCATTTTCACCTCCCCTAGTTTTTGACCATGTGTCCTTTATATTTGTTTCTGTAAATCCTTCCCTTTTCCCCTGAAATTTCCTCCCCTCTCCCCTCTGGTCACTGTCAGCTTGTTCTCTATTTCAGTGTCTTTGGTTATATTTTGCTTGTTTGTTTGTTTTGTTGTTTAGGTTCCTGTTAAAGGTGAGATCATATGGTATTGGTCTTTCACCACCTGGCTTATTTCACTCAGCATAATGCTTTCTAGTTCCATCCATGTACTTTAAATAAGGCCACTTACATATTATTTTAAAACATCCAGGATTTTTTATATGACATGGTAACAAATACATACAAAAACTTGATTTAACGGTATAATTTTTGTTGTATTTTCAAGAATTCTCAAGTGTCAGAAGCCTAATCAAATGAATTTAAACCAAAATAATACATTGAGTCAGTTAACTTGGATTTTTCAGAAGTTAACCTTTTAGATATCTAGGCCTAGCAGGATCCTGTAATTCAGATGTATTCAGAAATGTTTCTTGATTTTTGCCCATTTACCTCTGTTACAGGCAGGTCCCCATGTGGCGAAGATAGCCATCAGAGGCTTAGCCTTGTCTTTCTCTTCTGTCTTTTTTTTTTTAATTGATTATGCTGTTACAGTTGTTCTATTCCCCCCTTCATTCCCCTCCACCCTACCTCCCCATCCCTATTGCCCCCCCTTTAGTTTATGACCATGTGTCTCAAGTCCTTTAGATTCTATATTTCCCCTACTATTCTTGCCCCCCCATCTATTTTCTATCTACTGTCTATGCTACTTATTTTCTGTACCTTCTCCCCCCTTCTCCTCCTCCCACTCCCCTGTTGCTAACCCTCCATGTGATCATTTCTATGGTTCTGCTCCTGATCTAGCTGTCCTCTTAGTTTGCTTTTGTTTTAGGTGTGGTTGTTAATAACTGTGAGTTTGCTGTCCTTTCACTGTTCATCTTTTTTATGTTCTTTTTCTTAGGTAAGTCCCTTTAACATTTCATATAATAAGGGCTTGGTGATGATGAACTCCTTGAATTTGATCTTATCTGAGAAGCACTTTATCTGCCCTTCCATTCTAAATGAAAGTTTTGCTGGATAGAGCAATCTTGGTTGTAGGTCTTTGGTTTTCATGACTTGGAATACCTCTTTCCAGCCAAGATGGAGGCATAGGTGGATATCCGTGCCTTCTCACACAACCAAGTTTAGAGACAACTAAATATTAGCAACAGAAAACACAGCCAGAACACAGAAAATTGAACTTTTCGGAAGTCTGTTAATAACAAATTTTTCAGTCTGACCGGTAAGGGACGAAACAAGCAGCTGGTGGAGCGGGGTTGCACAGGAGTGCTCGGTCAGACGGACTCAGGCGCACGGAATCCAGGTGCAGGGTTGGACCTAGTGAGCAACCGAGGCAATGAGGACGGAGGGCTGCGGGTTGACTCTTGTCTTTATGGTGATCCCAGACTACCCCTCACCTCCCAGTTGCTCCACCAGCATTCCGGGGATTAATGTTTGTCCTGCTTTGGGGCCTGTGCCTGATGGAACCCATCACTGGAGTCACAGACTTTGAGTGATCTGAGTGGCCAATGAATCATAGCCTGAGTCTCGAAAAGAGTCAGCCTCTTCTTAAGTAGTGGAATAAGAATGAAAAAGGAATGATTTGTGAGTGAAAAAGAGTTTCTTCTACCAGAAGGCAAACAATGGGTGTCCACTAAGGTCTCTCTACGGTACTTTCCCAGGTCATCCAGGCCGATGTGCCACATAGCCTTTGCTTTAAATCAGGTTATTACAAAAGCAAACTAAAAGGACAGCTAGATCAGGAGTGGAAACATAGAAATGAAGATCTCAAGGAGGGTTAGCAACAGGGGAGTGGGAGGAGGAGAAGGGGGGAGAAGGTACAGAAAATAAGTAGCATAGACAGTAGATAGAAAATAGATGGGGGGGCAAGAATAGCATGGGAAATATAGAATCTAAAGGACTTGAGACACATGGTCATAAACTAAAGGGGGTAATGGTGGGGACGGGGGGGTGCAGGGTAGAGGGGAATGAAGGGGGGGAATAGAACAACTGTAACAGCATAATCAATAAAAAATTTTTTTAAAAATCAGGTTATTCTGCACACCCTCAGAATTTGGGAACAGTCAGTCTACTTTTTATGTGGTGTGGTGCAGACTAAAATTTAATTTTTTCCATGTAGGTAGATGGTTTCTGTTGGTAGATGATTTCTAGCTAGAATCTCAAGTGAAATTTTTCTTCCTTTTTTTTTCTTTCCCTCTGTCCAATCCTTGGGGGGGGTGGTACAAAAATGTTTGTATATAGCACCCAAAACCCAAGTAAGGGTGATTTATTAAAAATGACATTACCCCTTTGGAGAGAATAGATGACTCAGGATTCAAATTTTCAATTAGAAAGGAAAGATTTAAATATTAGGATTTTTCAAGTGAACAGACTAAAACTAAATCCATATTTCAGAGGCATAGTACTTTCAACAGCTAAATGCCTCTTGACAGCTATTGTGTTATATCCTATGGTCCAAACGAATTGACAGACTCAGTACAGTTGCATGTTCAAGGTTGTAATAATCACCTGCCATTGTAGACATTTATTTTTAGAAAAACCTTTAAATTGCTGTTTGTTCATGCAGGCTGTTTTGAGAAATCTTTGTGAGCATTTAGGTTCTTTCTTGGGCGGTGATTCTGTAAGTTTGGATATTTCATTTAAAAATGATTAACAATAAACTTCTGTAGTTACTGTAATAAATTGTTCCTTCAGACTCCTTAAGAGAAGGATGATACTATTGAGTCTTATAGAGCTACTTACTAGATTAATACCTGACTAGATCTGTTATTTAATGAATCAGTCTTTCCTGTTCTTTGGTTTGAAGAAGAAATACATTAAAGGTACAAAAATAAACTTGGGAGATACTACTGAAACATAAAAAGGAAGTACTATACACGCTACAGTACTGATGAACATTGAAAGCACTGTGTTCAGTGAAAGAAGCCAGACACAAAGGCGACATATTGTATGATCCCATTTATTTGAAACATCCAAATAGGCAAATCCATAGCATAGAGACAGAAAGTAAATTAGTGATTGCCAGGGGTTAGAGGAAGAGAAATAGGAGTTATCTTTTCGGGGCAATGAAGATAGTCTGGAATTTGATGGCTGCACAACATTGTGAATAGACTAAATGCTGAATTGTACGATTAACCTGGTTGAAACTGAGAATTACTTTGTGAGTTTATCTAAAAAAGAAAAACTTGGGCCATATAAATTCACTCTTCTAGTTGACTACTTAAGAGGATAAAAAAAAAAGTACTTGTATTTGTCAAATGAAAAATGGCATTTTAATTAGAATTTCTTAAGAGGGAATCTATGTACTTCTATTTAAAATTTTAACCAAATTTTTTTCTGGAAATTTAGAACATTTAACCAGTATTTGTAAATGTTTTCCCATTAGTTTATATTTTTTGTAGTACACAGGATAATCCTGTATTTCTATCACTCATATGTAAATACATATTCAGTTGTTGTATTGAATAGCAAAAAAATTGCTACATAATATTTAAGTGCATAAGTCTGTATTAGAAACTGTATTTTACTTGTTCCAGTTCTACCCTCTCCCCCCAGTATTAGGACAAGAGGGAGAGAAGCACAGTGTGGCAGGTTCCTCAGCAATTTTCTGGTTGATAAACTATAGATTATTTATATATATATATATATTTTTTTAAACTTTTTTATTGATTATGCCATTACATTTGTTCTATTCCCCCCCTCCATTCCCCTCCACCCTGCATACCCCTCCCCCACCATTTCCCCCTTTAGTTCATGAACACGTGTCTCAAATTCTTTAGATTCTGTATTTCCCCCTACTATTCTTACCCTCCCCCCTATCTATTTTCTATCTACTGTCTATGCTACTTATTTTCTGTACCTTCTCCCCCCTTCTCCTCCTCCCACTCCCCTGTTGCTAACCCTCCATGTGATCTTCATTTCTATGGTTCTGCTCCTGATCTAGCTGTCCTCTTAGTTTGCTTTTGTTTTAGGTGTGGTTGTTACTAACTGTGAGTTTGCTGTCCTTTCACTGTTCATCTTTTTTATGTTCTTTTTCTTAGGTAAGTCCCTTTAACATTTCATATAATAAGGGCTTGGTGATGATGAACTCCTTGAATTTGGTCTTATCTGAGAAGCACTTTATCTGTCCTTCCATTCTAAATGAAAACTTTGCTGGGTAGAGCAATCTTGGTTGTAGGTCTTTGGTTTTCATGACTTGGAATACCTCTTTCCAGCCCCTTCTTGCCTGTAAGGTCTCTTTTGAGAAATCAGCTGACAGTCTGATGGGAAGTCCTTGGTAGGTGACTGTCCCCTTAGCTCTTGCTGCTTCTAGGATTCTCTCCTTCATTTTAATCTTGGCTAATGTAATGATGATGTGCCTTGGTGTGTACCTTCTTGGGTCCAACTTCTTTGGGACTCTCTGAGCTTCCTGGATTTCCTGGAAGTCTATTTCCTTTGCCAGATTGGGGAAGTTCTCCTTTATTATTTGTTCAAATAAGTTTTCCACTGGTGGCTGTGCCTTTCCCCCTTCTGGTACCCCTATAATTCGGATGTTGGAACGTTTAAAGATGTCCTGGAGGTTCCTAAGCTTCTCCTCATTTTTCTGAATTCTTATTTCTTCATTCTTTTCTGTTTGATCATTTTTTTCTTCCTTCTGGTCTACTTCCTCGATTTGAGTCCCAATTTCCTTTCCATTACTATTGGTTTCCTTTGTATTACCATTCATTTCAATTAGTTTAGCCTCCATATGTTTCTCTAATTTGTGACTAAAATCAACCAGTTCTGTAAGGATCCTGATAACCAGTGTTTTGAACTGTGCGTCTGAAAGACTGGCTATTTCTTCATCGCTTAGATCTATCGGTTCTGGGGCTCTGAGTTGTCCTAGAGCCATTTTTGGTCTATTCATGCCGTTAAGTAAGCGGAGCGAAGCCTTAGTTGTTTTTATAGATTATTTTTAAATGAAATAAAAACCTGGTGTTTCATGGTTTCTTCCTTTAGGCTCGATTTTATTCTCCAGCCACCATCTTTATCGATGAGATTGATTCCATCTGTAGCCGCAGAGGGACTTCTGAAGAGCATGAGGCAAGCAGGAGGGTGAAAGCTGAGCTGCTGGTGCAGATGGATGGTAGGCATGTGTGTGCACACCAACCCACACGGCCCCCGATGACCCGAGTGGGCTGGCGAGTAGGTCCCAGAGCTGGGCAGCATTACACTGGGCACGCTCACAGTGGTGTCGGGCGAGAAATGGTGGCTCTTCCCAGGGCAGATATGCTGATCTCTTGTTTTTGGCCATGAAATTGAAATAATGCAGATAAATTGGCCTTCAAGGGGGATATGTATGCTTTTGAAAATTTAAAATAATTTATATATATTTGAGCTGACCTGGTCTTTTGATTAATCTATTTGAGTTATAGTTTTTGTACACTACAACAACTCATTTTTCTTAGACTAAAGATCACATATATACTAGTTAGTTTTAGAAGGCTTGATGGTTTTGCTATCTTGTAATGTTGTGCTAAATATTATTTGATGATCTTTAAGTAGTTGAGCTTTATTTTGTATATCTTACTATCTTTTTACTCTTTCCTTACCCTTCTTTCAGGCGTTGGAGGTGCTTCTGAAAATGATGACCCTTCCAAAATGGTTATGGTTCTGGCAGCTACTAATTTTCCCTGGGATATTGATGAGGCTTTAAGACGACGTCTTGAAAAAAGAATCTATATTCCATTACCATCAGGTATCTTCATGTGAATCTTGTCAGAAAGCTCATAACTCTTAAGTAGTTTTGCTTGGAAATTTTTAAATTTGGTATAAACTTTCAAGAGACAAATGCAGGATGTTTTTTCCTTATATTACTGGGTTGGCTATATCTAGCCTCAAAGCCTTGATAGTAGGAAATTTAAAATTCAGTGAAGGATGGCTCCTAATTTTTAAGCAAATGAGGTCTAAGAATTGTAAACAACTTCTCAAAGTAGACTTTAAAAAAACAACACACTGTGTTTATGTTGAAAGCTTACATTGCTGAATTTATTTCTACATTAGCAAAAGGCAGGGAGGAGCTATTACGAATAAGTCTACGTGAGCTGGAATTGGCGGATGATGTTGACCTTGCGAGTATAGCAGAAAACATGGAAGGTTATTCAGGTGCAGACATTACCAACGTGTGCAGGTATGAATTATTTTGGAAGCAAGGGTGGGTCTAAACTTATATCATGAGGTTTTTAATGTAAATTAAGATAGGTAAAGAATAAAGGCCCAGATTATAGTTAACAGTCAAAGACACAAGTTCTGGTATTTAGTGTTAGCAGGTGCTGGTAAGATACTGGTATATCTGACATGTCGGTGGAAAGTCTGTTCATTTGAAAACAAGTTCAAGAAGCTAATTTTAGAGTAAAATAGGAAATCAGTAATTGTCCTGGGTTAGAACTATTAATGTTGGTGCATAGGTTCAATGTACCATTATGTAGGAAGTATCATTTTGAAATTGATTTGGCATACCCAAGTAGAGTACAGTCTCTACTCCTAAATGTGATAGGAATAGCAGTAAAAAGAAAGACTGCTTCTATTCCAGCTGCCTCATAAATTTTGTCCTAATCTCAGTATTACTTGAGACGCCTTAGCAAGGTGCTTGACTGTTAGTTTCCTCGTTTCAAAAGCAAGCGTATCATGCAGGACTAGTGTGGGAATTGGTGATGATGTGGGCACATACTCAAACGGCCGTATGTTGCCATCTTTGTTTAAATGGTGGCTTCTAAATAGGCTGAAACTTGGTGAAGGAACAGAGCTACTTGAGTCTCAAGATTCCCCTTTTAAAAAATAGAAAGGTACTAAATACAGGGGGGAGGGGAAATCACCTAAATGGATCAGTTAGCTTTTCCTACACTGTAGGAAATAATTTTCTAGCTAAGGTTTTCATTCAATCAGAGTATCACTTTGTGGTGCTTTTTAATTTAAAACCCAGGGATGCATCTTTGATGGCAATGAGAAGGCGTATCGAAGGTTTGACCCCAGAAGAAATCCGAAATCTTTCAAGAGAAGAAATGCACATGCCTACTACTATGGAGGATTTTGAAATGGCTCTAAAAAAGGTTTCTAAGTCTGTGTCTGCTGCAGACATTGAAAGATATGAAAAGTGGATATTAGAGTTTGGATCATGCTAATTCTCACAACTGTGAGATGCCTGCCTTAAGTATTTGAATAATAATTAAATGTAGCATTTCATTGCACTGAGTGCTATATTTTTTTAAACTTTCATAATGGTAAGATTTTAAAAAGTATGATTCTTATTAAAGGCATTTTTTAAAGCTGCAGGCAATTCACTTTGTTTTACTTCAGCATTACCTGATTTCTTTTCACTTACCACAGACGTTGCAACACAAAAGCTGTTGGTTTAGAAAACAGTCTTTGTATTTATATGCATTTGTGTAGTTATAGCATCTTCCACTGTCTGTGGCTGTCTTTCCTTCTAGGGAATAAGACTGGGTGCCAGTGGAAACCTGAAAACTCCTGAACATTTTTACACAAGTAGCTAATTGAAACATGAATCGTGCAATGTGCCCACCTACTTGCCTCCATTCCCTGGAAATGGCTTCAAAGACCCTTCCTTTACTGTGCCTTTAGAAAAGGAAAAAAATGTGTATCTGTATACAACCTTGCCCAACTTTTTTCTGCCTACAGGAAAGTGGCTGCACCATAGGCAAGTGGGTATTTTAAGCCTGTGCCGCTCACTGTAGTCTAATGAAACTCACTCCCTCATGGATACGAGGCATAATTAACAGCTGCTGGTGTAAGTAAAAGTTAGTAAATACTCCCAAAGTCTCACTGGTATGGAGCAAAGGCAGGGTCGGAATGTGCTGACTGCAAAGCCTGTACACTCCAATCAGCCATGCAGCCTCCTGCACTGCTCTCCTTGCCAGAATCTGTAAGCTTATGCTTGATGAAAAAGACCCCGTCATCATTTGGAGTTAGAACTGGTGATTTCTAGTAACTTAATGAGTGAGCAAGAGCATGAAGTAAAAGGGTGACTAGGTGGGTGACTTAGGATCTAAATTGTAAATTGTGCTTTTAAGCTATACTGTGGAGATAGTACATTTCACAGGACTGTTATTCCTTATTAAAAACAGCTACCCAAAATGAAACATTACCCCTTCACTCTACTCCCCACCATCCTTCCCCCTATGTCCGTATCTACTTAGCCTTAATATAAAGTGGTCTTAAAGACCAGCCGTAACTTTCTTGGACAATGTTTAAAATGATGGATTGCATAATAAATTTTATTACTAAAACAACAGTATCACGTGGAATAAAGATAAGTATTGTATATACTCGATCACACTGTAAAATAGAAGTCAAAATGGGTAATGGCTAAAACAAAGCAAGACCAAACACTACTGTAGGATAAATAGCACTATACTTCGAACCGTAAGAAAACGTACATTCTAATTCCATTATATCAGTGGTCCTATTAACTGATCTGAACCTTGGGTTCAGCGATGTATGTGAAAGGAACTATTATAGAGAAGTAATTCTCACTTGAACAAAGTTTTTATACCAAAAGGATCATTTTTTTTCCTCAAAAAAAGTTTATTTTAGAGTAAGAACATGTTACTACCATTTTTAAATCCCGGTGCATTCAAGGCAAGTGGTCTTGGTACAGGATACAGTCAAATCCTGACACACTTCAGTGATTTTTATACTGAGTCACGTACTTAATATAAAGGCACATTTTACTGAATAAAAAAAATAAGTGTTAGGTTCTTGAGCTTTTAAATTAGGATTTCATAAAGTGCTTTTCATAAAGTCTGACATATTAGTGAAGTGGATATAATTTCCTTAACCAAGGCACCTTATAAAGTATTGGCACGTGGCATTTTGTGTTGTCTTTTTTTCCCCTTTTTGGTAATTTCAAAGTCTCTTCAGATATCTCCTCTTCCATTGTGTTCAAATTTTCCTTAACAGTCCATCACCTGAATAGCCAGCCCTGTTATAGAAACTCGAAATTCTGAAAGTCAAGTTTTAGGCAGTTTTAGGAGTTGAGCGATTTTTCTAGTGTGTAAACTGATTCTTAATGATTTAAAGAAACATTCAAGTGGCAAATTTAGAGCCAAGAGAATAATTCCGAGTCCATGATTGAGATGGTACTTCAAATACATGTTTTATATTCAAGGTTTTCTGCTGTTTTCTCAAAACCATCTGCATATATGTTGACAGCTGCCACAGGTATAACATTAACTTTATCCAGCTGAAGAATTCCTCTGAAATATAAAAATTAAAAGTTAAACATTCCTCTGTCTATAGTTTGGTAGTTAGGGCTACTTTAAGGTTATAATTGAATATATACCTGGGGTTAGATGCTCTGCTTCACTTTATCTAGTTTATAACTCTGAGTCCAAAGTTCACTTTAAGCAAACTAACTGAGGAATATAAAGGTCTAAGAGGAGATTCCTCACTTCATACCATAGGAAAGGAAGGGAGAGGGGAAGAACAGATCTCCAAGGCACAGAGTTACTTAGAGCCCTAGATTGGCACAAGTTGGGCAAAGAGACCAGGTGCAAACAGCTTCCTAAACAGTACCCACCACTTGGATGCAACCTCAGATCTTTCCCTGACCAGAGAGGAGATCTTTGCATTAGCTCCAAGACTCAGTATTCCAAATTCAATGTCATTCCAATCAAACCATCAACAGAAGTTGTTTATAAACTGAACAAGCTGACTATAAGGTCCCAGGGGGAGGCAGCAAGAATTGCTGTAAAAATTTTTTAGACTGAACAGTGGGGAGAAGAGAGAGCTGCCCTAACCAGCTATCAAAGATTTTATTACAACATTACAATAATTAAAACCATGCCACAGGCATAGGACTAGATAAACAGATCTGTTGGAAGAAGAGGGTCCAGAACAAGATGAATGTTTATGGGAATTTAGTTCATAATAAGGTAACATTCCAAGTCAACAGGCAAGTTACCAATAGAACAATGGCCTCTCTTTTTGTAAAACAAAATGAGAACTCTAGCTTACCAGCACAAAAGTGATGGTAAAAAAAAGTTTTAAGAAAACACAATTTGAAGATGGGAAAGGTCTACTTAGGAAAATTAAAAACCCTAGAAGTCATAAAGAAAAAACATGAATTGCTTGACCCCAAATTAAAACTTCTGTGTGATACGGGATACCATAACACAAGAGCAAAAGACAAATCATCTTGGATTTTTTTTGAAAAGGGATATATTTCTGCAAAACGTGTTATGGATGTATTAACAGACAAAGAAGCCCCCTCCAAATTAATGATTACAAAAGGAAATATAATCGAAAATTCATTTTTAAACTTACAAAGTAATTTCATATGATTAAGAAAATAAAGTTGTATACAAAGAGGAAAAGAGAAAAAGTTAGCCTGTCTACCCCTGCTCTCATCACTGCTCACTGGAGATCATTTATTTTCTTTGACATTTGAGAAATTTTCTATTCATTTACATACATACACACAAAATACTTGTGTTGCACCCAAAAGGGATCATGTTGTTATGCAACTTCCCCCGCACCTAAGAGATTCTGACATCTTTCTGTCTCAGCGCACACAGGTCGTTCACAAGCTGTACGGACTCCCAAGCATGAGTGCGCCATTATTCAGTTGAGCCCCACTGATACTCAGTTATGAGGTTTCCTCTTTTGCTTTTGTTTTGTTACAAGCAATGCTACAGTAAATATCTTGCTATTCTAAAATTAACTCCATTTTAAATTATTTCTTTTTAAAAAGGTTTTATTTATTTATTTTTAGAGAGAAGGGAAGGAAGAGAGAAAGAGAGGGAAACATCAATGTGTGATACACTGATCCCTTGTCTCTTGCGCACCCCTACTGGGGACCTGGCCCACAACCCAGGCATGTGCCCTGACCAAGAACTGAATGGGCAACCCTTAGGTTCACAGGCCCGCACAGGTGTTGGCACTAAGCCACACCAGCCAGTGCTCATTTTAAATTATTACTTGGAGTTAAAAATGCATAGTGAAGCCCTCTTGTTTAGTTTCTCTCTCATTACAGATTTTTGTTTCCTTTCTCTCTCTCTATACTGATTTGTAAGTTCTTAGAGAGTAGTTTGTCTTACTCACATTTGAATCCCCAAGATGAGTATCTTCATCATAACAGACAATAAATGTCTTTTAATTCTTCTAAAGTTGGAAGATGGCCTAGAAAAATGCCCTCCAGCTTGTCTTGCCCTTCCTCATTTTTATATTTCCTACTCTATAATACAGACCCAGAGCCCAAAAATAAACCCATGCCTATATGGTCAATTAATATTTGACAAAGGAGACAAGAATATACAATAGGGTAAAGACAATCTCTTAAATAAATGGTATTGGGAAAATTGGACAGAGACATGCAAAAAAAATGAAACTAATCCACTTTCTTATACCATATACAAGAATAAACTCAAAATGGATTCGAGACTTCAATATAATACCATAAAACTCCAAGAAGAAAATTTAGGCAGTAAACTCTTTGACATCACTCTTAGTAGTATTTTTTTTTGACATGTCTCCTTGAGCAAGGGAAGGAAAAGGAAAAAAATAAACAAATGGGACTATATCAAACTAAAAAGTTCTTGCACAGCAAGGCAAGCCATCAACAAAATGAAAAGATAATCTACTGAACTGGAGGACATTCACCAATGATACATCTGATAAGGGGTTAATATCCAAAATACATAAAGTACTAATAGAACTTAACACACATGAAAACCCCCAAACACTCTGATTAAAAAGTGGGGAAAGGACCGAATAGACATTTCTACGAAGAGGACATACTGATGGCCCATAGACATGAAAAGATGCTCAGTGTCACTAATCATCAGAGAAATGCAAAGTAAGACACCACCTCACACCTGTCAGGGTGGCTGTCTTCAGTAAGTAGGTCAACAAACAAGTGCTGGCAAAGTTGTGGAGAAAAGGGAACCCTTGTGCACTGCTGGTGGGATCTCATATTTGTCCAGCCACTGTGGAAAACAGTCTGGAGGTTCTTTAAAAAATTAAAAGTAGAACTACCTTAGGACCCAGCAGTCCTACTTCTGGATTTATCCAAAGAAATCCAAAACACTAATTCAAAAAGATATATGCATCCCTGTGTTCACTGCAGCATTATTTACAACAGCCAAGGTATGGAAGCAGCCCAAGTGTCCAATGACAGACGAGTGGATAAAGATGTGGTTCATATATGTATACGATGGAACATTACTCAGCCATAAAAAATGAAATCTTACCCTTTGTGACAGCATGGATGGACCTTGGAGGGTACTGTGCTCAGTGAAGTAAGTCAAACAGAACTAATACTGTATGATTCTACTTATATGTGGAATCAAAAAATAAACTCATAGACACAGAGAACAGACAGATAGGTGCCAGCTGGGAGGGGGGTTGGGGGGATGGGTAAAAAAGGTGAAGGGATTAAAAAGTACAGACTGGCAGTTACAGAACAGGCACGAGTGTAAAGCACAGCGTAGGAATACAGTCCATTATATCGTAGTAACTATGAGGGGGGATCACCTTGTAAGTTATGTAAACACCTAACCACTACGTTGTACACCTGAGGTCAATGTAATATCAGATGTCAAATGTCAGTTGTAATTGAAAAATACAACTGTTTTTAAGCACTTAAAACACTGCTTCAAAAGTTAAAAATAGCCCTGTCTTGTGTGGCTCAGTGAATTGAGCGCAGGCCTGCGAACCAAAGGATCGTGGTTCAATTCCCAGTCAGGGCACGTGCCTGGGTTGTAGGCCAGGTCCCCAGTAGGGTGTGTGTAAGAGACAACCACACATGGATGTTTCTCCCCTTTTTCTCCCTTCTTTCCCCTTTCTAAAAATAAATAAAATCTTTAAAGTTAAAAATACTTACTTGTTTTCGCAAACTGGGAAAAGCACCTTTAAGATGGTTATTACCACAGATGCTCCTGTAACTCCAACCACCATGACGTTGAAAAACATGAAGAACACTGGGAAAACACGGTTCCAGAACCTACACAGATCTTTCCTGAACATTTCCATCCACTGACACACCACCTAAAACAGGAGTTTCGATTAGACATGCAACTTTTATTTGAGCTCCAAGAAACTTTAAAAATTATATTCTAGCTTTGGGGTAATAATATTCTACATCTTTAAAAACAAAACAAAATTCACCCAACAGTTTTACTGATTTTTTTTTAAGAGAAAAAGGAGAAGAGGGAGGGGGAAAAGGGAAGCAGGGAGAGAGAGAGACACACACATCAATCTGAGAGAGAAACATTGAGAAGCTGCCTCCCGTCTGTGCCCCAACCTGGGGTGGAACCTACAACCTAGGCGTGTGCCCTGACGGGGAATCAGACCTGCAGCCTCATACAGGATGACGCTCCAACCCAGCACCCAGGGCAACAGTCTGCATCTCGACTGAGGTAGTGCTCACATGGATGTCTACACTTGTCAAAACTTACCTAACTGTTCGCTTTAATGGGTGCATTTTATTTTAAACTGTACCTTAATAAAGGTATTTACAAATTTAATAATTATGTTCTAACGACACAGGCAAAGAAATATTACTATTCTTTATAATTACTTATAATGTTGTCTAACTATAAACCAAGGGAAAATAATTGACAACTGACAAGCAGGGCTTCTCTACTTTACCTAAAATGGAGCAGAGTTAACTGTGTTCCCAATAGATAACAAGAATAGGAAAGAAGATCATAGCTCTTGGAGCACACGGGGAATTTGTTGTGTGCAAAACATGTTTTTTTTTAAACCTATTGTATTTTTTTCCATTACCATTTAGTCCCCTTATACCCCCCTCCCCCCAGCAATCACCACCATATTGTCCATGTCCACAAGTCCTTTTTCCTTTTTGCTCCATCCCACCCTCCTCCCACCCCTCCCCTCCAAACCCTGCCCACTAGCTGTCATCCTGCTCTTCTTCCATAGACGGAGATTAACTTGTCCCTGTTTTCCTTGTTAGTTCAGTTGGTTCATTCCACAAATGAGTGAAATCACGGTATTTGTCTTTCTCTGACTGGCTCATCTCAGCACAGTGTTCTTAAGGAATGACAGCAGAAGCTAAGGAGCACTGAAGGCCTGGGCTTGGAGGGCGGCCTGTCCTTGGCTGTGGTGCTGTAAGCGGAGTGAGGGTGCTAGAGTTCAGGCAGCAAAAGGCGGCCTGGGTTTCTCCAGCAGCCCAGATAAGCAACGCCAAGCTTCAGTGAGAACCGCTTCCAGGACTTGTCTCTGGAATCCTGGGGCTAACCACAGACCCTGCTCATTTAAGTGGACATTGTTTTGGGGAAAGAGCCTAGCTAACACAGGCAGAGGTATGAGGATACTCTCTGAACCCTGATATTTCCCAGTCAGCAGTATAGTGCCATTCATACCATGTGAAGGTGGGCGCCAATGCATATTCACATTTGTACCCACTTATTAGTCCTTACAACAACTGCGTCAAATAGGCACCACTATGCAGACTAAGGGGGCGTCCCATCTTATAGGTAAAAAAAAAAAAGAGAGACCAGGAACTTGTCCAACGTGACACAACTAGTCAGTGGCAGGCGGAACCAGAATGCAAACGTAGGCAGTCTGACCGCAGCAAGTGCGCTCCGACACTCAAGTCAGCGTGCAAGACCCCGAGGGCGCCGTGCCCGTGTGTGTGCACGCACGGCAGAGCCATGACATAAACAGGCAAACAGGGATGCGAGAAAGACTTCGCAACTGAAAAATCCCAAACAAGATGAAATCCAGTGCTTTGACAACCACTATCTGACTATATTATTATTAAAAGAAACGTAGGAAAACCCAAATACCTCAAAATACCACATTAAAGCAGTCACGAGCTCATTATTAACAACTCCCATGGTCTCCATCTCACTTTAAATGTTAGTTACCTCTTTTCCTAATGACCATGTTTACGATATAAAGGTAATCCAAAATACCCAACTTGCCTTATATGAAGATGGGGTCTCTGCTCTGAGAGGGGTTTCAGGTAACTTGCCAGGTAAAGCGTCTTCATCTACGGTGGTCTCCACATTCCTGATGAGATACTGGCTGGTGGTCTGCAGTGAACTAACACTTTCTGCTGAGGAGAAAGAGCCAAGTTACCAAAGTGCTGGGTGCCTGCTGGGGTCTCTCCTCCCAGTCCTACCATTGCTATACCAGTAACATTTAGGATAGCAAGAACTTAAATCTTTCCATGGGAGAAACACATACTGGATTATTCATATTTAAATGCCAGAAAGGAGCCGTAAACTAAGACCATTAAAAGAAAATTCTAGTGTGTATGATTCTGTCACAGAGTAAGTCAAATCATTGTTGAAAAAAATAGTTCTTCTTTTAAATGAACCTAAATGAACAATATATTCTTATTACATATTTTATGATGGTTACCCAGAGCAAAAATAGATAATTACAGCAAAATGTCCCTATGCAGCCCTGGCTGGTGTGGCTCTGTGGAGCACATGCCTGGGTTGCGGGCCAGGTCCCCAGTGGGAGACACATGGGAGGCAACCACACATTGATGTTTCTCTCCCGGTCTTTCTCCTTCCCTTCCCCTCTCTCTAAAAATAAATAAATAAAATATTTTTAAAAGTCCCTATGCAATCAGCACTAATAATATTCTATTAAGACTTAAAATAGATTCCCAAAGTCCTCAAAGGGATATATAAATACATGCTATAATGCATTTTGAAAGACGCTTACTCCAAACGTATTAACTATGATTAAAAAGCTACTAACTAAAGAAATAATTTCCTTAATACTTTAAAAATGGTCTTTTCAAATACCTTTTTTGGAGAGGTTGGGAACAGTAAATAAGATGTCATTATCTCGAGAAATGGAGTACAGCATGCTTTTTTCCAAAGGCAGCGTGTAGTGTGAATGTCTTAGTATTCCCTGCTTCTTAACTAAAATATCAATTTCAGTGACATCCTTTTGTTGAGCCTATAAAAAATTACTATTTTAAATAATGGTACAACCCCGTAGGAGCTTAAAAAACTGACATTTTCCCTGATTTCTGTAACTAAAAAACTTGTCATATTCACGCAATTCCTTTTTCTTTACCCCCCACTCTGAAGCCTTTAATTTGCAACGTGAGCCATACTCCCGTGTGCTGTAGCACTCCCTATCATAAGCTTGCTCTCAGTTCCATTTCATTTACTTACTAGACTTAGCCAGAGGAATTGGTAGCAGAGCTATGCACCAAATTCAGTCTCTTCACTTACCTGCTCTGTTTAATGATGTTTGTAACGGTTTTAAAGTGACATAAACATATGTGAATATGATCATATTTAAAATAAATTAATACTTAAAATGCTAAATAAGTAAATGCTAAAACAAATTTTTATTTGTTATTCTAAATGACTGGATACAGGCAGCATTTGGGTACCTTTCTTCCTATGAAGTCAGAAATAAAATAACTGAACACATGCATAACGACTAGCACAAATCTTTATAATTTAATTCCAATTAATAAGCATATTATCTTACTTGTTTTCCATCAAGCTCTACTACCTCTTCCTGAATGACAATTAGTTGCAAACTGGAACCAGATGTCATAGGCCACTCACGAACTAATATTCTCACACTGACAATTCCAAAATATTCTTTTTCTTTCAAATTTTCTGGATTTTCATTCTTCACTATACGTAAAAAAAAAAAAAAAAGTCACAGCTTTGAACAAAAAAATGCCACCAAATCTGAATTTGATTATTTTGATGACATTTACATGGAACAAGACAGTTGTAAACTAGTTTCTTAGGCTTTTCATCTCTAGCCTCATTGATAGTTCAGAGTTATGAAAATAAAGACAATTTAAATCATTACAATGCTTAGAGTCACTTGAAAAGGGAAACTGCTTGATGGTCTTTAGATTTTGTGTGAAACACACCAGCAAATTTTTCCTAACTAATACGGTATAACTACTCACAAGGCAGGTCAGAAGACGGTCAATGCCATGCATTAGCAAAGCAGGCACATTCATTCATCCAGTGAGACAGGGCCCAAACAATACAATGAGTTTTTTCTCCATCCTTTCCCAAGTAAGTGATTTGTTACTGTTGGAGAGGGCGGGAATGGAGGAAGAAAGTGGGAAAGCCCTGTATTACTCCCTACTGAGTGACGGGATCAGCTACTGGCCATGTTCCCCTCTAGCTAAGAGAGCCCCATCCCACCCCAGGGCAGATGAGGTGTGGCAGAGTAAACTGGCTACCTTATTAACGCAGAAACTGCTACAAAAAAGGAAAATCAACTGGTACCAATAAAGCTGCCACAAAGGAACATTTTCATTTCTATCCCTCAAATGTTATCATCTAAGGATTATTTGCCAAAACACACCCCTGATGGATTTCTGAATGCAGACCCAGAGGCTTAAACTGATTCTGTGCCTTTTCAGGGCTAGTCCCTTTATCTGGAATGCCCTGTACCACTTACTCTCCCCCAAACACATTTTAAAAATAAACTCCAACTTAGGTAATTCTAGCTGCCATACACCTACAATGCCTCTTCTGATTTTTAAAGCACTATTGGTAGCTCTTCTATAAACTTGCCTCCTCCACTAGGCTGAGTTCCTTGGGATCATGCATCAAGCTTACCGTTCTATAGCTTTTGTTAAACAGTGACTCCATCCACAACTATAAATATGTAACTTAAAGTAAATATCAATGTTCAAACACCTGGTCTAGTTCTAAATTCTCACTAAGCATCAGAAACACCTGGAAACAGTACAGATGCCACAGCCTCACCTCAATCTTAATAAATCAAAACCTCTAGGGGTAGATACCAACTTTTGTACGTTTTTTAAATAGGTACAGACATTTCTACTGAGAACCAAGTAACCTGGCCTTTACGTTTAATCTAAGTCTTCATAAAACTGTTCCTCCATGACTTTGCTGTTTCATTGGTTGAAAAGATAATGGCCCAAAACTTCCCCAAACTGATAAATGACCAGTCACAGAGTAAAGAACCCCACACCTGGGCACATCATAGATAGTAAGTAAAATTAACTGAAAATCTAAGATAAAGAAAAAAATCTTAAAAGCAACCAGAAAAAAGACAGCGAAGTAATATTATCCTCAGCGGAGCAGCGACACTGACACCGATTCTCAACAGAAACCACAGAAGTGAGAAGACCACTAGTGTTTGTTGTGAACTACACTTCCATACCCAGTAAAAGTATCCTCCTAAACGCAAGGCAAAGCAAAGGTGTTTTCAGACAAACAAAGGCTTAGATATTTCATTGCTAACCTATCTGTGCTAAAAAAACATAGTAAGAAAAATTCTTTAGGCAAAGGCAAGAAGACCCCAGAGGAGAACACGGATTCAGGAAGGAATGCGGAGCAATGGAGCAATGGAAGGGTAACCGTGAGGGTGAGCGTGAACGAGCACTGCGCTACCGAGAACAACAAGAGTGTGATGTTGCACAGTGCTGAAGAACACACACAGGTTCTAACACCGCATGACAATTTTAACACCGCAAAAACAGAAAGGGAACAACTGGAGTTTCAGTGTTCTCTGGCTCTCGCACTGTTTTGGAAATGATAAAAGGCCTAGTTTTTTATCGCAAGGGTAACCATTAAGAGGACAATAAAATATTATACAAAAACCAGTAAGAGGAAAATGATGAAAAAAAAAACCCAAAGTATTTGGAAATTAAACAATTTACTTATAAATGACTCATAGAACAAGAAAATATCACAACAGATCATTAGAAAATACTACAAACTGAATAATAATAAAAATTTATAATAAGTCAAGTATAGGCTGTAAGTGCTTAAAGAAAAATTTAGTGTGTTAAATGAATACATTAAAACAGATGCTTTCGATTCCCAGTCAGGGCACATGCCTGGGTTGCAGGCAGGTTCCCTGCAGGCCAGTTCCCAGCAGGGGATGCACTAGAGGCAACCATACATTGATGTTTCTCTCCCTCTCTCCTTCCCCTCGAAAGATAAATAAATAAAAAATAAAAAATAAAAAAAACTTGTGAAAATTAAAAAAAAAAAACTACTAAAAAAACAGATGCTAAACTTCCATCCAAGATGGAGGCGTAGGTAGAAATACTGTGCCTCCTCGCACAACCAAGTTTAAAGACAACAAAGATTTAGTAACAAAAACGCAACTAAAACAAATTTGAACTGTACAGAAGTCTGACAACAAACCATTCATCCAGATCGGTAAGAGGGGCAGATTCAGCAGCTGGCAGAGCGGGGTCAGGCAGGAAAAAGCTACCAGACCAACCCAGGCATGCAGGCAGCGGTTGGCAGATCCCAGGTGTGGGGTAGCAACAGTCAGACCCAGTGAGGGTGCAAGGCTGACTGCAGTCACACATTTGCACGCAGGTAAACCAGGCAAAGGAGTGAGCAGTGAGACAGATCACGCAAATCAGGGTCCCAGCGCCAGGGAATAAAGCCTAAAAGTACCAACTGGAAAAACTTTTGGGGGTCGAGGTGCCAGGAAAGGCTCCCAGGCTCACAGAGTTCACTGAAGAGACCCACAGGGTCATGGAGGGTGCACAAGCCCATACACCCAGGAGGGCCCAATTTGCTTGAGGGAAGCAGCAGAGGGGACCAAGGTCCAAGAGAGAGCAGAGCAAAATGCCATTGCCCCTCTCTGACTCTGCCCCCACATAGTGTCACAACCCAGCCACCTGGGTTGCCCCGCCCTGGTGAACACCTAGGGCTCTGAACCTCATAACAGGCATGAACAGACCGAAACATCATGGCTCAAGAAGAAGAACAGCTCAAAGCCCCAGAGCCAATACTTATAAGTGACCAAGAGATAGCCAACCTATCAGATGCACAGTTCAAAACACTGGTGATCAGGATGCTCACAGAATTGGTTGATTTTAGCCACAAATTAGAGGAACACATGAAGGCTAAACTAATTGAAATGAATGGAAATGCACAGGAAACCAATAGTGATGGAAAGGAAACTGGGACTCAAATCAAGGGAGTGGACCAGAAGGAAGAAAAAAATGACCAAACAGAAAAGAATGAAGAAACAAGAATTCAAAAAAATGAGGAGAGGCTTAGGAACCTCCAGGACATCTTTAAATGCTCCAACATCTGAATTATAGGGGTACCAGAAGGGGAAGAGGAACAGCCATGAGTGGAAAACTTATTTGAACAAATAATAAAGGAGAACTTCCCCAATCTGGCAAAGGAAATAGACTTCCAGGAAGTCCAGGAAGCCCAGAGAGTCCCAAAGAAGCTGGACCCAAGGAGGAACACACCAAGGCACATCACAATTATATTAGCCTAGATTAAAATGAAGGAGAGAATCCTAGAAGCAGCAAGAGCTAAGGGGACAGTCACCTACAAAGGACTTCCCATCAGACTGTCAGCTCATTTCTCAAGAGACCTTTTTGGCAAGAAGGGGCTGGAAAGAAGTATTCCAAGTCATGAAATCCAAAGATCTACATCTAATATTGCTACATCCAGCAAAGCTTTCAATTAGAATGGAAGGGCAGATAAAGTGCTTCTCAGCAAGGTCAAATTCAAGGAGTTCATCATCACCGAGCCCTTATTATATGAAATGTTAAAGGGACTTATCTAAGAAAAAGATAAAAAAGATGAACAGTGAAAGGACAGCAAACTCACAGTCATTAACAATCACACCTAAAACAAAAGCAAACTAAGGAGACAGCTAGATCAGGAGCAGAACCATAGAAATGGAGATCACATGGAGGGTTAGCAACAGGGGAGTGGGAGAAGGAGAAGGGGGGAGAAGGTACAGAAAATAAGTAGCATAGATGGTAGGTAGAAAATAGACAGGAGGGAGGGCAAGAATAGTGTGGGAAATATAGAATCTAAAGAACCTGTGACACATGGACATAAACTAAATGGGGGGAATGGTGGGGGAGGGGGTGTGCAGGGTGGAAGTGAATGAAGGGGGGAAATGGGACAACTGTAATGGCATAATCAATAAAATATATTAAAAAATAAAAATAAAACAGATGCTATACATATTTCTCATATTCTTTATTATATTCATATAATATGGTACATTCCAGTGTAACAAATTCGCTTGTCTTTAAACAACTCAAGATTTTTAAAGGTTAAAAAGAGAAACATTAAACAGGCATGGGGTAGAAGCAAGTGAAAACTAGAGAATCAGAAAAACAATTCCCTTTTTCTTTCTCACAACTGTGAAAAGCACTTCCCCAGGACTCTGCCTCCTGCTTGTAAGTCTCCCTTCACTACCTCTGCACACTCTCACCTGCTCTCATCTTGTAGTCACTGCAAGTGCAGTTCCATCAATGCCGATCGCATGGAACAGAGAACATGAATGTGCCAGAAATAACCACAGTAAATTAGAAACAGTGTTAAACGCATCAGTAATGATGTAGATGAATTTAAAATGAAAATATATAACATCAAAGAACTATATTTTACTAATGCAGTATTATTAAAAACAGCAAAATTATGGAAGTAGTAGTACTCACCTATCAAAGTCTGGCAGCTTATTCGGGTTACGCCACTATTCACAGGAAAATCATTCACATATACCTGTCCACTCTCATAGGTTATGTTAAAAACAACCTTAAAATAAAGCAGCACATACATTATGGTTTATAAATGACAACTCCACATATCAAAAGTATGTACATTATCTAACCAAATTAGATGTGCAGGCAAAAATAAAATAGGCTGCATAATACTTAGCCAAGTGATATATTAAAAACAACCAAAGAAGACAAACCTGCTCTTTAGCTACCTCTCTACCATCTTTCAGGGTAGTTACATTAATTCTGATGCTTTCCTGCAAAACAAATATTATACAAGTTAAATAGGTATGTACTTCACAAGCCGAAAATAACTGTTCTTTTTTTCCCCTCAATTATATTTATGGTATAATCACTTAGGATAACATTAAAAGAACGCTTTAAAAAACCCACTGTTCTCATTTCACAGCCTTTTTTTTATAACCTTACTTACAATTCCCAATTCTTCATAATCTATACATTTTCCTTTACTTTGTTTTCAATTTTATACCTGGCATTTTTATTTTTTCACAAAATAACATTTTAAATTTTAATTGATTTTATTGGGGTGACGTTGGTTAATAAAATTATATAGGTTTCAGGTATACAATTCCACAACACATCATCTGTATATTGTATTGTGTGCTCACCACCCCAGGTGAAGTCTCCTTCCATCACCATTTATCCCTTTACTCTTCTACCTTCCCCCACTCCCCTTTCTCTCTGGTAATCACCATGTTGTTGTCTGTGTACCTGACCGTGTTTTTTGTTTGTTTTGCTTAATCTCTTCACCTATTTCACCCAGCTTCCCTCTGACAGTTGTCAGACTGCCCTGTGTCTCCGAGTCTGCTTATTTTGTTTAGGGCTTGCACTGTGTGGCTTCTTGGAATGCTCCTGCAGAACTGAAACTGAAGTATGCTTCTTGTTTTTATACCCAGGGAAGTAATGCCATAGCTTTTAAAAAATGTGTTGAAAGTAAAAGGTGACGTTTATAGTGTCAGTCATATTCAAGTCTTGACTAGTAAGAAAAGGTGCACCTACATTGTTGCTTTCCATTCTGGGAAAACTTTTCCCTATCATCCATTCAAACTGATGAAAGGCATTATTGGTTTAGGTCAGCACGACTCTAGGGCAAAAGACCTGGTAGAAACCAAACACCCTTACAAGAATACAGTGGTCCTCACCCTTTAGCTGACCTCAGAATCACCCACTTAAACAGATTCCTGGGCCCCACCCCAAAAGCGTCTGGGGATGCTGGTGCGGCTGGTCCCACGAAGCTCCAAGAGCCACTACTCTCACATCACCTGCCAAAAGGACATGTCAGACTATGTGTTGGGTCTTCACTCTACGTTCGCGGCCCCATCGACCCGGTGTGCACCCAGGAGCCCTGCACGCCGCAGGAGGACAACCCTTTCCGCCACTGGCGAGGCTAACCAGTTGCCCGGAATCGCTCTGGCGCTCTCTTATTGAGCAATTTCCAAATTTCCCGAGCACTGGAACGCTGCCTTGCCCCCGAGCCCGGCTCTACCCAGGGAGGAACCCTGGCCAAGGCTGAGATCACTTGTGATCGCATATTTTCGACGGCGAAACTCCATAAGGATGGCAACAGTGTGGACTGCGTAAAAATCTTAAGTTTCGCGTCGCGAGGCTTAACCACACATTCAAGAGCTACGTCCGCCCTCTCGCTGCCCCCCTCCCATACCCCTCATTTCCTTGGGTGTCTTTTCCCATTCCACCTTTGGGGGTCCGGATTGCAGCCTAGGGCCCGCCGGGCGGAGTGGAGTAAGTCGATGCCCACGGCCCTGGCCTCCGGAGAAGGTCCGAACGGAGGAGCGGCTGAGCCGCACTCGCCCTGCCCTACCTGCGGGGCTCCGGGAGGTGGCGGCTCAGGAATACCCATCTTCAGCCACCCTGTGGCCGGTAGCACAGCAAGCAAGAACAGACGGAGGGCGAACGGCGTCAGCCGAGCGCCCTCCATTTTGGACTGGCCGGCGGCGGCTGGAGGCGGAGCGAGGAGGGCTGGGCCGGCTAAGGGGCGGGTCCGGGGCGGGTCCAGGGCGGGGGCGGAGCCGTTAGGGGGTGGGGTCTAAAAGAGTAGGACGAGGGAGAGGCTGGCCTGGGTAGCCGTGGGATTAGGCGAATTCTGGAGCTGGGGAAAGTGGAGCGCGCCCTGGCGTCGCCCCGTAGTGCCGAGGGGCGCAGTCAAGTAACAGGAGGTGCAATTTTGTCATTAGACCGGGGCTCTGTACTAGAGGCTTTCCCCACCTGAACGGTTGTATGCATGTTCGTTGCCATTTCTTTAAAATTAGTATTATAACTGTGTATGCACATAGCTGTATCTCTGTGTGTATATACATGTGCCCCTGCAGGGGTTTGCAGCCTACCTCAGGAAGGCCGCGGTGGCCCAGGATGCATATGAATGCTGTCCAACACAGAATTGTAAGTTTACTTATAACCTTTTTTTTTACTCATCAGTTTTTGTTAGTGTTTATGTATTTAATGTGTGGCCCAAGACAACTCTTCTTCCGGTGTGTCCCAGAGATGCCAAAATGTTGGACACCCCCGCAAAGTGAAAATATTGACAATAAATATATCCGAACAGTAGCCTTGACTGGTGTGGCTAGATTGGGCACTACTGGGCAAAGCGAAAGGTCACTGGTTCCGTTCCTGGTCAGGGCACAGGCCTGGGTTGTGGTTAATTTAAATCAGGGTGTGTGCAAGAGGTAACGGGTTGATGTTTCACTCTTACATGGATGTTTCCCACCCTCTCTGTCTCCCTTCCCCTCTCTGTGAAAATAAAATCTTTTTAAAAAACACTATTATACACATTAGTCTGTGCTGTTGTTCCGTCACTGGTAGTTTTTAAAGTTCCCTAAGTGATTTATTGTGCCAAGGTTGAGGGTCAATCATGAATTAAATGTTGAACATTGGGCAAATCACTGGAGGTGGCTTGGGAACAACACTCAGTTGGAAGCCTGGCCACCTGTGCTCTGGGGGCCTTTCTGGTCAGTTTCTTAATCTACAAAGTGAAGATTATAGACTCGTTTCCCTGACTCAGATTTTAAAAAAAAATGAAACCCTCTAAAGCAGAGAATGCCAAGAAATTCGGGCATTTCAGATTAATCAATATTGCTTATCGATTGAGAAGAACTTGGACACATTACCATTTAGGTAGAATAAGAAACATTTAGTCCTTTTTTTCATTTAGTCTTTTTTAAAAAATAAAATTTTTGATACGGAAAAGAGCACAAATCTCTGTTTCTGTCTTAGCCCTCTCCCACATATCAACCCCTTTACCCATGTTTACAAATGTAAACTACAAAATCGTTTAACTAACTCCTTGCCTACTATAACATATCTAATAATATTTTTAACTTGCAAGCTCCATGCACTCTTACATAAATAGTATGCATACATATGCAACCACTGGCCTTTGCATTCTGTTTCATATGGCAGCAATTTGAAAGGAACCTAGGCTCTGGCCTGGTAGCCCAACTGGTTAGAGCGCCCTCCTAATACACCAAGGCTGCAGGTTCCACCCCCTGTCAGGGCACATACAACATCCAAGCAATGAATGCATAAGTAAGTAAAACATCAAATTGATGTTTTTCTCTCTCTACCTTCTCTCTCACTTAAAAAACAAACAACAACAATCACCTAGAGGTCAGAACACATAACACGTATGGATGTGTATAACTTGAATTAGTGATACATGTATAAGATTTCAAAGTACATTGATATGAAAAAGCAGTTGGGGAAGGTGAGGGAGTCTGTACTTCCTGAAGAGTCCTCCCCATAGTCTGACCATCTGTTATCCTTTCACTTCTCTATCTCCTTAGCCTGCTCTGAGCTCCAGGAGGGCAGTGGCCAAAGGTTAAAATATGAAGCCTGTTTGAGCAGGGATTTGTTGGATAAATAAAGTCTAAGTTGTTGATACTATTTGATAATGAACGATTTTACTATTTTGTATGACATGGTTCTCTCTAGGCCACCAATTTGCTATCTGCAGGCATAATAACCATGGAATTTCTACTTAAAATGTCCCATCATTTGCAACAAACACTATTATCTACCACAACTCTGATGAGTTAAAACTTTAAACAACCTTGTTGCGGGGTTCCACTCACTTGTCATCTTTTGGAAGACTCAGCTTGGTATACTGAACCATTACATTAATCTGTAAACCTAAAGAGCAGAATTAAATTGGCAAATAAATCCATATTTGGTTCCTACCATCAGTTATTATGGTAGGCAATTTGTCCTTGTTAACTTTTTCATTTTTTTTATATCTATTGATTTTAGAGAGGGAGGGAGGGCAGGAGGGGGAGGGAGAGGCAGAGAAACATCAATCAGTTGCCCCCCACCAACATGCCCCTACCAAACCCCAGCAACTTTTTGGTGTGCAAATAATGCTCCAACCGACTGAGCTGCACTGGCCGGGACATGAACTTTGCTCTTTTGCATGGATTCACGTCCACTTGATTTCTGTAATTATTAAACCCGTCCAGAACAGTTCAGTCTGCCTGTAGAAATACAATCTACTTCTACACACATTAGATGCTTTATGTTCCTTGAAGATAATCTTTCATATAGAAGATATTCTAAAAATTTTTAATACCATAGAAAATAAAGTATATAATATATATAAAAACATATCTTTATTTTTACATGAAATGGCACTTTTTGACTTTAAACTTTGATAGATTTCCTTTTTCAGCAACAGATTTCATTATTTAATTACATAGTTCTCACAGTCCAAACTTAAATTTCTCTTTTTCTACCATTCAAAAGCAGGCTTGACACCAAGAGAAATCTGAAATATAATCTGGATCTGTTTCCAATTTCTGGGAAAAAGTGAGTCACAGCCTATTCCATTATTTTCCAAAATTTTTCAACGACATATGTTTGATCTTCCTGAAGACCTCTCAGAAAAGACAAAAGGGAGAGCAAGAAAGAAAGGTATCCTTTTTATGTTTCCAAAGCCATTTGCAAATTTTACCTCACTTTTCTTCTAAGATAATTTAAAACTGCTTTTACTGTAACCTTTATGTTTGTGTATTTAGATAGAAACTTCGTTACACCTGTGATGGTGAGTGATGCTTCTGGTCGGGGGAACAACTAATTCATGGAAATATCATCACTGTAGCAGCCAATATTCACTGTGTTAAACGTGTTGAGTGCTTTATGTATACTATTTAAACCTCACAGCAGCCTAATGATATGATTATAATTTACAATTCCACCTTTTATATAAAAATAGAGATTTAGAGAATTTAAGCTTTTTGCCCTGAGTTACAGGACAGGAAGTGATGCAACCACGGTTTTTAAGCCTGGCATTCTGAATGAACACATTCTATTGGGTCATAATAAAGGTAAAAGAAAAAAGTAAAAGTCGTATTCAGTTTGTTTTAATAAAAAGTATTATCAGCCCTGGCTGGTGGGGTTCAGTGGATTGAGTGCGGGCCTGTGAACCAAAGGATCATGGTTCGACTCCCAGTCAGGGCACATGCCTGGGTTGCAGGCCAGTTCCCAGTAGGGGACACACGAGAGGCAACCATACATTGATATTTCTCCCCCTCTCTTCTTCCCTTCCCCTCTAAAGATAAATAAATAAAATTTTAAAAAAGTATTATGAAATGTCCCATTTGTTGACTTTCTAAAAACACAAGCTGGGTTGAGAGAAATGGAGAAACGGAAAAGTGTAGATCTTTGCTTCCTACTTCACCACACCTGCAGCCAGAGACACCTGTTCCCTGCCTCCCCAGCTAACTAGTTCCAGAAACCTGAAAGCTGAAAGCGCGGAGATAGCTGTACCCAAGGATGTTAAAAAGCATACTGCTCATTAGTGTCTGAGAAAAATGCAATCAATAAAATGTTAATAAATATTATGTAAATAAGTCGGCAGCAACTTAGGAAATAATTGTCAGGACCTAAAAGTTCTGAGGTTTTGCCCTACTTTTAAATTAACAGGTTAGCTTGCCAGTTTCATGCATGCTGGTGGAAGATATGAGACCCCTTCCTTGGTTAGAGACAAGCAATAATTTATTAGTCACAGTACAAGCTGCAGGAGCACCGGTAAATCTGCATCATTTCTACAGTCAGATATGGAGTTATTGGAGGTTATAAGTATGTGGAAAATGACATAAAGGAGAATGATCAGCTTGTCCACGACAGTTTTGGTAATAAGCTTTGCACAGAAAGCCTCAACAGAGGCCCAAAATAGTTTAGAAGTCTTCTAAGTTAAAGAGTATTGATGAGAACCAGCGGAGATTCTGGGGCTGGAACCTATGTTTTTCACCACTAACGACCCAGCATCTACTGCTGTACCAGGTAGTCTCTGCCATAGACATGATTAGACAGTAAAAAACTCCCTATTAACCATCTTTATGGGCAGAAAACTGTACATTTAAGGCCCAAAGTTTTAGACTCCAGGGGACAACTTAACACTTATTAGGAAATCTCTAGTCCCAAGAACGCTGGAGTACGGGACATCGCCGTCGCTCTCCGGCTAGACAGAGGCGGTCTGAGAAGCGTGGAGAAAAGGGATCGCTCCGAGGCCCGCTCCGACACAAACAGGGATCAAAATCCTTTTCAGAGGCAATTAAAAAAAAAAAGACTCTATTGATTTATATTTAGAGAGAGGTGAAAGGAGCGAGAGAAACACAGGTGGCTGCGTCTCACGCGCCCCCCACTGGGGGCCTGGGGTACCACCCAGGAATTTGCCCCAAATGGGACTCCAAACCCCCCCCCCCGCGCGACCCCTCGGCTCGCAGGCGGACACCCAGTCTACTGAACCACATCAGCCGGGGACGTAGGGGTGCTTTTAAAGGACTGTATTCCGCACCACCTGCCTAGAGTGCCTCGGGATTTTCAAAAAGAGCCGCGCCGGGGACGGGGCCCAAGGGAACTGTGGACGGCGACCAATCAGGCCTTACCATGCGGCCGGGGGAAAGGGGCGGTGTCGCGGAGGGGGTGGCGTAGTAAGGCGTCGCGCCGACGGTGACGCGCGGCGTGGACGACGGGCTGCGCCTGTCAACCCCGGCGCTCACGCCTTGCGGAGGCGGAGCGGGCGCCATGGCGGTTCTGCTGGAGACCACTCTGGGCGACGTCGTCATCGACTTGTACACCGAGGAGCGGCCGCGCGGTGAGGCCCGCCCCGACAACCTCTTGCCCGGGTGGCGATCTTTTTTCTTCACTCTCCCTTCGCCGCCCCGTCCCCGACGTCGACTGGTTCCAGCGTCTGGGCTGCTGGTGCCGGCGACCCGGCGCTCACGAGCGGGCCTTGGTTAGAAAAGTTTTTGTGCGGACAGCCCTTTCCCCGTGTCTGGTGCGGGCCAGTCCGGTGGCGGGCCTTGTGGTCTTTAAATGTGCCTGTGCTGTGCCTGGCAGCGTATGCAGTTCCCACAAAGCTTTAGTGGCTTTACTGCGTTTTACTGGCGACAGGAGCACAACCAGTATTCCTTGGTGTGTAATCAGTGAGTCTGGGAGAAAGCAGGGAGGGTGTGCTTGGGTCAGTGAGTGTGGGCGTCCCACCTGGATGGAGGGCTCTGCGGGGGTGTGCACGGAACCTGGGCACACACTCAGCGATCGACGACTGTACAAGACTTTGCCAAGTCGTGGGATAGACACCTAGTCCTTGAGGATCTAATTTTCCATTGAGGGAAATCTGCGCTGGAACCCATTTAACTTTTTAAGTGTTGTAGAGGAAGAATGTCTAAGTTGCTATGGAAACTAGAAGAGGGAGTAATTCTTCCTGGCTGGGGGCGGGCAGTTGAAGCGCGCCAAGAATGCAGAACCCTTGTACGTGCTCTATCAAAGATGAGTGGAATTGAGGGTTTTCTTTGAGTTCGCTTGGAATTTTCTGGAAACAGCACGTAGTTTGGCGTGACTTGAAGGAATGGTATCTGACATGGATGGCAGCTGCTAGTCTGGTTGTGTATGTTAGATCGTGAATAGTCTTGTGTGCTCTACCGGTGACCAGAGGTTTTGAAGGTTTTAAGAAACAGCACTGAGGCGTAGCATACTTGTTTTAGGAAGATAATAGGCAGCACTACGGATAATGCATCAGAATAGGAACAATCTGGAGGCCAAGAGAGATCAGTTACAATTGGGGTCCTGCCCCCATGAAATGCAGAGTCTACCAAAGAGGATGAAACAAGCCGCGATGTTGTAGGAGTGCCCCCTGCTACCCCCACCCCCACCACTAACTACTCAACCACACACCTGTGCCTTTCACATACTGTTGCCTCTTCCCCACGTTTCTCCCCACTGGTGTCCTTTTGGCAGACTTCTTGCTTATTATTCATATCTCAGGGCAAGCATGGTATCCACTGTGTCTCTCCATTGTCTCTAAGCAGAGTTTGATCTGTTTCTTCCGCTGTCTCAGATCTTTTATAAATCACACAACACGTTTTGTTGAAACATTGGTCTGTGGTCCTGGAATTATTTGCAAGTCTTGTCCCCTCTCAAGAATATAAATTCCGGCCAAGATGGAGACGTAGGTGGAGGAACCACCTTGCCTCTGTGCACAACCAAATCTGAGAACAACTATTTTTAACAACAATCACAACCAAGCCACACGGAAAATAGACAATACGGAGCCCAAAGATATCTAAATGCTCAGCTAAACCGGTAAGAGAAGCGAAACCAGCAGCAGAGCAGGTTAGCAAGAAAAAATTCCCGGGTGGTGCGTGCAAGCAGCCGAAGGCGCTGATCGCGAGCTAGCTACGGGAGCGCACAGGGAAGAGGTGCGGCGGGCTGTCTGCGGTCCGTGGCGCGCATCTGCGCATCTGCATGCAGAGAAACCAGTGAGAAGGGAAGCTGCGCAGGCTCTCACAATTCCGGATAAACAAGATCAGGGCGAGTGTTGTGACTGGATGGGCTAGCGGAGAGGACCGCCATTGCTCCCTCTCTGACCACGCCTCCACACACAGCCTCACAAACCAGCGACCTGGGTCGCCCTGTCCTGGTAAACAACTAAGGCTTCGCTCCGCTTACTTAACAGCACGAATAGACCAAAAATGGCTCTAGGACAACTCAGAGCCCCAGAACCAATAGATCTAAGTGATGAAGAAATAGCCAGTCTTTCAGATGCACAGTTCAAAACACTGGTTATCAGGATCCTTACAGAACTGGTTGATTTTAGTCACAAATTAGAGAAACGTATGGAAGCTAAACTAATTGAAATGAATGGTAATACAAAGGAAACCAATAGTAATGGAAAGAAAATTGGGACTCAAATCAAGGGAATGGACCAGAAGGAAGAAAAAAATGATCAAACAGAAAAGAATGAAGAAATAAGAATTCAGAAAAATGAGGAGAAGCTTAGGAACCTCCAGGACATCTTTAAACGTTCCAACATCCGAATTATAGGGGTACCAGAAGGGGGAAAGGCACAGCCACCAGTGGAAAACTTATTTGAACAAATAATAAGGGAAAATTTCCCTAATCTGGCAAAGGAAATAGACTTCCAGGAAATCCAGGAAGCTCAGAGAGTCCCAAAGAAGTTGGACCCAAGAAGGAACACACCAAGGCACATCATCATTACATTAGCCAAGATTAAAATGAAGGAGAGAATCCTAGTAGCAGCAAGAGCTAAGGGGACAGTCACCTACCAAGGACTTCCCATCATACTGTCAGTTGATTTCTCAAAAGAGACCTTACAGGCAAGAAGGGGCTGGAAAGAGGTATTCCAAGTCATGAAAACCAAAGACCTACAACCAAGATTGCTCTACCCAGCAAAGTTTTCATTTAGAATGGAAGGACAGATAAAGTGCTTCTCAGATAGACCAAATTCAAGGAGTTCATCATCACCAAGCCCTTATGAAATGTTAAAGGGACTTACCTAAGAAAAAGAAGATAAAAAAGATGAACAGTGAAAGAACAGCAAACTCACAGTTATTAACAACCACACCTAAAACAAAAGCAAACTAAGAGGACAGCTAGATCAGGAGCAGAACCATAGAAATGAAGATCTCATGGAGGGTTAGCAACAGGGGAGTGGGAGGAGGAGAAGGGGGGAGAAGGTACAGAAAGTAAGTAGCATAGACAGTAGATAGAAAATAGATAGGGGGGAAGGTAAGAATAGTAGGGGAAATACAGAATCTAAAGAAGTTGAGACACGTGTTCATGAACTAAAGGGGGAAATGGGGGGGAGGGGTATGCAGGGTGGGAATAGAGCAAATGTAATGGCATAATCAATTAAAAAAAAAAAGAATATAGATTCCAAGAGAGCCTGTGCTTTAATAGTCTATCGCTGTATCCTGAGTGCCTTGTACAACGCCTGGCACTTCGAGGGCACACACTGGAAGTTCATGTTATTGATTGATCCATATAAATCATTGCATTAAGACATTTTGTGCAAGTGGTAGAAACTCAACTCAAACTGGCCGAAAGAAAGTAATTGATTGTCTCATGTTACGGGGAAAGTGTGGCTGTAGGGATGGCGGGATCCAGAGGTTCAAAGGATGTTACAGGGATGTATATTTATCATCCTTTGGTTTTGCTGTCCTCTAGTTTGTTTGCCCCTCATTATGTGGAGCAGCACCTGACAAATAGAAGGTCTCTTTCCCCAGGCTGTGAGGAACTAACTAAAGGGGGGATAGGGTTACCCACCTATTTACAGATACAGATGGACAAGTATGGCTTTTGCAGTTCCCTTAGAACACTAAAAACATAAGCCCACCCTGTTTGTATGTATTTGTGATTGGCTATCTACTTATATCTATAACTACTTGCTAATCCATAGTAAACATATCCAGATTTATTTTCCTTCCTCCTTCCCTTCCTCTCTTTCTTCCTTTCTTATTTCTCATTATAGAAAACGTAAGACATATCAGAAAGTAGAGTCATGCCAGTGAACCCTTGTGTTGATGACCAGTTTCATTTAGTAGCTGTCAACATACAACTAATATTGTTTCATTTATATTCCCATGTGCACTGGATTTTTTGGTAGTAAATTCTTAACATGGGATTTATTTAATCTCTAAGTACATCAATTTGTGTCTTAAAAGATACTTTAAAGAAGACTACATAACCACAAAATAATATCACATCTGAAAAAATTAGCAAATTTTCTTAGTATAATTTGTATTTTCTTAATGTCTTATAATCATTTAAAAAGTATTTGGTCATTTAAATTAGGTTCCAAGCAAGTGCCATATAGCTTATATTGGCTGATATATCTCTTAAATCTCTTAATCTATAGGTTCTCTCCCTCCCTTTTAAAAAATTAAGACTTTACGTTTAAAGTTTTTTAAAAATTTATTTATTTATCTTTAGAGGGGAAGGGAAGGAGAGAGGGAGAGAAATATCAGTGTATGGTTGCCTCTTGTACATTCCTTGCTGGGAACTGGCCTGCAACCCAGACATGTGCCCTGACTGGGAACCAAACTGCCATACTCTGGTTCACGGGCCCGCACTCAATCCACTGAGCTACAGCAGCCAGGAAGACTTTACTTTTTTGAGCAGTTTAAGGTTCATAGCTAAACCAAGGAGAAGATAGAGATTTCCCATTTACCCGCTACCCCCATACATGTGCTGCATCTCGTAATTGTCAGTATTTTCCTCCAGAGTTGTATATCTTCTGTACATTTATCTGTGGTATTTGTACCATGTGACATTATATTGATACATGTTGTCTGTTTTGCCAATCCAGTTCTTTTAAAAGCCTTCAGCGCGTCTTCTAATTTCTCCAGTTAGAGACAATCTCTTTTTTGAACTCTTGGGGTGTTTTTTAACCCACGTTTTACCATTTTACTATTTGAGGGGCAGAAATGGTATTTTCAGACATGGCCAGTATTGTCAGTAATTTTTCTTTTTTTTTCTTATAAAATCAATCAATCAGCTCTGGCTGGTGTGGCTCAGTGGATTGAGCCACACCTGCAAAACCTAAAGGTCACCAGTTAGATTCCCAATCTCGGGCACATGCCTGGGCTGCAGGCCAGGTCTCCAGTTGCGGGCATGTGAAAGACAACCACACCTTGATGTTTCTCTCCCTCACTTTCTCCCTTCTTTTCTTTCTCTCTAAAAGTAAATAAAATCTCTAAAGACTCAATCAATAAATAATTGCTTATCTCCGATAAGTGTCAGTTTCCTCCATTAGCTCAGATGCCAGAGAAATCTAAAGAAAAAAAAGATAATTAAAAATTTATTGCCCTTTTTTAGACTCACTGCCTTTTTTTATGGCTTTAGACCTATGTCCACTTTGGGGAGCTTTTGCGTGGTAATTTAGAAATTAAATTATACTAACTGTGCTTTAACTTAAAAATGTATTTGTGAACTACTGTGATAAATTCGTTATTTATTTTCTTTCAGCTTGCTTGAATTTTCTGAAGTTATGCAAGATAAAATATTACAATTATTGCCTTATTCACAATGTACAGGTGAGTTGGTGGATGTTAGTCAATGTCCTTTGTTATTGGAACCACCTAGCAAATTCTGTGAATTGATAAAGTCTGCTATGTATTACAGAGGGATTTTATCATACAAACTGGGGATCCTACAGGGACTGGCCGTGGAGGAGAGTCTGTTTTTGGGTAAGTTCTTTTATTTTTAAATGAGTAAAAATAGAATTACCTCTTTACAGTGTTAGCTAGCATATTTCAACCTACATTAAAAAAAAAATACCCACCTTGGCTGGTGTGGCTCAGTGGTTGAGTGCTGGCCTGTGAACTAAAAGGTCACCAGTTCGATTCCCAGACAGGGCACATGCCTGGGCTGTGGGCCAGGTCCCCAGTAGGGGCCATGCAAGAGGCAGGCACACTTTGATGTTTCTCTCCCTCTCTTTTTCTCTAACCTTCCCCTCTCTAAAAAATAAATAAACAAAAATTTTAAGAAAAATCCTCACCCAAGGATATGTTTTTTATTGATTTTTGAGAGAGGAAAGGGGAGTATAGAGAAAGACAAACATCGATCACTTGCCTCCCCTATTAAACGTGCAACCTAGGTATGTGCCCTGACTGGGAATCAAACCCACAACCTTTTCTGATATACAGAACAACATTCCAACCAACTAGGCCACCCAGCCAGGGCTCAATCTACATTTTACAATATGCTTCAGATTAGATTTTTTCCAAGTTCCCTAAATGCCTACAGCATAATAGAGGAATATTTTGAATCATACTGGTATTTCTATAAAGAAACGGTAGCCCTACATGTTACTAGTACTTCTGTATTTCGTGTTGAGAATACTCACATTGTGTTACCTTATTGTATATATTTTCAGTCAGCTGTATGGCGATCAAGCAAGGTTTTTCGATGTAGAAAAAGTGCCAAGAATTAAGCACAAGAAGAAAGGCACCGTGTCCATGGTGAACAATGGCAGTGATCAGCATGGATCTCAGGTTAGGAAGTGGGTGAGAAGATACACTTTGCTTTGAAAGGAAGGGCTGGGGTGGTCCCACAAAGTTATCTTCGGAAATTATCCAGTAAGGGGAAATTTTCAATTGAAGACGTTTTTGGAAGAAAAAAATTACACTCGTTTCAATATAAGAAAAATTATGTGACATCACAAAAAAAATTTTTAAGTGCAAAATTTGTGAGGAATTTAGAAAACACTGAAAAGTGCAACGAAGAAAGTAACCTTACCCCCAATCCCACCTTTCACAGATCATCACTGTTCACACCGTGCCCCTTGACCTTTTTGTATTTGTTACTTAGTTCAACGCAGGTCACGTGGAGCACTTGTCATTCATTGTCTTGTTTAGTGTTCACCGGAACCCCACTTGGGGTGGATGGGTCTCCTTTCTCACAGTTTCCTTGTGCGGAAACTGAGCCTTGCTTTGTCCAAGTATTTTTAACAATCGGAGCATCTGTGTGTGTTGACATTTTGTGTTAAGCTTTGTACTTTTACTTACTATTGCACTAGTAACAAGTGGGTAAGAGTCTATGCAGTGAGAGTCTTAATGTTGTGTATTTTTTGTCAGTCTGTAGCTAATTTCAGTTTGAATTATATACATGAGTGTATTTGTGTTCTTGGTTTTTCTTTATAGTTTCTTATTACCACAGGAGATAACCTAGATTACCTTGATGGTGTTCATACAGTGTTTGGTGAGGTGACAGAAGGCATGGACATAATTAAGAAAATCAACGAGACCTTCGTTGACAAGGATTTTGTACCATATCAAGATATCAGGTGTGCTTCCAATTTACTGTCTGAGTGTATCAGGATATTGTGGTGTTTGACAGGGTAGTGGTGGTGGCATGTGTAAAACTTCCTGTGGGTCATTCCAAAATGTGAATTAGTACAAGACTATAAGAATCTTTGTAATGAAAAAGAACTTTTATGTTTTTAAACTTGTACTGATTATTTATAATTGCCTATGTTGGAAGGAATTATTGAGCCTTTAATTTAGTTTTTTTTTAAATGCAGATTATTGAGAGATGTGGCAAAACTACTGAGATTTAGACTTTATGTTATTTTAGAGTAATGCAGAGTAATAAATACCAAACAATCAAAAACAGTGACACTAATTGTGACAGTCTAATAACATCCTTGTGCAATAAAATTTAGGAGCTTATGGCTTTTGTCTTTAGAGATACATAATAATATTTATAAAAAGTAAAATATAGATTCTGAAATAATGTATATGTAACATTTGACATGGATTTATTTTGTAAGGATTAATCATACAGTGATTTTAGATGATCCATTTGATGACCCTCCGGATTTATTAATTCCTGATCGGTCACCAGAACCGACTAGGGAACAACTGGATGTAAGTTGAGTCCTTTTGTGTTTGAATGTATACGCTTATTAATGCTTTGCAAAGCTTTTGCTTTTTAGCCTATTAAAACTTATTTCTTTGGAATGAATATTTTGCTTGATTAATTATTCTAGCATAAGTTTAGAGTTCTTTTTCTTTTCTATGGAGATGCTAATTTTTCTAGCTGTTTTTTTATTTCCCAGTATAGCGTCCTTCCTTCATTTTTGGTTCTACCAGAGGAGCCTTACTCTGGAAGCTGATAGGGATACTTCGGGAGAATGTTTTTCTTATCTCCTAACTCTAAGTAGGAATGTTTAACTTGTTTTTTAGGCTAAATTAAACTATCATCTTTTAAGGGAATTTTTCACTTGGACAATATTCTGAAGCCAAGCTGGACCCCAGAAATTTCTGTGGAATAATGCAGACTTTTCCCTTATATTTTGAAGAATATTTCTGCTTATGAGACTTTTTAAAGTTAAATTTATCTTTATAATTGGATTTGGTGCTTAATTTCTAAAATTGTTTATCTTCTGCATTCAGCACTTAGTTGGGTACCAGAAAGTTCCTGTATAACTGTGTATTTTGATTTAACAATAAATAAGAAGACTGGTCTGGCTGATGTAAAATTAATTTAATTTTCAGAGGTTTGTGAATGTCACATCTGTGAAACAAATGAAGTCATTCCAACACATTTGATAGAACTAAGAATAAAGCAAAATATCCCATTTTTAAAAGATTTTTCTGTTCTTTAAATATATACTTGAATACCTTATGCCTTACAGAGTGGTCGAATAGGAGCAGATGAAGAAATTGATGATTTCAAAGGAAGATCAGCTGAAGAAATAGAAGAGATAAAGGCAGAGAAAGAGGCCAAAACTCAAGCTATTCTATTAGAAATGGTGAGATAATTATCTTTGTTATTCAACAATATATTTAGTTATTCAGCAATATATTTATACATACTTACTGTTAGTTTGTCTATTCCTGGCTTTTTGATAATCTTAAAACATAAAAATTTAGCCAAAAATTTTTTTTAATTTTTTAATTTTTTTATTAAATATTATATAACATAATAACACATGTGAAAGTAAATAAACCTGATTCCATTATTAATATAATGACTTGGAATCAAGTCCCTTGAGAATCAAGTCCCTTGATTCCAAGTCCCTTTTGTCAGAATGGAAAGTAGATATTCAACTTACAAATATTAAGTGGATCTATTGCTGTACTCATCATTTTTATTTTTAATTAAAAAATCTTAAAGTTATTTTTAAAGGTTTTATTTATTTATTTTTAGAGAGAAGGTAGGGAGGAAGAGAGGGGGAGACACATCAATGTGTGATTGCCTCTTGAGCGCCCCCTACTGGGGATGTGGTCCCAAACCCAGGCATGTGCTCTGACTGCAATTGAACGGGCAACTCTTTGGTTCTCAGGCCGGCACTCAATCCACTTAGCCACATCAGCCAGGGTTACTCATCATTTTAAAAGAGTGTTTCTTGGAAGAAATTTTATGTATATCAATGAGTAATTTTTGTACAACTTAAGTATTGAAATTGAATAATAGAATAGTAGTTACAGGACTAAATAAACCTGAGTAGAATTGAGCACTCTAAAACACTCCTTCCCACCCTGGCCGGTGTAGCTCAGTGGATTGAGCAAGGGCTGCAAACCAAGGGGTCACCAGTTCGATTCCCAGTCAGGGCACATGCCTGGGTTGCAGGCCAGGTCCCCAGTGGGGGCACCTGAGAGGCAGCCACACATTGAAATTTCCCCCTTCCTGCTTTCCCCTCTCTAAAAAAAATAAAATCTTTAAAAAATAAAAATAAGTAAAACACTCCACTATATTACTAGTAATATGAAGTCATTTGGGGAACATTTGATAGCATATTTAGAATGGAAATTAAATAAAGGAATTGATTGATATTTTTGTGTATTTATAATTTAGGTGGGAGACCTACCTGATGCAGATATTAAACCTCCAGAAAATGTGCTGTTTGTGTGTAAATTGAATCCAGTGACCACAGATGAGGATCTGGAGATAATATTCTCAAGATTTGGGCCAATAAGAAGGTAATCTCTAGAATTAGTGAAAAGTTTTAGGAAAACTAGATATTAATTTGTGGTTTTCTGACGTGTCTGGTGAATCTATGAACTCGAGGTGAATTTTGTACTGGTGACTGTAGGGAAGAAAAATATGCATATGTGCGTAAGTATGTATAAAAATATGTACATGTACATATGCGTATATAGTTGAATGATTCTCCCACTTCCAACACATCTTCACAGGAGGTGAATGGAATAGTTTAAGTCTAGTTCTCAATGTCGTATTCTCAATAACCTTTGTTAATATTGAAAATATTTATCTCATTTATGTTCTTCTTAGATTTGCCAGCATCTATATCAAAAGTAATTTGAATTTACATTTTCCCGAATTTTTCTTTTGACTAATTTCCTCTACATTATTACTGCAAAAGTCTACAAAGCTAATATTTCTGTGAGAAAGGGGAATACTTAATTAAAAATATTATTTAATGTTTAGAATTCTATTTCATATTTTTTCTCCTTGATTCTTCTTGTTGAAAGAAAAATCTTTCTATAAACAATTACCCAACTTTACTCCTTCACCCATTTGCAAAATATCATATTTGTTTAGAAGTTTTCCATCCTGACTATCTGATAGGGAAGGTGAGGATTTTACCTTTATCACTAACCTTCCAGGTTCATTCTTCCCTCCTCCTGCTCTGGTTGTGGTAACTTTGGTGAGGTCATTGTTCAATATTTACGTCTTAATGGGCATGTAAATACCATGACAGCTGAACATAGGCTGTAATGTGGTTACTTTCCTGTCTCATTGAATGTAAAGTGAGACTAGGATACAGAAGGGAAGGGACAAGCGGCTGGTGTCAGCCCCACCTCCTTGTTCCTGTCACGTGCTTGTTAGGACGGATGTGTTCTGCAGAATAGTGTACTTGTGGCGTTAAATGTGAGCTTGGCTTATACTAAAATTCAAAACCTCCAAGGCTTATAAACTTACTTAATGTGTATAGATGTATAAATGTGCATACATTATTCTAACAGTAGCATTATACGCTATAATTTATCTGCATTTGGGAACTAGAAGTGAATTATGATTTAAAAATTTTTGTAGCAATAGTTTGCATTTGCCACAGGAAAATTAAATATTTTTATCTTACTCTTCCTTCAATTCTTTGGGAATTTTATTTATTTATTTATTTGTTTATTTATTTATGTATTTATAGAAAGAGGGGAAGGGAGGGAGAAAGATGGGTAGAGAAACATTCGTGTGTGGTTGCCTCTTGGGCACCCCTCACCAGGGACCTGGCCTGCAACCCAGGAATGTGCCCTGACTGGGATTCAAACCAGTGACCCTTTGGTTCATAGCCTGTGCTAATCTACTGAGCTACACCAGCCAGGGCTGGGAATTTAGAATTGTAGGTCTACATAGGACTTAGAGTGGAATTAGATCTGTAATTAGGGGGCTGGTGAACTTTATTTTTTAATTGTTATGGAAGAAATTTGAAAAAATAGTTCTCAGAATTTAACTGTGCCTTTTAATAACTGTCTTATTTTTTGTTCACTTTTGAAGAGTAAGAGTGAATCCTTTTTCATAAAGTCACTTTTTGCAAACTTTCAGTTGTGAAGTTATTCGAGACTGGAAGACAGGAGAATCCCTCTGTTATGCTTTTATTGAATTTGAAAAGGTAGGTCATGATATAGATCTATTAAGTTTGATATTCTTCTTCTTCTTATATGGTTTTAAAATATGACAAGTCACAGAACTTTTTCTAGTGTCTCAGATTAGAAAATTACTGTGCCCTTTCTTTAGGTACCAAAGAAAAATAACTTTATTATGTTCAAGCAGGGGATAAATTTAGCATCTTTTGATGTTAATATATGTACCTTTACATTAGGTTCAGGTACAGTCTGCATTCATTTATCTTTAAAGCTTTATAAAGTTTTAGGCAAAGTCCTTCCCATTTTGTAAATGTTTTTTAGTGCTATGTGGATAAATATATATGATTGAGTAAAGAAAGAGAACTGGACTGGGTATTAAGTTCTAGCTGTTAATCCAAGCTTTGTCACTGAACAGCTTGTATGTGGCATTTGGCAGTTTAGAGCTCTTCGTTCCAGGTGTTAACTTCCTTATAAACGAAACTTGAGTGTTGGATTAGATGGTCCCTTCTGGGTCTAAAGTAATAATGATAGGTTATGCTACTCAAGTAACTGTCTAGGCATTATGCTACTTGGCATGCATTTCCTCTTTACTCTATGAGGTAGGTACCATCCTCCTTCTCCAAGTAAGTTAACTGAGATGCATAGTGGTGGTTTATTTAAAATCATGCACTTTGTGAATGCCGTAGCTGGGATCTGAACTTCATATATATCTGACTCTACTCACATTGCTTTTTACCACTGTGCTAGTTTATGCAGCTTTGGACAGATGTGTGTCCAATTGCAGCTCAGTCTAAGTTATAGTGATTCTAAAGCATTCATTGAATGCCTCTTACATTTCAGTGTGATAAGTCCTAGGACTACAAGAGGAATAAAGGAGGGTTGGGAAGACAGACACCTACCAGATTTGACCTTGATACTGTCAGGGGTCCAGAAACGGTGTCTGCAGGGTGCCCCTGTGCTAGCAGGAAGGAGATCTCCGCCTTTGGTTTGCTAGGGTACCGCTTGTAGGCCTGCCAGTGTCATCTGTTGTTGACACTGTGGGATACGTTATTTATTTGCTCACAAATACAATTTCATGCCTTTTATAGCACATAGACTGCCTATATTTCTCAGTCTTCTGCATGAATATTCGTTTCCCATGAATATGCAGCTCAGTTCAACTTTAAAGAATCTACGAGTTCTTTTTCATGATTTACTGTTTCAGTTTTTGAGGTGGATCTTTTGTGATCTTTATTATTTCTTGAAAATCAGGCTAAGCTACATCATTCTGCTTTGTAAATCTCACGGCCAGTAGCCTCTTTGTAAGTGCTCATCATTTAGTCTGTATTTTTTCCATGTGTGACAAGTTCTGTATGTTTTGGATAATCTGAACCAAAAGTTTTTAAACTGAAGAGTCAACTACATACAGAAAATGTGTAGCTTGTGAGTAAATGGCTCGGCGAGTCACCAGAGTCAGTAGTACGTCCATGTGAACCATCACCTGGGCCCACGGGTAAAACGTTAGTAGAAAACCGGGATCGTGACCCCAGAAGCCCTTCTGCATGTCCTGCAGATAACTTCCCCGTCACTGCTGCTTCCGTCCTCATAGACTGGTTTTGTCTAGTTTTAAACTTGATACAAGTGGAAACGTGTACATTTTTGTTTCTAGCTTCACTTGCTCAGTGTTTTATGTGTAAGAGTTATACATGTTATTGCATGAAGCTCTTGTTAACTTTTCCTTTGTTAATTTTTATCAGCATGTCATATTTCACTGTGATAATGCTATGTGTGTGTGTGTGCACACATGAATTACATAGAACTTCTCTGGGCCCGCATCCCGTAATCAATTACAAAAATACTCCTTCCCTGAAACAAAGGAATAGTCATACACAGTGGGATAACTAAAGGCCATGGCCTCCCATTAGGTTAGGTTTTGCTGCCAGATGTATTTAATATCAGATTCATAAAAACATCTCTCAGTGTGAGTATGGGTGTTGACTAAAAGGGATTGTGACTTGTATAAGACAGTTGATAAGCATACATATGTATGTCCACAGCAGTCTGACAGCCTCAGTTCAAATCTTGGCCTCACCCTTGCCAACTGTGTGACCTTTGGCATTTCCGTACCTTTCTGAACTTCTCTTTTCTCTTTGAGAAAATGCAAGACAATAATAGATACCTCATATAGTTGTTTTCAGAGTTAACTGAAGTAATAGATAAAAAGTATTTAACAGCATTTGGTGCGTAATAAGCATTCAAATCTTTGTTGTAGTAACAGTAGACTGTTTGTATTCTCGGTATTGGTCCTAGCTACAGAAATCTTTTTCATAAAGATTTATGCTTAAGTTTTTGTAACTATTGCCAGGAAGAAGATTGTGAGAAAGCATTCTTCAAAATGGACAATGTACTTATAGATGACAGAAGAATACATGTGGATTTTAGCCAGTCTGTTGCAAAGGTTAAATGGAAAGGAAAAGGTATGTTGGTTTATTTTTTTTGTTTCAGTTTTATGTTTCCATGTTTGTGTGTGTGTGTATCTCCTTTGATTTAGTGTTGTTAATTAGGAGAAATGCTCTGTGATATAACTCTTACCATTTATGGTTTAATCCTCACCCAAGGGTATTTTTTCATTGCCTTAGGGAGGGAGGGAGGGAGGGAGGGAGGGAGGGAGGGAGGGAGGGAGGGAGGGAGGGAGGGAGGGGAAGAGAGAGAGAAACGTTGATGAGTTGCCCTCTCATGCACGCCCCAAATAGGGATTGAACCCACAACCTTTTGGTCTATAGGACAATACACCAGCCAACTGAGCCACACTGGCCAGGGCTATATATATATATATGAAGTTCCATATATATCTATGTCTGTATCTATTTATGTCGAATAAATTTGGCATGTCATACTTAAGGTTGAGTGTCGGGCATGCTGAAATAATATGGGGTTTTGATTTTTGATGCAATGTTTTTAATGATTTCATATTGATGAGTGGATAAAAAAGTTGTGGTACAAATAGAAGGCTTCACTTGGGCAGTTATTTACCATGTAATGCTAAATTTTACTGGGAATTCTAGGATTACATTCTTTTCTATAACAGTTTTCTTTGATTTTAATGATGTTGTACTCGGGAGGGACGTGCTGAATCGCTTGGTAGTTGTGTTACTTTGCGGAAGTTCGAGAACAGCGGAATTATTGACGGCTGGACTAGGCCAGGCCGGGGCAGTGGGAGCCTTGCCCTCCGTGGTAGGAGAGTGTCTTGGACTGAGGTGCCCTGTACTCGTATTCCTCCCACAAAGCCTTCCTACTGCTGGCGTACGTGACTAGATTTCCCAGGCACTCCTGTCTGTGTTGAGTGACTCGTGGAAACTAAGTTGAGGCACGAAGAGTGTTTTTTACATGTGATAAATGCAGCTGTGTGGATGAGAGAATGAAGTAAGTGCATTCAGGAACCCTGGGCTCACAGGTGTGTCCTGGTCCACGGGTACTGCCACACTGGTCTTCTCTGTGCCTCTCCCGGAGAGTTCATTGAAGTTGGCCCCTGGGGACATGTGTGAAACAGGTATATTGCAGGGCTTCGTTACAGGAAATTGGAGGTGTAGCATTGTGAAGTCATTTATCCAGCGTCAACAAACTGATGAGTTAAACAGGCCCTAAATCTAGTTTTTTCTCTCTCAATTCTATCTCTTCTTAACCTGTCCACCCACTGAAGAAATGATACCGCCTTCCTAAGTAGTTCAATGTAGTTTATTGACTTCTAAGTGAATTTCTTCGTGTGTTTTCTAAAGTAAAATTATCACCTAGGAGACAGGTGCTTCACTTTCACATATGCCATCTAAACTTTAGTTTGTTGTTAATCTCAGTTAATTTTGAGTGATTTTGTATGTTATGGATTCACATTTAATAAATGTGCGCTGTGTACCGTTCACAGTGCCAAGTAACTCCCATGCAGTCGTGTTTACTGAGCCCGGCGGCTCTGTGCAGGGTTGGAGTTGCTTTCAGTGTGGCAGTGAGGACAGTGAGTTGTAAAGGGTCAAAGTGCCTCCTCTGGGACCTGTCTCTGCAGTCAGGATAGGAATGGGGAATGCCTCGTTTTTTTGTCCATCGCTCTTTCCATTTCGCCACAGCCGCCGCCTCCACAGTGAAACTCCTGACACGCACAGCTGTCCTCGGTGATGGAGCGTTTGTTAGAGCTCCCACTATGGTGGGAAACCGGGAAGGGAAACATCCTCTGCTAGCCATTTCTGTTTCAGGAGCAATCCTGTCTTTGAGTCCCACCCCGCCCGCCCCTTTAGTTTCTATTTTCTCCTTTGTTTAAAGATCCTGACAACAGTCAAGATGCACGTAGGGTTGACAGCCAGAACCCCTCCCCGTGTACCTCCGATTCTTGTACGCTCAGTCTTGGACCTTCCACTGGAAGCGTTGCCTCGAGGTAGTTGAGGGGACAGGAGAGGCTGGGCAGGCGCAGGTCTGGGTGGCGGGCAGGTGCTGACCCTCCTCTGGTGCGAGGCTGGGCTGGAGAACAGAAGGGCTGCGTGGAGCTCCTGCTGCCGCTGCTCAGGAGTTAACAGTAGATCCTGTTCCTCTGGAGGGATTATTGTTTATTTTATTAGGGACACTCAAGAGGAATAAAAACAGCCTTAAGCAAGAATTTCAAGGCAAAGACCAGCTGTCTTCGGTGCTCTCACCAGCCCTCCCACCTCACCTCTCAGTGAGCTTCTGCACACACCCTGCCGTCCCTGCTTGCTGGCTGCTCTGTTCAAGATTTGGGGCAGGGTCTCTTCTGACAGGTCATGGGTCCTTAAAGTCTCACTTCTTCCAAACTTGTAAGCCTCTCAGATCTCAGACTTAAGTCCCAAACCCTTAGCTCCTTTGGACCTAATGTTCTCATGGACACAATGGCCCTACTTAAGTGCCGCACTGTTTTCCAGTGAAGGTCTGCACTGTCCTGGAGATTTGGAAGCATGGTGGTGTAATACGCACGCATTTCATTAGGTGGCAGCACATGCCCACCAGGTAAAGTAGTGTGGAGACCGAATTCCCGTAATTCTTTGGTTCTCAGACTTTTTTCTATCCCCTCATATATATGCCACTTCTAAAATAGCGCTTATATATTATACCTTTCATTAAGTAATTTTTGTTCTTGATTAAGGTGATTTTTCTTACTAAGTTTTTTTTTTCTCTAAACAGGTGGAAAATATACCAAGAGTGATTTCAAGGAGTATGAAAAGGAACAAGATAAACCATCCAACTTGGTCCTGAAAGATAAAGTGAAGCCCAAGCAGGAGTATCCTTCCCGAACAGTTAGTCAGTATATAGTCAACATCTGCTCTGTGTTATAAAAAGTCACCAAGGCTATCGAAAAAGTTCCTGAATCCAGGTGGTGTGTGAAGGACTCACTTGGTTTTCAGTATGTTCTCTATTGTATGGAGAAAGTTAGGGTTGAAATGAACCTTTAGCCTACTTCTTTTCTCTCCCTACTCTTAGGCTAAAGTTAACACTTATTGTCAGAAGATTTTTCAGGTAAGATTTAGATTTTCTCTATATAGTTATAATGTTTTAAATTCCTCATGGTCAGACATTTCTTTATTATAGCTAAGTTAAATCCTTTATGCTAGACTTTCTTCATATGTTTAACTTTGGAGAGATGAACATGTAGACATAAACATTCTGTTCTTTTACATAATTCGGTTGCTTCTTTCTGCTCAGTACATTGTCAGTCTAGCAATAGATACTCGTTGGGCTCCATGTGTACAAGAGCTGGCTTCTGTGGGGTGAAAGAGATCCACCGACTTGACCATCTTGTCTAGGTTCTTCCAAGTAGTAAGTTGAGACGAGTATGAAGCAAGGAAACATACTGTTCATATTACGTAATTTTGATTTTTGCATTGATATTCTCATTATAAACCTATCGCTGCACACACTGCAAAGCTTATTTCTTTGTGATTCTTTCTGTAAGTGGTTTCTTTGTTCTCCAGTTTCTGTTGGCGCTTTCAGGACTCTCTGTCCCTGCGCTGCAGAGGTGTTTCTCTTCCACGTAGTCGGAAAGATGAATACCCGGTTGACCTGTGACATACGCATTTTTAAAAAAATTTTATTTATTTATCTTTAGAGGGGAAGGGAAGGAGAGAGGGAGAGAAACATCAATGTATGGTTGCCTTTCATGCGTCCCCTGCTGGGAACTGGCCTGCAGGGAACCAGCCTGCAACCCAGGCATGTGCCCTGACTGGGAATCGAACCACAATCGAGTGGTTTGCAGGCCCGCGCTCAATCCACTGAGCTACACCAGCCAGGGCTGTGACATACTCATTTCAAAAAATGCGTTGGTCGGCTACAACACGTAAGGCACTGTGAGATGTTAGAGTGTGCGGAGTCTGCAGGCGCTCACACAGGCAGTGGGAGGAGAGGCTTTCACCTGCCCGCAGACCGGACAAGAGCTAAGAGTTAGTCTGAAAAGATGAACATTACGGGGGATATGGTTGAAATCTTAAAATCGTAAAAGGTACGGATCGAATACACATGAGATTTAGTTATCAAATCTTTAAAATTAAATTTAGGATAATTAGTAGTGACTGCAATGGAAGAAGGGGGGTGAGGGGACCAATAAAAGGAGATGCAGGTGTAGAATATAAAGTGGAAGGGGTGTCTTTTCCCCCACAGAAGTAGTTCAGGCTGAGAAAAAAGACTACATAGTATCAGTGTTTTAAATTCAAGGTGATCAATGACTAAGAGTGAAGAAAGGAAACTAGGCATGATTGAGAATAAATCTCCAGCCCAGTACCGTCCAGTAGGGCTTTCTGCAGTGATAGAAATCTCCCTCCACTGTCTTGTAGAGCTGCCGACCATGTGATTGGGCACATGATGGACTGAGGAACGACATTCAGAATTGTTTAATTTCATTTTAACAATCACATGTAGCTAATACTGAACAATGCCTGCTTTAGTGTTTTGAAGTTGATGCAGAAGAGACATGTTTTGGTGTAAACCACTGTAATTATTTTCAATCAGAATATTGAACAAGAAAAAGGAAATCCATGAGTCTGACCCTGTGGGATGGTCTTTATGTTCTGAATAATTCATAAGTTTCATTTTAGTGAGGCATTTATAATCTTGGGAACAATAATAGAGGGGGGATAAAACATGTTTGTAATATGTAAGATAAATATATTTCTCACATCATACTATATATTGCTTCTTTGTTACTATGGCGAGGAAAGGGGATTCAGAGAATAACCTAATATGCAGATAAGTTGTCTTAAGTCAGTTAAAAAGGCACACTTTATTCATCTTGAGAGAAAATAAAATTTCTATAAATATAGACTGTTGGTAGGAAGATTAAAAAATAGAAGTAGAAGCAAGTTTAACTTGGCTGCACTAGACCTCAGGGAAGAAATTGGGAAAAGAAGTCAAAGAGATCACAAATTAGTGTTTAATTCAAATGGTTTTGTAGAGATTTAACATCTTCTGGAGGTGTTGATCGTAGTGGTGAGTGGAAGACCGGGTAAGTGAGGAAGAAGACATACAACAAGTGTCCTGGTGGCATAACATCATCAACAAATACTTACTTGGTGTCGATTACATATTAAGATTAGCAGTGAACCATAGCCCCTGCTTACTTATACTTTTTCTTTTAAGTCCTCGCCTGAGGATATTATGTTTACTAGTTTTAGAGAAAGAGGGAGAGAAACACTGATCAGTCGACTCCTGTATGTGCCCTGATCGTGGATGGAGCCCACAACGTTTTGGTGTATGGCATGATGCTCCAGCCAACTGAGCCACCCGGTCAAGGCACACCTTATGTTTTGCAGTTGCAGTTGTGGGGGCTGGAGAACAGACATTAAGTAAATGCCATGAGTTAAGTAAATCTATAGGGTATTGCAAAGAAGTACGTTTGTGGGATATGGGATTTTTAATAGAGGCAAAGGTCAGAGAAGACCCTCAATAACACTAAAAGGAGTGACATTAAAGCTGCAACTTGGATATGGGGGAGAGGAGGGCTGAGGTGGGGTGCTGTTTAACTGTGCTCTGTCATTTAAGAAACACAGTTTATGTCTTTTTAAATATATTTTATTGATTATGCCATTACAGTTGTTCTATTCCCCCCTTCATTCCCCTTCACCCTGCACACCCCTCTCCCCACCATCCCCCCTTTAGTTTATGACCACCTGCCTCAAGTTCTTTAGATTCTATATTTCCCCTACTATTCTTGCCCTCTCCCCTATCTATTTTCTACCTACTGTCTATACTACTTATTTTCTGTACCTTCTCCCTCCTTCTCCCACTCCCCTGTTGCTAACCCTCCATGTGATATTCATTTCTATGGTTCTGCTCCTGATCTAGCTGTCCTCTTAGTTTGCTTTTGTTTTAGATGTGGTTGTTAATAACTGTGAGCTGGCTGTCCTTTCATTGTTCATCTTTTTTATCTTCTTTTTCTTAGATAAGTCCCTTTAACATTTCATATAATAAGGGCTTGGTGATGATGAACTCCTTGAATTTGATCTTGCCTGAGAAGCACTTTATCTGCCCTTCCATTCTAATTGAAAGCTTTGCTGGATAGAGCAATCTTGGTTGTAGGTCTTTGGATTTCATGACTTGGGATACTTCTTTCCAGCCCCTTCTTGCCTGTAAGGTCTCTTTTGAGAAATGAGCTGACAGTCTGATGGGAACTCCTTTGTAGGTGACTGTCCCCTTAGCTCTTGCTGCTTTTTAAATCTTGGCTAATGTAATGATGATGTGCCTTGGTGTGTTCCTCCTTGGGCCCAACTTGTTTGGGACTCTCCGAGCTTCCTGGATTTCCTGGAAGTCAATTTCCTTTGCCAGATTGGGGAAGTTCTCCTTTATTATTTGTTCAAATAAGTTTTCCACTTGTTGCTGTTCCTCTTCCCCTTCTGGTTCCCCTATAATTCAGATGTTGGAGCATTTAAAGATGTCCTGGAGGTTCCTAAGCCTCTCCTCATTTTTTTGAATTCTTGTTTCTTCATCCTTTTCTGTTTGGTCATTTTTTTCTTCCTTCTGGTCCACTCCCTTGATTTGAATCCCAGTTTCCTTTCCATCACTGTTGGTTTCCTGTGCATTTCCCTTCATTTCACTCAGGTTAGCCTTCATATGTTCCTCTAATTTGTGACTAAAATCAACCAGTTCTGTGAGTATCCTGGTCACCCGTGTTTTGAACTGTGCATCTGAAAGTTTGGCTAGTTCTTGGTCACTTAGAGTTATGGGCTCTGGGGCTTTGAGTTCTTCTTGAGCCATGTTTTGGTCTGTTTGCGCCTGTTATGTATGAGGGGCGGAGCCTTAGGTGTTCACCTGGGTGGAGCCACCCAGGTAGCTTGGTTGTGATGCTGTATGTGGGGCGTGGGGTTCAAGAGGGGCAATGGCAGTCCCCTCTGCTGCCTCCCGCTGCTGGGGCCAGTATGGTCTGTCTCACTGCTCGCTCCTTTGCTGGTTTATCTATCTGCACACGAATGTGTGACCGTGGTCAGCCCTCAGTGAGTCTACGGCCTTGTGCTGTCACTGGGTCTGCCCCTTGCTACCCACACCTGGGATCCACCCACGGCTGCCTCCTCCCCTGGGTCGGGCTATCTTTCCTGTCCGACCCTGCTCTGCTGCTGGCTCCACCCCTCTTACCAGTCTGGCTGAAGGGTTCAGTGTTGTTGGACTTCTGTATAGTTCAATTTTCTGTGTTTTGGCTGCATTTTTTGTTACTAAAACTTTGTTGTCTTTAAACTTGGTTGTGTGAGGAGGTACAGTGTTTCCACCCACGCCTCCATCTTGGCGGAAGTCCACTACAGTTTATGTCTTCATCCAGCACAACCCAAATATAATCATTCACATGCACCCATATTCTTCTTCAATGCCATGCAGTCTATTTCCTAGTCTATGTTATTAGAAAAATGCTGGCTGCAACCCACTAAATGGAGTTTGCACTCCATTGAAGGATTGTTACCAGCATGTTGAGGTACACCTCTCTCTCTCTCTCTTTTTTTTAAAGATTTTTATTTATCAATTTTTTAAAAGATTTAATTTATTTTTAGAGGGAGGGGAAGGGAGGAAGAAAGAGGGAGAAAAACATCAATTTGTGGTTGCCTCTCATGCGCCTCTTATTGGTGACCTGGCCTGCAAACCAGGCATGTGCCCTAGACTAGGACCAAACCAGCGACCCTCTGATTTACAGGCCAGTGCTCAGTCCACTGAGCTGCACCAGGCAGGGCACGGAACACCTCTCTTAAAGCCATTTGCACAGAGAGAGAAGCATGTGAAATGCATCACACTAAGGTGAAATCACAGGCAAGAACTAGTGAATTTGTATCTGAGAAAGCAGATCCAGGAGCTACTCTGCCAACAGTGTGACGCAGGGTGACATAGTGTAAAGGAGAAAAGAAGTCCGAGATGATACAGTAATAATAGGGTAGTACAGGCTGACAAGCCGTCTTCAGCCATCTTTTGAACAGCAAAGAGGTGCAGTGTTTTTCCCGCGGTTGGTCTTAGCAGAGGTGTGTCCTCCCTGAGGACAGCGTACGCCGTGGAGGTGTGACACCAGACGTGCAACTGTCTCCGAGGGAAGTGTGTCTGCGAGTCTCTGCCCCCTCTCCACTGAAAGAACCCTGCGTGTTGGGCTTCCTCATAAGCTTTCCTTTGAAAACCGCTATTCTAGCCTTCCCCAAAATCTGTTTTAGAGATTGAGATTATTGTCAGCAGAGGTTAGTGTAGTTTTACATTTCCCCTTACTGGAAGACATGGTTTAGTTTTGTTTATATTAGAGAAGATATTTGTCTCTGAATTAAAACATTGTCACAATTTTTACAACTTTTATGCAAGATTTAAAAAATTCACTCATCATCCTACTATCTAGAAAACTGGTATTTATTTCTCCTCGTTCCTGGCAAGCCTTAATCTTTTATAAAGTTTTGTGAGGTTATAATCACCATATGATATGTATGGTTTTTGCTTTAAGGTTTTTTCACTTTTAATTTTTTATAAACACCGTCCCAGGTTTTTTCATAGCATTCATTCCTCATTGTTAATAACTTCTTTTATAAAGTAATTATCATGTTGAAGTACTAAAATATAATTAAGTATATATTTATTACTAGGCTTTTTGTTGTTCCCAGTTAAATATAAAAAATAATCCAATCCCAAAGAACCTGTGCATCCCAACATTCATAGCAGCACAATTTACAATAGCCAAGTGCTGGAAGCAACCTAAGTGCCCATCAATAAATGAATGGATCAAAAAACTGTGGTAGCTCTGACTGGTGTGGCTCAGTGGACTGAGTGTTGGCTTGTGACCCAAGGGGTCACTGGTTCGATTCCTGGGCAGGGCACATGCCTGGGTTGTGGGCCGGGTTCCCTGGTGTAGGGCCTGTGAGAGGCAGTCACACATTGATGTTTCTCTCCCTCTCTTTCTCCCTCCCTTCCCCTCTGTCTAAAAATAAATAAATAAAATATTTTAGAAAAACTGTGGTACATTTCACAATGGAATATTACGTAACAGAAAGAAAGAATGAGCTCCTACCCTTTGCAACAGCATGGATGGAACTGGAGAGCATTATGCTGAGTGAAATAAGCCAGGCGGTGAGGAACAAACACCATATAATCTCACCTTTAAGTGGAACCTAATCAACAAAACAAATGAGCAAGCAAAATATAACCAGGCACGTTGAAATTAAAAACAATCTGACAGTAACCAGAGGGGACATGGGAGGGGGTAATGGGGGGAAAGGTTTTCAGGAACAACTATGAAGGACACATGGACAAAACCCAAGGGGGTGTGGAAGCAGGGGGGAAGTGGTCGGGGGTAAATGCAGACAACTGTATTTAAACAGTAAAATAAATTTTAAAATAATCCATTATGTAAGCCTTCATTCAACTTGATTATTAAATAAATTCTTGCTTGAATCTAAGCATGACAACCATGGATACACATTGCTAAGTTTCCTTCTATAGGGTTGAACTAATTTACTCTTCAGAAGAAGAGTCACATGAATGTACTTTTTATATAGCTTTTCTGGCATTGGAGTTTGTATTATCTTAATTTTTTTGTTGTTAAACATGTCATTATTGACAAATGTTTTCGTATTTTTTTTAGCTTCTTGTATTTCATTTGTGGATACATAGTTTTTTCCCCCCACCATATTTTTGTCCACTTACCAGTTCTTAGCTGCCTGAGTACAGGCAAGGTTCTTTCCATGTTTTTCTGACTGTGTAATGGAAATGTATGAGTCTGTTTTGTTTTAGAAATAAACTATGCTTGTAAGATGCTCTTCCTTTAATAAATTACCTTTAACGTCTTGGTCTCCTTTGCTCACCAGACTCTTAGGTTTTTGATGTGTTCCTGGTGTCAGTTCTCATCTTTGCCTTAACTAGCTGTTGCAGTGCAAAATACGACCTCATCCTGGATGAGCAGGCGGAAGACTCAAAGTCAAGTCACTCCCACACCAGTAAAAAACACAAGAAGAAAACTCGCCACTGCTCTGATGAAAAAGAAGATGAGGACTACCTGCCAATCAAAAATACTAATCAGGTACTTCCAGTGTCTAGACTCAGCTGTGGAGAAATAAATGTTTTATCCCTTTGTGAATTACATTTTTGTGATGGTCATGTTCTATGTCTAAAGTGTAGAATGGTTTCAGTAGGGAAATGAACTTCAGTTTTCAAGAATATACATCACAGATTATGAAAGATTGCTTTTGAATTAACTTGGTATATAACTCCACATCGTGAAGCAAGCAGTTTCCATACCCCCTGTGGGACACTCATTTGTTCCTGTTGAAGGCAAGCGTGGTTACACCAGAACAGTTCTCACTTACCGTTTTATCACCAGTGTTACGTACAGCACTTAACAGCTCGGGAGGGCTTAGGACCTGTGAGACACTTACTGTTTCCTTTTATATTGTGTATATGAAATAAAAACAGCACTCATAATTAACTTGATAATCCCAAAAGCTTTTTTTAAATATATATTTTATTGATTATGCCATTACAGTTGTTCTATTTCCTCCCTTCATTCCCCTCCACCCTGCACACCCCTCCCCCTGCCATCCCCCCTTTAGTTTATGACCACCTGTCTTAAGTTCTTTAGATTCTATTCCATACTATTCTTGCCCTCCCCCTATCTATTTTCTACCAACCATCTATGCTATTATTTTCTGTACCTTCTCCCCCCTTCTCCTCCCACTCCCCTGTTGCTAACCCTCCATGTGATATTCATTTCTATGGTTCTGCTCCTGATCTAGCTGTCTTCTTAGTTTGCTTTTGTTTTAGGTGTGGTTGTTAATAACTGTGAGTTGGCTGTCCTTTCACTGTTCATCTTTTTTATCTTCTTTTTCTTAGATAAGTCCCTTTAACATTTCATATAATAAGGGCTTGGTGATGATGAACTCCTTGAACTTGATCTTGCCTGAGAAGCACTTTATCTGCCCTTCCATTCTAAATGAAAACTTTGCTGGATAGAGCAATCTTGGTTGTAGGTCTTTGGATTTCATGACTTGGAATACTTCTTTCCAGCCCCTTCTTGCCTGTAAGGTCTCTTTTGAGAAATCTGCTGACAGTCTGATGGGAACTCCTTTGTAGGTGACTGTCCCCTTATCTCTTACTGCTTCCAGGATCCTCTCCTTCATTTTAATCTTGGCTAATGTAATGATGATGTGCCTTATTGTGTTCCTTCTTGGGTCCAACTTGTTTGGGACTCTCTGAGCTTCCTGGATTTCCTGGAAGTCAATTTCCTTTGCCAGATTGGGGAAGTTCTCCTTTATTATTTGTTCAAATAAGGTTTCCACTTGTTGCTGTTCCTCTTCCCCTTCTGGTACCCCTATAATTCGGATGTTGGAGCGTTTAAAGATGTCCTGGAGGTTCCTAAGCCTCTCCTCATTTTTTTGAATTCTTGTTTCTTCATCCTTTTCTGTTTGGTCATTTTTTTCTTCCTTCTGGTCCACTCCCTTGATTTGAGTCCCAGTTTCCTTTCCATCACTGTTGGTTTCCTGTGCATTTCCCTTCATTTCACTCAGTTTAGCCTTCATATGTTCCTCTAATTTGTGACTAAAATCAGCCAGTTCAGTGAGCATCCTGATCACCAGTGTTTTGAACTGTGCGTCTGAAAGTTTGGGTATTTCTTGGTTGCTTAGAGTTAATGGGCTCTGGGGCTTTGAGTTCTTCTTGAGCCATAATATTTTGCTCTGTTCACACGCATTAAGTATGAGGAGTGGAGTGGAGCCTTAGGTGTTCACCAGGGTAGGGCCACCCAGGTCACTGGGTTGTGATGCTGTATGTGGGGGCGGGGTCAGAGAGGGGCAATGGCGGTCCCCTCTGCTGCTTCCTGCTGCTGGGGCCTGCGAGGTCTGTCTCACTGCTCGCTCCTTCGCTGGTTTATCTGCGCGTGAATGTGTGACCGTGGTCAGCCTGCCGCCTTGTGCCCTCAGTGGGTCCGCCCACTGCTACTCCACACCTGAGATCTGCCCTCGGCTGCCTGTGTGCCTGGTCGCGTGCCCGGGACAGTCCGGTGGATCTTTCCTACCTGACCCCACTCTGTTGCTGGCTCTGCCCCTGTTACTGGTCTGGCTGAAAGGTTCATTGTTGTCAGACTTCTGTATAGGTCAATTTTCTGTGGTTTGGCCGCATTTTTGTTGCTAAAACTTTGTTGTTTTTAAACTTGGTTGTGGGAGAAGGCACAGTGTTTCCACCTACACCTCCATCTTAGCAGAAGTCCCCCCTCCTCCCCCCCGCAAAGAAATATGTAAATAATGATTTTGATTGCCTGGCCAGTGTGGCTCTTTTGGAGCATCTGCTGTAGACCAAAGGATCACAGGTTTGATTTCTGGTTAGAGCACATACCCAGGTTGCAGGTTCAATCCCTATTCAGGGCACATATGAGAAGGCAACCATTCGATATTTCTCTCTAACATAGATGTTTCTTTCTCTCCTCTCTTTCTCTTCCCCTTCCTCTATAACAGAAATTTTTTAAAAAGGACCTTGGGTGAACATTAAAAAAAATAATGATTTTGATAAAAACATATTAGCCTCGTCTAAAAAAGAAAATTTTGTTTTGAAGAGTTAGAGAGGAGCTCTTATAAAGTAAACATTTTAAAAATAATCACTCAGACCAAAGAATCTAGCATCTATTTTATTTTCTTTTTCAACTGACTTGTCTGAAACCTCTTCCAGCTCTGTTATTTAAATGATGTCTTCTTTATAGGGTTCTTTTTTTTTTTTTTTTTAGTAAACTAATTAATGAAGTCTTTCTTGGTTGGTTTATTTAAGTGGTTTTTTTTCATGTATTTTACTGATTATGCTATTACAGTTGTCCCAGTGTTTTCCCCTTTGCCTACCTCCACCCAGTAATCCCTATTGCCTCCAGTAGTCCCCCTCTTAGTTCATGTCCATGGGTCGTACATATAAGTTCTTTGGCTAGTCCATTTCCTATACCATTCTTAATTTCCCCTGTCTCTTTTGTACCCACCAATTTGTACTTCTTAATCTCTGTACCTTCCCCCTCCAAGCTGATAACTCTCCGCAAGATCTCCATATCTGCTTCTGTTATGCTTGTTGGCTTAGGTTGTTTTTTTAGATTGATAGTTGTGAATTTGTTGCCATTTTGATGTTTATAGTTTTGATCTTACTTTCTTATATAGGTCCCTTTAATATTTCACATAATAACAGCTTGGTGTTGATGAACTCCTTTAGCTTTACCTTGTCTGGGAAGTACTTTATCTGCCCTTCAATTCTAGATGATATCTTTTCTTTGCTGGGTAGAGTCATCTAGGTTGGAGGTACTTGCTTTTTATCACTTTGAATACTTCTTGCCAGGAACTTCTAGCCTGCAAAGTATTTTTTGAGAAGTCAGCTGATAGTCTTATGGGAACTCCTTTGTAGGTAACTCTGCTTTGCTCTTGCTGCTTTTAAGATTCTCTCTATAGCTTTAACCTTTGACATTTTGATTATGATGTGTCTTGGTGTGGTTCTCTTTGGGTCCAACTTATTTGGGACTCTCTCAGCTTCCTAGAGTTGTATGTCTATTTCTTCCACCAAATTAGGGAAGTTCTCCATTATTTTTTTCAAATAAGCTTTAAATTTATTGCTCTTTTTCTTCTTCTGGCATCCCTCTGATTCAGGTGTTGGTATGTTTGGAGATGTCCCAGAGTCATCTTATTTTATTCTCATTTTTTTGAATTCTTTTTTCTTCTTGTTCTGATTGAATGCTTTATTTTCTCTCTTTTTGGTTCCCAGTAGATTTTTCTTCATTTCACTTAATGCAACCTTCATTTCCACCTGGGTCTTTTTTACGCTGTTGCAGTACCCAATGATTTCTTTAACCATCCTGATCACTAGTGTTTTGAACTCTGCATCTGATAGGTTGCTTATCTCCATTTCATTTAGTTCTTTTCCTGGAGTTTTGTTCTGTTCTTCTATTTGGGCCGTATTTCTTTGTCTCCTCCATTTGGCAGGCTCCCTGTGTTTGTTCCTGTGTGTTGGGTGGAGGTGCTTTGACTCCCTGTCTTCGTGTTGCGGCCCATTGTAGAAAAGGCACCTGTGTGGTTGAGTGTGCCTTCTTAACATCCTTGGTTCTCAGATTTCCACGCAGATCGGTTTTCTGACAAATCTGGGCAATATTTGTTTTGAAGTCTAGTTATAATTTTTGCTGAAGTTGTGTGCGGAGGCGAAGCATGTTTACCTACAGCTTCATCTTGACTGGAAGTCTGTATAGGGTTGTTAGGGGAATTTTGGGCGCATCAGTTATGGGTCCACATTTTGGGGGAGTTGAAGGAGGGAGGTAGAAAGGTAACCACACATAATCAAAACTTTTGGTATTAGAGTTTTGCTCTAAAGACCTGTTCTAATTTCGGCTGGACAGTTTCAGTTCCTTGTTTTTGGATTTGATCCTTCAGTGCAGCTGAAATAGTAGATACAAAGCAATGAGATTGACAAGAAAAATGATAATATCTTTTTCTCAATTATTTTTGCTTTTGAATGAACAAAATTTCTGGCATTAGTGGTAGTGTTCAAATTTGAGCTGTTACAACCACTGGACAACCACTGGCTAATGGTGGACTTGTCTAAATTTTGTTAATTGATAGTGATTTTATGATCTATTTCTAATTTTTTATTACTTTGACAGGATATCTACAGAGAAATGGGGTTTGGTCACTATGAAGAAGAAGAAAACTGTCGGGAAAAACAAAAGAGCGAAAAGAAAGACCGACCTCAAAACCGAAGTCGCAGCCGATCTCGAGAAAGGGATGGCCACTACAGTAATAGTCACAAATCCAAATACCAAACAGATCCCTATGAAAGAGAAAGGAGTAAAAAGAGAGACCGAAGCAGGAGTCCCAAGAAATCCAAAGATAAAGAAAAATCTAAGTACAGATGAAAATGAAGAATCAGATAGGAGTGGCTAAAATATTTACTCATCTAACTGAGAGTAATAGATGTTCAGAATTTGTGTCGAAGCAGTTAAAGACTGTGCTTGTTTTTTTCCACATTCTCATTATGTTTCTTTTTATATTAATATTGATTTATAGGGCACAGGAAGACAATAAAGAGTTGAACGTTTTCTTTGTATAATTTTTTGCACTAATGCTGTTGTTATACATAAATAGTAGTCTCCATTTTTCGAGCCTTTCACATCTTCCACCTTTTAAAATGAAGTATTTCATACTTACAAAAGCAAACACCATTATATAAGGTATAGAAAACAATATCTGTGTACCCATCAGCCAGCTTGGGAAATGAATATCCCCTGCATTTTAGAAGTCACTTATGTGCCCTCTCCTTCTCAGGTAGTAATTATCATGAATTTTGTGTTTGTTATTCTTTTGCTTGTTATAGTTTATACATACAGTCATATGTATCCCTAAACAAAATGGTAAGTTTTGTATGGTTTTGAACTTACATAAATGATACAATGTATGCTTACTTCTGTGACTTGCTTTATTCAACTTAGTATAGTACTTTTTGAGAGTCACTCATTTTTATTGCCATATAGTTTTACGAAGTCTGTCTGGAAAAAGTCCAGGCTTTGTTAATAATAACAAGAATGGTTTGTGCAGCATTGACATTGATGTAACCTGGCAGCCAAGGAGAGTGGACTGGAATGCGCATGTGTGAACAGTGATGACTTCACTGTACCAGTCAGTGGGAGTGGTAGATGCCATTGAGTGAGCGTGTGTACTGTGTGGCTGTTGCATTCAAAATGACTGAGTAGAGCAACAAATCTGCATCCAATTTTGTGTTAAGCTTGAACATTCCTCCACGGGAACTATTTGGATGATTCAGAAGGCCACAGCTATGGGCAACTAACTGGTGATTGGCAGCTTCATCACAACATCACACTCACTCATACATCATGTGTTTCACAGTTTTTTGATGAAACATCAAATCACCCAGCTGACTCAGCCCCCCTATAGACCAGATTTGGCGTCCTGTGACTTCTGGCTTTTCCCCAAACTGAAATCACCTTTGAAAGGGAAGAGATTTCAGACTGTCAGTGAGATTCAGGAAAATAGGGCAACTGATGGCAATCAGCAGAACTTTTTGAGGTCCCAAGATGCCTACTTTGAAGGGGACTGAGGCGTCACTGCCCTACGTACAATGTTTCTTGTATCTTCTTCAATCAGTGTCTCTTTTTTTCATATTGTATGGCTGGATACCCTCTGGACAGTCCTCGTGTGAACAGACCAGTTTATCTGTTCTGTGGATGGGCATTTGGGGTTGGTTGGTTGGTTGGTTGGTTTTGCTATTGCAAGCAATGCTGCTATGAACAATGTATATCTAGGAGCGATACTGCTTGGTCATGTAGTATGGATATCTTCATTTCATAAGATAACGCCAATCGTATTCTACAGTGGCTGTACCACTTTATACTCTACCAGCATTATGTTATCTTTGTTTCACATTACCTCTAACACTTCTTAATTTTAGACTTTTTAATTTTGCCAGTGTAGTGGATGTTAAGTGGTATTTATTGTGGTGTCGAGCCAGAAAACTGTTATCTTTGTTCTTCTAAATGTCATGTGTTCTTTTGCCCTGGGTGCTTTTAAGTTTTTGATTTTTAAGCAATTTGATTATGGTGTGCTTGTAATTTTTTTCATGTTTCTTCTGCTGGGGCTATTTACCTGTGGTTTTATGGTTTTTATCAAATTTGGAAAATTTTTGGTTATTCAATTATTTTTTGTCTCTTCTCTCCTTTACCTCTGGGACTCCAATTGTATGTTAGACCACATTATATTGTCTAGCAGTCTGAGTTTTTTTTTAAGTCTTTTTTTCTGTTTGTATGTCAAATTGGACAGTTTTCCATCGGCAAGTCATGAGGTTCGTTAGTCTTCTCTCCTGGAATATCTAATCTGTTAATCCCACTATATTTTTACTCTTTAGAAGTTTTGTTTTGGTCTTTTATGACTTCCATGTCTTTCCTTAACATGCTCATGCATTTTTCTGTTCTCTTTTTAACACCTGGAGTATATTTATAATGGCTGCCTAAAGGCTCTTGAGTGTCCATTCTGTCATCTGTGTCATTTCTGGTCTCCGTTGGTTGAATCCCCTTCCCCCGCCACCATTATTGGGTTATAATTTCCTTCTTTGCATGCCTGGTGATTTTTGAATTTTGTTGAATGCTGGATTTTTTTTATGTTTGTTTAAATAAGTTACTTGGGAGCAGTTTGATCCTTTCATAGCTTTCTTTTAAGCTTGATGAAGCAGGACTAGAACAGTCTTTAGGGTTAATTTGGCCCACTGTTTAGGGTACCCTTCTGAATAAGCTTTTCTAAGCCTGATCTCGTATGAGATTTCCTCACTCTGGCTATGGGGAATGAAAACTGTTCTAAGCCCTGTATCAACTCACAACCTGTACCACCTATTCCTACCTGGTGGTTTTCTCCCACCCTTGGGTAGTATCCTCATGTACAAACACTGACTAGTGTTCAGTTGAAGATTCAGGGGAACCCTCTGTAGATCTGGAACTCTTCGTCTGGAGCTCCCTTCTCTCTCCAATACTGTGCCCTACAAACTTGATCGTGGCTCCTAAGTTCTCTACCCCTGGAGAGTCCCAGGCTCTTTGAATTCCCGTCCTTACCCCAGGGCTACAGCCAGGAAACTATGCACTAAGCTCAGGCGGTGGTAGCACTGGTCTTTTCCCTTCCTTCAGGAGTCACTGTCTTGCACTAGCTATTGTCCAATGTTTGAAAAACTTTGTTGCCTACGTACTGTACATGTGTTTAGTGGGGGAAGGGAATCCTGTCCCTGTTCATCTATTTTGGCTAGAGAGAAAATCATTGTTTGAATTTGCATGTCTTCACCACTAACTTGGTTGAACATCTTTTTATGTATATTATTCATTCTTGATTGCTCTCTGTGAAAAGATTTTTTCATTACTTTTGCCCATTTTATGTTAGGTTGTTGTCATGGAGTTAAGGATTTAGGTTTTCTTTTTTTTTAATATAGATTGTAGATATTTTTCCTCTTAGGTGTTGCAAATGTCTTTTAGTTTGTGGCTTATGTTTTCACCTATTGATGCCCTTGGAAGAGCATCACAGATTTTTTGCTCAACTTTTCAATGTAAAAAATTTCATGCATTTATACAAATATGAAACATGAACATCCATATGCCTTCCATAGAGCTGTCAGTTAATAACATTTTGTTTTTGAACAATTTGAAAGTAAGTCGAAAATAGTGACATTTTCACCTCCCAGTATTTCACCATGCATTCGTTAAAGAGCAAGTGCCCTGCAGAACCACAGTACCAGTAATCCCGTAATATATAGTGTATATTCAAATTTCCTAATCGTGTCAAGAATGTCACTTTAGGTGTAGGTTTGTTTTCAGATCTAAACTTGAGGTTCATGCCCTGTATGTTCTTATCAGCTTATTCTCTTAACCTAAAAGAATTTCTTACGCATCCATTTCTACCTCCATTATTTAAAAATGACATTGAGTTTTTGAAGAGTTCAGGCCAGTTGTTTTGTAAAATGTTCCACATTCTAGAGTTCTTTGATGGCGTCATGGTGTCCTACTGTAACCTCTCTGCTTCCTGTAAACTGGAAGTTAAGACTAAGTGATTAGAATTAAGTTTTGTGTTCTAGGTAAACATTTCTAACTTTAATGTTAAATTTATTATTCTTTCTCTGTTTTGTCTTTTGTATTTTGGTTAAGAAATTGTTAATAAAGATACTCTATATTCTAAAAGTTACAAATAAAGCTTTGTTTTTTACATTTAAATCTTTACTCTGCATTGAATTGTGTGTGTGTGTGTGTGTGTGTGTATTGGGATCCAAATTCACTTTTTCCCCCTCTAACGTGGGGATATGATTAGCTGTCCCAAACCAAATAACGATCTATCTAGACTTCTTGACCTACAGTTTCATTTCTGTCATGTAAGTATCTATACATGTGTAGGTTTTGTTTCACGGCTCTGTATTCCATTGGTTGCCTGTTTATCCCACTGCTGGTGCCCCGTCGATGGTCCTGCAGCCTCACAGAAAGCATTTAAACAAGTGCCCCTTTGAGGCATCGCACGGGGGACGCCTTTGCCCTTCTGTGCAGTTTCAGAACCAGTTTGTCGGGTTTTCCAAAGAATTTTGTTGGGACTTTAATTGCCTTTGCATTCAAGTGGTAGATCATTTTATTAGAAAAAAATACCATAATGAATTTTTTCATTCTGAAAGATAGCACAGCCCTCTATTCTTTAGGTTCCTAGAAATTTCCTTAAGCTTTTGAACTTCGTTTCTTGTATTTCCTCCTGGTTTCCTTATCCTAATGTCCTATTATGAGTAGTATCTTCTTTTTTAAAATGTTATTTATTTATCTTTAGAGGGTAAGGGAAGGAGAGAGGGAGAGAAATATCAATGTACGGTTGCCTCTCATGCGTCCCCTACTGGGAACTGGCCTGCAACCCAGGCATGTGCCCTGACTGGGAATTGAACCTTGATCCTCTAGTTCACAGGCTTGTGCTCAATCTACTGAACTACACCAGCCAGGGCTAAGTAGTATCTTTTAAAAATATGTTTTTCTGCCCTGGCTGGTATAGCTCAGTGGATTGAGCACAAGCCTGCAAACCAGAGGATCAAGGTTCAATTCCCAGTCGGGGCACATGCCTGGGTTGCAGGCCAGTTCCCTGCAGGCTATTTCCCAGCAGGGGAAGCACTAGAGGCAACCATACATTGATGTTTCTCTCCCTCTCTCCTTCCCCTCTAAAGATAAATAAAATCTTTTTTAAAAAATGCCTTTCTGTTTCTTGACCTAAGAGACTGCATATATTTTTTCAACTTTTACTTCAAGGTAATTTTGGATTTACAGAAGGGTTGCAAAAATAAAAGTTTGCATCACATCCTGTGCAGGGGCTGTGCTAATCATCTTCGTATCATTCCAGTTTTAGTATTTGTGCTGCTAACGTGAGCACAGGAGTTATAGTTTTGATCACTGCTGTTAGATCCAGCCATTGTACTAAAGTCTTGTATTTAAAATCTGCTAGGTTTGGGGGATCCTTTACATGGACAATAATGTCTGCAAATAATTGCTTTTCTTTGTTCTTATTTTAAAATTTATTTTTAAAAAATATGTCCGCTTATTTGGCATGGTTGTGGTCTTTTAGTGCAGGCAGCTTAAAGTTCTAGTACAGTGCTGAAGTGGGCCTATTCTTTTGTGTGTGTGTTTTTCTTGTCTAGTTTTGATGTCCAGGTTATGGAATAAGTGAGTGTTCTCTTTTTTCCCCCTATTCTGTGGAAAGAGAAGAGAAAGATTTAAATTATCTGTTACTTGAAAACTGGGTAGAGCTTGCCTATAATATTGTCTGAACTTGGCCTTTCTTTTGTGAGGAAATGTAACTATTAATTACATTTCAGTGATTATAGAAATACTAGTCTTTCTGTTTAAGTGTTTAGCTATTTTTGTTACTGCATTTCTTTGGGATTTGTAATTTTCATTGATGTTTTGAATTTAGTGACATGAAGTTGCTCATAGGGTATCTGGTAGGCTTTTTACTACCCTTTTAATTTTATCTTAGTGCATAGGTTTTAGTGTGTCTCAGAACCAATATATAGCTGGACTATTTTTTAACCTAATCTTAAGTTTAATTGAGGGGTCAGTTCTAATCTTTCTTGTTTTGAGGGAATTGCCTTTGAATTTTAGCATTTATACTTAAAGTGCAATTTTTCACCTCCCTCTCTGATTGAAGATCTTGAAAATACTTAAGTTTAAACCATCCCTCTTACAACCCTTTGTGCTATAATCCTCCAGTATCTTAGCTTTAGCTTTAATTTTTAACCTTACAATTAGACCTTATTGTTATTATTGTTTTAATATAGGTAATTGTTTAGATTTACCCACGTGTTGACTAGTTTGGTCACTCACCATTCTTGCGTCTCTGACCTTCCACCTAGAATAATCTTCCTTCTTTCTGAAGCATGTCTTTTGATAGCCCTGTAGTGACATGATGGCCCATCAATGCAAACCTTTAGTTTTTCTTTATCAAAAATGTCTTTAGCCCTGGCTGGATGGCTCATTTGGAACACTGTCCCATACACCAAAAGGTTGCAGGTTTGATTCCCAGTCAGGGCACACACCTAGATTGAGGGTTCGATTTCCGGTAGGGCGTGTACGTGAAGCAGGCAATCAGTGCCTCTCTAGCTCTCTCACAGTAAACATATCCTCAGGTTAGGATTTTTTAAAAAATGTCTTTAACTAACTTATGTTTCTCAAATTAAAGCTCACTGTGTGTATACATGAGTCTAAGCTGCCAGTTAATTTTTCTCAGCACTTTGAAGGTATTATTCTACTACTTTGATGTCTTACTGCCATGCATAAGTCTGTTGTCATTCCAAATGTTATTCCTTTGGAGGTAATGTGCCTTTTCTTTATGGTTGCTTTGTTCTTGTTCTTAATTAAATGTTTAATTTTGAAGATAATTGTAGAGCCACATGCAATTGTAAAAAATAAAGAGATCTGTTTCTCTCAGTGGTAACATCTTGTAAAGTAAGTACACTGTCACAACTGGGCATTTTGACCTTGACACAGGGAAGAGGCAGAACATTCCCATCACCACAAGCATTCTTCATGTTGCCCTTTTACAGCCACACCCACTTCCCTACCTCCTGTCCCCTCCTTAACCCTTGGCAGCCGCTAATCTATTCTCCATTTCCATAATTATATCATTTCAAGAATGTTATATAAATGCAATTACAGGGTGTGTATCCTTTTGGGATTGGCTCTTTTTTTCACTGAGCCTAATTCTCTGGAGATTTCTTCCAGGTTGTTGAAAGTATCAATAATTCATTTGCTTTTATGGCTGAGTAGGGTTCAGTGGTATGGATGTACCACAGTGTAACTGTTCACCCATTCAAGGACATCTGGGTTGTTCACAGCATGGAACTATAAGGACTAAAGCTGCTGCTGAGTTTTGTGTGAACATGTCTTCATTTCTCTTAGATAAAGACCTGGGAATGCAATTGCTGGGTCCAATGGTAACAGCATGTTTAGATTTTTTTAAAAACAGCTGAACTGTTTTTCAGCGTGGTCACACCATTTTGCTTTTCTAACCAGCAATGTATGAGGGATCCAGGTTCTCCACATCCTTGTCAGCATTTGGTGTTTTCACTGTTTTATTTTAGCCATTTTGATAAAGGTAAAGTGTATGTTAGTGTGGTTTTAATTTCCATTCCCCCAATGCTGATGATGTTGAACATCTCATGTACTCATTTTACCATCTTCATATCCTGTTTGGTTGAAATGTCTCTTCATGTTTTTTGCCTGTTTGTCATTGGATTTTTTTTTTTTTTTACTCATGAGGTTTGAGAGTTCTTTATCTATTTTAGATACCAGTTCTTTGTTGGATATGTTGTTTGCAAATATTTTCTCACTGTGTGTAGCTGGTCTTTCATCCTTTTAACAGGGCCTTTGCAGAGCAAAAGATTTTAATTGTATTAAAGTTTATTGTATCAGTTTCTCCTTTCGTGGGCTACTTTTGGTGTTAAGAGTAAAATCTCTTTCTCTAGCTCTGGATCCAGAACTCTTTCTCTAGCTCTGGATCCTGAGGTTTTTCTTAAATTTTTTTTTCTAAAAGTTTTATAGTTTTATGTGTAAGTCTGTGATCCATGTTGAGTTATTTTTTGAGTAAGAAGTGATACTTGTTCTAGAAACTTCTCTGCCATTTTTCTCTTCTAATATTGCCTCTTCTTTATTCATTCTATTCTTCCTTTTGCACCCCCAATCAGTTTTGCACTAGGCTTCCTCATTCTGTTCTTGGTATCTTAACTCATATTTCCCACATGGTACAGTCTGAATAATTTTCTCAGGTCGGTATTCCAGGCCACCTGGTCTTCCCTTCTTCATCTAAGTCCATCTGCTATTTAACCCAGCCACAGAATCTTTAATTTCAGTGATTCATTTTTAGAAATAGTTTGATTGTTTTTCAAATTTGTGTGGTTATTTAAATTTTTTGTTATTCCTTGTTCATTTATTTCTATACCATTTTACTTATTTACATGGTTCATTTTGTCATTTCAAGAATTTTATATAAATGAAATTACATAGTGTGTATCCTTTACATTGTGTTTTTGACAATTCTAATAATTTCTTGAGAATTTAAATGTTCAGGGTTTTTTTTTTCTGCTCTTATGCATAGAGGCTTCTTGTGTGTTAATTTTTTTTAAGTTGGAAATACATAATTTGGGACTTCTAAAGTACCTAAGTTGAGGATAATTTTCTCCCAAGAGGATTAATATTAGCATTTCAGGCTCTAAGAGATGACCACTTTGATTTCTTGGCTTGTGGTTTTCATGTGCACGCACAGAGTAGAATTATCAGGGAAAACAGGTAGAATCTTAAGGTCTACCCTGACCTCCATCATTGCAGAGCTGGTTTCTTTTAGCCTAGCCTTTCCCTGAGGATGAGCCCCTCGGGTCCCCTGGCTTTCTGCGAAGAGTCTAGATTCAGCTTCCCAACTCTCCTTCTGGCCCAAAGCCTGGTCCTCATCAGCATCCCTCTTCTCTGTTGGCCTGAGGCCTTGGCCCCACACTCCACATTGTACTTAATGCTTAGCCATCTAATAGAAAAAAATGCAATGGCATTACACAGAATGTAGAAAGATAAACGTTGCCCATACAGAAGAATCTCAAATGTGGCCTGAAAGGATGAGCAAGAGAGAAATAATGGTTGGATGCACTAGCAGTTGTAAGAAGAAACAACTTCTGACTACTGAAACTTGAATTCAATAGGTTCAGTGGGAAAATAAAAGTAGTAAAAATGTCTGAACCTAGCATTCAAGGAAAAATTGTCCTTAATTGCAAAAGCTGACATTTTAGGTATGAAAAATTGTAGTTTTCACATACATGTGTGTATGTAAACAAAGTTCTAATCAGAAAGTGATTTTAATGGTGATGACCCCTGAGCACAGTGTCCATCAGGTCTCCTTGACTGGAGACAGGGCAGTCCAGGGCCTATGTTACTACTATTAACATCTAGTCAGAGTGACCATGTGAGTTTGAAATTGACATTGCCTACTCACTATAACTTTGCTGTAAAGTTTGGGATGGATATCTTTTACCAGTTAAATTTTGAAAGGTTTTGATCAGAACTATTAAAGACAAAGTAAAGAAACTTAAAATGGGTTTATACCTATATAAATGTCTTTTAATAAATTGGGTGCTTTTTAGTTACTGAAAGATATATTATTTCATATGTGTTTTCTGCTCATCATAAAGACTTTGAACCTCAAGTTTGACATTTCTTACTCACCTAGACTGAGTCACAAGAATGCATAATGGGGAGTAAAATCGAAATCACAGAGGCCTCACCTTTCAGTGGCTGTTGCTAAGAAACTCTGTTTTGATGGGAAATTTTAGAGAAGCTCGCGCTTCCTGTTGTTAAGTGATAGAATACGGAGATCCCCTTCATTTTCAAAAAAATTCTTTTAAGCAAATAGTCTGAATTCTTGCTCCTGGGGCAATCTTTATCTTTAAAATATCTCACATAGGACGGCTCATTAGGGTTCATTTTTTGTTTGCCTCTTCTCACATTCCTTGTGCACTGAGTGGGCAGACGGACAAGATTTTTGAGAGGTGTTTCCTGTGCAATTAAGATGCTATATTGCTGTTACTTACTTTGCCCAGGACACTGAGACATCTAAAAGATAGCAAATGTGGCAAAAGGCTAGCCAGAGAGCTTGTGTGAAAAGAGAACTTAGGAAAATGTGGCTTTGTTGTCATGAATCTGGAGAAAGACCACACTCACCCATGGTTCCTGGAAAAGAGAAAAGTTCTGTTTTGTTTTGTTTCCTCCAAGGGCAGCTTGGTCTGGTGGACAGAGCTTGGGATTCTGAGTCAGAAAATTTGAGTCAAGAGCAAGGGCAAAATGTAGAGGGAAGAACAAGGTGATGAAGGGAGCGCACAGAATGCGAAGCCGAGAAGATGGGTTTGATTCGTTGGGCAGCAGGAAAGTGGACCATGTTCCTAAAGAAAGATGTGGTTCTGGGGTTGCTGCGAGAGGCAACTCTGGGAGTTGTGTGCGGGATCTTGACCAAGGGTTAGACCCCAGTTCCTCAGAAGCCATTGCCTACGATTCATTCAATATCAATTGCACACATAGCCCCCAACCCAGGTTGACATCAAAGTGGGCTTCCCGGAGGAGACAATGTTATAAGCTGAAACTGTATGCATTTGTAGCCAGGTTGCTATAGACCAAGGATGTGGAATGGGCACCGCCACCACAACAAAAAAATGTTCAAAGTCACTATTGTCGCTACATAATCACTCAGTTGGCACTATAGAAAATAATGTAAATGTCTTTGGAATGGTCATGGATGGACATGCTTTTCATAGAACTCTGACATGGTGTAGGGTCAGGATGGAGACCAGCGCATGGATGGGTGCCCCCAGCCCTGTGTTGCTGAGGTGGTGGCAGAGAGCTGGCCTGGAATGGTCCTGAGAGCAGGCCCCTCCTCTGACTCATCTTTGCTCCTCTGGGATGCAGGGAGCCCCTCACGAGTGGGACACTGGTCTCGCAAATTCTGCAATCTCAGCAGATGGCAGTAATGCATTTTAAACATTTTAAGCTGTGTTTCATTATTACATTGATAATTATCAGGTACTCATTCTCTGAAAACAAACCAAAGATACACACCCATGGTCTTTTCCCCTAGTGTATGCTTATGGGAACTAGTGCGACGGGCCTCACTGTCCCATCCTCTCTGCATTCAGGTCTCCCGTAAATGCCCCTCCCGCACATCCCCAGCTCGTGTGGGCGCCCAGACCGCCAGCCAGCCAGCCCTGTGGGCACGAGGACTCACTCTAGAGCTTCCCTTCCTGCCTTCCCCTTACACAGTAGCAGTGTGCTCAGCCGAGGAAGTGGTCACCACAACTAAGAGCTCTGAGGAAAGGTGTTTCGGGACGTGAGGGGTATCTTAGTTTCCTTTGGCTGCCATTACAAATCACCGCAGACTGGGCGGGTCAGAACAACAGGAACTTAATTCTCATGGTTTTGGAGGCTGGAAGTCCAAAGTCAATGTGTGGACAGGCCCTGCGCCCTCTGAAGGCTCCAGGGAAGAATCCTGCCCCTTCCCCGCTCCCCGTGATGTCCCCTGGCTGACAGTCGCATCGCTCCTGTCTCTGCCTCTCTTTACCTGGCCTTCTTCCCTGCGGCTCTTCTGGGTCTCTGAATCCACATTCCCTTCTCCTTTCTCTTATAAAGACACTAGTCACTGGGTTGAGGGCCCAGCCTAGTCTGGTATGGCAGCATTTAACTTGATTACATCTGCAAAGGCCCTCTGTCCAACTAAGGTCATCTTCACGGATACTGGACGTTGGGACTGGAACACATCTTTTGGTGGGGGCACAATTCAACCCACTTCAAAGGGCGAAGTATCTGCAAAGTTCAAGACAAGCTGCCGCAGCACTTTGGCCAGAGGCCAGCAAAGAACACTGAGGGGAGCCTCAGGGCACATGTTTCTAGACACGAATGTTGTGAGTGTTCAAAGGTGACCACTTACAATCCGCTGCCCTTAGCCCAGGAGCCAGGGCTGTTTTAACTCCTGTATCGTCCACCGCTCAGCCTGTGCCCTCGGCCTCCACCTTTCGCCCCCAGGGCACATGCCTTCTGATTCATCGTCTGTCTTCCTAGCGGTGGGTAGAGCGTTAGACCACCTCTTCCCTCCCTTGGGGCTTTTTGTGAGAAAATTAGACTCCAGAAAATATCACTTCCCCAGAGCCGGCGTTAATCCTAGGAGCTGGGAGCTGCCACAGTTTTAGGGAGATTTTCCAAAATGCCAACTTATTCAGGTTATATAGACACGATCTCACTGTCTCGGTAGATATGTCTCCAGGGCCAAACACCATGGCATTGGGGCCCAAAGTTAACAAGTCAGATACTAGCAACGGGGTGGTGAATTCAGTAGCCGAGGTTCAGAAAGAATAGACTAGGTTTGAGAGCACCCTGAAAACTCATTACTTTTCTTACCATTGGTTGATACAAAGGCCTGAGATCTTTCAAAGGGCAGACAACCTTTGGGAAGTCAGGCCCCTCCCTTGATTAGGGTTCGTTTGTCCACCAACCCGGTAGCCAGCACTCTGGGACGGTCCATGTCCCCAACCTTGTGATGAGCCTTGTGATGGCTCAGAGACAAATTATTTTGACTAAAGAACTCCACAGCCTTTGTTGAAAGAATGCATTCATTAATGACTCAATCATTTTAAAAATGAAAATAATTTTGTTGAAAAAAGCTTTTCAAGTTATTCTTGAGCTGACATGCTTAAGGTGACAATTCACCTTAAGTCTTGCTGAGCCCCAGACATAAGGATCATGTCATGCCTGCTTGGGCCTGAGCCTGTGCCTGACTCTCTCCTTCCCCCCAGAACGTCCCTGAGCCCCAGACATCTCCTGGAACCACTCCTTGAAAGCCAGCAGAGCCACCATGTCCTCCCCAAGGCCTCCTCTGCCTCTGTACACAGATTGGCACTTCCTCTCTGATGGAACCTCTAGTACGGCCACTCTCAGTTGGGCGATTTTGACCCCAGACTTGACAACGTATGGGAACATTCTTAGTTGCTACAATGACACGTGGTTGTGCTACTGGTAGTGGACAGAGACCGGTGATGCTGCTGAACCTCCTACAATGACGGGGACAGTTGCCACAGCAAAGGGTTATCCAGCCCAAACGTCCACAGCGCTGCGGTTGAGGAACCCTGCTTTAGTCTAACAGGTACTGTGTGACTGTGGCTCTTGGTTCACAGTCGTGTCTCCACTTGCTTGGGGCAGAAACTTCTTCAGCTGGTGCTGTTCAGCCTGGTGCAGGGTGTGACCTGACATTGAAATGTACTCAACAGAAGTTTCATTACTGGGACCCCTGCAGTTGTTTAAGATAACATCCCAGGGGGAACTCAGAGGAAGTGACACATAGATTTTATTTAATAAGGTAAAGGTGTTTTAAATTACATTGTGGGGCTAAGCCAGTAACAATGGCAATTGGATTATTGGCTAAGCCACTGTAGCAGTGACAGCTGCTTCTGTACTTGCTTTTCTTTGTGGATCATGGGTGCACTTGTTCCTAGTGATGACCGAGAGGGTTGTTGTACTTGTCCCTGTGGCCCTCTGACATTTTTTTTTTTTTTAGTGTTTTCTGGGTGTGAAACATTGCCGCAGTAAGTTCTAATAGTTCTATCCTCATAAAATTGTGTTTATAGTAATAATAATAATATAGTGTTGAGCACTTACTATATGCCAGGCACTGTTCTAAGTACTTTATGTGCATTAATATAATTCTTAAAATATCCTTACGAGATAGATAGGATTATTATTCCTATTTCACATATAAGGACACTGAGGCACAGAGAGGTTAAATGATTTGCTCAAGGTTACACAGCCAGTAAGTGACAGGGCAGGCTGATTTGGAGTTTATGACACCTAGTACAGCCACTCTCACAATTGCCTGTCACAATAACCTTAGATCCTCTTGGGGTTCTAGTCAGGCCACCCCAAAATATGCCACTATGGCATCGACACACTGACCACCCTGTCCCCCAGACTTCCTCCTAAAAACAGGAAATAAGTCTTCCAGGTGAAAATATCCCCCTATACCAGGAGGACAGAAGGCATTCTTGTCACCAGAATTGGGAACTCAAGACTGAGAAAGCTGTGTGAACAAGCTTTGCTGCTTTCCTCATTAGTTTGCTACCCCAAATAAAGCCCTTTGTTTTGTCCCATCTTCACAAATAATGCTATCTTTGTCTAAAAGTAGTGTATAAACAGCCTGCTTTAGCCACTTTGGGGTCCTATTTTCATGAGACCTCTGTGTGTGTGAATTTGACTTGTTGTTTTTCTCCAATTACTGTCTTGTGTCAATTTAATTGTCAGCCAGCCAACAAGAAATAAGAACTAAGAATTTCCCCCTCACCTGACAATCCTTTCTCATATGATTCAGCAAAATAAATTTCAGATCATGATTAAAAACCTGGTTATAAAAAATAAAAACTTCAACTTTATAGAAAATATGGGAAGCTGTCTTTAAAACCTCAGGATAGGGAAGAATTTCTCAAATGAAATTCAAACAGCATTAAGTGACGAAGAAAAATGAGCAGTCTTTTTTCTATTTTGTTTGTTTATTTTGTTCTTTAGATTCCACATGCATGTGAAATCATGTTTATCTGTCTCTAATTTTACTTAGCATGGTACCCTCTAGGTCCACCCATGTTGTCATGAATGGTAAAGCTAAGATTTCATTCTTTTGATGGCCAACCAGTATTCTGTTGTATATATGCACCGCAACTTTTTTATCTACTTGTCTATCAATCCAATAGTTTTGACTACACAGAAGTATGCATACCTGCAGGCCCAGACCATCATAAACAAACTAGGAGATAAGTATCAGACCTGGAGTGGGTAGTCCGGGCATGTACAAAGAGTAAAGAATCAGTATGAAAGAGGTATAAAAATTAATATCGATTAATAAGAAAAACACTATACAATAGGAAAGTGAGTAGAGGAGGGAAAAAAGAGGACACTTGCATGGCCATTCAACATATGAAACAATCCTCAAGTTCACTAGCAACCAGGGAAATGAAAGTTAAAATAACCATGAGAAATGACACACCATTTCTTACACATTACATAGGCAAAAAGCAGAGTGTCTCCTACTCCCAAAGGTTGGTGGGGAGACAGAAACAAGAAGTCCCCCATGCTGCTGGCGGAAGAGTCTCTGGGGAGCAGCCGGGGGGTATCCAAGAGGGCTGGACCTTCGCAGGTCCGTTCCGCCAGTGCAAATGCCCTTGTTTCGTTTAGCTCCCTGAGAAAATGAATTGTACTCGGAGAGATCATTCCTGGTACTCATTATGGAGGGAAGGTGGCCAAGCCAGGGGTCCTGGCCTGGGACCATGCATGGGCTTCCAGGGCTTCATGAACCACTAAAAAGGCATCACATGCCACCTATCTGTGAGTCTGTGTACTCCTCCCTGGGGGCAGGTCTGAACACTGGCATTTAGGATTTGCTGTCTCAGCACCTCCAGGCTGCTTTCTGAGAGCACAGACCTCTGCCTCACCCACAAAAGCCTGAGGGGCAGAAACAGCCTCGGGGTAGACTCAAGACCACTCTACACTGAGCAGGAGGGTGCGGTCCCACTCCACTCGCCTCCCTCTAACTGCTTTTACAGCTGTGTAGGCAGACCCTCCCCCTTCAAGGGCAAAGTTGCTGCCATCTCTTGACCCTCTCAGTGGCAGACTCTACTTTTGGGTCAGCAATATTTTAAGTAAAATCGTTACCTCTGGCAGACCTTATTTCTTGTTTATTTGGAAACAAATAGCCTAAATCATAGTCTATTGTATTCGGCTTCCCAGAGTCATGGCAGCTAAGTCATTTTTTTTGTTTTGTTTTGTTTTTTAATATATTTTTTTATTTTATTGATTATGTCATTACATTTCTTCTATTTCCCCCCTCTGTTCCCCTCCACCCTGCACACCCCTCCCCCACCATTCCCCCCCTTTAGTTCATGAACACGTGTCTCAAGTTCTTTAGATTCTATATTTTCCCTACTATTCTTGCCCTCCTCCCATCTATTTTCTATCTACTGTCTATGCTACTTATTTTCTGTACCTTCTCCCCCCTTCTCCTTCTCCCACTCCCCTGTTGCTAACCCTCTACATGATCTTCATTTCTATGGTTCACTCCTGATCTAGCTGTCCTCTTAATTTGCTTTTGTTTTAGGTGTGGTTGTTAATAACTGTGAGTTTGCAGTCCTTTCACTGTTCATCTTTTTTATCTTCTTTTTCTTAGATAAGTCTCTTTAACATTTCATATAATAAGGGCTTGGTGATGATGAACTCCTTGAACTTGATCTTATCTGAGAAGCACTTTATCTGCCCTTCCATTCTAAATGAAAGCTTTGCTGGATAGAGCAATCTTGGTTGTAGGCCTTTGGTTTTCATGACTTAAAATACTTCTTTCCAGCTTCTCCTTGCCTGTAAGGTCTCTTTTGAGAAATCTGCTGACAGTCTGATGGGAAGTCCTTGGTAGGTGACTGTCCCCTTATCTCTTGCTGCTTCTAGGATTCTCTCATTCATTTTAATCTTGGCTAATGTAATTATGATGTGCCTTGGTGTGTTCCTTCTTGGGTCCAACTTCTTTGGGACTCTCTGAGCTTCCTGGATTTCCTGGAAGTCTATTTTCTTTGCCAGAACGGGGAAGTTCTCTTTTATTATTTGTTCAAATAAGGTTTTCACTTGTTGCTGTTCCTCTTCCCCTTCTGGTACCCCTATAATTCGGATGTTGGAGCATTTAAAGATGTCCTGGAGGTTCCTAAGCCTCTCCTCATTTTAAAAAAAATTTTATTTTGTTATTTTTTAAGTACAGTTTTTTGTCTATTTCTCCCATCCCAGCCCCCCTGCCCCATCTCCCTACCTCCCTCCCATCCCCCCCCCCCCCAGTCCTCATCCCTGTGTCTTTCATACTTGTTCCTCAAAATCCCTCCCCATTTTTCCCCCTTAAATTCCCTTCCCTCTCCCCTCTGGTTGCTGCCCACTTGTTCTCTATTTCAGTGTCTTTGTTTTTACTCTGTTTGCTTGTTTGTTTTGTTGTTTAGCTTCCTGTTAAAGGTGAGATCATATGGTATTTGTCTTTCAATGCCTGGCCTATTTCACTCAGCATAATGCTTTCCAGTTCCATCCATGTTGTTGCAAAGGGTAGTAGCTCCTTCTTTCTCTCTGCTGCATAGAATTCCTCTCCTCATTTTTTTGAATTCTTGTTTCTTCATCTTTTTCTGTTTGGTCATTTTTTTTCCTCTTTCTGGTCCACTCCTTTGATTTGAGTCCCAATTTCCTTTCCATTACTATTGGTTTCCTGTGCATTTCCCTTCATTTCAGTTAGTTTAGCATTCATATGTTCCTCTAATTTGTGACTAAAATCAACCAGTTCTGTGAGCATCCTGATCACCAGTGTTTTGAACTGTGCATCTGAAAGTTTGGCTATTTCTTCATCACTTAGATTTATTAGCTCGGGGGCTCTGAGTTGTTCTTGAGCCATGTTTTGATCTGTTTGTGCCTGTTACGTGTGAGGAGAGGTGCCTTAGATGTTCACCAGGGCGGGGCCACCCAGGTCGCTGGTTTGTGACGCTGTATGTGGTGGCAGGGTCAGACTGGGAGCAATGGCAGTCCTCTCTGCTCGCCCAGTCTTCCTCACCGCTCACCCCCGCCAGTTTATCTGAGCGCAAATGTACGAGCCCACTGCCCTGCCCCGCTGGGGCCTTCACGATCTGTCTCAATGCTTGCCTCTTCACTGGTTTATCTGCACGCAAATGCGCAACCAACTGCAGACAGCCAGCCTCTGCCTCTTCCCTGGGTCCCCCCGTAACTAGCCCGCACCTGGGATCTGCGCCCTAGGCTGCCTGTGCACCACCTGGGTTAGGGGATCTTTTTTGCTCAACCCACTCCGCTGCTGGCTTTGCCCCTCTTCACCAGTTTAGCTGAGCAGTTTGTTCTTTTCAGACTCTGTATTGTTCGATTTTCTGTGTGGTTTGGTTGCTTTTATTGTTGTTAAAACTTTATTGTTTTTAGATTTGGCTGTGCGAGGAGGCAAAGTATTTCCACCTATGCCTCCACCTTGGCGGAAGTCCGCAGCTAAGTCATTTTAGCTGTAGTGGAATCACAATGGGGTTTCTGTAAATCACATACTGTAAAGGCAGCATACGTTGATTCCTATGCAGACAACCGAGCAATAACTGGTCAATATAGTGTCTCCAAGATTTCAGACACAGAATTCTGGGGCCTCTGCCAAATACTTGCTTGTCTGTTAGTTGAGCAGGTTCAAATGTGTCTTTGCAAAGCAGTTTGGTGATGGCCACCATAGTGTCTGTCCTGTACAGAGATGCTAGTCACCTGGGGTTGAATATAAATCGGGATTCTTGAGTTTCATTTCCTGGGTCTGTCTTTTATTGAGTGCGCAGCATGGTGGCCCTTGGCCCTCTCCTCAGAATTCCTTCCTTACTAGCCTAGGACTAAAAAATATGGGACTTAGTCATGTGGCATTTGGAAGAGACCATCCAAGGTGCCCATTGGCAGTGTCTGTAAATTCTGTTGCTTAATCGGCTAGGTGATCAGAGAACAAGGCTCCCAGACTACGTTATAGTACATTTCCCCATAGAAACACCTTCCCCAAGTTGAGGTGTAACAACTCAGCTTTCACTGAGGCTTCTGATGAAGAATGGGCATTTGAAGACCCGCCTTCCAACACCTATAGGATTGGATCTGATATGTTATTCATTGTAGATTTCTACTAAAATTTAATACCAGGATATCTCCTAAAAGCCCAGCATGCTCTATGAGGGGTTTGGAAGCTGAGAGGCCCTGTGCTGGTATAAAGAGTGTATTTTGGAGCCCACTGGGTGGTCCTGGGTTTCTATCCTGCCTTGGAGTGAACTTGGGCAGTTTAGTTTCTTTTTCTCAGCCCCAAAGACCTACCTCAAAAATGGAAATAATTTCTATGCCTCCCTGGAGATTAGGACACTTTGATGGAAAGTACTGAATATACTGTAGATGCTGATGAATGGTAGCTGTTATTAGAAAATCCATCAAAGTTCAAATCAGTGCTTAAAGTGACAATTTTAACATAGGTTTCTAGTAAAATATTCTTCTTTTTTCTGTCTTTTTTTCCCCCCTTTTCTTTCTTTATTTTGGACAGGTCCTGCCTCAGGTTTATTTGCACAAATAGCACAGGAGGTCACCAGTCCCATGCAGACAGAGCTGAGGGGTCAACCAGTCCTTCCATCCTGGTCAGCAGACAGAGTCCTCTACCGTGGAGCCTTTGTGGGGTCCTGGGCACTTTGGAAGCCTGAGCCTGACTTGGAGCCTGAGCTGGAGGCTGAGCTGCAACCACATCTGTAGCCTGGGCCTTGGTTTGAGCCTTGGTCTTGGCCTTTGACCAGCAGAGCTGGAGATCCTTGACAGTGCAGGCACAAGCATGTTTCTCAAGCTTGGGGCCAACTGAACTGTGGCTGCTGCCCTTTGGGATCTTGGGGGCCTGAGTTCCTTGCACTTTACTAGAGCCTTGACAGCTTCAGCATATGCATTCATGGCCTTGACATTGTTGGCCTGCATCTTCGTCAGGCCCTTCTTATTGTGCTTCTTGGAAAAGTGAATGCCCCTCAGGAACTTGGGGTCTGCCCCCTTAAGAGACTTGTATCTTCACGACCAGGGTTTCTTGATGCCATTTCTGTGCCATTTGGGGGACTGGGTTTTGCGTGGTATGGTTCTTATACTTGGCCTTGTCCTCACCAAAGCCTGCAGCTCCTGAAGCACCTGGGACTGGAAGCTCTTCTTTTTTCTAATGATTTCAGATTGTACTTTTAATTTTTATGTCAACTCTCCCATTCTATATTGCAGGTGGCCTCAACTCTTCTGTGGGAGACAGATGGGGAATAAAGAAAGAAGAGGAGCACATCCCGGTTCACGTGTGCCCTTCTTATTTCCTCAGCACCAGCTCTAGTTTTTAAACCCAGCCCAGTCAATTGGCTGATGTGTATCCTTGGACTAGTCAATATGGAGGAGAGACAGTTCCATGATGTGACTGCCAGTGGACCCTCAGTTAGATCCAAGCCAAAACAGAGTCTGCTTCCTGTAAATCCCCTCAGAAACTGCCTGATGGGCCCCTGGCCTGTGCGGCAGGCGTGCTGGTTCCCAGATTCCTGGAACAGCCCATTGCCCTACCCCCTGCAAGTCTGTCAGGCGATTCCCCTGTATCGGGGGCAGGTCACATCCAGGACTCCTACCCACCGCTCTGTTATACATCATTCTTCAGCACCTGCCACAAGGGGAGGAGGATATTACTTCATCTTGCCAAGATGCACCTCGTAAGTTCCCTGGAAAAAACCTTGATGCAGTGATGGAATAGTCAGTCTCTTTCTTCGGTCCCGGGCCCTGGGAAATTTTCCCAACAGTCACTTCAAAGACATTGTCATTTGTTGGGAGGCGGGCTGCTGTATGATTTGATTGTGTTCTTTGTCTTATCCTGACCCCTGATGGGCATCCTCAAGTGCAGGAAATAAACATAGAGATCGGGGTCTGTTGCCCATACCCATGGAGGCTAATGGCAGGCCAGACTGCAGAATGGGTCTGGGGTCAGGTTCCTCAGGCACGGTGACAGAGAAGCAGCTGCCCACCCCATACGGGGCTGCAGCGAGGGGAGCCCAAGGTCATAGCCCTGACAAAGGCAAGTGCCCTAGTCCCCCAGCCCAAAGGACTTGGTGACTTTCTTGGGACTCTGCACATTTATCTATACATTCATTTCTGGTTTCTCCCTTGCTCTGACACTCTTCACTCCTACATGCTGTATTCTTCTTATAAAGTTAGTTGTGAGCCCTGACCCTCCCCCCCCCCTTAGGAGTATCAGGGATCAGTGGCTCTTAGCTGGAGGCCTGAGTGGGACCTTGGAACCAAAGTTTCCACCCTTGGACTGTTCATGGTTTGTGCTTTGCCATCTGTGAGTCCCTCCTGGCTTTGCTGTGCAGCCAGCCAGTGCCCTCATTGAGAGTCCCTTTTGCATGTGGTGGTTAAACTTTGATTCAGTGACTCATGCTGGGGCTCAGGCTTGAAATCTCCCTCCCTCATTTGATTGCTTTCTTCCTTTTCCTTTTTTTTTTCAACCCAAAGCAAAAGTACCTTTGCAGCTGAACGTGACTCTGGCATCCAGGAAGTGGGGCTGTGGCATAAAGTTTCTCCTAACGGCCATGTGGCCCAGCTGGGCACTCCCCTGGCTTTAGTGACACCTGGTCTGCTGGGCGGAGAGGAGCAGTGCAGCAGCTGCTGGCAGCTGGGCGAGCCGAGGGGAGCACAGGAGTCACTCTGCTGTGAGGACCGGAGCAACACACTCTGCTGGTGAGTGCATGTCCCCTGACCATCGGTCTGTCTCAAACACTGTACAGACTTGTGTGAAGAAAGACAGAACTATGTGGGGGAGGGGTGTGAAGTTTGAAGAGCAGTTCTTGGATGGGGACTCTGATTTCCCATGCCTTAAATTGTAAGTGCTCAGATAAAAAAATAGTAAGCACTTTAAATTTTCCTTAGGTGAGATCCTTGTTCATTTTAGCAAACATCTTTAATTTCAAGATGGCTTTTGTGGGAAAAAGATTAATTGGAGAAAGCTCCTTGGTTTAAGTAAGAAATTCTGCTGTAGTCTTTGAAGGGGTTTTAAAATTTTATTCAATCAAAAGGCATAGGATCTCAGGCACATTTGAAGCCTGTCTCCATACTCCTGAAAGCATCTTCTAGGCTAGAGACTGGCGTGGGGGCGCCCAGTCTCCTGGCAGACCAGGAACACAGAGCAGCAGCTCCAGACACCGTCTCCTCTAGAGGCTGCTTGGTAGGCTTTGAGAAGGCGTATGAGCACAGTGAAACCAATCTTCATCTGATGGCTGTGAAGACCCTTTTGGCTAGTTCTTTGCTACCACTGGAAACCTCAGCCATAGCCCCCCAAGTCATAAACTCTTCTTCAAGGACCAGTGATGCCAGCTCAGGGGTGCCAACATGTGAATAGGTTGGGAGTGAAATATAGTAGAGGGTTTTTTTTTTTAAAACTTTGGTTTGGAGTTGCCCAGGGCTCTGGATCAGGGCTGTAAATTCTCATGTGTGCACCTGGAGTAGTCCATAGTGGCACAGAAGAGCAGGGGACAAGTTTGAGGCAAAAACAAAAGGCCAGGCCAGTCCATCCACACTCATAGCTGTGTTATTCATAAAAGCCCAAAGATGGCAGCAACCCAAGTATCCATTCATCATCGGATGAATGGACAAACAAAATGTGGTATATATAGTACACGTAATGGAATATTATTCAACCTTAAAATGGAAGGAAATTCTGACACATGCTACAACAAAGGTGAATCTTGAAGACAAGGTGCTGAGTGAAATAAGCCGGTTACAGAAGGACAGATACTATATGATTCCATGAGAGACAGAAAGTAGAATGATGGTTGCCAGGGGATGAGGGAGAGGGGATAAAGAATTAGTGTTTAATTTGTATGGAGTTTCCACTGGGGAAAATGAAGAAGTTCTACAGATGGCTGGTACCAATGGTTGCTTAATGCCACTGAACTGCACTCTTAAAAATAGTTAAAATGGTAAATTTTATGTTATGTACATTTTACCACAATTAAAAAATTTGTTCATTCTCTTAAAAAATAAAATAAAAGCCCAGGCATGGGCTGAAGTCTCTGCCTCTCTGTAACCTCCCCAAAATCCATCTGAGTCCACTGAGGGGCTCCAGAGCTGAGCTGAACCACAAAACTTCTGCCTGGACTCTATTTAGAAGAAGTTTCTCGGCATCACGGTGGGTGAGCTCTGGAAGCCGTGTGTGGTGGATTTCTCTGGAGCTGGCAGAGGGGGCTCAGGGATATGGGTTGAATGTGCTCATTCTGGGGCTGATGTCTGGGTTCACCCTGCCCTGTGGCCCTGAGGGGCCCTCGGTAGCCCCTCGGACCTGGGAGAAGGCGGGAATCACTGCTCTTGGGAGTCTAGTCTCCCCAGTTTATCAGCTGTGGGACCTAGGGTATGTCAGCAAAACTCTTTTCCTCAGTTTTCTCACCTGCAGCAGGAGTAATGAGGTAGCTCTTCCTACCTCGCAGGGATGTTAGGATTTCCAAAGATAACGCATAAGGAAGCACCTTGCAAGAATGAAATCCTGTCCACACGTCGAGTTACTGGCCTTCCACAGGTCTCACTCTCACTTCCTCCTTCTTGTTTCCCTTTTATCCTTTTCCTGTGGGGAGCTCTTGTAGTCAGCGTTTGCAGACCTTTGGTCTGGACTGGTTGATTCTAGAAGGATTCAGATTCGGCCCGGTTCTCACCGTTCCACACTGTGAGGTTCCACTTTCCTCCCTCTGGGTCCCTGCCTTCCCTCCACGCTGTTTGGTTAGGTCGCCTCGAACTCCGGCTTCACTGCGAACACGCCGCCACAGTCCTGGGGGGCGGACCCCCAAAAGCTGCCGACCGTGGGGCGAGCTCATGAGGAGACTTTGAAGATTTGCAACGAGTCACCCATCACCGGTGCTGTCTGTGACTTCCAGTCAAGATTGCGGAAGAAAACTAAAATGAACTTGCTCACACTGTCAGGTCTTAAAAATAGAAAGGAAAAAGAAGCCGCGGGCAGGGCTGCTGGTCCAACTCTGAGACCCGCAGGTCCGGAGGTGGGCGGGCTGTCCTACGAGGGCCTCAGCAGGCTCCGGAGAACAGCCCCAGGTTTCTCCCTTATTTAGAAGAAGTTTGAAAAGGAAATGAAATTGACTTCGATGTCTCAGGGGGGGAGAAAAAGCCTCTGAAGTGGGAGGATTATTTTCAGTTAATTCTCTTCAGCAAAGTAGCTCTGTCGGAACCTGAGGGCCCCTGTGCCCAGCGCTGCGGATGGGGCCTTAAGTGGCCACGTGCTCCCCACTCCGCCCCCTGCCCCCGGGTGAAACCACCAGAGGGTTTTTTTTTTTTTTTTGCATTTATTTTATTTTGAAAACGTTCAGGTTTCGTCCCACCAGAATGCAAAGTTATAAAAACTGACACGGACTCTCCTCGCAGCTACTTGTGACCAGAGAGAAGTCACCTGACCCAGTCATGTTTTGGATTTTCCGCCTCTGCAGTGACGAGATGTTGCCTCCGTCCTGAACGCGGCTCAGAGCCACACGTGGTTTTCGGCATCGCTTTCCTGTCTGTCGCCGCCAACTGGCTCTGTCACCCTCACTCTGTACCGCTCGGAGCCTCGTCGGTCTCTTCGCCCCGCCAGAGATCCCGGGAGGTCCAAGGAAGAGTCTCGATGTGAGAGCGACGTGGAAGCACTGAGGACCCATGTGAAATGAACTTTTATGTTCGTGCTGCCTGTTTCTGCCTTTCTGCTCCTTCCTTCTCTCCGACTTCAGTTCCTTCTCTTTTCTCTTTCTCCCAGTCTTCCTTTCTCCTCCCTTCTCCCTCACGCATCCCTGCTGAAATAGGTGCTCCCGCGCATGCGTCAGGGGGCGGGGCGAGAGCGGACCGGAGCTGGAGCGTTGGACTCTGGGAAGGCTCCAGGGAAGACAGGGCGGTCGGGTTAGGTGGAGGGGAGGAGGGTCGGCGCTCCAGGCAGAGGGAGCCGAGAGACCACAGGCCTTTCAGGGACAGTGAGCAAGTCCTGATGTGAGGCTGGGCCGCCAGATCAGGGGAGTGACCTCTTCCTCTGTGGAGATTGGACCCCAGCCCGACCCCAGCCCAAGGGAATGGTGTTCTGAGAAGGGACTGGTCACTAGTTAAGAGAAAAAGGAGAGGCTGGACTGGAGGTATGTGACCAAGGAGATTGGAAAGTGGTGGCGGATGTTGTCGCTGCCGAGTGTTGACCCTCACTCTGCAGAGGATGGAGGCACATGGACGTTTTGGAGAAGACACAGAGCTTTTTGATCAGTGCACTAACTTGACTGGAGATGTGGGTGAGCCTTTGGTAAGGGGGCCCTCCGGGAGCCCTCCGGGAGCCCTGGGAGAGAGGTTGTGGCCCTGCTGGGATTGGGAAGGGCCACTTCCTCCTTTGCTGTCCAGGTCGGTGAGGGCCCTTCTGGTCTCTCCTTTTCCCCAAAGGATGATAAATCATTCCTCACCTGTGTTTTGAAAACACGTGTTTATACCAGAACTGTTGTGCCTATCATCATAACTTATGGCTTATTTTTTATGTTTTTTCCCTCTGTTTTCCCAAATAGGTTGTAAATGAATTGAAATGAGACTGTATTATTTTGTTTTTATAGAACTGGGTTGCAGCTCAGTGCTGGGTGCCTCCTGTGTGATCAGTATTTGTTACACGAGTGAGTGAGTGAGTGAATGAATGAATGAATGAACAAACTAGGATGGTGGTGCTGTGAGTGTAAAGGAGACGATGGTTATGGAAAATGTCCAGGAAGTAGAATTAATGGCCAATTGGATGTAGAAGTGAGAGAAAGGAACAGTCAAAGGTGACTGAGGTTTCTTCTCTGGGTGGATGCCATTCAATGAGATTCAGAACCCAAGAAAAAAAGTATATGAGGAGAAAAGATAATTTCAGCTTTGGACATTTATGAAAGAAAAATCTATTAAACTCCTCAGCTAGACTAGGCACTATGCCAGATATTGCTGATTCTGAGGCAAGTAAGTCAGAATGCAGTTCACAGGTTCTTGAAAAATATTTAGATAAATGACAATTCACTGAGTCATAACAGGTGTGAGCAAAGTGGCTAGTGGAGTTGTAACTCATTCTGTCTGTGGAGTTAGCAATGACCACTTTGAGTTGCATTTGAGCTGAATCTTGAAGTTTGCCAAACCAGAGCACATTCCAGGTAGAGAGGAAAGCACAAACAGAAGCACAGTGGTGAGAATGTTCTAGAATACTTGGGGAGCAGGGAGAGATTCAGCATGGCTCTAGAAAGAGCGGGTGGGCAGTGAGGTGGACAGGGACCCACACTGCTTTGGGATAGCTCAGCAGCCTGCTCAGCAACTGGTGCCTTTCCTGTCGACACGGGCTCAGAGGGTATTTGTAAGCAGTAGGCGACATGGTCAGACTTGTTCTAGAAATACAGTGCTGGCTACAAATGGGGGTGGCACCAGATGGGATTTCGGAAGGGAGACCTTTGGAGGTGGCTGCTGGGCACTGTGCATGGGATGAAGAAGGCAAGACTGAGGCTCGGGTGGGGCAGGTGGGCAGTAGGAGATGAGTATGACAGGGGCCAGACTCAGCGAGGGAGGACACTGGGCCTCTGTCCTGGGCCCTGGGTGACATGTCTTTAGGCCACCCACACAGACCCATCTATGTGGAAATACTTACTGGAAAACTCTGAAGTTAAGAAAAAACCTTTTTAGTTTTCAATCAACCTTTCACTCTTAAAAACTGTTAAGGACCCCAAAGAGTTTCTGTTTATGTGGGTTCATCTGTCTATCTGTCTGTCTGTCTATCTATCTATCTGTCTAATCTATCCATTATTAGAAACTAAACTAAGAAATTAAAACATATTCATTCATTTTAAAATAATAAACCAATGACATTAATATAAATGGCATATTTCTATGAAAAATAACTACTTTCCAAAACAAAAAATTTATAAGAAGACCGGTACCAATGTACATTTTTGTAAATCTCTTTACTATCTGGCCTAATAGAAGAGAGCTAGAATCTCATAGCTGCTTCTGCATCAAACTATCAGAGTATCACAGATGTGTAGTCTCTGGAATACTTCATGGTACACTCTCGAGAGGAGGGCATTGTTATGGAAACAGATTTTAACTTTGCAAATTCCCTGAAAGGGTCCTGGGTGCTTCCCGGTTTCCCTGGACCACACTTTGAGAACCACACTGAAGTAGACTCAGCAAATGTCTGGTAAATTACAGTGTTCTGAGTCCCCATAACATTTGATTCAAATAACACATGTGACAGTTATTTCACAGATAACCGTGTGTGCCTGGTGCTTAGTAAGGGACCTGAGCCAGAAGAGCAGTTGTGGGCTCATTTATGTAGGGGCTGGGGAGACATGAGAGGGAAGAGAAGAGGCCTGGGCAGGACCTCACCATTGAACAAGTGAGCAGAGGTCAAGGAAAGAACTGGAAAGACTTAGGAAGAGACTCGGGACAAGTTGTGCAACCTAAGGGAGAAGAGAGAGTTTCAAGCAGGAGGTTTTACAAACATTTTTGATTTAAAATAACAAGGTAGAGAGTTGTCCACAGTGTCAAAAGCAATGGAGAGGTTGTACAAGGTAGGGAATGGGAAGCCGCTATTGGACTTGGCAGGGAGGGGGTCACTCGTGACTGTGGAGGGCCGTTTGGGGGTTCCGGCAGTCAGTGGGCCCAGGCAGAATTGGGGGTGGCAAATGGGGGCAGCAGAGGCCTCTCTGTCTAGGAGGTTGGCTGAGAAATGCTCTTCCCCTTCCAGCCCCTGTCCCTGTCAGTTCTGTTTGGGTGCTAGCACTGTAGGGGGACGTTCGGCGTGAGGATGAGAAGCCAAGCTGGGAACCTAGAGGAGAGATGGGAATACTGCAGGGGGCTCCAGTGGGAGACTAGGAATTGAAGGTCAAGACCAAGATCGATGGGCACAAATGTTCCATGGTCCATGGTTTGTAACCAGAGAAAATGGAGGACAATTTAAATTTTCATCATTTGGCATGTGACTAAACTCCATCTATCCATCCATCCATCCATCCATCCATCCATCCATCCATCCATCCATCCAACAAATGCACTGAAGTTCAGGTGTTCCAAGCTTCTGTTCTAAATGCTGGAGATACAGGGACTGCAGCACAGATAAACAGGTGTGGAAAGAGTTACCAAACTCATTTTTATTAAGAAAAGCAAGTTGCTCAACATCACATACAGTATTACACTTTATGTAAAAACAATCCCCCTAAATAATATATGTGTGTATCTGTTACATATGCAAGGAAATGCATAGAAGAAATGCTGGAGGGTGTGGACAAGTACTCAGCAGGAGGGACAGGTGGGATTGGGGTGTATATGGAGAGACAGTATGTCCCTTTAGTCTTACACTTCTGCATTGTTTCAGGTTTTCAGTCAATTTAATTTCATGAATTTTCTAAATGGTTTTTCAAAAATGTTGTTCTTTGTGAGTAGATAAGAAGGGGACCCAGTCTGTCCACAGTGTTCCCGCTGGTTTGATCATCTTTTTGTAAACATCTGGCTGCAGGCCCTGCCTGCACAACACTCCCCTGCCCCCCCCCTCCAAAATGTAGGCCAGGCAGTGATGCCTGGAGGAATGGATCACATTTGAGTTAGGACCTTTCATTCTAGTGGTTCAGTATGGTCTGAATGAATTGCTAGGGAGAGCTGAGCCAGTACACAGAGCTGAATTTGGGCACATTTGCTGGGAATAAAATTTACTAGGGGACACTTTCCCCTGTTTAAGCCAAGGAACTGTATTAGTTTATTAGGGCCGCCATAACAAAACACCGCAGACTTGGTTATCTTGGAGATATACATATGGTATTTTATATAATAATATATACTATTCTATAATAATATTTTATGTTATTATTATTGTATCACAGTTCTGGAGGCTGGAATTCTGAGACCAAGGTGTGGGCAGGGTCGATTTCTTCTGAGGCCTCTCTCCTTTGCTTGTAGACGGCTGCCTTCTCCTTGTTTCTGCACTTGGTCCTCCCTCTGTACCCACCCGTGTCTAAATCTCCTTTTCTTACAAGGACGCCAGTCCTGTTGGATCAGGGCCCACCTTAATGACCTCATTTTAACTTAATTACCTCTTTAAAGATGCCATCTCCAAGTATAGTCACATTCTGAGGCATTGGAGGTTAGGGCTTCAAAATATGAATTGGGGTGGACACAAATCATCCCACAACAGAGCCTCAGAAACATTTCTTCGGCCTGTGTACAAGTGTCCTGAGCCCTGGGTGGCCTTCTCAGAGGCCCTTGGTGCCTCTGGCTGTGTTGGGGGGTGGCTCTGTGTGGGGTGAAGGCCTGGGAAAGAGTGCGCTAGTAGAAGCAGTGTGACTGCATCTGTGGCTGCTCAACCACACTGAGCAACTGAAAATCCCCACGGGGACCAGGCGTCCTCAACACGATTTCCTGACAGATAAGGTGTGGAGGGAGCACAGATCGATTGCCCTCAGTAACCTGACAGCCAGGCTGCCCAGAAAACAACTGATGGATGCTCTTTCTCTTTAGCTCATGCTGGTGGGGCTCTGCCAGGAGGAAGCAGACAGCAGGACCCTTGCCAGGGGCCTGGCTGGCACAGCATGGAGCACTCAAGCAAGATGGAGTTTTTCCTGAAGCTAGGCTACAACCGGGAGGACGTGCTCAGGGTGCTGGACAAACTGGGCGAGGGCGCCCTGGTCAACGACATGCTGCAGGAGCTGATCCAGACAGGCAGCCGCCCCGGAGCCCACCAAGGCAGCCCTGCACCCCTGCTGGTTCCCCGGGGCTCCTGCGGGACCCCGGACTCCACCCAGCGTGGGCTGAGGACTGACCCTGAGGAAGACTGCGGAGACCTAGCCAGTTCCTTGAGACCCATTGTGATTGATGGCAGCAACGTGGCAATGAGGTATAGCTTTCTTCATTCCATAGTGGAGGGGTGGGAGAACTGCCCCTCTTTTCAGTGGTTTGGTCCAAACAACTTGGGGCCGGTGGATGGGGCTTTGAATCCCTCTTCTACCTCTTAGTAGCTGTGTGGCCTTAAGTCTGTCACTTAACCTGTCTGAGCCTCACTTTTTCCATCAGTACTGTTAGTATAAAACCTCCCTAGAAGGGAGCTGCCCAACATGCCTAGGACAGTACCTGCCACACAGCAAGGGCTCAGCAAGTGGTAGCTGTTATCATATTAACCCCAGGAGAGGCCCTTTTGTGGGGAAGGCAGTGGATGGCTGCGGAGGAGCGGCTTCTTGTCTGGATTCTGTCCCTGACCAGCTGTGTGATTCTGGGAAAGCTGTGTTTCTTAAGTTTCCGGTTCTGAGACACAGGCCACTAGATAGGACTTCTGCTTCCTTTTGAGGGTGTGAGAATCAGACGGGAAAATGTACTTGAACTTCGTTGGAAGCCCTCTGCTGGGGTTATGTGAGAAGGGGTGGTGGTGTGGTTTCCTAGCTGGGTTGGAGAGGTGAGCTCATGGCCCGAGCCTGCAGACTTGGTGGTTAATAGTTGTGTGTTTTGGTGATCAGAAGGTCATGCCCTGCCTCATTGTCTTTCCTGGAGGCCAAGTTTAGCTGTCAGAGAATCTCTGCAGCCTCCCCAACACTCCTCGCTGGGCAGCCTCACCCAAACAAGTGCATTATTCTACTACTTGGCTTAGTGACAAGGGGGCAAAGGGCAGAGCCATAGGAAATTGGTCACTCACAGCTGCAAATAGATACGCTTCCCTTTTCAAAAGCTCAGCCGTGGGTGGGAATCGAGAAAAACCGTGTTACAGCAGCACTGAAGGTGTCAAGAGGGCCCCCTTTGTCTGACAGGCCGGGTGGTTTTCTCTGGGGACTTGGTCACACTTAGCATTTGTCACGGCAGGACCTAAGTTTGGAATGGCTCACCCCAAGATGGCTCAGCCTCAGGGGCTGCTCCTACATGGCCTGCCTGGCGTGTGTGGGGTCCGCCTTAGCCAGCCGGGGCTCCCTGGGCTTGGTTAGGTCTAATGAGCCCTTCCTTCTCCAGGGCTTAGAAACTGGTCCTCGGGGGTTTCTAGGACCTTCAAGCACAGGCTCTTAGCCAGCCTGTGGGATCTTGTTTTACTCAAGATCTCCGGGGGAGATAAGGGACTTTTAAGAATCCAGTAGGTTTTGAAGGTCCTAGATAGAAGGTCTAAGGGTTGTGAGAGGGGCCCTGGCCACTGTCTGGTCTGGCACAGCTCCCTCTGAGCATTGATAGAAATGTAAGAGGATATGGCTGCAACCGAAGACCTTTGCAGGCCAGGGTTTTCAGAAGCGCTGAGATTCCAGATCAAAGGAGTAGAATGGCTGTAGGAGGAAAAGACTCCTTCAGGTGCTGCAGGAAAGTGTAGGCGTTCTCTCTCTGAGGACCAGATGGTTTTTAGGAATTGCTGTGCTGGGGTGGCGGTGGAGGGTTTCCTTTTGATGAAAGTCTCTGTTGCTGCTTGGAATTCAAATTGCAACCACATCCTCTATTTGCACATGAGCACGCCACGTCCTGGTTGCATCCACTTGGTCCCCCCTCTCATAGCTCCCACGATTGTAATCAGATTGATCCCTTCCAGCTGAGTCTGTGCAAGGTACAAATGACAGTCATCCCTCCAGATATTATTAAAGGTCTGTCACACCTGCTGCCTACAAGTCTCCTCAATCAACCAGAACACGTGCATTTGTAATGTGTTCTCAGAAGTCCAGCATAGACCTCGATGGGCTGAAATCAAGAGCCATGTTCCCTCTGGAAGCTTCTTGCTTTTTCTAGCTTCTAGAGGCCGTCTGCATTCCTTGGCTCATGGCCCCTTTTATTGCCAAAGCCAGCAGTGTCCTGAAATGATACATAAATGTGGCATGTGTGTTCATGTGTGTATTTCTCTGGGCAAAAGATCCACAGCTTTCAGTAGGTACTTAAACTGTCTGTGATGCCCCACATGAGAAGAACCACTGATGTCGAATGAGAAATTACAGATAATGCCACGCTTTATGGGAGGCACTGAGCATGGGTCCTCCATTGGCACAGAGAATGTTAGAGCTTGGACACCTGACCTTGGCTGAGTGAGGAAGAAGCTCAGGAAGGGACTAGATGGGCTTGGCCAAGGTCAACACTGGCTCTGTCAGGTCCTGGCCTCCACCCCTGTGCTCCAACCATCCCATGTTGTGTAGAAGCTTCCATGGGCTTCTCTCCTCAGAGCTTCAGAATGTGCAGCCTGAGGCTGTGTGTAGTGGCTGAACCCAGTGGGCCTGGGGCGACTGCTTGGCAGCTGGGTCACTGGCCAAGTGCCTTGTAAAAGAAGTGGAGTCTATGTGTTTGGGGCACACAGATGGGCCTGCTTTATGAAACACGTACTGTCGTCAGCCCATTTAAATAGAACAGCACCACCAAACTAAAAACCTTCCATCTCTTCGTCGTAACAGCAGAGGGAGTCCATTCGGCTCTGGTGAGCCCGACGGATGGCTTTGTTTGTTGTTTCAGAAAGGATGGGTCAGCTTCAGTGAGGATTCTAAGTTGCAGTGTTGGGAGTGCACAGACGGGACCCGGGAAGCCAGACCTTCTGCCTGCCCCATAGTTTGGGTGAATCTCTCGTGTTTCATGTAGACAGCCAGGTCAGAGGCAGGGGGTGGAGCAGGGAGCTGAGAGTAGGAAGACCTGAGTTGTGACCCCAAACCTGGGGCTGTCCCGTGAAGCCCCCTGGAATGAACAGAAGCTCTGTACCTGCGCTGCTCGTTATGGTGGCCACTTGCCGCTTTCGACTCCCTAGCACCTGCAGGGTGGCTGATGTGACTGAATGGATGCATTTTCATTTTTTGAATTAACTTGAAATGAAGTGCCAATAGCCTCCTGTAGGGAGTGCGTATTGGGCAGCTCTAGCCCTTCAGCTTGACAGCCATGTGACTGTGGTGTGACTCGCCTTTTTTGAACCCTATTTATGTGATTATGAGGTCAGACTAAATACTAATAATCTTAAAGGGTTTTTATCTCTAACATTCTAGGAATTAAGGTGATTATTTTATGCATGGCTTGAAAGAAATGAATGCATTTTTCTCCTTCGACAGAGGTTCAGAGAGAGCAAATAACTGGGCCAAGGTCACAGAGCATTAAGTATGGACTCTGGATTCCTTGCTGTTTCCAAAGTCCTGCATTTCCTGCAGCACTGTGTACCTCTGGCTTTCCACATGTCCAGCCCTGGAAAGGGTCTCACCCAGGCGGGAGACCCTGACGCACACAGGCATTTATCCTGGGGCCAGAGTCTGCCCATGGTGACCCCTGGACTTGGACTTGCCGGCTCCTGACAGGATGTGCTAAGCCTCCCATCCTTCACCAGGGCCCAGGGGCCTTCTGCAGGACTGGTGCCAAGGATACCTCTCCTGCTGCTGCCCACCTTCTGGGGACCCTCAGGGCATCAGGGTGTATTGCATGATGGCTCTGAGCGGGTAGCATCACAGAGACTGGCTTCCAAGTACAATCCTCACACCTTCAGGGTGTGTACATGTTGCATGTGTGTGTGTCTGCATGACAGAGGGAGATTGAGCTGCATACTGTATACCTGGACTTTAGAAGAATGTCTGGGAGGTTTTAAAAATAAGGTGGCTTTCATTGAAAGCACATTACAAGCCACATCACGGTGACTGGGAAGGACACTGGTTCTCACGTGACAGCCGTCACCAGCATTTCCGTGCTTGGGGCAGGCAGGGGCACAAGTGTTGCATATTCCGTAGGCAAATTTAGGAGAGGCATGATGTGAAGGATCAGTGTGGGGGAAATCCACCTGATAATTTCACATCCTCTTACTGCCTTGGGCAAGGGTTTCATTTGAATGTATCTTCATTTGGGGTAGAGGGATTTTTTTGGGGGGTGCTGTTTATGTTTCTAACCTCAGCAGAATCTGGCTCTTTTGGAAGGGAGTAGTCTTCCATGGGAGAAGCAGGCCCACTGTGGGAGGTCTTGGTCTGGCCCCTCTCAATGGGTTCCCAGTGGCTGGTGTGCTCCCGGGCTGGGGGCCAGTTCCCTCTGACCAACGCTGGCCTTGGCCTCCGACCTAAGTCTGCACCCAGTCCTCCGTGTGTAGGGTGATGGTGCTCACAGCAGTGCCCACTGCCCCGTCTCTTCCTTCCGACCTGGGCTGGGGGGGGGGATCTCTCGGTGAGAAGGGCCATCACTCCAGGTGCAGAGTGCTTACAACTTGACCCCAAATAAGAAACAGACAGTGGGGGTCCCTCCCATGTCATACCTTGAAGGGCCCGTTCCGTGAGCCGCTAACTTCTGCAGAGACTTCTTGGGCAATAGTTGAGGACGAAGTGGTGTCCCAATTAGGCTGTCTGGTTACTGTAAATGGTGACACCCTGATTGTGGCTGTCCTGCACACGACTGTCGTGTAGGCAAAATTTGTCTCAGGCACCACCCCACTTCCCCTTACCGCTCTCCCTTTATTCAAAACCTGCCACTCTTGTTTTCTTTTCCCAGGGCCTGGCTCTCAGCCTGTTGCCTGATAAACTGGTTCACGGGGACTAGTAATAAGCACTGAGCTCCCTCCCCAAAGCGCAAGCCTTTGAGCAGCAGCTAAACTTAGGCCTCAAGGAAGCTGCTGCCTGGGTCGCAGGGGCAGAGACTGGGGAGGGGCAGGGATAAGTGGAATCCATGTGGGCAGGGGAGCAAGCGTTTGCAGCCCCGAGAATGAGGCTCTGAGGTCTGCTGCCGGGTCAGCGAGCTGGGCACCTTCTTTGCTTCAGTTTCCTCAAGGGTGAAATGGGACGAAGGTCACTTTCTCAAGGGCTTGTTGTAATGATTAAATGAGGATCATGTGCAAAGTGGCCAGGTACACTGGGCTCTCTGCCAGTATTAAGGATGAGCTCCAAGAAGCAGGGGTGAGCCCTGTCTCGTTCACCTTTCTCCCAGCGCCCCTCCCAGAGCCACGTGAAGTAGATGTGCACAAACAGACTTGGGGTGCGTGGGGAAGCACAGGTGGAGGGCTGCCTTTGGGTTGGGTACTTCTCTGTGTGCGGGGAGTGGGCTCCCGGGGTGGCCACGAGTGTTATTGCTTGACCGGGGTCTTCGCTGGCTCCTCTTAGAGACGGACCCCCCCATGGCGGGAGCTGACTCCTGCCTAGGGCATTGAGCTGGCAATTGCCCAGAGCTTTCTGTGGCCTGAAATAGGGGTCGCCATAATGGGGTTTGAGGTTGGCAAAAAAAAAAAAAAATGTGGCAAGGATGGAATAGACCATCTTCCCATCTCAAAGGATACCAGAGGCTTATGAGTAGGGTGTGTGGGAATTCAGTTCTGCAGAGCAATGGACCCGCATGTAAACCTTCTATTCCATGCAGACCAACTTAGGGGGCGGGAGGGTCAGCTTGGACTCCCCTGTGCCTGGAACCAAAGCTGGAGGAGAGGACACGTCCTCGGGAGGGAGGGAAGAGTGGGCTGTGATGGGCTACGGGCTTCCCCTGGTCTTAGCGCAACTCATCTGCCCTTTGGAGACTCTTGGCTGAAGGTCTGCATCGTGGAGTCTGGTGTGAGAGAGGCCACGGGGCCAGTGCTTGCTGCACAAGGCTAACGGGGGCGGCTCTTCCTGAACTCTTGAACTCCCGAACCTCCGAACCCTCCCGTCTACATGCCCCCAGCCAGGGCCACTGCCAGCTGGGGTCCTGACTGGAGTCCCCAGGACCCACACCGGCTCGCCTCTGCCCCCTCACAGGGATTGGGGTCAGTTTCTCTCCCTGTCCCCCAACCACATGCCCATCAAAGGTATTAGGGGGAAAAGGTGGGCTTTTCAATGGTGTAGTCACAGAACAGAGAACAATCAAGAAGCAGTTTTTGAAAGAAATCGTGGTAGTGACATTTTACTTGAGAACGGACTGAGGACAGACTTCTCTGCAGCCACAGATGCATGTGTTTGGGGTGGGGGGTGTCAGTTGTTCACATTACTGCTTCAGTGTGCTCAGGCAATAGATCCTATTTTCTAGGGCAGATATAATCTCTTCCCCACCTTTTAGGTGTGGGGAGGGGCAAACTTTAAATTTGCCAGTTTGGGATGTTTCGGCATCTCTGAATTCTTGGAGACTCAGGCTCTGTGTTTCCTCCCCCTCCCCTTGTCCTCTCCCAAATGGCATCTGGGGGCTTTGAGACCTGGTGTTGGCTGGGAGAGGGCGTCTCAGGGTCTCCCTCTGTTGCAGAGTGGCAGGGCTGGCCTGGCTTCCAGGTGGCTTTTGAGTCATACTGGCATAAAGGGCTGTCTCTCCCATGGGCCTCTTTTTCCATCGCCAAGCCTCAGGCACCCCACCAGGTCTGCGGGTGTGCAAGGGAGCAGGCGTGTTGCCTTTGATCACCTGTCAGCCACTGTGGCGCTGTGGGGTGCTGTGCCCACCAAGACCATGATTTCTGAGAGGCTTGCAGCCTGCCCAGGCTGTGCTGAGGCTCGAGCCTTCGGCCTCCTCTTCACATCCGTCCTGATGTTCTGCCATTTCCCCTCTCCTCATGGCCCAGTTCGGGGGAGCAGGCCTGGGGGATGCAGGGCTGAGGACCCTGTGTGTGACCCGCTGTCCTTCTCCCTCCATCTCCTTTGTTTTTTCAACTTCCGCTGGGAGGAAGGGGCTAGCTTCCCACTTCCTCTTTTTACTTTATTTTTTAACAACAGAGACAGCTCCACTGATGTTTTCTCCTTACCGTTTGCCTCACAGCTCAGCCGCAATGGCCAAAGCGCTGTTTTCTCTAAACTGGAAGGCACAGCAGACGCAGGCAGCCAGGCCTGGTTCCTGATCTCCCGGAGCGGAAGGAGCTTAGAATTCTGTCTCCATCGAGCCCGACTTCCAATACTGTTTGGTCATGTTCCCAAACACTCCCTTTTCCTCTTCACAAACCTGGACCTCCCCTAATCCCCTCTGAGGGAACAGCAGGAGAGGCCACAGACTAAAGAAAGCACAGAAATGAAAATCCGAAGTGGCATCCTCATTCAGACTTGGGCTGTTTCTGCAGGCCAGGCCTCTTGGGAGCGTCTGAGGGTCCTGGTGACCCCTGGCTCTCCACATTCCTACCCTGCCTCTCCCATCTCACCTCTACGACTGTCCCCTTTGCTCACCCCACAGGCTACAGTCACACAGTCCCGTTTTTGGTTCCAAAACACGCCAAGTCTTGCCTGCATCAGGTTTTCCAGCCAGCTCTTTCCTTTGCCTGGGTGGTTTCTCCTCCAGTTGCTCACAAGACCAGCTTCTTCTCAGTCATTTATTTATTCAGCACATTTTTATTCAGTCTGTACCAATTGTCAGGCCCTGTGCTAGGTGCTGGGAGCTCACTGGAGACCAGAGGAACCGTGTGACTTAGGGAGGGCCAGACCTGATTCCTCCCCTGGTGAGCGTGACCGTCCAGTGTAATGAGCACCAGAAAGGAAGGAGGAGTCTGGTGCTGGAGGACTCATAACAGGGAATCCCACGGGCTTTAGAGTTGGGGAGGTGCCTTTTTAGAGCAAGCAGAGAAGAAGCCAAGGCCTGAGGGAGGAGAGGGATGGACTGGCCAAGAGGAGAGGACAGGCTGGTGAGGCAGCTCTGTCGGGGGAGTGGAGGAAGGTGCAAGGGCAGGACAAGGTCCGGATGAGGTGCAGGTGGCTGAGCCTGAGGCAGTGAGCACCTAGTGATCTCATCTTGAGGCCAGGCTGCGTCCCATTCACAGCTAAGTCCAAGTGGCTTTGCGTTCTCAGTCATTCAAATCGATCCAGCAGAACACCACTGACCTCACTAAGTCCAAGGGTTGTTTCCAGACCTCCTCGGTCCTTTGCAGCAGCATTCGGCTGCCTCCTTCCTGTGGCTTCCACGATGCAGCACTCTTCTGGTTCACATCCTTTCTCTCTTTCTGCAAGATTGCCCTCCTCTACCTGTGACCAGCTGTTGAGTTCTAGAGTGTCTCCAGGGCCAGCTCTAGGCCTCCCACTCTATCTCCACGCAACTGTTTCCATGCTGCGGCTTCAGCTGCTGCTTGCACCCACTGTTTCCACACTCATCTCCAACTCAATATTTGTCCACAACCAAACTTGGGATCTTTCCCTGTAAACCCTGTCCTCCAGAATTCCCTGTCTCAGTGAAAAGTTCACTGTCCAGTTACACAAGCCAGATGTCTATATCCAATCACCACGTTCTGGAGATTTTGCCTTCTAAATATCTCTCAAGTTCACCTACTCCCTTATGCACCAACACACACTTGGCCCAAGTCACATCCATTTTTGTCTTGATGAATACAACAGCTTCTTAATTGGTGGTACCCCATGCCCACTCTTGCTCCCTCCCAACTTATTGTGTTCTGTGCTGCCAGATTGAACTTTCTGAAACATACAGTGGATCACATCATATCATATCACATGTACCCCCAATCTTAAAGCCCTTCTATGACTTCTTGTCCCTCTTAGGAGCAATCAAAGTCTTCAATAAGGCTCACAGGCTCTGCCTGGTCTTGAACCTCTTCTCACACCCCTCCCTCCTTCCTGCCATCATCAGTGTCTTTGATGGAGTTTATGGGGCATGTTGACCTCCTTGATTGGACATGAGGAGACCAATAGCATAGTCACAAACCTCTCTTAGTGTGAGTGTTCTGAAGATGACAACTCACATCCATGTTATGTTGATTCTTATTAGCTTCAGTTAGTAAGAGAATCTGGTCAATTAGTCCTTGGAATGCTGTCACCCTGGAGTGCAAGACCCTCTATAAACCATCAGAAGCTACGTGGTTCCAGTTAAGAGATGTATTTTGTGCAAAGAATTAACTATTTTTAAAAATGTAGCGTTGTCTGATTCCCATTGATTATGACACCACGATTCAGGATATTCCTGGGGGAAATCACTCTCTAGAACCCCTTTCTATGTCTCTACAGATTCTTTGTTTTCTCATTGTAGCCATGGAAATAAAGAAGCCTTCTCTTGCCGTGGCATCCAGCTGGCTGTGGACTGGTTCAGGGAAAGAGGACACACCTACATCAAAGTTTTTGTCCCGTCCTGGAGGAAAGAACCACCGAGAGCTGATACCCCTATTAGAGGTATGCGGGGGCAGATACATGCTCACGAGGTACCAGTCACCTTTCCTTGGTAGCACTCCTGACTGTTATTTACAGTCTGTTTTCCACGTGGCTATTTGTTCGCTGATGTCCATCTTCCTTACTGTTGTTCTAGGAGCGCCGTGAAGGCACGGACTCTGTGTGCTCACCTAGCATAACACCTGGCATTGAGTAGGTGCTCAGTACCTCGTTGTTGAGTAGATGAATGAACAAATTGCTTTATTTTTTAATGTGAATTTACGTTTCAAAAATAATTATGTTTTACAACTGTTAACACTACAGGAAGATCGGATCTGTATCTACCCCTCATAGGATCTGAAAGAGACATTCATTTGGCCTGGTGATGCCATATTTATTTATTGAATCCATAGTCTAGTTTCTTCATTTAAAAAAAAAATGGGAGACAGAGTCCAGGGAATTCTTTATTTTTAGTTCTTAGGTAGGATTATTTAAAAGTATATAACAAGAAGTCAGATGCTGCGCCATTAGCCTTGTTTCAGCCAAGTCCGTGAGGGCAGGGTTCACCTCCTGGTGATTCTGGGAGATTTCTCTGACTTTGTCTTCCAGCCTTTTTACCCCAAATTTTTGCTTTTAATACCATAAATGGTTACCAATTGCTTCTACTTCTCTTTTGGAGTCTCTATTTTGTAGATAAAATGCTATTCTTATCTTATGGATACAGTATCTTTTTCACCGTCTCTGTGATAATTCTTTACTATTTCTATAGACCTTCACAAATTATCTTAGGTTCCACAAATTACATTTATTTTCTCTCTGGTCAGTTCCCTTCGTTCACCTCTGCTTGTAGCTCTTTCTTTTTTGTGCTGTTGTGTCTTCCTCTCAAAAATCTGGTGATCTTTTGGTTTCCAGTTTTTACTTCTGAGTAAAAAACCAGATTGGTTAACTAACTATTTATATACATACATATCTGTGCAGTTGCCGTCGGCTTTCTCTCTTAGAATGCGGACCTTTCGCTGACGGTGGCGCCGCCCGCTGGTGCAGGGTGGGCAGGCAGCTGGGCGCCCACAGCCACCACACTTCCGGTGCCACGGTGATGACGCTTTTGCTCTAGGGCAGCAATTTTCAACCAGCGTGATGCAAGCAGTTTTAAACACGCCATACCTGACACCCACTAGTCATCCAGTGTGTCATGGCACACCCATGTTTTAAAAATTCTTGCAGCCCATTGGTCAGAAATTACTGCTCTAGGTGGTCAAAGGCCACCTGGGAACCTCCGCTTCCCTTTTCCTCGGGCGTAGGGAAAGGGGGGTGCAGCTGCCCACGGGCAGCCCTTCCGTTAGCCCCCTTTGGTTTTGCGGACTCCCTTCCCCCTTCGTGGTGCCTGGAGCCCGGGGGCTTTTCAGAGAAAATGGCTCCAGCTCCTCTTCAGCCTTCTTCACACATTCCTGTCTGTGGCTCCTTTGCACTGCAGGGTCAATACGATTCTATCTGCTTCCTATCTTCCAAAAATGTGTCCAAATCCTCGGTTTGCTACTGTCCCCAAGCCCATTAAAAAAAAAAGATTTTATTTACTTATTTTTAGAGAGAGGGGAAAAGAGGGAGAAAGAGAGGAGAGAAACATCGGTTGGTTGCCCTTTGCACATGGCCCATATAGGGGTGGACCCCCCAACCCAGGCATTTGCCCTGACTGGGAATTGAACCCGTGACTTTTTGCTTTTGGAAGGAGACCCAACCGACTGAACCACGCCAGTCAGAGCTCCCAACCCATTTTTAATGTGATCGAGGGTCCCCTCCCGCTTTGTACTTTTTTACTGCCATTTCAGTGGGATTATGAGGAGCAGGGCGTGAGTACTTGCATCCAGTTCTCCATCATGAACTGGTCGCCCCAGACTACTCTGCATGGTTTGGACGTGGGGACTATTCTGTATGGTCTGAGCAGCTGTCAGCAGCTGTGCAATATTTAAATCTAGTGTGGGTGAAGAGTGGGGAAATCATTTTGGGGTAGGGAAGGAATTTTTAAACAAGCTACAGCAAGTGCAAATGTGTGGGAGAAAGATTCATAAATTTGACTACATTAAAATAAAAGCTTCTGTTCATTAGTGTTACCACAAGAACAGTAAAATGAAAAGGCGCGCCTCCAACTGGAGATGCTAGACATCACATATTCCCGATAAAGGATGACTGTCCAGAATTGACAGAGAATGTTAGGGAATATCTCCAGATTAATAAGACAAAGACAAAGGACCAATAAAAAGATGAGCAAAATGCATGGATAGGTTTTTCAGAGAAAACATAAATTGGCCAATAAACATGAAAAGATGCTCAATCTTGTTAGTAACTACAGAAATGCAAAATCAAACCACAACAAGAAGACACTTACACCCACCAAGTTGGCTAAAATTAAAAAACCTGAGAATGCCTAGTGTTGACAAGGTCGTCTTGATGCTGGGTTGGGCTGTTGGGTATAACCTGGTGTAACCACTCTGGAGGACCACCTGGCATTATCTTGTAAAGCACCTTTCCCTGTCACTCAGTCATATCACTCCCAGAGTGACACCCTTGTATTTCTATACCCAGAGACTTACGTGCAAAGCTGACAGCAGTGACTGTGTCACTGTGGCCAAACCTCACCGACACAGTGTTAAATGACTGAGGCAGAGAGAAGCCAAGAGCCCTCTTGACCTGCGGCAGCTGGCTTATTCTGCTCAAGACCTCCCCCCTCTTCTGATGTGTTGAGTTATAGGGCAGGGGAGGCGGGATTTGGCTCAGAGGGGATCCCCGAGTTGCCAAATGTGCTCTGTGATCTTACAGTGATTCTTAGGGGTGGGCAGTCCTCTGGGAAAGCTGCTACATGCTGTCCCCCGCCCTGTGGCCCCCAGAGCAGCACGTGCTGGAGGAGCTGGAGAGGCAGGAGGTGCTCGTGTACACGCCGTCTCGCAAGGTGAACGGCAAGCGCGTGGTCTGCTACGATGACCGCTACATTGTGAAGGTGGCCTACGAATGGGACGGCATCATCGTCTCCAATGACAACTACCGTGACCTGCAAAGCGAGAACCCTGAGTGGAAGTGGTTCATTGAGCAGAGGCTGCTCATGTTCTCCTTCGTCAACGACCGGTACGTGGTGGCCGAGGGGGCCTGGCACGGCTGGGGTAGGGGGTGACGGGAAGAAAACCATTTCACCTAGTGAGGCCCCGCGGGGCTGGCCGTCACAGGCACACCGTGCTGGAAGCAAAGGATGCCCAGGCACAGGGACAGCTGGTCCCTGGTCGCCCTCTCCGCGCCCCCAGGCTGCACAGCCTCAGTGTCTCTGCGTCTCCTCACTTTTGTGACCAGCTTTCTCCGACAGGGCCATGTTGCCCCAGCTGTCCGTGACCCTTCTGCTCCCTTGTCCACATCGGGCTGGTCCAGCACAGAGGTGTCCAGCAGGTGGGCCAAGCATGGGCTTGGGGGCACCGTAAACTTTTTGTTTTTATCTTGAAAGAATCTAATACTTCCAATAAAAGCACTAGAACAGATATTAGGGGAGAAATCTGAATTTTGTTGTACTTTCTCCCGCTGTTTTTGTTTTCCTTTTTTTTTTTAAGTTTTCAATTTTAGAGTGCAGTAGGCAGCAACGTCTTGGGGCTGTCAGGATCTTGGAACTGACTCTGTTTCAGTACCTCTTGGTAGAAATTTTCAAGAGGATCTGCTTGGTGCATCTAACTCCTAGCTTGGTTCCCCTGCGTCAGGTCCATCCTGGACTCACCAGCTACTCGAGAGCCACAAGGCACAAGTGCATTAGCAGATGTTGGGCGAGGGCCCCTAGACCGAGCTAAGCTGGGGAGAAAGCAGTGACTGATCCACTACAAACGTGCTCAGGCACGTGGAGGGCACGGCCTAGGGCCCCGCAAGGGTGGTGCGGGTCTGAGACTAGCACAGGGTGGGGTGAGGTGCGGAGGGCGAGCAAGCCGGGACTTCACTCCCACCTTATTTGTGTTCCAGGCCATGAGGGCTCGGTCCTCATTTTGGGCTCTCCCACTGGCTTTTGGGAATGTGGTTTGAGACAAGCTCCCCGACTCTGTAAAGGCAGGCACTGTATCTCATGTGCCGTGGCCCACACATGCTTGGCACATCACGGGCACTCAGTAACTGGTTATAGATGAGGGAGTGGCCACAGTCTGGGGAAGGGAGAAAGGGGAGGGAGGAGGCGACATGTCAGCTGGGTCCGGCCACTTGCACACGGCAGACCAGCCCCTGACCCAGAAGCCCGGGAAGCAGCCTGGTGTGGTGGAAAGAGCTGGGGCCTTGGGAGGCAGGAGGTGAGGCTTCAGACTGAAGCTCTACCATTACTGGCTGTGTCATGGGGAAATCACTGAGCCTCACTGAGCTGAATGTTCTTTATACTGCATGAACTGTACTTGGATTAATCACATGTCTGAGATGGTTGTGGGGTCGAGAGAGAATTGTACCCAGTTATTCTCAGGCTAGGCCAGGAGGCAGGCCTCCAGGGGATGCTGTGGCCCCCACTAGCCCGTGGCCACTACAATTGTAGAGGTGGAATACGCCCTGAGCCCCAGGCCAATGCTCGTGGCAGCTACCCTGTGGTAGCCCCTGTGGTCATTTGCACATACACAAGGCTGGTGGCTCCCTCCCCCTGGCTTAGGCCTGGAGGACTCTGGCAAGTCTGGTCTCTGTGGGTTCCAGAAAACCCTCACTGAGGTCGGAGAGATCATGGCTGCCTCTGGCCTGCTGACAGCCCGGGGCCCAGGCCAAGGTTTTTTTGACGCACAGGCCTCTGCTGAGGGTCTGCCAGAAGGTCGCTTGGCTGCCAGAGGCAGAGCCCGCCGGCTTGCCTGTGGGCGCGGATGCCTGCCCCAGCGCCTTGGGCACGTCCGTAGGGCCCTCTTAACCCGCTGGCAGCTGTGAGGCCGGGAGAGAGCAGGAGGTGAAGCCTTTGAGAACTTTTAATAACCGCAGTGGGCGGCTCCCCAGATTCTTGGTTGGGGCCCAACTCGGAGAAGCCAGCTGTGTAGCTGGGATCTGAGCTGCAGAGGCTGCTCAGGATCGCCCAGCTCCAGGCCAGCCTGGTGGACAGGGTCTGCAGGGTGGGACCCTAGGGGGACACAAGCTTGTAAACACAGACCCTCCATTTAGAATCCCCAACCCCTCCAGCAGAGCCTGTTTGCGACCTGGGCGTGTCCCCTGGGGAACAAAAGTATTCCTATAAAAAGTGGGTGGCACTCAGCCAGGGGAGTTTTCCTCCTCAGGAATGTTGTTTTCCCCTTTGAGCTGTGAGCCCCTTGAAGATGCACTCCCTTCCTTGTTAGACCAATGCCAGGGAAGAGGGAAGGGGCAGGCAGGGTCAGGGTGGGTCAGAGGTCATGGTCCAGGTCAGGCAGCTGGGAGCTGAGGCCTAACCCACCCAGAGCCCCAGCTTTGCAAAGGAGGCGTAGGCCTGCCGGGGGGCGGGGCTGGGATTCGTAGCTCTGTGGACTCCTAGAGGGTGTTCCAAACTCTGTAAATAGTGATCCTCACCCTGTATGTGCCACAGCTGTGGGGGCGACGCTGCAGAAATGGGGTGTGAGCCTCCGGGAGCTCAGAGGATGAGGGCTGTTGGTAGCCCCTCGGAGGTCTCCGACCTTCTCTGTCGAGGACAAGGGGAGGCAGCTCAGAGTGGCTTTCAGAGTACGACCCAGGGGACCCAGAGCAATTATGCCTCTGTTTGAGAAGATAAAAATCACATGGGCATCGTTGACATGCAGATTACCGAACAACTCGAGATTCCGAGTAGGTGGGTCTGGTAGGAAGCCAGGGACCTGCATTTGAAAAGGACTTGCTGGGTGATCCCAGTCCTGCCGGCTGGAACCTCAGTGGGAGAAAGTCTTGGAGGAGGCCCAGGGGCTGCTGTCCTGAGGTTGGTGAGAGGAAGGGTTGTGCTGCTTCAGCTCCCCATGACCCCCTGGGGGCAGGGAGAGCCCTGGCCGGTAGCCTGCCTGAGGCTGTGTCTAGGGCTGCCGCCCCCTCGCTGGGTGCTCACCACGCAGGTGGAATTGTTCAGTCCCCGTTGCCCCCCCTGTGCTTGTTTTCCAGGTTCATGCCTCCTGACGACCCCCTGGGCCGCCGGGGACCCACCCTGAGCAACTTCCTGAGCCGGAAGCCAAAGCCCCCAGAGCCGTCCTGGCAGCACTGCCCCTACGGTAGGTGACACCCTGCGCCTCGTGGGCCCTGCTCAGGGCCTTGGGTCTTAATGGCAGTTTCCTGGCAGGGCTGTTCTAAGGATGATCGACATCCGCATGCCTGTCGCATGGAAGTATTTTTTGGGGGCGGGATACAGGGGTCACACACAGGGCAAAGCCTGTCTGGGAAGCAGGGAGGTTTTGTGCTCCCCTGGTCCCCTTTCTCCGTCCCTGCACCCTGGTTCTGTTCTGTCCCGTGAAGCTCCACCCCCAACCCTGCCCCTTATGGACGTAGGTCAGTGCTTTCTGTTCAGAGGCTTTTGTCCAGAGCCCTTCCAGGAGCCGGCCTTCTCGGCAGCTCTCACAAACTTGCTTTGGCAAGTTACCTAATGTCCCCAGGCCTTGGCTTCTGTGCCCACAGAAGTTCAAAAAGCCGTAGGTGATAGGTAGAGTCACTTCATGTGAGAATTAAGGTGACATACATTTAGGTCTGTGCATTCTGCTGCCTTTCACCCTCAGAGGTGCCCAGGTTGTGATGAGAATTGTTTGATCACCTGTTAGGACAGTCTGTCGGGAGAGGGCAATGGTTAGCACAGGGATGTGGACACACAGGGAAACTGAGGCAGCACTGGAGACACAATCCTAGGCCATAAGTGCCCACTGCCCTCTTCCTCCTCCACCCCAAGCTTGGCATTATCCACAGGTTCCTGGGAGAGTGGAGGTGGTGGCCATTGGATCGAGACATTGGTCTCAGTCCCTGGCCAGAGGGAGTTTCTCAGATGAACACTGGCCCACCTGATACGGAGTCACTGTGCCCAGCGCCCCATAACGCAGGAGGCGGGCACTGCGCCCTGGTGCGGGTCCACAGGGTGCAGTGCCCGCGCACCGTCCCCAACCCCGTCCTGCCTAATCCTGATAACTCTGAGGCCTGGGAGCTTTACCCGCACCATCTTGGAGAAGAAAGGCTGCAGGGCCCCCGCACCAGGCCACACAGCCTCTCCTGCCTTGGGTCTCACCCAGCGCCCTGTCTCTGCCCTGCCCCTTCCAGGCAAAAAATGCACCTACGGCATCAAGTGCAAGTTCTACCACCCTGAGAGGCCGCACCACGCGCAGCTGGCAGTAGCTGACGAGCTTCGCGCCCAAACTCGGACCTGGCGGGGCGCGAGCGCCAACGAGGAGCGGCCAAGGGGCCGGAGGGAGCACCAGGGAGTCCCCGCGGCTGCCTGGCCCGGCCCTCGGGAGCCTGGCACTCGCAGCCTACCCTCAGCCAGGCGGCCTGCCGATGTGGTGGACCTCGAGGACGGCCTCTCGCGGCTTGCCTTCAGCGATGATCCGGGAATCCTCAGGGCGCCCTCGCCAGGCCCCGGCTGCGGCCTCGCACCCGGGTTGCGGGACTGGGTGGCCCCTAGGCCTTCGTTGTGCCTGCCAGTCTCTCCTGGCCTCCTGAATCCCCAGAGCCAGTCAGGCCCGCTGGTCCAGGCGCAGGCTGGGGATCCGGCTGGGGACCGCCCTCGGGACCCGCAGAGTGACCTGCTAGCCCACCGAAGGGGGCCTACCGATCCATGGGCCCTCCATCATGGGGCCACTCGGTTCCCGGGACGCTCAGCCTGGGCGCAACTGGGCTGGGGTGAAGGTGCCTTGTGGGGGCCCTTGGGGTCAGCAACAGGGGCCCCAGCCAGTGAGCAGGACTCACGGGCGCATGCGTACACAGCGCTCTGCAGCATCTTCCCGCCCCACCAAGTGGACCGGGTCATGGCCCTGTTCCCCGCTGTCTCTGACGTCACCAGGCTCATTGACCTCATCCAGAGATGCCAACAGTCTGGTTCGCCCATGGGAAACCCCTAAAGAGTGAATCCAAGCCACCGCCAGTGATGTCCCTGACCAACCACTTGGCCTGTGGTTGCCCGCTTAACACCTGAGTCGTCCCACCTGCGGTGAGCGGCCTTTTTTTAAGGACGGTCAGGGAAGCCAGCCTCTTCACCGTCACCCATGCTCACCATGGCACTTGGTGATTTGTTGACGACGTAGGGCTGCTGCTGGAGTTCCATGACCTCCAGGGAACTTGGCTACCTCTGTGGGGGTGTGATTTCTCCTCCTGCCAGAGGACTGAGTCCCACCCGGCTCCCAGGGCTCGTCTGGACGACTCCGGGCTGTTTCCGTCAGCCTGCAGTTGGGACCCACAGACCAGTCACTAGATCAGTGTAGCGGGTCCCACCAGAAATGCAGTGGAGCAGGCAGTCTGGGAGCATACACCATATAATCAGGCTGAGCACACATGAAACTCATTTGTTATGTGTGTGTGCCTGTGTACCCATGTGAATGTAATGTGCGTCATGGGCAAAAGTTTGAGAGAGCCTGATAAGTGGTCTTGAATTTCATTGCATCAGATTGTGTTCAAAGCTGGTAGTCAGTTGGCCAGTGGAGGCTTTGGTGTTTGTGGTTGTCACATGACCTTTTTCCCTTACAACATCATGCGGGCAGCACAGAGTTCCAGCCTGGTGTTTGGGGAGCCACTTGTCACTCTGATGTGCCAGTGCTGGTCTTTGGAGGTGTGGCAGGGGCACATCGTCCCGACGTCCTGCCGGCACGGCCTTCACCCCCTGCACACAGCATACACACATGGACACAGCTGGATACCTCATCTGACTCAGGGACAGGGGGTCCAGCACAGGCCCTCCACTGACGGAGGCTTCTGAACCACACCTCACAACCCGGACCCTTTTGCTCAGAAACCTCCAGATTGGTTGGAGGCGAGCTGGGATGAGACTCAGTAGTGGAGGCTTACTGCCACCTCGCACTGTGACTGTTTTTTCCAGCAGCTACTGCTTTGAATTTTGGGGAGAAGTGATTCACCCATGTGCAATGGACATGAAATTACCATTGCACATGATGTTGCTGGAGCATGGACCCTGTGTCCTCCGGCATCTCTGAGCGGCATCCGCCCTTTGGTTCTGGGTTACGAGTCCAGCTCTGCAGGTCTGGGCTGGCTTGTTCGTGAAGGAACTTGGTGGCTGGGCCATGGCAGAGACTGTGAGGCATCTCCCATTGGAAAACCAGCTCCAACTCCTGCAAGCTTCCTGCAGACTGTCAAGAACGGGGGAAGCTCTTCTTGGTGTGTTACTGGCTGCACTGTTGGTGTAGCCCAGGACGCACCCCAGGAGAATCTACTCCTGGCCCTCTAATTCATGGTCATTGCTGCCATTGGAGATATGGTGATGTTGTGTCTGTCTGAACCCATGCACCCTTTTAAACTGGATTCTTAACATGGCTTCAGACAGACCTGTCCCTTGCCTCCCCCCCCACCCAAACTACCTTGTTATATGGGAATCCAGGCCTGAAGAGGGGCCATCACTCTCTCTAGATAAATTGGATTTCCTCTTGGTCTTTCTTTCTTTTGGCAATTTCTTTTATTTTACTTTATTATTTTTGGTGTTTTTGATTATTTTTTCTTGTGACATGACAAGCTTATTTTAGAGCTGCGTTTGTCTCCTGATGTGGACTCATTGCATTGCTGATTTACAGGTAGAAGTGTGTAAACTCCTTCCTGAGAGGACAAGTTTGAGTTTTAGTAAGCTGTAAAGCTATTTCATTTGGTTGCTGTGACTAAGACAAGCACAAAACAAGTGAAGAAACAGCACATTTCAATGTAATCCCCTTTGGAATTTTTTCCAAAGTCTTGGTATGTCTTTGTGACACAAAACATGGATGAACCCTGACTGGTGTGGCTCAATGGATTAAGCACTGGCCTCTGAACCAAAGGGTCGTCAGTTCGATTCCCAGTCAGGGCACATGCCTGGGTTGCGGGCTAGGTCCCCAGTAGGGGGCACATGGGAGGCAACCACTGATGTTTCTCCCCCTCTCTTTCACTGTCCCTTCCCCTCCGTCTGAAAATTAATAATAAAATCTTTAAAAAAACATGGATGGGACGGGCGAATGAAATGTTCTAAGCTGCATGGCTCTTACTGTGCTCCAGAAATAAATCACTTTTACCCACACCTGGACTCTTCACGGTCAAACGGCATACCAGTTCTTCCCAGGGCGCCTTTTCCCCCAGGCTGGTTTTTTGTGTTCAATATTGTGGGTGTGGAGACTGAGGTTATTTTACGGCTGCTTTATTCCGTGTTACTCCACCCCTGGGGGGTGGGGAGGAGGCCGGAATCTGCCTTTTCTAGGAGCAGCAGCGAGGCCCAAGGCAAGGACATGCCTCTGCTGGCTGTTCTGCAGGCTGTTTCCCGGGACACGGGCTGCTCGGCTGTGTCTTCACAGAACGACGCTCCTCTTGTGTGAGCCTGCAGCGGGTCCCTTGGCTGCTCTGGTCTCAGGAGGTGTGGCTGCCACGTTTACACTGGTGCCGCTTCCCCACGGCCGGGCGGGGGGGGGGGGGGCGGGGAGGTGGTTCCAGGCAGGACTGCAGAAGGTTGGGGTTGAGGGGTGGAAGCCAAAGAAGCCACTTGTGTGGGCTTCCTTCCAGATAAAATGAATCCCAGTTCCCAGGATTTTGCAGAGCACTCAGAGAGGGAGCCGGGAGCTGGCTGCCAGCTGGCTGCCTGTGTGACTGTCTCCCTGCCTCTGGGAGAAATGTCCCCTGAGAGGGGAAAAGGAGTTGTTCTTAACCAGACGTTAAGGGATGGGGCATGGGGGAGGGGGCTCTGGGAAACAGGGCAATTAATTGGAATCACAAATGCCACCAGGAGGGAATGAATGGAGCCAGAACCTATTACACGTGGGCCCCATGCAAAATTAGAATGGAAAGCCCCTTGTTCAACAGTGATTGAGAATTTCAGGACGGTGACAGCAGGGCCTTCAAACAGCTGTGAGGTTCTTCTAAGTGCAGGGCCCTGTGTGACTGACTGCACAGGTCACAGCCCATGGAACCGCCCTGTGGGACAAGCAAGAATCTTCCCCCTTCGGAGTGTGTGTTAGTAACAAACACTGAGTGAAAGGGGTTGAAGCCCCAGAGGAGCCACGTACACTTTATAGCAGATGCTGGTCCCCTGGGCCTCACCCTACTGCATCTGCTGAGGACTGAGTGGGCCTCCTGGTTTTTTTCTGCTGGCCTGTCACGCAAGAAGGTAAAAAGGGGAAGTCAAGGGTCTTGGGCAAACCACACACTGAGTCGGCCTCTTCCAAATGGCTACAAGATGTCAGTAGGGGTAGCTCTAACGAGGCAGCAAGTACACTGGTCTGTATGAGGCCAGGCGCTCAGGTTACAAACCAGGTGGCAGGAGGCCAGGTGAGGAGTGGAGGCTGCTGCGGGGTTGGCTGCAATTAGGAGCTTGAACTCTGTCAGGACTCTCCTGTTTTCTTCTGCGTGTGGGATTATTCTCTTTCAAAGGTGGGCAGGCCTAGGCACAGGTCCCTCTAGCTAAAGTACTCAAGAAGCGGCTTCCGGAAAATCCTGGGGAGAATTCTGATTGGCTGGCTTGGGTCATGTGCCCACCCCTGGACCAATCAAATCACTGTGAGGTGCTACCCTCGGTCCTTTCGGGTCTCAAGCCCAGGCCTCTGGCAGCATGGGGGCACACACTGTGACTGTCAGCTTCCCCCTGACCCCCAGAGTTGGTGGGGGTTCAGGGCTTGATGAGGATGGTGAGCAGTTCCTTCAGAGAAGTGGAGACAGTATCTAGGCGGACCAAACAAATGCCCACAATAATGTTCAAATCTGGGGATGCACCAGGGTTAAGGATGCTCCCCCCACAACTGTGGTTCTAGCTAAGAAAATTGCTACTGTGTTTATTCTCTTTTTCCCTTAGGAAAAAAACCTGCGTTGCCCACACACAGACAACAGAGCTTTCCCCAGAGGCAGTTGGAAGGGCCTGCAGCTACAGGGACCGAGGTGTCCCCGTGGGAGTCTGGTCAGTGCTGAGCTTGTGCCCACACCAGCACTTGGTGTGAGGCTGACAAAACCCACTGGGGAGCGGCCTGTCCCTTCAGGGTCCACAGGCGACCGTGTTTCCTTTGACTCACTTCTGAACTGATGTCCTCTAGAGCTCAGAAGCTCCCAGAGCCAGCAGCCCAGCCCTGCAGCTGACGTAGCTGAAGTGAGGGGGCCAAGGCCCCGACCCAGCTTAGCCATCCCTTTGTTCTGAGTTCCCCAGGCAACGACATCCGCTCTCTGTCCTCCTGCAGGGATGCCACACCCACCTCTGGGTGCAAACGCAGGACAGGTGCTGGGAACGAACAGAGAGGCAGACGGACACACTGCCCAGGAGCAGCCCAGTGCTGTGCTCGCCGACGAGCTACCGGACTGACAGCCCCGGACTGACACTGACCGACTGACAGTGATCGACAGAGGGAACGAGGCCGACTGCAGGCCTCACGAGGTCGGAAGTGCAGCCCACACCTGTAGCTGCTGGGAGTGATTGCTCAAGCCAGATCAGCAAACCACGAGAGTTTTGACTGTATCTGAAGTCAGACCCGCTCTTGAAAACAGCATTCGTGTGATTGAAACAAAACACTTTCGGCCTCCCAAGGCAGTTTCAGCGATGCCATTCCTGGCCAGGCGGCTCACAGAGGCACCCTCCCCCGCAGGAAGGGCGGGGCCCAGGGCGGAGGCGAGGTTCCTCTCCACGCGGTGGCGGTTTCTCCCAGCCTGGCCCCTCTCTCTCTCCGGGCCTGCCTCCAGCTCTCACTCTCCAAACCCCTGCTTCACACAAAATCACCTACTCAGCAGTCCTCTGGGCTCCCTGTTTTGCTTGTTTGTAAGGCCTTTGCTCTGCTACCCTCCTGGATCTCTTGTTCCCATCCCTGCCCTCGAATGCCCCCAACCTTCAAAGGCCTCCGCGGCAGTCCTCCTGCAGGAAGTCAGCCCAGGCCGCCCCAGTGCCCAGGAGCCGTCCTTCTGCTCCGGCCGCCCCTCTCAGTGGCGGCCTGCCAGGGCCGGACCTGTCGACTCTGCGTGCGACCGTGCAACAGCTCCGCTTTGAATGCCGATTTGCTGCTCTGTATTGGACCCTTTCCTTGTGTTTAGGCTTCTAGTTAAGACCACACACACTTGGAGGATTGGGACTCTTTTTTTTAAATTGAATTTATGGGGGTGACTGGTTGATAAAATTATATAGACTTTAGGTGTATAATTCTATTAATACATGTCTATATCGTACTGTGCGTTCTGCTCCTTTCCCCCTTTCTCTTCCCCTTTGGTAATCGCCACACTATTGTCTGTGTCTATGAAATTTTTTTTGCTTAATCTCTTCATCTCTTTCATCCAGTCCCTCTCCCCCTTCCCTTCTGACAGCTGTCAGTCTGCTCTCTATCTATGAGTCTGTTTCTATTTTGTTACTTTATTTTGTTCATCAGATTCCACACGTGGATGGGACTCTTTAACCTTGTCTCTCCATCAGCCCCGAGGCCAGTCCATTACACGGTTGTCACAGAAACCAAACAGTCCCCCATCCCAACAGCTGAGACCAGAGTCGGCTGCCCCATTGTGCTGCACACCCATTGTTGGTTGGCTGGGGCTGGGCTGGCAGAGACCAGGCTGCAGGAGGCTCTGTCTCCAGCTCCTCTGTGGGCTGAAGCAGGAAAAGAGAGAACGTTCTCAAACGTCATTGGCTCTTAAAGCTTCTGTGTGGATATTATCTCTGCTCATATTCCACTGGCCAAAACAAGTGACATGGCATTATTAACTCAGGGGCAAGAAAGTGCAGTCCTACTGTGCGTCTGCACAGGGCAGGTGTATTGGGAGGATGGCAGTATGATAACCTGCCTGTGGTGGGCTAGCGAGAGATAGTTATTGACTGAAAACCTGGAAGGAAGGGGTGAGTTACTTGAAGCATGGCTCATTCATTTAGCAGAATCCTGCGAACCATAGTACAGTGGCGTTGCAGGAGGAGGCCAGTGACATATGAATGTCCAGTACATGTTATGAAGTATAAAAGTAGATTCAATAGAATATATGTGGGTGGGGGCATTATAATTCCAGGTGAGCATCTCCCCCTTTTGGGCTCTCTCTATTTTTCTAAATCTTCTACAGTTAGTAACTTTGGTAACAGGAAAAAATTTTTTGCTCAACAATGCTGCCTTTTAAAAATGATAAAATATTCATGCATTATGAAAGATTGGGAAATTCAGGCCCCTTGCGTTGACATCCGATCACTTCAAAGCTCAGGCTTTCAGGACCTCTTTCCGTGGATGTGGGTGTATATCACTGAAAGAGAACACCCGCTGGCCAGGGCTGACTCAGTGGCCTCACAGCCCATGCATGAGAGCCTCAAGCTGGTTCCAGAGCCAGAGACAAAGCCCTGTGCAGGCCCTGGTTCCTGGGCAGGTTGGAGGTTGCCGGGGGCCCCTCTTCCCTCATGCATGACTGCTGGCGGCAGTGGCTGTTCTGTGGAAGACCCTGTCACCTTGGGGCGGGGGAAGGAGGCAGCCCTCCCTGGGTACAGCCCAGCCCTGGGGCCTCATGCCCTCATCTTCTCAGCCTTATCACTCAGGAGAGGAGGGAAACGAACATTTCCCTATTCTCTGTTTATGTTCTTAGGTTGATTCAGTTCCAGAGAATTTTTTTTGGGGTCAAGTCATGTTCAAAATAACTCTTCAGGATCTGTTTGGTGCAAATGCAATTGATTTATGATTCCGCTGCCTTCTGGTTGGTTGGCAAAGCCTGGCTGGGCCCCCGGGGAGGTTTTCCTTTGCGTGTTTACCCAGCATGATTTAGGAGCAGCAGGGCCAAGAAGGTCTCCCTGTTCCTTCCGCCCCAGAACCTGCCCTTGTGACTCCTGCCCTCAGGGCTCACGCCCTGGTCGCCCAGCTTCATATTTTACACAGAGTGGCAGTTATCCCTTGGATGCCCTGGGCCGCGTCACTCACATCTCCGGCTTGAAATCCTTTTCAGAAGCCCCCAGGGAGGGCCTGTCTGGTTGACTGCTGCCTGCCTCTCTCCGGGCTCCTGCTGCTTTGTTGCAAGGGTGGGGGAGGGGGAGGGAGGCCTGACCCAGAGACTGCGGGGTTATTCACGGTGATTCTGAAGGGTTGGCCCGGTGAGTCCGAGCACAGCCAGACCTGCAGTGTGAAAGGAGGAACTGCTGTGCGTGCAACAGGACTGAATCTCCAAATAATGATGCTGAGGGAAAGAAGCCAGTCAACCCCAAGTTCGAACAGACTGTGCGATTCCATTGGTCTCAGTCTCTAGAACGTTAACACATCTGTAGTGCCAGAGAGCAGGTGAGAGGCTGCAGGGAGGTAAGGAAGTGGGAGGGGGCAGGAGGGGGTTTCCGAAGGGCAGGAGGAAGCTTGGGCCGATAATATATCATCATCCCGATTACGGTGGTAGTTTCATGGTGTAGGCACATGCTGAAACTCATCACTTGTACCTTTTAAATATGTGCAGTTTATAGTGGTCAATTACACCTTCGTAAAGCTCTTTCTTTAGAAGAAGAATAAAAAAACCTGCGTGAAAAACGTGCTCCCAGAACAACTGACTCGCAGGGTTTGATGTGGACGCGCTTTTGCTGTGAGTCCTGTGAGCTAGGTCCCAGCTTCTCCCTGACACCATTCCGCCCAGTGCCAAGCCCAGCAGGAGGTCTCCCTGCCCTGTCTGTCCCCATCCAGTGTGCTGCCCTCGTGTGGGGTGGACCCACCTCAGCCTCAGATGCAGGTGTGGGGAGGCCTGTGGACAGACCCTGGGGCTGTGCTGGCTGTTCCAGGGCTGTCCGGCCTTGGGGCGGGTCCGCTCATGGCTGGGCTTCACAGTTAGGCTGCTGACCTGATCCAGGCCCTGCTCTGGTATCCAAGGCCTTCATCCCTGCCCTGTCTCGGACACCCAGGGGGAGTGGGGAATCCAGAGTGTGGCAGCCCCTCCCAGTTCACTCCAGCTCCCAGAGACCCCTGGAGGATGTTTAGGGGAGAGGCAAGAAGGAAACACAGAGAGCTCCCTAAAGAAGTGCCTGAACAGTGGACAAATGGGGTGGGGGAGGGAGAAGGCAGGAGCACAGGGAAGCAGCCCCTTCCGGGCGGGCTGTGGGCTGCGGGCTGTGCCGGCCTCCTCCTCGGCTTTGCTTGCCATTTCTCCCTAACTGGTTCCATACCTACCCATTTCTACCTAGCCCTTTTCAAGTAGTAGTGTCTGTGAGGAGCTGGATGCATATGCTAGCTGTATTTTCCCCAGTACATGTTAGAATAAGTAAGTAGTGGAAGCTATTGGTAAAGAGACAGAAAGTGGATTAGTGGTTTCCTAGGGCTGGGGGGTGGGGTTGCTGAGAGAAGAAAAGAAATGATGAGCAAAGCTTGTGGGGTTTCTTTCGGGGGTGATAAAAATGTTCTAGATTTGATCGTGGTTTTGTTTGTACAACTCTGTGAATGTATTAAAAACCATTGCATTGTACACTTTAAATGGGTGAATCATACTTCAATAAAGCTGTTTCAAATTTGAAAAAGAAAAGAAAGCTGAATCTTCCCTGCACCTCTCAGTGGAGCAAGGGTCAGGCTTCGGCAACACTTGGCTTCCTGGTCCCTCCAGTCGTAGCATCTCAGAGCTGCACGCTGGGCGAGAGGTGGGCGGGGCCAGCGCGTTGCATTGGGAGGGAACTGACCGTGCTCAGCTTTCCGAGGTAAGTCAGCAGCAGCCCGCTGTCTGGCAGCAGCAGAGGGCACAGTCTGTCCTGCCCAGGCAGGGCACCTTGCCAGCAATCACCTGAGCCTGGCCGTGGGTTTGTGGGAGTCGTGCCCCACAGCAGTGTGGTGGCCACCCCAGGGCCGCAGACGCAGGGTCCCAAAGCAGCTGCCCAAATCCATGGTTGCTGCACCATGGAGAAGAACCCTTGGGACCCAGAGCTGCAGCAGACCCTGGCCATGGAGCCGTTCCGCCATAAAACTGTAGGGCACTTGTATGTCCAGGGCAGACTTGTTATCTACGTGGAGGGAGGCAAAGAAACTGGGCCCCCTGAAGCCCTTGAGACAGGGCAGGGATCCTTGGATGATAATCGTCCAGGTTGCTCAAATACAGCACTGAAAGTCCCACATCCCAGGGAAACCCTGCAATCCTGGGTCACTGGACCGCTGGTTCCCTGATTCCTCACCAACCCCTGGAGGCACATGGCCAGGCTGAAAGGCTGCAGGAACTGGCTTCCACCCTCCTTCCGCTCTAATAGCTACAGTGACTGCAGCATCTCCTGCAGAGGAGAGGAAAAGGGGCCTAGCCACAAGCCTGGCAACCCATTTTCCAGGAGCACGAAACAGCGAGAAGCCAGACTGTCGGGAATCAGGCCCCTGGCCAGGGCAGTGTGGTCACTCTGAGGTCTGGGGAGGGTCCACGGAACAGAGCCATCTGTGGGGCCCGGCGGGCCCTTGCCTTCCTCAGCGCCTATCCTCACCCTCGAGGAGGTTAAGCAGCCCTCATTGTGATGGTTAATTTTCATGTATCAACTTGACTGGGCCCCAGGGGGCCCAAATAGTTGGTCAAATATTATTCCGGGGTGTCTGTCGTGGTGTCTGTGGATGATTAACATGTGAATTGATAGGTTGAGTAAAGCAGATTGGTCTCCCCAGTGTGGCTTGAGCAGTACCCCAAAGCTGGCCCTCTCAGTTGGAGGGAGTTCTTCCTGCCCGGTCGCTGTCAAGCAGAAACTCTGGCTCTTCCTGGATGTCAAGCCTGCTGGGCCTTGGACAGTCACTAAGTGGTCAGCTCTCCTGGGTCCCCAGCTTGCCAACTCATTCTGCAGATCTCAAGGCTTCCCAACCCCAGAATTGCGACAGCCAGTTCTGTGCAATATTTCTCTCGCCTTCTCTCATTTGTTCTGTTTCTCTGGGGAACCCTAGTAGGAGGTCTGTCTGGGCAGTCCAGCCATTGCTAATACAATGAGAACAGCTTGCCCCACATCGACGTAACCGGGCAGCCAGCGATAGTGGGCTGGAATGTGCATCGGTGAACAATGACGACTTCACTGTAGTAGTTGTCGGGGCTGGTAGACACTGTTGAGTGAGCATGTGTACTGTGTGGTCACCACATTCAAAGTGAGCAAGTAGAGCAACCAGTCTGCATCCAGCTTTACATTAAGTCTGAACATTCCTCTGTGAAAACTATCCGGATGATCCAGAAGGCCACAGCTGTGGGCACCTGCTGGTTGGCAGCTTCATCACAACAACACAGGCATCATGTCTCATGCAGAGTTTTTGGTGAAACATCAAATCACCCAGGTGTGAGCCCCCACAGCCCAGATTTGGTGCCCTGCGACTTCTGGCTTTTCCCCAAACTAAAATCACCCTTGAAAGGGAAAAGATTTCAGATTGTAGATTCAAGAAAATACGATGGGGCAGTTGACGGTGATTCCAGCAGAGGATTTTGCAGTGTTCTGAACAGTGGAAGAGACCCTAGGAGAACTGTGTGGGGCCCCAAGGTGCCACATTTCAGGGACACTGAGGTGTCATTGTCCTAGGTACTATGTTTCTTGTATCTCGTATCTACTTCAATAAGTAAGGGTCTCTATTTTCCATGGCACAGGGCTGGAGACTTTCTGGACAGTCAAAGGAATTGAGCCCTCTCCTTGCACTCACTCACTCAGTGACTTTCAAATAAAGATGGTGGTTGTCAGTAATTTTGAAAGGCCCAGGCTGGTGATGATTTCTGTGTTGCAGCAAGTGAGCAGTTCTGTTAGTGGCTTGTTATTGTGCAGAAGTAGAGAATTTAGGAATGGCTGTGGGAGGAGAAAGGCCCACTCACCTCCTGGTGTGTTGTCTGCTCAGAAATGCACAGGCAGTTTACTTGTCCTGTGTATGGTGCTAGAAATACTAGCGTTCTCAAATCAGTATTGTTCTTAGATGCATGTACATTCTAGGACATTTCAAGACACCAAATGCCTGCGGGGAATGGGCAGTATGAACACTAAGTAAGGTCTTGCGTGGCCCTGATATTCTATGATTTTTACCACGCCCCTGCCCCCGACATTTATACAACATCACTAAACAACTTGCTTTGGAATGGAACGAAGTATCCATTCCAAAGCAAGAACTGACCTTCTCACCTACCCATAACTGACAGTCTTACCTCCCCAGATACAAAAATATTTTTTCCCCTGAAACCTCACTTCAAATGTGGGTTTGAGGCATTATTTTTAAAGGGCTTCAGACACTGCCTTGGGCTTGTGGAGGGTGCTTGGAGAAAAGTTCAGGACGCAAAACGAGGCTCACTTAATTCCTAGAATTCTCAGAACTAATTTAGATCTTCTGAGGGTGTTCACCTGCTTTAGTCAAACTGGGACGGGAGCTCATCAACTATAATCCACTGCAGCCCGAGATCTTTTTCTTTTCACGAAACAGCTGCGGTTGGAAAGGCACCATAGGCAGCGTGCTTCGCTCGGCTTCCAAGCCTTTCAGACCCAGGAGCGCATGTAAGTACCTATACTGACCGTTAGGTGTCACTGTTGTACACAACATGTATCCACCTGGGTTCCAGACGGTTGATCTCGCTGTCCCAAGTTTATCTGCCCTTGACTTTCTGCGTCATGACGGGGTTCCCACAAGCCTAGCCATGCCCAGCCTGAGTCCAGTAGCCAGTTGAAGAGATGGTTATAAAATACAGGTATTGTGAGACTCACCTCTACTTGCACTCGGTAATTCCAGCTCTTTGTGATGGACGATGGTAAAGCAGTGGACATCACTTCTGACTGGAAAGGCAAATAAAAATCCACTTTTATGTCGCGTTTCCAAATTCTGTTTCAAACATACAGACACGGAGAATATTAGAACAGACACTTGAGTTTCATTTTAACAACTGCTATGTTTGCTTCAGCGTTTTGTTTTAAAGAAAAGAAACATTGCAATAACAGTTTCTCTCTATTCCTTGCTCTCCAGAGAATTACTATCTTGAATTGGTGTTTATTCCTGTATTTTTGTATGCCCTCACTATATTTATATGTAATAAATAGTATATAGCATCATTCTGCACATTTTCCAGTATTATGTAAGTGTTGTCTTTTATGTTCTATGTATTATTTTGGAAGTTGTTCTACTACCTCAGCTGTTCTTTTTCATTTTCGAGGTTTATTCATGTTGGTATAAGTAGCGGGGTTTTGAACCACTGTATTGCATTCAACTGAATCTCTGTAATAATCAGTTTAGAAAATTATTTGCTCTTTCTAATGTTTTATTGTTGCAGATAAAGCTGCAAAGATAGTTTTGAGACTTCAGTTATAACTTGCATAGCACATATATAGCCCACCCACTTTGTACACAGTTCAGTGAATTTCAGTAAATTTACCAAGTCATGCGACCATGACCAAATCAGGTTTCAGCCATTTCCATCACGTCGACAAGATCTGGTGCCCGCTGACGAGGGATGGATTCCTAGCGCAGCCGACAACTCGCTGTTCTCACACAGGTCTCTACGCAACAGTTTCTCCCTCTACCTAAGAGTGAACTTTCGGAGGCCGTGAGCATGTACATTTTCATCCTTATGTTTCACCAACGGTTCTTAGGCCACATTACTGATACAGTTCCTGTTTTTTTCTTTAATTTTGTTCCTTTCTTTGCCAATCTGATTTGTGTAATTCTGTTGTTGTAATCTGCATTTTCTAATCTCTGCTTTTTGGTGTTTATTCACTTTCTGAGTGTCGTCTTCTGTGAATTATCTGTGTATATCGTTTGCTCATCTCCCGATGCATTGTCCTTTTCCTGTTGACTTGTAGTAGTCAGTTACATACTGCGTAACATTTTTTTCCAATAACTTGCTTTGGAAATATCTTCTCCTAGTCTGTGGTTTATTTAAACTCTAGAAACTTCTGCTGAACAGAAGTTGTAAATTTTTATGTAGTTATCGACAGTTTCTTAATAGTTTGCTATTTTATGTCTTATAAGAAACATTTCCTCAGTTCAGTTTCACAGGGATATTTCCTCTGTAGTTTCTGTTAAAAGGTTTAAAGTTTTACATTTCACTTTAGATCTTTATTGCTTTTTGCGTGTGGTATATTCCATTATTAAGGAAATAATACTCATTATAGGAAATGCAAGAGATGTAGAAAAAGGACAAGAAAAAATCAACCATGTAATATTTTTGGTGTATTTCCTTTGGTACACTTTTAACATATATTTTTTGTTGCTGTTGTTGGTTTCTAGATGTATGGTTGAAATCATTCTCCAGATATAATAAAAAATTGCATTTTTCTCCCTGGCTGGTGTGGCTCAGTGGATTGAGTACCAGCCTGTGGACCAAAGGGTGGCCAGTTGATTCCCAGTCAGGGCACGTGCCTGGGTTGCAGGCCAGGTCCCTGGTGACAGCCATGTGGGAGGCAACCACACACTGATGTCTCTCCCTCTCTTTCTCCTTCCCTTCCTCTCTCTCTAAAAATAAATAAATAAAATCTTTTTAAAAATTACATTTTTACAATTATAACATGAGCACTTCCTTATGTTATTACAAACTTTGTAAATGTCATCTTTTGTAACTACGTAATATTTTTCACACTGAAGAGCTACAATTTATTTAATTTTTTGAACATGATTTATTTATTGCTATTATAAATATAAATATCTTTGGCATAAAACTTTTGCACCATCTCAGAATTTACCCAAAGTGAAATTACTAGATGCAAGCAAGGTAACTGGCATTTTAAGGCCTCTGAAGCCTATTGCCAAATTGCTTTCCGAAAAGGCATGTAAATTTATACTCTCACCAGTGATGTGCGAGGCCCGGCACTGTCTCACCTCCCCACCAGCACGAACTGATTAAAAACAAAACCCCAAACCACCATCAGCAGCGCCACACCAGTAATTTGATAGGAGGGCCGTTGAAACGTCCACACCTTTGATGAACTTTCTTCCAGGTGGTTGTTAACACGTCTGATTCTTCTTTGGCGAATTACCTGTCTGTGCAAGCGTTTCACCCCCTTGGTTAGCAAGGTCTTAGTGCTCTCCATTTATTCACTGTAAGAATGCTACGCATGCTGAAAACAGTATTCTCCTGTCTTTATTTGTTGTGAACATTGCCCTCTGTTTGCTTTACGACATGTGGCTGTTTTGATACACAGATAGTTCGAGATCTCCTTTGCCTGCCCCTCTCTTTGGCTCTGCTTGACCTCGAAGCGCAGGAGCGCGCTGGTCCCGCAGGCCTTTTCTTTCCAAGGGCCACGTGCCTCCCGGATTGAACCATCATTGAGGGCAGGCTGCCTCCCCAGCCTGGAGCACACTCTGGGGTTCAACCGCCCTCTGACAGCTCAGTTTGGATGACTCACTGGTGCCTGGGACTCAAGATGCTCACACTTATGTCCTGAAGTTCCCCCCACGTCCCCTCTATCCGCGCCCCATCTCCACTGTCCACCTGGCTGCCCGAAGCTGGGAGACACGCCCTTCCCGCTTCATGACATCGAACGTCCTGTTCATCTGCTCCCGCCCTGTCCTTTCTTCATCCCCACTGTGATTACTCCTGAGCAATTCTCTCCAGGGTTATCTCCTCCATCCTCCAAACGTTCTTTTTCCTTTAAAAAAAAAAAAAAGACTTTATTTATTTTTAGAGAGAAGGGAAGAAAGGGGGAGAGAGGAAGAGAAACATCAGTGCAGGAGAGAAACATAGACTGGTGGCGTTGGGTGCCTTTCGCACCTGCCCGTGTCATGACTGGGGACAGAACCCAAAACCCAAAACCTGGGGAACAAACTGCAACCGAGACATGTGCCCCAACTGGGAATCAAACGAACTCACGACTCCCTTGCCTCCCAGGACAACATCCAACCAACTGAGCCATACCAGTTAGGGCCGAACTCTCTTAGTAAAAAAAATTAAACATACACAAGTGCAGAAAATGTTATATACCTATGTATCTTCTGTACAATTCTGATTTTATAAAAGCTAATGAGCCATTAGCACTCTCAAAGGGTGAAACTAGGGCAGACAGAGTTGAATCCCTTCCTGCCTCTCAAGTCCTGGTGTGCCCTTCTGTCCCCAGCGGTAGCTGCTGAAGCCTCCGATCATCACCCGCCTGCCTTTTATCCTTCCATCGCATCCATGTCCGTCGGCAAACACATGCTGCTTTGCATTTAAAATGTTATGTAAGTGGTACCAAATGCCATGTAATCCTTCTGCCTGCAATGTGCTTTTTTCACTTGATATTCTGGGATGAGGCTCCGTTAGCACAGGTGGCTCGAGTTTATTTTAATTGCTGTACAGATTCCAGGGTATGAATGTATCCCAATTCACACAGCTATAGTCCCCTGTTGGTGGAAGACGTGTAGCCCCCCAGCCCCGCCACCTTTTCTCCCGGATCACACACTATGCTAACGGACTTTCTACACCACCTTCTCCAGCCCACGGACGAGTGTCCGTAGGGCCCCTTCCTAGAAGTAGGGCTGCTGAGTGGACAACATCCTCAGCGTCACTAAACTCTGCCCACCCGCCCACCTGCCCTCCCGCAGGGTTTCAGACGGAGCTTGTTTTTCCACCTCCTCCCCAAAAAGGGCACTGGCAGCTTTTCCACTGTTGCCGACTCGATGGATGTGAATCTCCTGGCACTGCAGTTCTAGCTTGCACTTTCCTGTTTATGAGCGCAGCTCTGGTCCCTGCCCTTGCACACTGGCTGTGGCGCTGCCTCTGCAGTGCTGCACCTGTCAGGTCTGTGGTCCCCACAATCGCCTCTCGCTCCCCCTCATTCATTCTCTACACTTGTCCCCCAAGGGAGCTCCTGGAAAAGGAAGCTCCGGCCAGGCACCAGCTCTGTTAACACCCCTGGCTGCTCCAAGCTGCAGGTTCATAAGTGGCCTGGGATCTCAGGGCTGCCCCCCACCCCGTTCAGGCCACACGCCATTCATCTCTCTGCATGCCAGGCTGCCTGGATGTTTCTGTTCGTTGCCAGGCTCTCTCCTGGCACGGGGTCTTTGCGTCTCAGTCATCTCTGCACCACCACCTCTCCCAGCTCCTGAAGTTCTCCAAGCCCAGACCAGGATAGCACCTCAGGTCCCTGCCCCAGGGAGCTCTCCTGAGCCCTGTCTGCACGCTGACAGCAGCCTCTCCTGGGAGCCACACAGCTTCCTTGAGGTCCCAGGCCCCTGCCTGGCTTGCTTTTGGCTGTGTCCACAGAGCCAGGCACTGTGTGAGGCATGAATATTGACTGAGGAAGAAACTGAGGCTTGGAGCATATAAGTGACCACCTGGTCACTTAAACCTAAGGCCACCTGGCTGACCTCCTTAGGCTATGATGCAGCTACTTCATGAATAAAGGGCCCTAACCCTTCCACATGGAAGGCAGGGGGTGAGGAGTGCCTCCCCCCTCCCCACCACACACTCATTTCAACTGCAGCATATTCACTTTGTATCTGCTTTATACATGGGGGTTTTGTTTGGAAAAAGTTCAGTTGCCACAAGTGTATAGAAAAGAACCGCTTTGGGCCACACTGGCCACCAGTCTCCTGCCTGTTCACGACAAGCTTCTATCAGTGAAGTGCTTGACCGGGGGCAGGGTCTTCCCAGAGCGGGTTTGTGTTCTGATGGCCAGTCTGCCTGCCGAGGAGCCTGCAGCGGGGGTGGGCGTCTCCTTTGTGCCAGGAGGGGCCAGACTCTGGAAGCCCCTTTGCAGCACTGGCAGATCAGGAGTTAGGAAGAGTGGGCACAGTTTCAGCCGACAATGGGGAGACTCAGGATGGGGGAGATCAGGGAGTTTTAGCGAGCACAACACAGAAAATGGGCAAAGAGGCTGGTGTGTGCTGCCTTTGTGAAACGGTCCTTGTGTCGCAGGCCTTGTGCCATGCTTTTTCTGTGTTAGTATCCTGACAGCCTCAAAACCAATCATAAAGTGGATTTTATGGCTGGAAAACTAAGGCAGACAGGGGTTACATGGCTTTCTCAAAACTCTCTCCCTTTGCAGACACCACAGCTGCCTCTGCAGCTTTCTCTGGACCTTGAACATGCCCACGGAAAGGCACCCCGCCACTGCTATTGTGTGCTTCTTGGGAAGCCCGTCCTCCTTCTCAGGCAGAACATGATTTGGGGAGTGCTCAGACAGTGCAGACGTAGCTGCAGTTAAAACCGTCACAGAACCACCCAGACTGATGCGCAGGGCTGACCCGTGTCCTGTTGCTGGCCCCATGAGCCAAGGGGCCTCCAGTGTCACCTGGACTGTCACCGTGAGAGATCTCCCCACTCTCACGGCCCCTCAGTGAGCTCAAGCCACATCTGCCCCTGCCTCCTAGCCCTTGCTGAATAAAAATGGGCAAGAGTTGGGAGGAAAAGATAGAGCATCCAAGTATGTCAAGGCTGCACGCTCTTACGAGGTTTAAAAATGCATGGGACGCTGAACATTTGCACCAAAGCTGTCTGAGGGCCCACCTCGCTGTGTGCAGTCGTGCAAGTCACGCTCCTTTAGGGCTGGCGAAGGCCTTTCTCAGGCTGAGTCAATCTCGCACACACCCTTCGGCTTCACAACAGTGCGGACCAGCCCCGGTGCTGCCTGACCTCTGCCGGCTGACAGCATTCAGTTTCCCCCGCCCCCGTCCCCAGCCGAGGCCCTTCTACCGTCATTCCACTCGGTTTCTGAGTTTGGCTTCTTTTAGATTCAACACATAAATGACATCACACAGTATTTGTCTTTCTCTGACTTACCTCACTTTGACCTGCTCCGGGATGAGTCACCTGGCTCGCCCCTGGCCAGGAAGGGCATCCGGTCTCCACCCGCAGTGAAACACCTCCGGAGGGAGCTGTCTGAGCTCGTCTCTGAGGGTCCACTGTTCTCGCAGCTGATGGTGGAGAAGGGAAGGCATCGGGAACCGACTAGAAAAAAGGACTTAGCGAGTTGGCTTTGGTCAGACGAGGTTCTTGACTGCCTAGAACTGGCACGATGGGCACACGAATGGAGAGCCAGGGTGGCAGTGATGGTGGCGATGGGCGTGCCTCGTCTGGACTCTCACTAACCAAGGCCAGTCTAGCTACTTACTGCCCCTGACTTTCCAGCCTGTCTGCTCAAGGCCAATGCCGAGCCCTTGGTGTGGTCCTCTTCCTCAAGGAAAACAACCAACCCCTCAGAAGCAAGCGAGCCACCCCTGGCCCATCCTGTCCTGGAAGGGCCGGCGGTTCTCCCCGAGAAGGAGAGACATGCGTTCTCGCTGTGGGTTCGCCTTCCTGCCTGTAGAACTTCAGGCAGCTCCTTTGGGGGCTTCCCGCGTGCCCATCCGAACCCAGCACAGCACGCCACAAGGCAAGGGGGCCCCTTCACAGAGAAAGACGGGCGGGCAGGCCCTTGATCACGAGATCCGCCGGGGACCTCCCATGCTGCACTGCCCGGAGGCAGCTGGCTTCGCAGAGCACCGAAGTGTCCTGGCCGCACAGCTGCAGGGCCAGCTCCGTGGGACGCGCAGGAGAGATGAGGCACCTTCCTTTGGGGCGGAGTTCTGGTGGGAAATCGGAGTCTCCTGAGGCTCTGGGTCCCCAGTAAGAGCACATGGGGCCGGGGAACACAGGGCTGACCCAGGTGGCTCCACTCGCCTTGCCCACCAAGGGCCCTCCGAGGAGGCTGTGTGTCTCCTTCCCCCACCTTGGCCTCTGCGAGGTTGCAGGCCCTAGCCCAGAAAGGGGTGCAGTCTGGCCAGAACGCACAGCATGTCCCACTGAACTACAAGGTGCTGCTGCGGCAGGCTCTTGACCCTTTGTCCCCAGCAACTAGCAGGCGAGGGGTCACCATCACCATCAGTGGGAAGAGGCTGCTTTTTAAAAGTGGGGCCAGGGAGGAATATGTGCGGACTCCTCACACCTCGCTGTAATTGTTCATAGACGTTTGCAGCCCCTGGCCGAGAGGGTTGTGGTTGCCAAGGATGCCTGGAGATGCGCTGAGGGAGGGCTGAGGGTGAGGGGCTCAGGATGGACAGTGGAGGAGGGAGAAGGGGAGTGCCATTGGTGACCTGGAGGCCACCTGCTGGGTGGGAGTTGTAGTTTGTCCCACCAGCCTCCCTCCTCAGGAAGAGGCCAACGGGAACTGTGGCTTTGCTTCCAAACCTGGTGGCTAGTGGAGATCCAGTAGGCATGGCTGGACAGGGACAGCCACAAGTGTCCTGCCCGGTGTCCTGCTGTCGGAGTGTAGTTGGCCCCATCTGAGGCCCCTGTGGACCCATCGCATTGTCACTGAGGATTTCCTACAGGCCACATACAACTCCCAGCCAGGACACCAAGCTGGGTGCTAATTCGGACCCGTCCCACGAAGATACAGGGCTCTGCCAACTGCTGGAGTGAGACTCCCCACGGCCGGGCTGCAACTTCCTTAGACCTGTGCCCCCAAGTCTTCCCTCCCCCTCCTTCCGGGGGTCAGAGCTGCCGCCTGCTCCACACTCTCCCCACTTCCCCTTCCCCACCCTCCCTCTCCCCTCCTGCCTCTTATATCCTAGACCGTGTGAATTACAGAGGTGCTCTTTGGGTGTTAAAGCGATTTCTCGAGAGGGGATGGTCTATAAAGAAGTTTAAAATATGAGACTGAAAAAAAAAGGAGCCTTTAAAATGAAATCAAGTTTGTTTTATGAAAATTGGATGCATTGTTCTCGTTTTTCTTTTTTGGTCACAGATCACTGAAAAACTCAGTTCTGAATCGGGACGAGTTTAAAGCTGGCACCCGGGGACTGCAGGTATAGAAACATGCCTGCTGGGCTCGCCCGGCCTCTTCCACGCAGTGGAACTCCGCCTCGAGATTGGGACACGAGGTCTGTGCGCACATTACAATAGTTTACGCGTGTTTTTCCATTAGTGCTTTGTGGAGATGGTAGGGGCGGCCCGATCCAAGTTTAAACGCCGTAACTCAGACAACTTGGGTTGGTAAAGGTCCGTCGCAGGAAGATCTTCCCACTCGCCTTGTAGAGTGACGGCTTCACATGCATTTTTGGTCCCTTCTGGGACGGTGTTGAGAGATGAGTGTGGGGGTCTGGAAGCCGATGCTCCCTCTGGACCCGGACCCCCACCCGCGTGGTGTTCGAGTCCTACCGGCGGGTGCTTTGCAGCCTGCGGGACCGCGTCGTGCTATCTTTTAAAATCCATCAAAATCTTCATCTTCGGCTGGAATAGTTTCTTTTGAACTATGGAAATATGAACTCTGTAAGAAAATATGTCTGATTGGAAAACTGAAAACAGCTTAAACTTTTCTCCGTAAAGTTTTTTCCAGGTGAGCAATGTTTTCAACTTAAAAATGTCCCGTGTAATTATGCCTGTGCGCGTGTCCCTGCTGCTCGTGCCCTTGACTTCCATTCTGTCGACTCGGCGGGAGGAAGACGGTGGTTCTCCTGCCGCTTAGAAAGCAGGACAGCGGAGCCCAAGGAAGGACCCGCCCGGGTGCTGTTCGCTCCCCACGGCAGCATTTCAGGTGGACAGGAATCATCCTTTTGAGATAAGCTCTCTTCCTTATTAAAGAGAGCAGTTCAAGGAAGACAACAAGAAAGAGAGAAAAAAGGATGCCAGACTCAGAAATCCCTCCAACTTAACGAAAACCCGAAGCCGCTCAGCACGGCCCATGTGTGAGAGGCGCCCGGGGCCGCGTCCAGAGCAACGGTTGCCGGCCTTCAGGGCGCGGTCCCCCCAAACCTGTTTGCTCGCCCATTCCCTTCCTCACCCCACCTCAGCAGCTTCCCCACTCGGGTCACAGCTCAGTTCTGAAGTGGTGAGAGCCTAATTTTTGCTGCATTTGGCAACACCCCTGACCAAAGAGGTTCTTTACTGCGTGTGTCAGAAAAGCAGAAGTTAGAAAAGCACAGTTTGCTCACATTGAGAAATTTATTCTTTTTAATTTGAGCATCAGAATCTAAAACCAAGATGCCCAATGGCTAGACCGCTCTCAAAGGCCCCAGGCAGTGCACAGAGGAGAATGACGTGGTGGGCAGTGTGACAGGCCAGGGCCACGAGAGGCCTCCGGCACGGCCAGCTCAGCTGCCGCTGGGTCTTCCTCACTGTCGTGTCCCCGAGATCTGGAGGAACACTTGGCATGTATGACTGCATTTTTTGTGAATGAGCCACAAAGAAATGTCTAAATGCAGGTTTAACTCTAAAAAGGAGAAACATCTGCGTTGTTTGGGATTTGTTGGACCACAGAAGATGCTGCATGGTGGCTATAACCAGAGATACTCATATTATATACAAGAGAATTGCTATAATTAAGCAAATTTTAACAAAAAGCTGTCAAAACGGGGAAAATGAAAGAGAGGTAGCTCTCCTGAGGACATCTGTTTATAGGTCAGAATTCAAGGTTCGAGAAGGCCAGAGCCAGTGCCCACGGGTGTCCACTCCTGATGCTGGGGCCCCGTTACGGGGCATCGGATGGTGGCTGTGTGGGGGTGTGAGCGCCACCAGAACAGGCAGCCCTCCTTCCTAAGAAAGCGCCATCCTTTGGAAGGACCAGGAGAACCGAAGTGCTAGGGTAGTGCCAGTCTGGGTGGACACCTGGCACAGGGCACTAACGTGCACCCATTCCACGCTGCGCTCCCTAGAAGAGGAAGATGACAACACGATGCTCCTAAACGCAGGGTGGCCTCGTCCAGTTACACTTCTTGGCATTCATTCGATAGGGTTGTGGTTGGGGAAGAACACCGACCAGATATGTTGGTCCCCGGATATAAACATGATATATTATAGAGGAATTGGTATACAGGGCCTGGCAGAAGTAAGGCCTGCTTCAGTGTGGTTGCTAGGGTAATAATATGGGTGTTATAATTTATAGTTTTAATTTGAATGCTTTGCCTAAAATGTCATACAGTGGGCTTGAGTGTGGTATTGTTATGTTAGAGAATTACATGCTTATGATTTTGGAATAAAAGGGGGCATTATTTGTGCCGGACCATGTATATACTACTCATATGAAATTGTACATAAAACACGGGTTAGCAACAGTATAGACAATGGAAGTTCTCAGACGGAATGTCTGTTGCTGGGAACTGCCCTGCCTGGTTTCAGAAGCTTTAACCCCCCATGGCTAAGACTGAGTAAAAAGACCTTGGGATCCTAAGCCACTAAGGAGACAAAGCTTATCTTCCTGGCAGGGGTGCTGCCTCTGCCCCCTTTACTTCACCCTGCTTGGCCCTGGAGGTGTAACAGGATGCAGCCAAAGCGGGGGGGGTGGCCCAAATGGGGATTTGTAATGGGGTCCTGGACTCGGGGTGTCCAGGGAATATTAGAAAAAAAAATAGGATGTCCTCACCCCCACAAGTCTGAGGTGGGGGATGGGACACTTGGAGCAGGGCCATTGAGAGTTGTTTTGAATAGCAACAGTTTTGCAGCTAACCTCTGGAATGGTCATTTAACACATCTATAACCTTTAGCTGGTTTTGCAGATATGTTAAATAGCTGTGGCCATGGTTTGAGTCAGGGGGATGGGAGTGACTTCAACCCATGATGCAACGGGGAGGCAACTCACCCTGGTTACAGCACCTGTGTGACAGCTTGGAGATGATTGGCTCCAATCATCTCCACACCTGGGTGGAGATGGGTGTGGCCCCACATGGGCCACACCTGCCCGGAATTACTATGCCAGCCCAGTAAAGCTAGAAGAATATGGGAGTGCTGGCAGGTGTAACTGATTGTGGGAGGAGTCAGGACTGGGGCTGCAGGGGAAGATTGGCGCTGGGATTTAAAACCCAGGCACCACAGCCTTGCGGGCTTTTGGGGACCACGCAGCTTTGGTGAAAGTTGGGACCGTGCGGCTTTAGGGTGCACCCTTTTTGCTACATGGTTTTGGAAGCAAGAGAGACTTTGCCTGGATGAAGAGGAGTGAAAGGATTCTTGCTGGTGAGCCATGAGAAGGTGCTACCCGGGTCTGGATTAACTGGAGATCGCAATGGTGGCATGGCTGATGGTGCCAGAACTGAGAAGCTGCCTGAACCACAGACTTCCACTACTTTTCCTGAGATACGGTACCAGGGGCTGGGCAAAGGGGAGAAGAAGGACTGTGCCTTTGTGGGTATTCTAAAGGACTTTAGTATTTTTAATGAAGATATTAAGTCATTACTCTAAGTCTGTATACCTTTTTATATAGATAATCCCTTCCCTTTTCACCAATCTCTGGCATTGAGAGACGTCTTTCCCTGGCGGTGGGCAAAGCAAACCTAGTACAGTGGGGGGAGGGGGGGCCCGGAGCACAAGGGTGGGCCCATTTGGTAATAGTATATCATTCACCACCCCATCCCCCCATCTGTTCTGTAACAGAGGGATGACCTAAGACAGGCAAGGTCATGAAGGAGCCCTCAGGGAAGGACTTGGGGGGCCATAGCAAAAGGGGGTGATGGACACTCACCCTTTGGCTTTGACATAGCCTGAGTCCTCATTCTGTCTATAAGAAATCTTCTAATCTCTTGGCTGCCTTACGTCCCCTGCCTGACTTAAGCCTGAAACAATGCTGGAGGGGGCCGCAGCCCTGGGCAGGAATAGGTGGTTCCCCTGGGGCAATCAGGCCTAAGAAAGAATATATAACATCCTGTGAAACCTGCTTTGCTAAGTATGTCCTCAATTTTCTTTCTTTAAAAAAATTTTTTTTTAAATTTATCTTTAGCCGGGAAGGGAAGGAGAGAGGGAGAGAAACATCAATGTACGGTTGCCTTTCATGCGTCCCCTGCTGGGAACTGGCCTGCAACCCAGGCATGTGCCCTGACTGGGAATCGAACCGCATTTGCCTGGTTCGCAGGCCCGTGCTCAATCCACTGAGCTATACCCGCCAGGGCTTCAATTTTCTGATAAGGGTCCAAGCCTGAAAGGAGTTTGTCTTCCAAGGTTTTATGGCCCTTTAGCTAACTGACCACGACTCAGAATAAGCCCTCATAGTTCTTTGAATGTTACGTATTGTTTGATCATCACTGCCTGACAATGATTGATGAGATTTGCCTGCATTCCTATGCAAATTGAACCCAATAAAAGTCCATTGAAGAACAGACTCCTGCCCTTCTCCTTTGAGAGATTGGCACCTTTCCTCCCCAAGCAGATTGGGTCTCGGTAGACTTCCTTTCACCCACAACATCCGGGGTGGGGTGGGGTGGGATGCGGGCTCTGCTGGACAAAGCTCCTCCACAGTGTGTGAGTATTTAGCTTTAGATAAGACAAGTTTAACTTTATTCCTGATCCGTTACCAAGGATCTAGTTGGTAACTTGCTTTCTTTCTGCTTTTCTCTTTGTTTACCTTGTTCATGTAAGTTTGTTCATCAGGATGGGAATATGTATCAAATCATCAGATGTCTCCTCCTCTAAACCTTCATGTAAAACAAATTTATTATTTAATTTATATAAATACATTAATAACTTGCATCATTTTTATGCCAAATGTGTCCATTTTTAAATGAGTTTTGACAAATGGATATGCCTACATAACCTGCCACAATCAAGATGTAATATATCCATCTCCCGAAAAAGTCCCCTTGTGCTGTTTTTAGTGAATCCTACCCCGCCGCTATTGATTTGTTTTTCCCTTTCTACAATTTCATGTGAACAAAATCATGGAGCATGTACTCCTGTGTCTGGCTTCTTTCCAAGGCTCAAGATTTTCACCCCTCTAGGCATGTCCATGAATGACCACGGTGAGCAGGCAAACTCACAAACCGCGGAACCCGAGAATGATGTGGCTGCTGGTACATGCGGGTACTGTGTTCCCTCCTGTAAACCCTCCAAGGTGCTTGCTGTTTTCTCCCACATTGTCTAACACGCTGCCTGGCCTCTGGGAGACAGTGGTACGGAGAAGCATTTTGGGGGAGATGATAGGAAAATCAAGTTACACTAGATTACCACATTATAACTTAAAATTTGCTGTGCACCTATTATGTGCCAGGCCCGTGCTGGGAGCAGGACGTACAGTGGTGAACAAACTGAGAGACCCCATCCTCACACATAAGGATGCGACTAGGAAGATTGGCAGAAGGAGGAAGTAGCAGAACTTGAAAGGCAGATAATTTTAGAGACTGAGAGGTGATAACATATGTAAGCTACCTTGGCATACACAGAAATAAAAATCAATTTGCAGCCACCAGGAGAGGCTGAGGGCAGCACATCACAGTGGTTGAAAGCACAGTGGTTGTGGTGGAGTCATGCTGCTCCATCATGAATTCGGCTCCAAAGGGCTGTCACCTCCGGTGAGTCCCCTCACCTCTTTGCCCCCATCCCTCTTGTGAGCAATGGGGACATCATGCTGTCTCCCTCAGGGCTGTTAGAAGGATTATGTAGGAATATTTGTAAAGCATCTAGAACAGTGCCTAGTACAGTAATAAGCATGTATTAGTTATAATTTAAAAGGTTATATACTAAATCTTGTCAGATCAATTTGTTTTTGAGAGAAAGAAGTGAGTGGAGTAAGAGGTAGCTCCTCCTACTTGGCATCCTCATTGCTGGCCGGGGAATGCAGTCCTGCCCACGCAGGTGAGCAGCCTGGGTGAGGATGAGCTGTGCAGAGATGTCCAGACACTCACCGCAGGGCCGAATAGCTGGGCTAGGCATGGCCATGGCCATTGTGCTCGGTTCCTTGGTGAGTGACATACAGACCTGCTGAGAAACTGCTCAGATATGTAGAGAAGGATTAACTTAGAATGGACTATTAACAATAAAAAAGAAATTAAAGTTTAAATAATGTACCTTAGCAAAAAATGATTCTATAAAAATAGCATGAAGTCCATGAATTAAAGTCACTGGTGGATTAAACAAAAACAAAAACAAAAAATGAAAGTAGAAGCCGGAGGGAGTGACTGATGGGATTGCACAATTCTAAGGTCAGCTGTGATGAACGCCGCCGCAGTGGGAAACGTCCAGGATGCCCCTAGCACATAATCAAAAGCACGCAGAATGCAAGAGCCAGAAACAAGCATTCAGCCCATTTTCTGAATGAATCAGGAGGCCAAAGGTTCAATGTCCAATCGTAATTCATAAAATGTGGTACAGGAAGCTGGCCCCTAAGGGAAATAGATTGTTTGAAGAAAGACTGAAGATACTTATTCTATCTTGAGAAGAAAAAGCTGAAGTGTTACTTACTTGCACTGAGAATGACAGGGGATTTCCCCCTTCTGTATCATGCCTGTAAATAACTGCTAATTATGTCAAAATGCTATGAAAATGAAAGTCCAGCCCTGGCTGGTGTGGGTCAGTGGACTGAGCAGCGGCCTGCAAACCGAAAGGTTGCCAGTTTGATTGCTAGTGGGGCACATGCCTGGGGTGTGGGCCAGGTCCCCAGTGGGTGGCGCACAAGAGGCAACCACACATTAATGTTTCTCTCTACCTCCCTCTCTTCTCCTCTTGGTAGAAATAGATAATATCTAAAAAAAAAAAACAACACCAAACAAACCCCAAAAAGAAAATGAAGCCCTTATACAACTCTAAGGGGCAGGGGGTGTCTCAAGATTTTTTTCCCCTTTAACTCACATATTTATTTGACACTGAAAATAATAGCTTTCATTACTAGTAATATTATGTGATGTTTTGAGAGTATGGAGTTGGTCATTTGGTTACATAATTACTTTAAAGTATATTTTATTGATTATGCTATTACAGTTTTCCCAGTTTCCCCTCCTTTATCCCCTCTCTGCCCTGCACCCACCCAACCCACTAGCACTCACCCCCTTAGTTCATGTCCATGGGTTAAACATATAAGTTCTTTTAGTCCTGTTTCCTATACCATTTTCGATATCTCCCTGTCTATTTTATGCCTATCAATTATGCTTCTTCCCTGTACCTTCCCCCGCATTCCTTCCTTCCCCTTCCCCACTGAAATCCTTCCTTGTGACATCCATTGCTCTGATTCTCTTCCTGTTCTAGTTTGTTTAGTTTGTTTTTGTTTTTTAATTTTAGGTTCAGTTGTTGATAGTTGTGAGTTTGTTGTCATTTTACTATTTATAGTTTTGATCTCCTTTTTATTACATAAGTCCTTTTAACATTTCATATAATAATGGGTTGGTGATGATGAACTCCTTTAACTTGACCTTATCTGGGAAGCACTTTATCTGCCCTTCCATTCTAAATGATGGTTTTGCTGGATAGCGTAATCTTGGATGTAGGTCCTTGCTGTTCATGACTTGGAATACTTCTTTCCAGCCCCTTCTTGCCTGTAAGGTTTCTTTTGAGAAATCAGCTGATGGTCTTATGGGAACTCCTTTGTAGGTATCTGTGTCTTTTTCTCTTGCCGCTTTTAAGATTATTTCCTTATGTTTAATCTTGGGTAATTATGATGTGCCTTGGTGTGTTCTTCCTTAGGTCCAAATTCTTTGGCACTCTCTGAGTTTTCTGGACTTCCTGGAAGTCTATTTTCTTTGCCAGATTGGGGAAGTTCTCCATTATTTCTTCAATTAAGTTTTCAATTTCTTGCTCTTCCTCTTCTCCTTCTGGCACCTCTTATGATTTGGATGTTGGAATTTTTAAAGTTGTCCTGGGGGTTCCTAAGCCTCCTCATTTTTTGAATTCTTGCTTCTTCATTCTTTTGTGGTTGAATGTTTCTTCCTTCTGGTCCGCTCCATTGATTTGAGTCCTGGTTTCCTTCCCATCACTGTTGGTTCCCTGTACATTTTCCTTTATTGAACTTTTCTTAGCCTTCACTTTTTCCTCTATTTTGGGACCATACTCAACCAATTCTGTGAACATCCTGATTACCAGTGTTTTGAACTCTGTATCTGATAGGTTGGCTAGCTCTTTATCACTTAGTTGTATTTTTTCTGTTCTGTTGATCCATTCTGGTTTTGATGTTTTTTTTCATTTGGGCCTTGTTTTTTTGGTCTTGGTGCACCTGTTATATAGTAAGGGGTGGAACCTTAGGTGTTCACCGGGGCGGGGCAACCCACGTCACTGCGTTATGACGCTGTACGTTCCCTCGGGGAGGGGTCCTAGAGGAAACAGTGCCGTTTGCTCAGCTCTCTGCTGGTTTTCAGTCACTTCCCCCGCTACCCACAAGCAAATTGGGACCTTCTGGTGCTGATTTCCAGGTAGGTGGTTTTGAACATGTTCTAGAAGCCTCTGGGTCTCTCCAATGAACCCTCTTGTGAGACTGGGAGTTTCTCCTGGTGCCTCAACTCCCACAGGTGTTTTTAGTCAGAGGTTTGCAGGCTTTATTTATTTGCGCTGGGGCCCTGGGTTGCGTGGTCTGTCTCACTCCCCAGTTGTTCCTCCTGGTTTATCCGCACGCAAATGTGGGACCCTGGTTTGCCAGCTGCTGACTCGTCATGAGTCCTCTCTCTGCCTGGCTGCCCACCTCCACCCCTCCTACTGGCCTGGATGAATGTTTCTTAACTCCTTGGTTGTTGGATTTCCATAGTTAGATTTTCTGGCAGTTCTGGTTGCTTCGTTTTTAAATTTGTTGTTGTCCTTCTTTTGGTTGTGCGAGGAGGCACAGTGTGTCTACCTACGTCTCCATCTTTGTCAGAAGTAAAGATTTCTGCACTGTAACAAGTCCAGATGCTAAGCTTATGAGCTCAGAGGGAAGAAAATGACTGTTTTCAGTGAGTCCTGCTTATTTTTTATTGCACTTGTCTTAGAATGTGGGGGCCATTTGTTTCATATAATGTGAAGCCATTGCATTTAACTGTGGCATCTTAATTGTCATAAAACAGTAGAAAAGAAAGTTTGTGGTTAATAAAGAGAATACAGATTGCAAATTTTAAAAACTGCTGTTTTTGTCATTTGATAGTAAATATAATTATGATTTGGGAAACCTCACAGTCTTAGCAGAAATCGCCTATTACCATGCACCGAAATAAAATCACTTCTCAGTCAGTAGCTTAGCAGTTTGCTTGCCTGGGTTAGTAAACGAGTGTTCTTAGACGTGTGGACTGTCCTGTTATGTAAAGAATCTGGCACTTCAGCAAAAGGGTCTTTGAAATCATTCTGTTAAGACCCCAAAAGGTAACAATTAAGACTTCAAATCAAAAAATACAATGTACACCTCTCTCATTGCAGCCGCCATACAGTGACGTGGTTAACCACAGCCAATTCATAGGTATGCAGACAGTCCCTGCTTTCTGTTACTCCTTTCATCGGAAGCCTGTGTTTTCCCATCTTTCTTGGGAAAGGAGAGGAGAGGGTTATTACACACTTTGCATTCGATTTCCTTCTTTCCTCTTTTCTTGACCAATTTTCTCAGAAAAATACTCCCCCATACCTCTCTGCTTTAATTTTGAAGGGAAGAATAAAGATCCTTCTTAAGAGCAAGACACCACTCAAACATATGTATGCAAGAAAAGGCAAAATTTAGGCTTTGAAGTAAAATTGGATTTTAACAGAATCAGGAACCTTAATTTTGAGTGCCAACTTTCGAACTTTCCAGAATATCTATGAAGGTCTCTAAGCTTCTACCCTCTTCTAGAACCCCACAGAAGACAACAGAGACATTCTCTGCTCACAGTTACAGTTGCACATCCCAATAGTACTGTACCTTATTTCTGTATTTCAGATGCAGAGCATTTCCACTGAGCAGCGGGTTGGCCTGGAAACCCGTTTTAGTACTGGTTCTATGTGGAAATGTACACCAAGTTCAAAATGGCTGCACCCACTGATTAACTTGGCCCTCACCACTTACCTCTAACTATGCCTAAGGGTATTTATTGTGAGGGACACGAAGGGATGTGTCGTAATACCCATGTCAGTATACAAATGGGGAAGTCTAAGTAGCAATGAATGCCAAGTGGGCAGAATATAGAGCAAGTGCCATGAGGAGGTGCAGTTTGGAAAGGTCTCATAATCTTGCCCTTTGGCCTGATCCTTGAAGGTTAAACTTGAGTAGAGAGAGGGGAGAGGGGATGGACAGAAGTACATTAATAGGAATGTGCAAGATTAAGGGAAGTGATTGGGCTAACTCAGTGTAAGAATATTCTGTTGGAAAGCAACACACCATCCTGGAGAGGTAGGTAAGGATCAGACTGTATAGTCTGACAAGGTTCCTGAGCAGGAGCGTGTGGGCTTCACTGGTGCTACGTCTTTGGGTGCCGAGGTATGAGCCAGCTGGAGGGAGGGACACCCATCAGATCAGGGCGTAAAAAGGCATCGAGCCCGCTGAGAACAGACGAGTGTGGGCTCGCAGGTGGGAATGAAAGTCCTCCTGGAAAGCAGTTCCGCAGTGAGGATGCTGCAGTGTGTTCACTGTGCAACGAGGATCAACAAGCACTTCTAGAACACAGCATCAGTAAGTTGTAATGGTTCTGTTATGAGGATGAGGTCAGAGGAAGGATGTGTTCCTGCCCTCAGAAAAGGAAGAAAAAGGAGGTAAAGAACATCTACAGAGAGGCTAGAATGAAGTATATCTTGGGTCAGTTTTAGGCTTGAGGCAAATATGGAGTCAAGTCCTTTGAAGAAGGTGTTTATTTTCCTGGAGAAATAATTTGCTATGCTTCATCATAAAATATACATTCCTTAGGTAACTGGACATGTAACAACGTACTTTAGGTCAGTGTGATTTTTGCCTTTGCAAAGCAAGCAACCTTTAGATAAGGTTAAAAAATTCAACTGCAGTAACTGAAACATTAAATTCTGGTCACTTGAGATCTCTCTAGACCAATTCAGAGAAATAGCAAATATACTGAGTTTTTGTTCATTAATACTGTGGAGAAAAGTGCCTGAAAACCCCTTTATGCAAGAACATGACCTACTAAGATAATCCAGTTCCTCAGAGAGAAAGGTTTGGCTCAGCTCAGGTAGCTTACATTAATCCCCTAACACCCTGTGAGGTGGGTTTAACATGCTGAGAAAAACAAGAAAATATCCCAGGGTTTCAGAGTAAATCTGGAGAGAGAGCAGAATTGAACCCCAACTGTCCTCGCGAGATTTGTGAGGTCTATCTGGGAAGCATCGTGCCACAGAACCTTTCCAAGCAACTAGTCAAACTATTATACCAGAACATGCCAATTCTGTTTTTGAACTAATAATATAGGATGGGATTTATAGTTACAAAATACAGTGCATTTGTATACCAAGCATTTTTTAAATCCTTACCTCAGGACATTTTTTGTTTTCATTGCTTTTTAGAGGGAGAGACAGAAACATTGATGGGCTGCCTCCCACACATACGTGGCCCTGGACCATGTGTGCCAAGACTGGGAGTTGCACACGTCCAGAGGGAGGGCTGAACCCTCAGCCCAGGTGTGTGCCCTGACTGGGAACTGAGCCTGCAACCTTTCGGTCACCAGGCAATGTTCCATCCAGCTGAGCCACACCAGCCAGGGCCCAAGCATTTTTTATGATTAATTACGCTCCATCAAAAAACGGAAATCCAAACAGCTTGCCACATGCAGAGTGGGGAAAACCCCCATCTCAACAAATATAAAGCTGCGAAATTGTGTTCTCTTTAGAAAACGTCCTTTCTTTTCTCTCGGTTGCCTAATTATATTTTCAGATGGAAGCAATGAAAATTGAAATGTAGCCCTGAGCCATTTTATCTTTGAGTGAAATGGATATAATTGTAGCTTCTGAAAACCGGAGCCCAAACTGTGCTCACCTATCACAGAGAAATAGAAGTATTTTGTAATATTACGTGGGACACTCCACCGAGAGCCCGCACGGAGATACTCCACCCGGAATGGCCTGCTGCGCGCTACAGATCCAGTATTTTCTGAGGGAGTACAGTCCACTTTAATGACCCACGGACTGCACGTCCTATTGCACACGGTTCATTTCTTACACCTATCATTGCTCACCAGAATTTCCCACCATTAAATTGGAGAGAAGAAAGCTTTGAAATGTCAGTTAACTTTACTACTTATAAATGCTTTGATTAAAATATAAATTAAAATATCTATGGTTTTCTACATAGAAAACCATGGTTTTATTTATCCAATATAAAGTCTGTTAATAGAATTAGACTGCAGATGGATCCAGATTATTTAAAACAATGAAAATCTTAAAAGAAAAATAAAGTTTCATTTTTTTCCACAAACATTTGCAATGCAACACATTTGTATACTGTATTAGTACCAGTTATGGGGGTATAGATACTAGTCAACATTTTGTTAACATAAAGCTTTTCCTGAGAAATCCAGTTTACATGAACTGCTTGCTAACTAGCCACCTTCCCTTAAAATACTGAGAATGTTAGCACCCAGAGAAAAGATGAGAATCAGAAGTTCATCCTCCCATTTGAAGTTTTCAGTACCGTAATTATACTTCAGTGCAATAATCCCTTAAAGGTGGCCTCCAGTCCACCCACACGTCCAGGCCTCACACTCCCCGGGAAAGAGTGTTTCTGTCCCACTAGATTTAAAAGACCAGTTACAGCAAGGCGGGGTTTTCTACACTTATGTCAGAGCGATCAGTAAGTGCCACTTTGCTCTTTTCAAGCTCAGAAAGACCAATTCATAATTTTTTGAAAACTTCATCTTCAAGAGAAATACCACATCCTCAGCACCAATAAGAGCAAATATTAACTAAATGACTACTCAGGCTAAATGAGCCAAGAAATCACGTTTTCAACCATGGGGTAAACTTTAAAAGCCCTAACACAAAGGAAAGGAAAAGCTATAACAAATTATGAAAAAAGAAGGTATATTCATTTTTCTTATGTCTCAGTTGAAACATGGTTTCTTTCATCAGTTCAAAAGCCTGGGGAAATTAATAAAAACCACCCAAGAAATGCAGTTGAATGCCATGATGTCATGAGAAGACTCTAGAGAATGAGTTTTCTCTGGTTTCAATTAATTATAAATTATCTCCTATCCCACAAACCTTAAAAACAAGTCACAAAATCCACATTAGAATATAAGTTTTTTAATTTTTATAAATAACTTATCTGTTACAAAGATAGTTTACCCAGCTAAATCACAAAACCATCAACTCAAGATATCCAAATTACGTTTTATTAATAAAACAAGTAAAAACTGATTTATCAATCTTCACATAGAACTGCAGATGAAGCTGAAAAACAAGGCCTATTTTTAAAGCAAAATGCACCAAATGTAAGGGCTTTGGGTCTACTGTCTAATTAACTAGGATTGTCATACTTCTTCCCATATACATAGCACAACGCCTAGAAGTCGAGGCTTTGACATTCATGTTAGATCACCTGTAATAATCCTGTGTGTTTAAAAATATCCATTTGCAAACATTTACAGTGGGTGACAGTCTACATTACCTATCTTTTGCTAGGTCTCAGCACTTCTGTTAGCCCCATTCTAAGCACTGATATATAATTTCATAATTCTGTCTTTTTAAATGCATACTGTTATTTTTTCTTGATTTTATTTAGTTATATACATTCCTGATCATCTGAATATTTATTTTACTTATAAAAATATATCATCAAAATAAAGAGATGCTTGAGGTTGCTTCAGTGTTCAAGTTTGCTTGTTTTTTTTCCAGCTTTTCTTCAGTTGTCCTAAATACGACCAGCCTTGTTTTATAAATACACACGATACTGCCACCAAGTCAGGTTTAGAAATGAACTGCCCCAACAGTAAAGCATTTAAACTTCTTTCTCTCTCTCTCTCTCTCTTAAAAAAAGGGGGGGAGGGGCTGTAGGTATTGCTGCTGTTGCTGGTTTTGAAACTGTACTTTCCCAATAGCAATGCTTGGTGAAGGTTCTGTGGGACACCAGGCAGATGAGGAAGTTTAACCTTGTTGCTCCGTCAGTGGGTTGGAAACCTTTCGTTTTACACTTCCCTGGGGAAGACAAAACACTGTGCTATGTTGTCACCCACTGCTAAAGGCAGGGCACAGTGTGACCTACAGACAGAGGTCTTGTAATTACATTTCCTGCAGTTCACTGCGCAGCATTGGGATGTCTTCACAGAGTGTTGGCACTCATGAGGGCAAAGTACAGAGTAAGCAGAGGAAAGTTATTTTGTGCATAGTTTCAATTCATTAATGCTTTTTTATTTTAAGGCATTGCTTCTTTTGGGTAAGGCTTAAAAAGGGACATGATCGTGCTTAATCACTAAAAGGAAATAAGAAAATTAGTTAACAAAAGACTATTACACTATACATATAGAAATATAAGAAAATAATAAAGGAGAAGAGAAATCGCTTAAAGCAGACTTGAGAGACCTGTACAGTAGGAAAAGCTCTGGGATACTTCACGGCGTGTTTGTACAGACAATGCATGCTGCTTCCTTTTCGTCTTTAGACCTAGATGCTGGCTTCAGAGTGGAGACGTTTTCAGGGAAGACAAAGACAAGGCCAGGAGTACCACAGATTTGTGAAGTTCTTCCCCTATCCGTTGGCACTATGCGGCAGCAAAGTTTTTAAATAGTTAAACCTTGTTCCATTTCTTCATGTTTGTAGTGTTTCACTGAAAGCTTTAAAAAAAAAAGCCATCATTTTATTCCTTCCTCCTGTCAAAATTCAGTAGTGACATGAGGGGAAAAGGTATGGGAACACCTAGGCGTTAACACATTGAGAATTATCTGAAATGGGCTACTGGTAACACTGAACGTGGTTAGGCAGCGGGCAACCAAGTCTTTCAGCAGATTACCTTTCATGTGATGGATTTCAACTGCCCATGACATTAGACTGAGGTATTATTAGCTCCGTGGGCTGACATTTAACATTAGCACAACACCATCTTGTCACACCTTCCATTTGACAAAATCCTATGTAGCAGTGAAACTTTTCCCCTGATGGCAGACTGGTTTCTTGAACTTCAGATATGGTTCTGGAGAAGATACAGGCCCTCTGGCTCAGAAATGCCTTGGCATCTCACACTGTTCACAGCGGATTAAGGCGGGATGGTTCAAGAAAGTACAGGCAGTACAATTCCACTGAGCCCCCTCATCATCTTCCGTATCTTGAGTCTTTGGTGTTTTGATGGTGGACCTCTGATCTGTAAGGAAGCAAAACAATCACTTTAGAAGCAAACAACACAAAGTTATCAACTACTGGCAATCTCCACCACTGCTTGTCCTGCATGGCACTAAGACAGTTGTTAACCAAATGCAGCATCTAACTGAAACCCACACACATGCTTGGTCCTCACCCGCTTCCTTCAAGCTGGTACTTCTCCGCTGGGGAATACAAACTTGGACATGATGTGTTACCTCAATACCTTATTAAAGGAGAAAAGAGCATCGTTTCTCCAATTTACAGCAGGAGAAAGGGGAAATCAATCCATATGGTAACCAATAGCAAAGATTCCCATAGTGTCACCTATGACTGTGAAAAGGTGTCCCAGTACAATACCGACAATGAATTTATGTCTCATTACAGTTAGAGTTTCATGTCTCAGAAAAGTAGTATTTATAGTTCTGTTTTCTACCAGGAATTAAAGTTTTTGTTAAATGTTCTTTATCTGTTGAAAATGTAAGCCCTGAACACACATAAAATGTAAAGATGAACTAATTTCTATAATCTTATTAACTATCAATAGACCCTGAAGAAGTTAGAGTAAAAAATTTTACCGTATTTATTTTTCACTTTTAACAGCAGAAAGAACACCAGATTGAGGGTTGTGAGAATGGGGTTCTGCATCTGGCTCTGCCACTAACTCCTGATTTCTCTGTACTGTGATCTGAGATAAAGCATATAGCCTCTAGGTCTAATCTTTCTTACTGATAAAGTCACTGTAGCTTTAAGAGGCCAGTGTTCTAGCGTGTTTGAATAAACAGAGGTATCTTAAATATGAGGAAGTTATATTCTTTCAAGGTTGTAGCTAAATGAAATTACATTAATAGAACTTTTTTTGGGGGGGAATACCATTATAAATTTAGAACAGTATTCCTAAACTATTCTGGGGATGATGTCTCCTACCAAAGTTTATAATTTAAGGATTTAAACTATTAAAACAATGTATATTAATTTGCAAATTTCAGCTACTATCATTCAGTTACTGAAATGGTAATTAAAGGATATCTTTTCTGCTATTTAAAAAGACTATTAGATTAAAATAGAAAGTTTTATAACAAATTTTAGATAATTAAGTGCTATCTGGTGCTCTGGGCCCCTTTAAGCAGTACGTTAGTTAGTAATTAATCTTCAAGAGCATTTTATTGCGACATTCCCAACTTTAGGCATTGGTCACAATTTTTAGGCACCCTCACAATTTTTGCCACATGCATGAGCAACTTGGAAAATATTTAAAAAATCAAGGGTCTGATAATACTAGTGTCCCTTACAACACATTAAAATAAACACAGTTATATCTGAATTTCTTTCACATTCCACACGTGAGAAACATGTTACAGAATGACTGTTCTAATCTGAGGATCCAGCCTGCTGCTCACTAGAAATCTGGTCTCGCTGGTGGGTTAGAAAACACCCTAACCTGCTTCACTTTCAGTGAGACTGTCTGTTCTTGGTGTTTAACTAACAAAGGTGTTTTTTCAGTAGGAGGTACTACTTAACCTATGACACTTCCATCCATTTAAATACCAGCATCTACTTAATTGTTTAAATTCTAAGGTAATCAGTGGAGGATCTACACTTTTTTTAAAATAAAAAATAAAAAGTCTCCAATGGTTTTCTTACATCTGCACAATTTCATTTGGCAAATTATGAATCTTTTTATTAGTGGTATTTGGAAACCAAACCATCAGAATTGAAAAAAGAGGAAGTTACAATGAAAAAGAGAATTTGTAATTTTAGCTGTTTAAGAAAACTCACTGCCCTGGCTGCTGTGGCTCAGTGGACTGAGCACCAGCCTGCGAACCAAAGGGTCATCTGTTTGATTCCTGGTTACGGCACATGTCCAGGTTGTGGGCCAGGTCCCTTTCCCTCTCTTCGAAAATAAATAAATAAAACCTTAAAAATAATTTAAAAAACTGCATTGTGAAGCAAATCTGATTTTGAACTAAATAAACCTCTATAAGTGAAACTAGTAACTCCTCATTTTAGCCTTAAGGCAAAAATAATTGATTTATTTCCCTAAAAATAGCCAGGATACAAGTTTCCATATTTTGTAAAAAAACTGCTTTCAAGTAATGAAATTTTTCTTTTCTTTTTTACCATAGAAAATTTCAAACACATACAAGAAAAGTAGAGAGAATGATAAAATAAACCCTCGTGTTTTTTATTTTATCTATACTCTACCTTTCTCTCACCCTCAGCACATAAAGTACTAGATTATGTTGAAACAAAACAGGGTATTTTTATGAGAAAAATTCTGGTTTTTGAAAGTAAAATACATATACACAGGGAACTCATTCAGCCTGAAATATCTACTTTTCTTATTTTAAGGAGCTAGGTTACACCACAATTTTCTTTATTTCTTTGTTCAGTTAGCACCTAATAGCATCTCCAGTGTCTGAATACTCGCCAACGGTGCCAAATGCCCTAATCTCACGTTTCCTCCTATGTAATAACAATTCATTACATTCTAGCTATGTTTAAAAACACTTAAGTAAGAAAAAATAATATAAAGATTAACTATGCCTAATTAAATTATACTTAAAATATGGAAATGAAGAGAACAGGTTCTTGAACGAGAATGTTAAAATTCTTGCAACAAACCAAAAAACCAGTAACAGTCTTATTCCCGTATTTTTATGCCTGGAGTAAAAAATTCACACATATATTTTGACATTTTGTAGTTTGGAGTACGTACATCCTGTGAATATCAATGATATAAAATGCTAGTAGGTAACAGTTTTCAAAAATCACTCATTTGGAATTTTGAGTATTTGATTATACAGAATTATGCGTAAGTTAGATAAAACGAGCTACTCATGGAAAATAAACTGACTTCCCCATGGTATCTGCCTCATCATTTGTCTACAATTTTAAAGAACACAGACTTTCCACCTGATTTTTTTAAAACAAGGACTTGCTATTTTGTGAGGGTATGACGAATCCTAAGGACATCTACTACTTTTTAAGAGCTTTCGCATCCTCCCCAACACCCAGCATGTAAAGAAAAAAAAAAAAATCAACAGACGTATTCCTAATGAACCCATCCAAGAAAGTCTAAGTCTGAAGCACTTCTAGAGTGGAAGGTTGCTAAAAATAATATTTTTTAAAATAGTGCTTTTCAAAATGTAACAGTTTCACACTTAATGGATACACTAACCTTTGGGTTTTGGTGGCACAGGACCTACAAATCCAATATTGTCATAAAAGTTATGAATTGCGCTGGGATTAAAATGTGGCCCTGAAATATATAAAAAGTAAATATATCAATGTTTATAGTTAAAAATATTTTATTTTTTAAAAAGCAAATATTTTATTTCTAAAAAATAATTACAGAAATGCGTTTCAATTATTTGTACCTCTAATCTCAAATTATATGGAAGGAGTTTAAAATGGCCGAGGCAGGCCTAACAAGGCCCTCATACCAGTGGCCTAAGTGGTAAACTGGGGAAGAGGTCATCTTAATGCTAGTAAGACAATAACATGATTAGAAACAGATCCCTGTTCTGTGGGACAAATATGTAATTTTAAATGACCCCACATGGTCTTAAGCAACTAAATAATTTGGTCACAATTAAGTATAAAAGCTTTGCACTGATGTAATACAATGGTTCACATTTTAAACAAAAGGAACAAGTTCAGAATTAGTTTCTAGACAAGCCCTAACTTTCTGTTTTCTCTCCAAAGTTAAATTATGGCATTTTCTACGAATGTTTCAAGATAAACAGCTTATGAATCATCTTTTTAATGGATTCTGGCACACAGTCAAAAGTGTGACTGAAGGACTTCCTTTTTTTGTTGGTTTCCTTCCCTTTTCTATCTTTTCCATTTTATATATTTCTATTATTTCCCCAACTTCAGAGTTAGGTTTAAGTTATAAAATTTCCTTTTAATTGTCTATGGAACTGAATTATAAACTTTTTTTTACTATAATAAGCAATGATTACGTCTAAATAATAGCTCAAGTATAATAAATTATCACTGTTCTAAAAATGTGTAAGCTACATATTTATTCAGTTCTCTGCTTTGTCAATTAAGATAGTGCCATTAGGGTGGGATGGCTTTTAAATTATGTTTTGAAAAGCATAATTCTTGAAAGGTAAAACAGAAATACAAAAATGATGTATGAGTACATACATTTTAATCTTAATAAATGTTATTGTAACACATTCTACTAGTACATAATAGCAAAACTTTAGCAACACAGCTAGAGATACTAATCCTTGTCTTCCTTTAGCACATCACTACTAAAGAAGATTTGAACAATATAAAATGTATCAATTACTCCTCAACTAAATATATTATATATTTGGGGGGGGGCAGGGTGGGAGAGAAAATTAAAACCCAATAGTTTTCTAGCATTATCTGGCTCCAAAGTCAAATCTGAGACTGTAAGATTATGACTAATAAATCTGTTTTGAGCCACAGGAAAAGAGCAGGTATATTTATACAACAAATTTCTGCTGAGTATGCACTGAAGTTTACCTCGGGCTTGAAAAAGATCAATTTCTTTGGTTAAGCAGTCAATGTCAATCTGGAGTTGTCTATTACAACTTCTCAACTGCTGCATTTCTTCCAGCTGAAAGATAATTCCATGTGAGAAGGATCTACATTGAATTCTCATGTTATTAGTTAACAAAACAAAACGAAAAAAGTTTGGCAGGGGAAGGTAAGATCAGAAAAACAAATATGAATTAAGAGCTTTTAAAACCAGATCAAGCTTTTATACTTCTGATAAGATTGCTTATTCACATGTTCAAGCAGAGAGGGCACAAGAGTTAACAGAAAGACTTACTGAAGGTATTTGGGATATGGAATTCGATCTTTTCAGACGCCTTCGAGTTAGATTATTTTCCATTTCATTGACCTCAGATTTTAGTTTATCCAACTTTTTCTTTTGAATCTCAAGTTCTCTTTGAAGTCGTTCCATTCTGGCCTTCTGGTGTACCAACAGAGCTGCAATACATATTAGTAAACGTGAGGACCTACTCACCTGCTTTAGTCATAAGCAGCCTTGGGAAAACAAAACAAATTAATATTTGTGACAAGAATTTGCCAAGAATCCCAAAGGTACATTAAGACAAAATATTGTAAATTTAAACATTTGAAATTCTGAATCTTAACTTGAAAATTATCTTAATTATTTCAGTGGACAAATGTCACTTGCTAATTTTTTTAGGGTTTGGATAAACCTATTTTATGGCCAAAGATACAGCATTTTTATCCTATTCCTTCCCTAAAGGCTCCAAACTAGTCAAATAACCTACTTACTACTATTTAATTTACATCTGACTTTCTGAAATAAGCACTTCTACTGCAAAAAGTATAGTATGTTTGGATAATGCATATGGTATTTTAACAGAAACATTTTATAGATATTTTAGAAAGGAATGTGGGTTAGATTTAATCTATCTTGATGTATGCAACAAATAAAGATTGATTTGAATCCACATGAATATAAACATTAAGCTACTGAAATTGCAAAAATAAATCTATACTATTTAGAGAAATCAAACACATGCATTTTCTAATATTCTATGAAAATGTTTCCCTAAGATTTTTAAAAAAGAAAATAAGTAATCAGCCTTGTAGTATGAATGATGAACTGCTTGGGAAGCCCATCGAGCCATAAAAATGGACACGTGTTCTTCCGATCCATCCCTGGACAACCTGAGCCTCCGTCCTTAGGACACTGAACTGAAAGTGCAGATGCCTGGATCTACTTCTGTAGGAAGGCAGCTTGGGATGGTTCTACCACCAGAAAACAGGCAGGCCTAATTAGAAAAGAACAATAACTAACCTTTACAAATGAAAAATAGTAATTAAAATTAAATCAAGCAGGTTAAACCAATCAGATTAATGCTGAACAGTCATCCTCAACTAAACCAAAGGTTCTATGAATCTAAAAAATAAGGAAAAGGCTATGACATATTAATGTACATTCAGGCCATTTAAGCTAGTAGTTTATTCTAGAACCAGAATTACAGTGTGGGGTGGGAATCCTATTAGACTCAAGGACTTCAAAATCAATTTTAGTTGATAATTTTTCCCAAGAAAAATTTGACACTGATATAATCTGCAGATTCTGTAATTTTTCTCTCTTATTGAAAGAAACAAATATGAGGGCATTATGTTTCAAGTTTTAAAAACCATGGCTAATTCTGATAAACTCTAAAATTCTGGTAGCTTCTCTGCCATTTTAATATATATATATATACACACACACACACACACACACATATATATATATATACATATATATATATTCTGTAATGAAGGGAGATGTCTGTAAGGTACACAAAGTCCTGGTTAAAAACTTGCTGCATCTTTGCACATCCATACCTACCTAACCTTTTTTAGTCAAGCTTATATTAGTTTGGTTTATTTTACTTGAATTGCGTTAGAGTTTATTGTCCTAAAAGAAGATGAGGATGTGGGTTTTATTTTTTGAATGGGACAATCAGAGAAGAAAAGATGGAAGCAGGAAGTGGTATGAAGTACAAACTAAGGGTATATACTTTCCTTCATTTCTGAATTCCAACCACCTACCAACATATCTCGAGGCATTAATTAAACATTTGTTTAAATTAATAATTATTTTATTTTAAAGTAGCATTTCTTAAAATGCTGAAGATTTGTAAAAAAACACATTTATTTAGTAGTTCTAATAAGATGGTTTGTTTATGCTGAAATTAGAAAATAAGATATACACTTGAGTTATCCTTCAATATTATACATGGAGAAGGGATGAGAATGGATTTCCTGAGAAACTGAAATGGTTTATACCACACTTGAGTGGTCACCATTGATACTATAGGGCAAAGTGAGACTTCAGAGTTTTAAATTATTATAATAATTAGCCCCAGACTGGTGATTTCCTTGGGTGCTAGGGTGAAGCAAATGCAAACTGTTCCTGAGAGTCACTTCCCCTACCAGGAAAGCTATCACTTACGGGATCCATAAAGGAAAAATACTCAATGAAAAGAAGGTCTTCAGACTTCTGGCCAAGATGGAGGCGTAGGTAGACACATTGTGCCTCCTCACATAACCAAAAAGAAGGACAACAATAATTTAAAAACAGAAACAACCAGAACTGACAGAAAATCAACTGTATGGAAGTCCAACAACCAAGGAGTTAAAGAAGAAACACTCATCCAGGCTGGTGGGAGGGGGCGGAGTCAGACGGCTGGGGGAGAGGACTCAAGGCTGGCAGAGCAAGCGGTCCCACATTCTTGTGCAGATAAACTGGGGGAATAACTGGGGAACTAGACAAACCATGCAACCTGGGGTTCTAGCACAGGGAAATAAAGCCTCAAACCTCTGATCAAAACACCTGTGATGGTTGAGGTGGCAGGCAGCAGGAGAAACTCTTAGCCTCCCCGAAGAGTTCATTGAAGAGACCCACAGGATCCTGGAATGAACACGAATACACCCACTGGGAATCAGCACCAGAAGGGCCCAATTTGATCGTGGGTAGCGGGGGAAGGGACTGAAAACCAGCAGAGAGCAGAGCAAGTAGCACCATTCCCTGTCAGACCCCTTCCTCATGTACAGCATCACAGGGCAGCAACATGCACTGCCCTGCCCTGGTGAACTCTTAAGGTTCTGACACCTACTACGTAACAGGCATACTGAGAGAAAAAATGGTCCAGATGAAAGAACAGATCAAAGCTCCAGAAAAAATACAACTAAGTGATGAAGAGATAGCCAGCCCATCAAGATGCACAGTTCAAAACATTGGTAATCAGGACACTCACAGAATTGGTTGACTATGGTCGCAAATTAGATGAAAAAATGATGGCTATGCTAAGTGAAATAAAGGAAAATGTACAGAGAACCAACAGTGATGGGAAGGAACTGGGACTCAAATCAACAGTTTGGACCAGAAGGAAGAAAGAAACATTCAACCAGAACAGAGTGAAGAGACAAGAATTCAAAAAAATAAGGAGAGCCTTAAAAACCTCTGGGACAACCTTAAACATTGCAACATCTGAATCATAGAGGTACCAGAAGGAAAAGAGGAAGAGCAAGAAATGAGAAACTTATTTGAAAAAATAATGAAGGAGAACTTGCCTAATCTGGCAAAGGAAATAGATTTCCAGGAAGTCTAGGAAGTTCAGAGAGTCCCAAAAAAGTTGGACCCAAGGAAGCACACACCAAGGCACATCATAATTACATTAGCCAAGATTAAAGACAAAGAGAGAATCTTAAAAGCAGCAAGAGAAAATGACATAGTTACCTATAAAGGAGCTGATTTCTCAAAAGAAACCATGCATGCAAGAAGGGGCTGGAAAGAAGTATTCGAAATCATGAAAGGCAAGGACCTACATCCAACATTATCTAGCAAAGCTATCATTTAGAATGGAAGGGCAGATAAAGTGCTTCCCAGATAAGGTCACGTTAAAGGAGTTCATCACCAAGCCCTTATTATATGAACTATTAAAAGGACTTACCTAAGAAAATAAAAAACATGAACAGTAAAATGACAACAAACTCACAGTTATTAACAACTGAACCTAAAAAAACAAAAACAAACTAAGCAAACAACTACAACAGGAACAGAATCACAGAAATGGAGATCACATGGAGGGTTATCAGTGGGGAAAGTGGGTGGGGAAAGGGGGTAAAAGGTACAGAGAATAAGCATAAATGGTAGGTAGAAGATAGACAGGGGGAAGTTAAGAATAGTAACAGAAAATGTAGAAGCCAAACAACATATATATGACCCATGGACATGAACTAAAGGGGGGGAATGCAGGTGGGAGGGGGTGCACAGGGCAGAGGGGAGTAAAGGGGGGAAAACAGCATAATCAATAAAATGTATTTTTTAAAAAAAGAATTTAAATTTAAATTAAATCAACTGTGTTCTGTGGAAGCCTCTTATAAGATGTGAGAAGGCTTAACCATCCTTGAATTATTTTCCCACTCCTGGTACCTGTTTAAGGGAATTAATTTTTTATTCATTTTATCTCCTGATTATTATTCTATAGCCTACATATCGAAGAAAATGATGGAATGCTGATTTCATTTTATAAAAATTCCATTATCTGGATCCTAATACTAGGAGCATATTCATGCATGTGCACAAAAGCACACATGTGTACACCCCTCCCACCCATATACTTACAGCTGTATACTTAGAGATAAATAAATAATATGTTTTGTAAATTCAAGGTTGCTTTATTATGATTTTTCTATTTTCCCGTTATTCATTTATGATGGTAAGTTTCTCTGTCTTTTATCCATTACCTTAGATATTAAAACATTTGTAGATTTATTATTTTTAGTAAAACATTTTTGCTACATCATTAGTAATAATACTGGAATCTTAGAACACTTTATTTATAGTCTTCCGGTATTTTATGTTTTTCATCATACATGTTAATTTCACAAATATTTTAAATATCACAAAACAGATTAAAAAAAACCATGGTAACTTCAAATGTATTAAAATTAAGTTGATTTTAAAATAAGGACATATACCTTGCCCTTGATAAAAAATAAATATTTTGCTTTTTAAATTTTCAAAAACAAAAAAATGGGAAAAGGTCTCAAGAGAAAAAACTGACCAAACATGAAAATGACCTATCACGAGTCAATGGCTCAAAGGAGCCACCCAAACATAAACATTACATAATAGTCTGAAAGACACTATGGAAAAATCGGTTTAAAATGACTACAGTAACACCAGGAGAAAACAAAAATATAACCAAAGATATGGCACTGTGAATAAGACAACAGATCAGGAAAAGTACCATAAACAACCCTGTCAAATGAAAACAGTCACTGGAATGAAAGGGCCAGGCGGATGAAAACTTAGATCGGATGGAGTCACAAATGCAGCCAGTGACCTGGAAGGCAGATCTGAGATTACTTCCCAGGGCACACAGAGACGAAGTGACAGAAAACATGGAAGAGAAAAGATGTTATATAAGCCTAAAGAGGAGCTCTAGAAAAACACAACAGAAAGAATGGAGGAGAGGTGAAACTGGAAAGAGACTTGCTGAAAATTTTCCAAAACTGAAGAAAAAAGAAATAATAGAATTCAGAAGGTAAGAGAATAATTTGTCCACCTAACTAAATTAGGGAGGTATGGATGATTAAAGACATTTTCAGACAAAATTTGGGAGAATTTAGCAGTCACAGACTACTGATGAATGAGCTACTAAAGATTTTCTAAGCAAGAAGGAAGTTAATACAAAAGGGAAAAATAAGGTGAATAAATCTTAAAAAGTTCTAATTATAAAACAAGGAAAAAAGACCATGGCAGTGGGTGGGGTGGTACAGATTGTTTAAAACAAAGTAAAACTAAGATATTAGAAAAGAATAACAAAGACATCAGAAACATGAAGATCAAAGGAGAAGCATTCTAAGTTTTTGAAAGTGTTTAGGAAGAATACTCCCAAATGTCGTTAAACCAAATATACATGTTACAGATTTAGGGATGCTAATTTAGAGAATGCTAAATAGAATGCAGCTTCTAAATGAAAAGACAGACCAAGAGGAAAACCAGTAAAATTTGATTAAACTTAGATGGTAGAAAAGGAGGGGAAAAAAAGGGAAGAATACAAAAAACAAACAAAAAATGACAGCAATAATTCCAAATGTATCAGTATTCAACAATAACTACAATCTAATTAAATGTATCCATTAAGATACATCAAAGCAGCAATTTAGAAAATTTAGCTGTATGTTATTTACAAGAAACATGCTTAAAACATAATCCACTGATTTACTCTTTAATATAGTGAGAGCATACAACACATATTATGTGTCAAGCACTGTTCTAGACACCTGGGAAATCAACGAGCAAAAGAGGCAAACATCACTGCCCTGCTAGAGCTTGTACTACAGAGGTAGGGGTTGGTGTTGGTACAACAAGGCTCTAAACAAGTGCTTAGCAAACCATGGCCAAATGTATCTTACTGCATGGAACACAGCCATGTTTACTCATTTGCTTTTTTGTCTATAGTGGTTTTTGTGTTATGACAGCAGAGTTGAATAGCTGTGACAGAAATGGTTTGCAAAATCCTACATAATTTATTATCTATCTGGCCCTTTATCAGATCATATGGAGACTTGTTGACCGTATCAAGGACTATGAGTAAATGGGGACTCATCACAGAAAGGTAAAGAGTAAAAGGTCTAAAGTGAAATACGTTTTGCACTTTAGGCGCCGCTGTGACACAAAGTAAGGACACCAACTGCTGGAGGTTTTTACAGACCGCAGTGCACTGAAGGCAACAACCAAACCCAAATCCAGCTCCACTCCTGACAAAATCGACTCACAACTCATACTAACAGCCTGACAGAAAGAGAGGCGTTCTCATTGCTGGGTGTAAATATACTTTATCTTAGTCTCCTCTGTCTGCCCCCAACTCCCAGCAGCAATTGGCGTTCAGTAGGAAATTATGAGACACACAGAAAAGCAAGAGAAAATCCAACTTATCATCAAGAGTGGAAGCAATTAATAGAACATACTCAAAGGCAGTTCTCAAATGCTGGAACTACCTGATAGAGAATTTAAAACTATCGTCAGTATGTTAAAAAAAAATCTATCTAAAAAAGATGGACAACGTGAAGGCTTACCAACACTGTGGATACAGAAGAATCACTGAGCTTGAAGACAGAAATCACCCAAATCAGAACACAAAAAAAAAAAAAAAGAAGAGGAAAGAACAAAGCATCCAGCTGGTGAAGAAGAAAAAACAAGGCAGAAGAAATACTGGAGGGAATAATGGCCAAACCAGTTCCAAAATTAATATAAGACAATAAACCACAGATTGAAGGAGCCCAGAGATCTCCAAGAACTATTAATAAAAAACCAAAATAATAATAATAATAATAATAATAAAAGAACAAAAAACAAAAACAAAATAAATCCTAGACACATCAGAGTCAAACTGCTGAAAACCAAAGATACATAGAAAATCTTGAAGGCAGCTAGGGAAATAATGCAATTTATATACCAAATATAAAAATGAAATAAAGCCAGTGTAGCAATATTCATTTAAGAAAAAAAAAAAAAAGGACTTTAGGGCACAATATGTTGTGATATAAAGTTCTTCGGTTAATGATAAAAGGAAAATGATACTAGCAAACAACTCCCATTCTGTATGGAAAGCCATAAAGGTGTATTCCAATTTATTTTCCAACTGGTGCATATTTCAGAACATACATTCCAGGACAAGGGTTAAACATTCTCCTAGTCACAGATAGCTTCATTAATAATCCTCAATACAATATTTCATGTTTCTATCAAAATAGGAAAGTAAACCTCCAGCAAGTAGCAGAAATTTGCTTTAAAAAAGATTTAGGAGCAATGAAGGAGCTTCAAGTTGTCGAAAGTATGATATAGGGGATGTTTTGAAGTTAAAGACTGAATAGTTCTGAAACAGAAAAAAATATTACATCCCTGGGAATTCACAAAAAGAAAGGAGTTTTTGCAATGGCTACAGATGTAGCTTGCCTTTTGGAATTAAGGCAAGATATCTCCCACGATTAAACTGAAGCTTTAAAGCAAAGTATTCTATTGCTGTAGAATTTAAGAGGTATTTCTTATGAAAACAAAATCTTAAGTGTTATAATGATTATATTACTTAGACATGGCAAATCTACTTTATAGACTACTCAGGATTTCTTAAGTATGTCTGTTAATTATAAACATGCTAAAGATGCTCTGAAAAAGGAAGGAAATATGATCTTTATTTCTTAGCAGTTCTTTCTTCTGTGTGCCTAAATTTTTGTGTGTCTAGTTCAGTTTTCATTTGTGGTTTGGGATTTTTAGATAGAAATGAGAGAAAAATAAATTACAAAAAAATAGTGTCAAGGTAAATTTATAAAAATTGCTATGAAAATTCAGCTAATTTTTTCTCTAGTTGTAGTTTTTGCAATTTAAACCTTCACCATACAAAATATTATGGAACACGTATCCATTTAGAAACATTATTAGATTCATAATGAATACTTAAGAGTGTTTCCTTATAAAGACACTGTCCTCTGATCAGCTTCCACTAAATGAGACAGAGCTGGGTGCCAACTGAGAAGAACAAACAAGATAGTTGTATTTCCAGGGTCTATAAAAAGGGGAAGACCTGGCAAGAGACTCAGGAGGGCTGACAGAAATAAGGGCTACAGTCATGGGGTGAGGTTAGAAAATTCTACCTCTGTTACGGGAAATGACTGTGAACAGGAATTAAGGAATCCCTTAGACTGGCCTTTCGGGTTTTGTTTCTTTCTTTTGGCATATGGATAAACTGTCACAAACAAAATCATACCAACTGTATATACCCATGAATTAAACTCATATACATCTGGTAATATGTACTTATATAGAAGGGGTGATTTGTTACAGATTCCAGCCGAGGGAGAAATTCTCTCTGTTCCTGTTATTTATATATAGACTAATATGGACTTAAAAAAGCCAAGCTATAATTAATCAATTATATTAGTTAGGACTTTCATTTAAGAATAGTTGGCTGAGCACTGCATTTATATGTATATATATTCTTATGCCTTCTGAAACCCCACAAAAATGAGAGGAATAAAAGTGGTACAATCCAATGATACAAAAGGAAGAAGGCAATTAATGGACAGGAGATTTCAGCCAGTTTCTGGAAGACTGAATGGAATGGCAAAGACTAATGAAGAAGTCACAGACAAATAGAGAGAGCACTTAAAATAAAGAGGCAGAACTTGCCCTGCAGAAACCCAAAGAGGCTGGACTTTCAAGAATGCAGGTAAACAGGAGGTAGAAGGGAGGAAAGGGCTGGAAATCAGGGGCTTAATGGGACATCTGTTTATTGAATGGTCAACCTTTTACTATCCAGTAACCATATGTTCACTTGTAAGGTGCCCAAACACATTTCTAAAGTTGGTCCCCATATACAAAGAATGCTAGGTGGTGATGGTGGACTGTTCTCTTGTAGCAGGTGGCTCCTACTTATTCAACACAAAGCAGTCTGCCAAGTAACAAATCTCATTTCTTATACAGGGTTTCAATTAGTCTCCAAAGTTTTTTCATTCTTAAATATGAACCAATAGACAAGGATCACAACATATCTGAGGAACATCTTAGAAAAAGATCTAGATAAACAAAGAGAAAGACTAAATCCCAGATTAAGTGGAGATAATTCCAGAGAGAACCAAGAACTTAAATTCTAATAAACATTATGAACAGATTTGGGACAGTAATGCACCCATAAAACAAAAATCTGCTATAACCAGAGAACTAGGTCTTGGAAATTAAGAGACATCATTGCTGAAATTAAAATTTCATATATACACTGGAATAAAAATTAATTGTACAATGGAAAGAGAAGGCAGTGGAATATACTGAAAAACAGGACAACGTAAAATAAATAAAAAGTTGGCCCAGGCTGCTAAATGGCCACATAAGAAAAGTTACAGAAAGAGAATGGAGAAACTGGGAATCAGAACGGGATTTTCATGGCCCGAGGGAGACACTAGCTTTTAAACTGAAGGGGTGCACAGAGGTGAAACAGATATTAAAAAAGACCTATACCCAGACACATCATTGTCTATATATAGAAGCAATGTATACATTGTGTAAGTGTATGTATACAAATATGCATACCTTGATAAAATTAAAATATCCAATTACATACAAGTATTTAAACCACAATGAGGTCTGGGTAAAGACTGCTGCAATTTCATATGGTTATTTGCACTGAACCACTATCTCAAGAGCTTACACATTATTTGTATTTATAAGTCATTATCACACTAAGTTAATTTCATTTATACTTAGAAAAATTCAGCATTTTAGAGTTTTATCAAGTATATTTCTCAATTAAGCCTCAAGTTCCTTGAAGGTAAATACTGTTCAGTTTTGTACCACCTAGTATCTAGTATTAAACCTTGCAAATCATAGGCACTTGATAAAATATTATATATAAAATGACACCAATTTGACTTATAATGGACGGCAGAGTAAAATTTTAAGTCCAAGAAATAGAAATATTGACAGAACGTGAAATCAAGATTTATTTTAAAGTGTCCTTCAATGTTCAGTGTTAATATTTTTCACCTATTAAGATTTGGTATGTTTTGAAAAATGGCAAGACTTCTAGGTTGTGAACATTGCAGGAAGGTGACTTTTTTATATGCTAGTTCTAACAAGGAAATAAGTGATACAGTTGACATCTCTATCACACACTGACTTCTTTAGTTTTTTAAACTTACCTATCTACTTTCTAAACTTACCTATTATCTACTTTGCCCTCTAAAGCAGAAAAAAAAGAGAAGAGGTAGAAAAAAATATTTAGTACCTTTAAATCATTTTTCAGTCAAAATTAACATTTAATGGACAAAGATAATTTAAGCATGCAACTTCCTCTTGTGGTTGTTAAAACCATTAGTTAATTCAAAACCTAGGGTTCTTAGAGCACTCTGGTGTGTACTGGATGTTTTTTATACAGCAATTTCAGAAAGCGCAGTCTTAACTTTGATCAGCTTCTGATGAACAATGAAGACAATTTTTTCATTTAACTTTATTTGTAATTAGAAAAACATATCTGAAGTTCCAGATGGTATAAGCTTTACTGATTTTAGGCATTCTAGTGTAAATGTCTAATTTCTCCAGAAGTTAAAAAAGACAGAGAATGGAATGTACATATTAAAAAAAAATACCTTTGCCACTGAAAAGTGTACAGCTATCTTTGAATACAAAGATCTCAGGCTTTTAAAAAAACTGTCCTTGTCCATGTGTCCTTCATGCATGTCCCCAACAACTCCTCCCCATCCCCCCCACTCCCCCCTCTCACCTCCCCTCTGGTTACTGTCGGTTTGTTTTTAATTTCAGCGTCTCGGGTTCTATTTTTCTCGCTTGTTTGTTTTGTTGATTAGGTTCTACTTATAGGTGAGATCATATGATATTTGTCTTTCACACGGACAGGGCCAAAGGGGAGTAGGATCAAGGGTGGGAAGGAGAGATGGCTGGGGTGGAGGGGAGTGGTGGGAGGGAAAATGGACACAACTGTACTTGAACAATAAAAACAAATGTGAAGAAAAAATGTACACCCTAGATTTTAAAATATATAAGTAACACTGCATGGAGTTTAATATTAAATAAAGTTGAAGAATAATGTGATTCTACAATACATTTAAAAAACATAATAGGCAAAAACTAAGCAAACAACTAGAACAGAAATAGAATCAGAGAAATGGACATCACATGGAGGGATTTCAGTGGGGAGGGATGAGGGAGGTAATGAGGGGAAAAGGTACAGAGAAGAAGAAGCATAATTAGTAGGCCTAAAATAGATGGGGAGAGATAAAAAATGGTATAGAAAACAGAACTCCAAAGAACTTGTAAGTACAACCCAGGGACATGAACTAAGGCAGGGGGATGCTGTAGGGTTGGGGTAGATGGGGAACAAAGGGGGAAAATTGGGAAAACTGTAACAGCATAATCAATAAAAAATACTTAAAAAAAGAAAACAGGTACTTATTTTTTTTGCCTGTACCTGCCCAAGTCATTGTACCTAAAAAGGTACAATGTCAGCTTCTAAAATAAATCAAGATTTTTCTAGACTGTAACTGTTGACAGCAGGAAGATCTGTTTTGTATACCACTGAATAACCAGTCGCTTATTTGGTGATTGAGTCACAAAAGATTTAGAGATGGCAATTATTCTAAAAGAAAGCCTCTTGATGTTTCATTTATTTTGTCACTTTTTAAGGTCAGTCTGAAATGAGATCTTGCAACAGTTTTGCAACTGGGCCCATAATCTGAAGAAAACTATGTTTAACCTCTGTAATTATTTTTAAGAAATTTAAACTATTTACACATTAGCATTAATAAGTAAACATATGGCCTCTGCTTTATAATACTTTGTTGGCATTTACTTGTATATAATTAAGATGCTGCATGCAATCTTAGAGCATTAAAATACAGACAAATGTCTAAAACTTCTGTTTTAGAGAAAAAGAAAAGTGAGGCCCATACATATCAAAGGAGTCTCAAAGGTGAACTAGATGAACCATTATAGAAACTGGTACGGTTTACAGCTTAGAAAGGTTTGTACTTTAAAAGGAAATATGGTAGCTGATTTCAAGTTTTTGAAGGTAGGCCGTATGAAAGAGAAATAAGGCCAGTCAATAAGGTTTTGAAGAGTATTATAATAAAAAAAAGACACATATAAGATTTTGGTTGTTTTTTTCAAAATATTGGAATGGAGAAGAGCTTTGTAAGTAAGACATAAAACTAAGTCCAGAAACCAGAGGAAAAAAAGATTGATAAGCATGAATATATAAAAGTAAAAAACAAAAAATACTTTTATTGACCAAGTTAAAGTAACATTAGAATAAACAGACTAGGCATTCTATAAAAAAACAAGTTCACAAAATAATAAATACATATGGCTTAAAATATTTGAAAAGATGTTTAATCTTACTCGTATTTAAAAATGTAAATTAAAAAATACCAAAACATTTTTATCTACAGAATGACAAAGATGTATTTTTTTCAATCACCTGCATAATGATGGGTGGGGTAGGATGAAAGAACGTTCTTAAAAATGCTGCCTAAATGTTCCCCATTTATGTATGGGGAAAAATTAATATTCTACCAGTTTATACTCTGGTAGAGGAATGTCTTTAGAGTCTCAAAATTAAAATTGGCAACATGAGTGGTGCCCTTCACCAAGTGTTTCTGGCTCTCTGAATGTCTCCTAGGTAGTAGTTTCCCCATATTTGTAGTTTCTTTCACTTTCTGTGGTTTCAGTTACCCTTGGTCAGCCATGGCCTGAAAATATTAAATGAAAAATCCCACAAGTGAACAACTGGTAAGTTTTAAACTGCCTGCCGCTCTGAGTGGTGTGATGGAATCTTGTGTATCCTGCTTGGGATGTGAACTGTACTTGCCCAGCATCTCCGTGCCATGACCTCCTTCCTACCCTTGCGACTCACTTCTTGGTTATCAGATAAACTGTAGTATCTTAGTGCTTGTGGTTCAAGTAACCCTCATTTTACTTACTAATGGCCCCATAACATGAGAGTGGTGATGCTGGCCATTCAGATATGCCCGAGAGAAGCTGTAAAGTGCTTCCTTTAAGTGAAAAGGTGAATACAGGAAATAAGATACAGAGGGGGCGGGAGGGGAGAGGAGACATTCACATAATTTTCATTACAGTATATTGTTATAATTACTCATTTTATTATTGTTGTTAATCTCTTGCTGTGCCTAACATATAAATTTAACTTATCACAGGAATGTATGTACAGGAAAAAATACAGTGTATATACAGCATTTGGCACTATTTGCAGTTTCAGGCACTCACTGGAGGTCTTGGAATATATATTTCCCACGGACAAGAGGGGTCTCTGGCACACTGTAGAACTGAGCTTCTCCATTCTGTCTGAATTTGGTGTGGCTATGTGGCTTCTCTTAGCTAAAGAGTCATGTATGTTGGGACAGAGACTTAGAGTCAGTGCTGATCTGCCGTTTTTCCTTTGTCTTGCCTGAACAATCCTGGAAACACAGAGACTGAGATCCCCTCAACCTAGATCCCTGAGTGAGGATGATATATAACAGAGCCCATCAGCTAATCTATGGCAAGTGAGCTAGAAATAAACCTTTGTTGTTTTAAAGACACAGTTTGTCACTGCAGCACAACCAAGCCTACATGAATGATACATCTATCAAAATTAGAAATACACATATCCTGTGACACAGTAGTTCCATTCCTAGGAATCTCCTCTGCTAACATACACACAAATACACACACACACACACACACACACACACACACACACAAAACTTCTACTGCGGCAGTTTGTAAAAGCAAGACTTTAAGTTTTTTTATCAAGAAATATCTGGTTAGAGATTATGTACAAAATACTATGCAGCCATTTCCTAAAAAAAAAAATCAGATCTAAACTTGTTGCCCTAAAATATTAAAAAATATTTTTAAAAAGGACTAAAGACAGAGCAAAATACCATGTTCCATTACATAATTTCAATTTCCAGAAGAATACAAAATGAACTGTTCGTGAATAGCTATTGGTTGTCCCTGGAGGCGAACTTTCCCTATACACCCCTTTGTTCTTACATATACTTGATGTCTTTAAAAAAATTTTTGAGTGTAATAAAATTTAAAATGGACAATTCTAGAATTTATATGGAATAAACAGACACCTCCCGAACAGCCAAAATAGGTTTGAAAAAGAAAAAAGTACAACTTACGTGTCCCAATGACAAAACTTATAAAGTAACTAACACTAATCAAGAGTGTAAAACTGGCGTAAGGATAGACATAAAGATCAAAGAAAAAATTAAAGAAAAAACAGTACTAAGGTATCATTAAGAAGGTTTATAACTTTACAGGAGTAATTTTTAAAAACACTGCAGTTTACTAGTTAGATGAATACCACAGATGGATTTCTGTAGAGATAACACAGAATGAGAAGTCAGTTTTGGCAGCAATGTTAGTTTTGTAAGAGCCTCTGGCTATTATAATGAAACACAGGAAACAGGCTTTCTCCCCAACCCAAGAAAATTGGTTTGAATGAGTTGTCAGTATTAAAAAAAGCATAGTTCTATAAATGGGAGAAAACACCAGAAAGTCTCAGAATACAGTGAATGACTAAGTATTTATTGGTACTTTCCAGAAATTAGGTAGAGTCAGGTGGTATGACTGGAAGGGAAAAAATGTAGAGATACCTGGTCAGCATCCCTACTACTGGTAAGCAACTGCATTTCAATATTTGTTCTTAGTAGGTAAAATAACAAGAGACTCTTCTTTATATCTACAGACTTTTAAGCTACAATTTCTCTCTAACCTCATAGTTTTTTTCTATTCGGCACTCATTTTTGTCGGATTCCTGTAGTACTTAAAGGACTCAAATGTAATTTAATTCCTTTAGATTGGTGGTAGATACGGTGGCAGACTTGGTGATGGGATGAGTAATGCCCTGGCAGAAGTTTCATTAACTCACTTCTTTTTCTTCTTCTCATTCTATAGAAGAGGGCATATCAAACAATATAGTTCTTACGAACATAAATTCTTATTTTTGAAATTTTTATTGTAGCATTTTTAGATTTCAAATGTTAGATGAAATATAAATGTAAAATAATGCATTTTTGGTTACCAAATTTATTTACGTATGTTCCCTCTTGAATTTCAGAAAATATTTTCCTGTGAGCTTAGTACCTGGTTCAACTTATTTTTCCACTCCGAAACAGTATGTCCCCGGAGCTCTAGGAAGATCAATTTCACTGCAGAAGGCAGAGATATTTCTTTTCCCCTCACTACCCACAGGACACAAACTAGAGTTCAGGAAAGATCCTGGCTTAAAGATCAGTAGTATTACTTAGGACACCCTATTCTGTACTGTGAGTGCTGTGTAAACTGTAAAGCACCACACACAAGATATTACTACAAAAAAAGTACTTTCCAGAAATGAACAATTCTTTGATTTCATTGGAATAAAGCCAAAGAAACACAGATAGAGATTTTGTCAATGAGTGATACATAAACCAGGGTCAATGCCAATTCCACAGTAAACGGAAGGAAGCGAGATGAAAGGCTGCAGAACAGCACCCACCCCCAAACCATGTGCCCATACACAGATAATGCAAAGGCAGAGAGCCCTGTCTATGGCCATACCACCCTGAACGCGCCCGATCTCGTCTGATCTCGGAAGCTAAGCAGGGTCGGGCCTGGTTAGTACTTGGATGGGAGACAAAGGCGGAGAGCGCTATGAATGTTAGGAAATTCCATATATTATGTCAGTATGTATAAAAAAAGTGATCACAGTTGTTAAAGCTCTCTGAAGGTTGTTAGCAAAGAAAAGTAATTTGAGTGACAGATTCTGGGGAACTCTGCTTTTCTGGGGAGACTTTGATCTCTCAGCCAGAGCCTTCACTCATGAGTACTTTTTTAAACTTGTATGTGCTTTTATAAGGTGTTCTCTGCACCTCTCCAGGGCCTTACTTTATTGATTTCTAATTATATCTATATATTGTGATTTCTTTCTCTATAGCCGCCTGTTTTTGTTTTGTATTGAGTGATCTTCTAACTTCGTGATTCTCAAATTGAGTCACCTGAGACCCCCATGGTGGTTGCACCAGGGGTTATATGAAGCTACAATTAAACCTGGAGCGTCTTTCCAGAAGCTTTATTTTGAAGATCCAGAAAGCTGTTACAGTGTCATGGTTAAGAGTGTGGGCTCTACTGCCAATTTTCTAGGTTAGAATCTTGACTCTGCCTCTCAACTTTTGGCAAGGTACTTAAACTATCTGTTCCTAAGTTTTTAAATCTGAAAATAGAAATAATGCTACTTCCTACTTTAGAGTTGGTTTTGAGAAACTGGCTTTTGGAATAGTGCCTAGCACACAGTAAGTTTTCAGCTGTTATTTGTTATTATATAGATTAAAACTAATCACTTTCCCCCCTTGAGGAAGGATGGGAAGACAGGAAATGTTGAGATGTGGATTAACATAGAGAGACCAGGGACTACTTCACTGAAAAGGTGACTTTTCAATAAAGACCTGAAGGGAGTGACGGAGTTAACTGGATTCCGGAAGAAGAGAATTTAAGACAGAAGGAACAAACAGCAAGTACAAGGGCCCTAAGGTATGCCTCCTTTGTTTAAGGAACAGCAAGAAGCCCCACAGGACTGGAACAGTGTGTGTGTGGTGGTGGATGAAAGGAAAAGAAAACAGGGCAGGGACAGTAGACCATGTAAGGCTCTACAGCTTCTACTCTGAATTGAAATAGATTAAGTAACATGTGGGGAGTAATATGATCTGCCTTACGTTGTTTAACCATATCTCCTGGGTTCAAAGAAGACCATAAGGAAAGCAGGTATCCAAGAAGACCGGTGAAAGCAGGTAGGCTATCGCAATAATCCATGTGAGAGAGAATAGCCGCTAGGACGAGAGTCATGTGAGTGACGATGAGGGTGGTAAATTAGAGTTGATAGGACCTATTGTTAAATTAGATGTGAAAATTTGAAGTTTCTGGCTTAATCATTAAATACAAATTAAGTTGCCATTAACTATGATAGGAAGAGAAAACTGGAGTGGGGGGTATGAGAAGCTGGAAGGTAGATAGAATGTGAGAAGCTGTTTAAGACTTAGTAAACTTGAGATGCCTAGTAAACATTCAAGTGGAGATGTTAAGTAGATATTTAAATAAACTGGCTTGAGATTCAGGGAGTAAGTCCAGGTTAGAGTTATAAATTTGGGATTCATTAACATATTCTGGTACACTCACGGGTCACTTGATGAGGACCTGTTCTGAGATATGTGTGGTCAGGCAATTTCACTGTCACGCAGACATCGTGGAGTGCACTTACGTAAATGGAGATGGTATACTACACACCTAGGCTATACATAGAGCCTACTGCTCCTAGGCCACAAACCTGTACAGCGTGTTACTGTGGTGAATACAACAGGCAACTGTAACACAATGGTAAGTATTTGTGTATCTTAAGATATCAACATAAAAAAGTTCACTACAAATAAGGTATAAACTATAAAGTGTGTGCTGTGCTGTAGGGGCGTGGAGAGGTAAGGACTGTGTAGGGAGGTGCCATCTGTGGGACAGCAGACACCAGAGGAGGGGGGAGCAAGAAAAGAGGAAAGGGAGAGAAGGCAAGAGAAAGAGACCCAGGGAGATAAGGCCCGAGACTAGAAATAATAAAACAAAGAGACAGGAGAAAGAGAGAAAGAACCAGGACTGGGGAGAGACATAAAGAGTAATGGAGGGAAGGGAAGTGAGCATGTCTGCAGGAGAGTGAGGGTGCGTTGTGTGCATTGTGTGCCTGTGTGCGCATGCAAGGGTGCCCAGCCCTCTCTCTGGTTTCCTCACCAACTCTGGATCCCAGCCACGGTAGGGTGCAAATGGATACCGTGCTAATAACACAATTTGTTTAAACCACACGGAGCTAGCAGTAAATTCAACACCTTCGTCAGGTCTAGCCTTTTCTTTCAATATCCACTTTAATCTTATGGGACCACGTATGTGTGGCCCAGCATTGACTGAAATGTTGTGATATGGTGCATGACATTTAAAGTCACGAGACTGAGTGGGATCATCTAGGACACAGTATGGACAAAAAGAGAGGCCCAAAGATTGAGCTCTGAGATTCTGACCTCATTTCTTAAGCAACAGTATGTGAGCGGGCAGAGAGATATGGAAAACCCAGCAAAGAATAAAAGGAGAGGTGGAAAGCCTTGTGTAGAATCTTGGAGGTCAAATGAGCAAAATGTTTCAAGAGAAGCGAGCGCCCAAGTGCGGCAAATGCTGTTGATACAAACATCAAGGACGATGAGAGGGCTGAGAGACCGCCACTGGGTCTAGGAACGATGCTGTCACTGATGACCTTTCCAAGAGCAGTTTTGGTTGACTCATGGAAAAAATTCTGATTAGAGTAGATTTAAGACAGAATGGGAGAGAAATTGGTAATAGCAAGCTTAAGCAACTTTATTTTCACATGTCACCTAAACATGAATATCTTATACCTAGTTCAATACAAAATTCCCTTTGCCCCTTGTCAAATTATCTTAAAAAATTTACTCTCCTTTTAACAATCAGCAATTCTACAATCACAGGAAGTCTGTTATTTTGATGGAAATAAGATAGAAGAAAGAGGACTTTAGGGGAAAAAAACAGGAATGAAATCAATGGAACAAATAATGATATATTAAAAATCACATTCTGCTAACAAAAACGGTTCTAGTCACAGACTTACAGGGGAAAATGTTTTAGCCCAATTTCCTGTGCAATCAGAATCATCCATGTACCTTAAAAACAAACAGGCCTGTAAGCACACCCACACTCAGGCTTCACCATTCACAAATTCTAACTGATCAAGTCTGGATGAGCTCTGGGCATTTTCATTTTTTAAAAGCTCCACAGGTGATTATAGAATCCGAAAGCACCATAGCTCAGGTTGGGTTGCGAATCACTAGAATTGTTTAAAACATTAAATAAGCTCAAGCTCCTCTAAGAAACTCAGCAGTAAAATCACTATTTTTAGAAATTTAAAAAAGGACATGTGGTACTTGCGGCAGTAGGGGCTGCATGCTGCAAGGGGGTGAAGATGTAGCACACTACTTGGGACAATTCATTGGGGATCCAAAGATGACAAAGACATGTTGTTATTCTGAAGGGCTCAGAGCTAACCTTCAAACCTGCATCAATATTCAAGAAAACAAACCCTTATCCTCCACCTTCTTATCTGAAAGAATTTTCTCACTGAAGACTGAGCAACTTAAGGGGTCAGATAAAATAATCACATGAAAAAATGATCTCTACTTGAATTAATAATTATATTTTAGTACTATGCCAATATCGACCAGTCTATTACAGAAAATATTTAAGTGAGATTAGATTTAAAACCTTCTTATTGACAATTCCAAATAAGAGGAAAGGTTCCATTATCTTATTTTTTAAGGGACTGGCTGAAAGAGACAAATATTAGGAAAGGATTCAAATTTTTCTTTAAATTATTCTAGGAGTCATAGTGATAAAAACTTTGATACAAAATAAGACTAACAACGTGGTATTAAGAGAAATGAAAACAATTCGACTGGTCAAAGGCAGATTTACTATATTAGTTCACTAGCTTATTAAAATGTGTGTTTTTACAAATTTTTATTTGCAGAAATTTTAAAGGGAAAGTAATTATCACCACAGTTAAGATGTAGCTGAAAAGAACATGTATGTTACAAACATTAAGAGAACAAATAAGAGTTGATTATTCTGAACATCTGATAATTCTATCATTCAAACTTCAAGTTATACCGTAATAAAATTGAAATTTAAAATTTATATAAACACTGGCAAATATTCTTAAAATAGTATTATTTAGGGCAACATTTAGAAGATGAAATAACGCCGATACCCATTTCTGCAGTGAAATCAAGGGTACAATAAGCGCAGCATGGAAAATGACTCCACCTTCAGCATCATTACCTTGTGTGTAGGCAGCATCGTCAGATCCCATACTCAACTTCCGTGCTTCACTTATTCTATCCACATGTGCTAAAGTAGGGTCCGTGAGGTGCTGAATATTCTCTGTTTCTACATAATGATCAGGATGATTTAGAAGGTTTGTAAGTTCAAAGGTAGGGGACACAACCCCTGGTGAAACAGCAGGGGGTTTATTGGGAGAAACTGTAATTTTGAATGTATATTTTGTATTGGGCTGAGTGACCACCACTCGAGGAGAAGTTGCAGAGTTATTGCCTATTGCTCGACTTTTGGGAGGGTGGTGATGAATAAAGGCAGGACACATGCTCACTTGCCCAGACATATTCCTGGAGGCGGCAGATGCTCCAGAGTTTGTGGATATGACGAGGGTAGGCTGATTCCGCATGACCTGCTCATCTCCTGTGGTGGCATTAGCTGAAATATAGACCTTAGATTGACTCCGGGGCATCACCTCATCAGTATTTGGGGGACTGGTAGCAAAGTAAACAGTGGGCTGATTTCTATTTAAAGTCTGGCTGTTGACAGAAGAGGAACTGCTGGAGGTTCGAGGTCCAGAAGAACGTAATTTTGAAGAGTTGTTCCTTTGTGGAGGTTCAAGTTTGATTTCAATCTGGTTTTTTCGAGATCCTGTTGAAATATTCTGAATGTTATATTGGCTATGGGCAGAAGACTGTGAGCTACCAGATGAATGAATTGTTGGTGGCTGTGGGGTAGTAGGTGAACTGATGGGCATGTAGACATGAGAGGTCTGGTGGCCTTGTTGATTTGGCTGCTGGGCTGAGGTATGTGACAGAGGATTAGATGCAGGATAAGTAGTCCAGGGACCAGGTTGTGAAGGTTGATAGACTTGCTGAGAGTTCATGGGATTAAACTGAGATACCCAGCCAGAATGCTGCTGTGTCTGCCGAGTTGTACCACTAGGAGTTGTAATGTAAGGCCTAATATAGATAGAATTTCCTTGTGGACTGTTAAGCACTGGTGGAGGTACACCATGTATATGCAAAGACGTGGGAGTATTACGACCAGTCTGGATATTTGGGGCTAAAGTTACCATAATGGGATTAAATCTGGGAGTATGTTGAGAAAGGTTAGATGTTCCTTTGCTGCCTAAGTGAAATCCAAGATGTGGTGCTGAATTTGAAGCACCAGATGTACTGGATATTCCAAAAACATTAAAGCCTTGGGGAACTTGAGCTGGTGCTGTCTGTGGCTCCTGCTGAAAGAGTTCATTATTGGACTGACCACCTTGAAGTTGCCCATCACTAATGCTGTGCGTCAGAGTCCTACTTCCATTCATTCTATTTCCTTCTCTTCCATGGTGGTAAACATTCTGTGACTGCAAGTCCAAGTTGAGAGAAGTCATGTGATTGCGCAGACCAGAAATTCCGGAATCGTCCGAAAAATTCAAGTCTCCTTCACCGTAAAGATACCTTGTACTCTCCTGAGAGAGAACTGCACAGCAAGCATCCAGGTTATTATTATTCTATGAAACAAAATAAATACAGCTTGATGTTAAGACCAAACGTGAATGTTTATACTTACCACTACTTAAATATGACACAATTAACAAAAATTTAGTTTAAAATAACATATATTTGGAACTTCTTATTTAAAAATGAAATCTGAGTACCAAACAGTCAACTTAAGCATATAATATTTTACGGTTAAATATTTTTTACATTAAAGTACTATATAAATCTTTTAAAAATGACCTTTTAAAGTTAAAAAATTCTAAAATTCATAATAAAGAATTTCAATTCCTTATATGCTTTTTCCTAACTTGTGTTACAAAAAAAAATAAGCACACATATATAAATGAACTATATGCTCAAAGTAGACTCCTGAGTAACTGAGTTCATATCTATCTTTAGAATAGATAGCACCGTATAAAAATCTCCAGAGCTTAAAAAAACAAAATAAAAACAAAAAACCCAACCAGTTTGTTTCTAAAGAATCCTCAAAAAAGACTAACAACTATTCACAAATCATCCATAAAAATATTTACTGAACAGCCCTGACTGGTGTGGCTCAGTGGGTTGGTTGTCATCCTACAAAACCAAAAGGTTGTTGGTTCAATTTCTCTGCATGGCACATGCCTGGGTTGTTGGCCAGATCCTGGTTGGGGGTGTCAAGAGGCAACAAATCAATGTTTCTCTTGTACATTGATTTCTTTCTCTCCCCGCCCCCTCTAAACAAACAAACAAACAAACAAACAAACAAACAAACAAAATCTAAAAAGAAAAAATAAAATTATTTACTGAACATGGAGATTGAGACTGTGGAAGACTTAATGACACATAAAATCAAATTTTTCCCTAGAAGAGACTGTAACTTGGGCTTTTGAACCATGGGCTTTTGAAAAGGTAACATCACTAAAATGTCGAGTATCTGCCAGATAATAACTGGTACTGAAGTTCAACAGATAGTAAATTTTGTAGGACACTGAAGAAAGGAGAAAGGACTTCTGTTAATGAGGGGGGTAATACTTGATGGATTTCATCGGATATGTAGGATTTGGCTAAAAATATTTTTGGTGAAGAAAATGGCATGAGTAAAGGAAGATAAATATTAAGTAAAAGCATGTTCTAAACAAGGTGATTATAACAGATTTGGCTGAAGTTAAAAGGTTTATATTGGATATTTTGAAGAATAAGTTGTCAGAAAAGCAGACTGGGATGAAATAATTGAGGACTTTGAAAAATGAGTCACACTGGAGTTTGGACTTTAAGACAGGCAATGGGGAGACCCGCTAAACATAAATGAATAGAGAGGTGGAGACACAAAGGGTTTTGGGAAAACAAGTCTATTGATACAAGACCTGTTAGAAGATATGACATAGCAGACACTAAAAGTCAACAGTCAATAAAATGGGCTTACCAGAAAGAGAATTCAAAGAAAACTTGAGAATTAGAAGCCTGACAGAATGGAGGCAGTTTTAGATATATAAAAAAAGATGAATAACCAAGTTAAAATGTCTATAGGTATTTTGATGAGATATAATCTTGTTACAGAAAACTGAACTAAAAAGGCATTTTGAATTCTTGTTTAAGAAATGACAGCTCACAGTCTGATCAACAGCACAAAAGAAAAGGTGGTTTTATTTTTTCTCCCACCCCAAATCAACAGCTTAGATCTCTCATGCTAGAAAAATCCTTTTATCGGACTCCTAACTCTAATGTTAGTTTTTCAAATGTAATTTAAAAATTCATCAATCTTTTATAAACTCATTACCCCTTATTATAATTAGATTGTATCTTTAGCCAAATCCAATTGGTGCTTTTTGCTTCAAGCTAACTATTGCTATTCCTTGTAAATTATTCTCTCTTCTAAGCCAAAGCCCACAAAGACTCCAACTTCTCATCTTTGCCAACATTTCCAAATTAAAATGTACATTCTAAACCAAATCCAATCCTGAACTTGCTTTCTAAAAGCTGGCACTTATCTTTACAAAGTCTTCCTCTCTAATTTTCTTGAGCTCTCAGAAATCCCTTCAATCCTTTATAATCTGATTATTTAATATGTTCTAGTCCCAGATATGCCATAACTTATATTACTTTCTTACCAGCAGCACATAAAAGAACTTACAAGAATTTTATAATGCTACAATAGAATAAATAGAATATAACAAATTCCTCTTTATCCATCATCCATCATCTTTAACAGTATTTGATATGTGGCAAATCTTTTTTCATCCAATGTCTATGACCCAAATACTCTCCCCACCAGGGTAACTTAAGTCTTAAATGTTTTGTTTTCATCTGTAAATACGTCTATATGTGTCTTTAAATAATCAGAACTTAAAAAAAAACCCCAAATAACCACAATGCCATTATCATACCTTAAAATAATTAATACTTAATATCATCTAATATCCAAAGAGTTTATAGTCCCCTGATTGTTTCATAAATGTCCTTTTAGTTTGTTTAAGTCTGGACTTAGGCAAGGTCCAATTATTTGGTTGATATGCTTCTTATGTTTCTAATTTTTTTTTAGCCATATGTTGGAAAACTTGGCCATCTAATGGACTTCCCCATTTGGACTGGCTGACTGCACCCTGTGGTAGCAATATCCCCTGTATTTCACCATAAACTAGTAGTTATAATTCTATAGGTGTGAGCAGGTTTTGTGTGAATGTTTGTCCAGACCCTTTAGAGGGTTTATTTCTTATTGTGTCACACAAGAAGCACAACAATGTCTGACTTTTTGTGATCTTGAAGCTGACTGATAGATTCTGATGTCAGCTTGATCCAGCTAATGATTTTTAGCAGGTACTGATGATCGCTCTCTAGAAACTTAATTTTATTAGGGGTTGCAAAATGGTGATAGTGGTGATATCCCAATTATACGATTCCTTCTTCCTCATATTCCTTCATATTTTAGCTCTGATTCTTTCTCAAAGAACTTGCTTTCTTTAACTATTTGGTTAGTCTTTGCCCAGAAGAGGCAGAATACATATATTATTTTTCTTTGCTAGTTTTTAGAGTAATGAATTGGTACCCCAACAACCTCCAAAGCTGACCAAGATTTATTTTTTGTATCATTATAAACTCCTATATCTTTAACATGTTGGTATGTGTCAACTGATTGTGGTCATTATATCCTATCTTTAAGCTAGTGGGAATAATTTCAAGTTGGTTTCCATGTACATATACTGTGAACCCAGTAGTTTTTCATAGATAGCTGCCTTGCTTTCTGTATGACAACATGTCCAGATCACTTTGTCCACTCCCTACCCCAGACCTGGAATCAGCTAGTTCTCAAATAAGCCCTAAGCACTTTTACTGGGGAACTTTAGAGGGTTCCTTTTAAGTGTATCAAAACAGGTGGGGTCAAGTTTTTAAAAGGTTGAGAATCACTGCTTTTTTGTATATATACAAACCTACATTCTCTTCAAAGTTGTAGAAGAACCTGAATTGTAATTCCAGTTCCTTGTTCATTCTTCCCCAAGCTTCATGTGCAGACATGGAGATTACAGATGGTAATCAAAAGTAAGTATATACTGTGATCATCCTTCTCAAACTCTTACTCATTCACTCCTTCAACCCACTCGGCAAGTAGAAAGAAATACAGTCACTGTTCCTAAGGATCTCACAATCCAGTGGAAGAGATTAATGTGTGTATAAATATAATACGAAATGGTAGGTGTTTTAACAGAAATACGGATAAAGATGGTAGGTAGGAATCATCTGAGAAGTTATCAATTAAGGATATGATACTTAAATATTAAATTTTAAAAATGCCGAATGAATACTATTTAATACATTATTTTGAATAGAAACAGCATTTCTAAACTTATACAGATTCAACTGTATTAAAAGAATAGTGAAAAAATCAGTTAAAAAAATCCCCCAAATGCCAACTATGCTATATTTTCACACTATTGGAAGATTTAATCACTGAGTATCAATAAATTTTAAAAATATGTATTATGCCTGATGATAAATAGCTACTTTAGAGAATCTAGAGCACAAGGAATTGATGTGAGTAGTTCCAGAAACAGGGGTGCATTCTTGTTCCATCATCTAAAAAGCACATTACTGAGATGCTCAGAATGATTATTAACTCAATATGAGTATGATCTGCTTCACAGGTAATTGGCAAGCAAAACAGGACTCATTTTGGTGAATCAAAATAGAATTCAACTATTTATTATTCAATTTTTGAAAAAATAATTTCTTTCCAGCTTTACTGAGGTACAATTGACAACTAGAAATTGTATATATTCAGATTATAGCATGTTTTTAGATCTACACTGCAGTGATGTCATATATATGTCATATATGTAAAATTAAACAACCAAGTTAATTAACATACCCACCACTTCACAGAGTCAACATTTTTTTTTCTTGGTGGTAAGAACACTTAAGATCAACTCTTCCAGCAATGCAATATTATTAACTGAAAACATTTTCAATACTTTATTATATAAAGAGTCAGGCATGTTGGGAGAATTCCAATCAGTTGAGGATGACTACAGCATAGGTTGTGAGGAAGAAGGAATGGGCAAGTGATCAGGCTGCAGAAGGCAGGATTCCAGATTCCAGACCTAGTCAAGATATGAACTTTATTCTGAAGGTATGGAGAACAACAATGAGGTTCAAGCAGGTAAATATATATTAAAATCTGCATTTAGAAAGACTTTGGCAGAAGTAAGGAGGATGGATGGCAGAGTAAAGGCAGGTTCACACAAATGAATGGTACAGATAAAAGGTAATAAGGGTGTTAGCAAAACATAGTCACTTAATAGCAAGTATAAATATTGAGTCTTTAAAATTTTCATACAATTTCAAACTTTAATTTGTCAAGAGTAAATATGTCTTGAGTCCAAATTACTTTTTTATATCTCTATTTTAACAAACTGAAAAATAGTTTTTGATAGGAAGACCTCCAGTTTAATCAAATGAGAAGGCACAACCATTAATAAATATTTAGAATCATGGATTTCTAAAATTGTACATACTAAGAAAAATAAAAAAATGTGTTAGTTGTTTAGTAATATTAATTGGAAAACTTACAGATTAAATTTAAAAATATAAAAATGAACTTTTTAGAATTGGGATCTTAGGCTTTGTCTAGTCAATTTCCTTCATTTTTACAGAAAAGAAAACTCAAGTACAAAGAAGGCATAGTACCTGCCAAATACGCTTGAGATGCCTATTTAGAATTAGAACCCCAAAGTCTTGACTCCTATTTAATGACTCTCTCACTTTCACAGGAAGATCTGGAATTCTCCTGGCAAAATAGGAGGGGGAAAAGTAAAGCAAGCTCACAGTAAGCATAAACCATGTATCAAAGCTTTCTATTGGGACCTTGTTTAATTCTCACATTTACTTTACAAGGTAGGTACTGTCCACATATTGTCCGCATTACTGATGGGGTACAGAGACTACATGACTTGTTAAAGGCCGCTGACTACCAGACACCAAAACTCATCTCTTTTCATCATAGCACATTAAAGCCAGTAAGAAGATTAAAAAGTTTTCTTCTCATGTTTAAAAAAATACCAGGTTTGTATTAATAAATTCAGAAATCATTGAACACTGACCTGTAACATGCACCTGGATACAACAACTTCAGGTACTTCAGGAAATTTTTGTCGCAGGTCATGTAAAACCTGAAAATCAATTTGGTGGCTTCCTTGGGCCATTCGTATATTGCCTGATCAGGACTATTTGTACAGCAGGCAATTCTAGGCCTTAGTGGAAATAGAACTCATCTCTTCTGTCCAAGCATTTTCTGTGAAAGAAAGAAAAAACAATTTAATGAGAACTGATTACAGAATGAATACTGCTGTGAATTTAAAATTTCAATACAAAAGGATATTGTGCTCTAGTATAACATATACTAGATTTAATATAAACTATAAAAATATTACTTAGTCCTATAAAGCTTTATACCATCTTTTCAGTTTATAATACCTGATGGCAAACTTTAAATTGTCTATTTCCTACATATTTTTATGCTTTATAATGGCTATGCCAAAGGTATTTAAGTAAAGAATTACTGTCAAGGGGGTCTTCTCTCATTCTTTTAAAAAGGGAAACTGAGTAACTACTGATTTTTTTTCCTTAATGATTAGCAGACAGCCTGAGGAGAGTAATTCTCATTCTACACAAAATTAGGATCCTAAAAACGTTTGGTTCTGGTTCTGGTTCTACAAATAACTTTGCATACTTTGTTTAAAAATGATCTATAACCCAATACATTTGATATTTTCTCTTATTTTCAGATATATTTAATCCTTAAATGTATAATCAATTCATTCTCAGGGGCTTAGTAGAATTTTATTTCATGTTTCTATTACACCAGTATTTAAAAAATACTAATGCTTGCCATGACCCCCTACCCCACCTGAAGGGTTCTGATTTAATTGGCTGGGGAGGAGCCTGGACATACATATTTTTAACAGTTTCTCAAGTGATTCTAACATGTAGCCAAAGTTGAGAACTATCTGCCTTATTTTTATTTCTAATATTCCTAACATAAACCATGCTGGTTCTTGAAAGCTTTTTTGGGACATAAATAATATATAAGTATATTAAACCTAAATAGCTTATTAAAAGATTTAAAATCATGGCATCTGCTTAATAATTAAAATATATTGCCCTGGCTGGTGTGGCTCAGTGGATTGAGCGTGGGCCTGAGAACCAGAGGATCGTGGTTCGATTCCCAGTCAGGGCACATGCCTGGGTTGCGGGCCAGTTCCCAGTGGGGGAGACATGCAAGGCAACTACACATCGATGTTTCTCTCCCACTCTTTCTCCTTTCCTCCCCCACCCCCAAAACAAACAAACAAACAAACAAACAATTTAAAAATATATATATTTAATTTTAGAATAAAATTTAACAAAAAGACAATCTCTTTAAAAACAAATTTCTTATCTGTAGTACTTCTTTCAACCACATAAACATAAGCTAAAGTAAATAGAAGCCTGTACACTCTACGAATGTAAGAACTGGATCCCTGACCCATTATTGTGTATCTAGAGCTTTGAAGGCAGTTTTCAGCATAACAGTAAACATTAAAATATTTTTGAGTAAACTTAGTTATGATAGAACTTCTGAGTCCTCAATAAAATAAAGGCTTACTTAGATAGCATGCATAATAAAGCCTTTCAGCTTTTTATTATCATTTGATTAAGTTTTACTTAATTCAATGGTACTTTGGCTCAGTTACACATCAGGTGAAAGCACTGCCAACCAAATTATCTGCATTCTAGATTTCCCAAATCTATTTCTATGTAAAACACACACACCCACACACGAGTTCAGTACTTAAAGTCTTTCTACAATAGTGTTGCAGAAAAAAGTATTGAAATTAGTAAATGATATATTAAAATTTTTAAATTATTTTTAGAGAGGAAGAGAGGGAGAAAGAGAGAGATAGAAACATTAATTGGCTGCCTCTTGTACATTCCCCATTTTGCGGACTGATCCTGCAACCCACCCAGTTATGTGCCCTGACTGGGAATCGAACTGGCGACCTTTTGCTTTGCAGGATGGCACCTAACTCACCGAGCCACACTGGCCAGGGCAGTAAATAATATTTAAAAATAATTTAAGGGGTACTGCTAATCTTGAGAAAGCTGCCCTTGACTTCAATCAAGCTATCCATTCTCTGCCCCTTCTTCTTTTGGGCTAAAACTGCTGGAAAGGATTGTTTATATTTATGTGTCATTTCCTTCCTCCTCATGTCTTTTAAACCTACCACAATCAGGCTTTCATAGTTTTTCCTCCACTGAAAGTACTTAACAATCAAAGCAGTTATAGACCTTCAGGTTGTCAAACCCAAAGGTCAGTCTTCAATCCTCATCTTACTGAATCTCTCCTTAGTCACTTCCTCATTCTTTTAAAAATTTATTTATTTTGTTAGATTCTAGGAAGTGGGGGGATGGGGGAAGAGGAAGAGAGAGAGAGAGAGAGAGAGAGAGAGAGAGAGAGGCAGTCTGACAGACAGACATTTATTGGTTGCATCTTATATTCAACACGACTGGGACCAAACCAGCAACCTAGGCATGTGCCCTGACCTGTAATCTAACCCGTGGGACAATACTTCAAGGAACTGAGCCACACCAGCCAGGGTCACTCCCTCATTCTTTAAACAATTTCTTCTCTTGGCATCTGAGATTTATACTCTTCCGGCTTTCTTCCTACCCACTGGCAGCTTCTCAGTTCTGTCAGATTCTCTTGCTTTTCTGGAAATCTAAATGTTGGTGGGCTATGGAGGGCAGACCTAGGGTTTCTTTTCAAGGTAATCCATCCAAACACACTGCTTTAAACAGTCTTTGCAAATTTATATTCCCAACTCCAAGGGAGCTCTCCCTCTTGAGTCCCAGACTAATGGAGCCTGCTACCTGCCCGACGTCTCCTTCTGGGTATCTAAAACTCTTCATTTCCCCCCATCTAAACCAATTATTCCCCAGTCCTTCTCATCTCAGTAAATAATAGTACGATCATTCATCCAGTTGCTCCTTCTCTAAAGTCCCATATCCAATCCATCATCAAGTCATCAGAAAACCAATATTCTGAATCTGACCACTTTCCCCATCCTAACCTGCCCGGGTCTCCTCAGCGGTCTTCTCCCTGCCTTCACTGTTTGTTCCACATGCACCCCTACTCTAGTGAGCAGAGTGATCTTTGTGAAAAGTAAACCCCTTTTCACAGGGGGAAAGCAATCATTCCCCCTGCTCAAAATCCTACAACTGGCTAACTGCTACCCCTCAAACTTCATCTACCACACTCCTTGTTCCCTCAGTTCTGAACTGAGCTTTTGGTTCTTTGATTTCTCAAAGAAGCCCCAATTTTAGGGCTTCTGGACCTGCTGTTCCTTGTACCCGGAACACTTTCCCCTCAGATTACTTGCATGGCTCCTCCCCTTACTGCATTAAGATCTCTGGCCAAATATAACTTCCTCCGAAATCACTTCCCGACCAATCTATCTAAAATAATGCCACGCTTGTCTACCCCCACCGCATTCTTATACTCTTGCTTTTGCTTCACAGCATTTTATTTATTTTCTACGTAGCTATGCCCACAATGTTCGCTCCAAAGGATCAAGAACTTTGAGATTTACTGCTATCTCCCCAGAACCTAGGTCACACCTTTCAATGAAACGAAGGTTTTCACTATATGGTTTCTTCACATTACTTTGTTTCAAAAACATATTCCTATGAGCTAGATTTGGAAACATATACAATTTGAGGGAGAGGCAAATAAAATTCAACCTAATCAGGACTACTTTTATCATTTAAAAGAGGATGAATCACGAAAATAAATTTAAACTGCTTCCATTATTAAAACATATAAAGAGATTTCTAAAATTCTTTGTGAAACTCATCACACTTGCTTGCTTTTCTAATAAAAACTATCAAGTACACAAATGAGGAAACTGTTCAAATGTATAAATGTATTTGAGGGCTCCATTCCCTGTAATGACTAAGCAGCTCCTAATAGACCAGCTCTCACCACGAACAACTAGAAACAATAGACAAAGTATTAAAAAACAACTACTTGAAGGAAGAAGGCAACAAAGAAGGGGTGGTGGTGCTGCTGCTGCTAGGGGTGGGGAGAAGGGACTCAGTACTTAGAAGATGGAATGAGGTGACTTTCCAATTTTTAGTGGCTTTCAGCCAGAGAGAGCAGAGGAAACACTGAGACAGAAAACCTGCAGTTTTACTCAATGAACCAAAGGACGGATTGACATAACCATAGCAGCTGAAAACCTACTCAGTAAATCACAAAAAAGAAAAAAACAAAACAAAACAAAAAACAAAACCCACAAGCATTGAATTCCATGTATTCTATACACTGAATAGAATCAGTGTATAGAATCAGGTGTACACACTTCTGATCCCCAAACTACATGTATGGGAGTGATTCCAAGCAGCCAGGCTAAGGCTAAAATAACAAAACTGAGATTTCAGTCTACAGTTAACATGTAGACTGAGTTTAGCCATGTTAAATAAAACAGACAAGAGAGTAAACAAGCAAGCAAACCAACGAACCAAACAACACTCACTGGAGGAACAAAACAGAATGCACAATCTCCACAATCTGGCATTCATAATGCCCTTGCTCTCCAGGTCACAGAAGCTCCTGGATTACAGGAACATCAATACAAGTTTGTAACTAAGATAACTATTTTAACTTGCCCACTATTTTATCTTCTGTCTTCCCCCTTCTGCCACCAGATCAGATGCCTGCCATCTCAGTTTATCTTGTTGCTATCAGTCATTTTTCATCTCTTTTTTTATTATTCAAAAACAGAGATTCAAAGGCAGCATGGAACATTAAGAAAAACTGTAGAGAATAGAGCAGGAAAAAGGTAGGGCCTGAATCATGAAGTGATTCAGTGGTCTTACTATAGGCCATTACAATTTGGAGGTTTTATCTTTAAGGTAATGGGAATCCACTGAAGGATTTAAGCTCAAAGTCAGGGAAGGTGACATGACAGTATGTATATGAGGCCTGTCCAGAAGGTATCCAGACATATAATATGAAAAGTAGAGACACTGATTGAAGAAGATACAAGAAACACTGTACACAGAACAATGTGCCTCAGTCCCCTTCAAAGTAGGCACCTTGAGAGCTCGCACAGTTCTCCCAATCACCATCAGGAGCCCTGTTGTATTTTTCTGAATCTCATTGATGGTCTGAAATATCTTCCCTTTCAAAGGTGATTTCAGTTTTGGGAAAAGCTGTAAGTCGCAGGGCACCAAATCTGGGCTGTAGGGGGGGCCAAGTCACGCAGGTGACTTCATATTTCAAATGAGATGTGATGCACAAGCAGGTGTATTGTTGTGATGAAGCTGCCAATCACCAGATGCCGACAGCTGTGGCCTTCTGGATCCAAATAGTTTCTACAGAGGAATGTTCAAGCTTAATACAAAATGTAATGCAAATTTGTTGCTCTACTTGCTCAGTCATTTTGAATGCAACAGCCACACAGTACACATGCTCACTCAATGATGTTTACTGCCTCCACTGACTAGTACAGTGAAGTTGTCATTGTTCATACATGTGCATTCCAGTCCACTCAACTTGGCTGCCAGGTTAATTGGATGTTGCACAAACCATTCTCATTATATTAAAAATGGCTGGACTTTTCCTGGACAGATCTCATAAATGGAGAATGGCAATAGTGTGGAGAAAAGGGTAAAAGGATATGTGAGAAGCCCAGTTAGAAAACTACTACTGATGTAGCCTAACCAGGAAATGGTAATAAACTGTAACTGTAGAGTCAGCAATGGAGACTGAGTAGAAGAAACTTAAGAGATACTTAGGAAGTAATAATTAACAGCACTTGGTGATGGACCAGATATTGGGGTACAGAAGGAGGTGTCAAGGTTGATTTCTCATATGCTCAATAGTATGGCAGTTTATAGTATGTATAAACTAGGGAACAATGGAAAAGGTCTAAGACTATATATAAACTACGGGGTAGATTATAGTTTGATTTTGAATGTGTCGAGACTAGGGAGGGAACATTCATTCATTCATTTATTTTTGGCTGATTTTTTTTCAATTACGGTTGACATACAATATTATTTTAGTTACAGGTGTATAACATAGTGATTAGAAGTTTATGCAACTTATAAAGTGACTTCCCCCAATAAGTCTAGTATCATTTGATGCCAGTTATTATAATATTATTAATCAATTCCCTATGCTGTACTTTATATCCTCATGTGCCTTTGAAACACTAAAATAGAGATATCACAAGAAGAAATTGGAATATATGGGTCTGGAACTGAGGAGAGGTCTGGGCTGCAGATAGACATTTGAAAAGCATCTTTGGTTTTGGTGTTTATCAAAACTTGAATGCAGATGAGGTAAGATAATCCTACCATATAATTTAAGAACAGTTGAAAACATTCTTCTTGATTATAAACATTATAAAACATTATACGGTCATTACTAATTTCCCCTGCAGGCCAACATTCCTTACAGCTCAGAGGGACAAGTTTGCCACCCTGAAGCTGCTTTTGGGAATACTGATTTTAAGTTGTTTATTAAAACACAAGATTTAGAGAAAACTTTTGACCCTCCCCCTTTCTCACCCAAGAGGCTCAGACAGAGAAACCTGCTTCACGAATGTCTTCAGATGTGCCGTTAGGCTGGCTACCATACATCCATCCCACTGTTTGAGTTGCCTAGCAAGAATTTTCCTGCCATGTATGTTCCTCTCTTCCTCAACTAACTGTAATTGCCAATTCTTGCTTCTGAAATCTGATATCCCCCCCTTTTCCTGTACCCAAAAATGTCTTATATACCCAGTGTTGCCTTACTGTCTTTGGAACTTACATGGGAATTTTCATGTCTATGTGAATTCTCATGCACATGTATTAAAACTTTGATTTTCTTCTGTTAATCTGTCTGCTAATTTGATTATTAGCCCAGCCAGAAGAATTTTGAGGGTGGGGGAGAAATACTAATATTTTTTAGGCCCCTATAAGCTCAAACAAACAAAACAGTACATATACAAAAACTGATTTTTAAGTGTCTTAACTTTTTTGTTCAGGTAATAAATTTTAACATGACATACACTACAATAAAAATTTAAATAAAATTAAAGAAGAAAACATGTACATAGTTTAAAAAGTCAAATAGTACTACAGGGTTTCTCAGGGAAACCAGCACATTCCCTGCATCATGCCTCCTCACTCTTATTCTGTTCTGTAGAGGTAACCACTGCAGAAGGCTCTGATAGATTCTAATGCTAAAGTTTTAGTATATGTAAAACTACATACATATCATTTTATCTTTGCCCCTTTCTTACATGGCTGAGTTTTACTTGAACACAATTATGTTAACAGAAAAATACAGTTCATGCTGAATATCAAGGAGAAATAAGATGTACTAAAATTCATTTCTCAAATGCATTAGGATTCTCCTTTAGTTTATGAAGAAGGAGGTCTTTCCACTTTAACATATATACCATGGTAAAGTTTAATTGTGATTTTTACAGTAATTATTAGAGGATCATTTCTGTGAATACTGGAATCTTGATTTACACAGGATCCTAGGAAATTATCCTGTAAAAGTATGTAATTTAAGAAGAGGTTAGAGATAGGCCACATTGCCTAATAGATTCCTTGCAAGACTCCTCTTTCACACATCTGTCCAATTTTACCTCTTAGAACTGAACCTTGTCAACAACTCCTTTAAACTGTTAGTTCCAAAGTGAAGAAAGTAACATGTTCATTCCTGTACCCTAAACACTTAGAAAGTATATGGCAATTAGTAGATGCTTAGTAACTATTTGCTGCAATAAATCTCTAAATATGCATCAGAATACATCTAGATTTAAAGACCAGTAAAAAAGTGGTGTCCAGCTCTCCAAACTGAAGTGTTTTCCTTACCCTCAGCTGTAAGTCAGTGCTGCTATAATACCTGTTTTGAAACTGCAAATCTGTTCCAGTGCCATTGATATATTAGTGAACAATTTGAGCATCAAGTAAATTTGGTTGCCTTGGACATGGACAACAGTGGGTACCTGTGGGGTGGGATGGTAGAGGGTATGGGATGATAAATGGTGATGAAAAAAATTAAGTCAATTTGGCTGTGATTTTGACTGTGAGAAACACTAGATGAATGCAGAAACCATACTTTCCTGAAACAAGCTATATATGAACACACACAATGTGAATATGAACACACCTCAAATGTCTGCCAGCCACCTCTCAGCTCAGAGCACCTGCGTGCAGTCTGGCACACCCATCCACATCTTGTGACACAATTTTCCTTCTAATTTCAGAACCCCCCCTTTGACCACTTCAGAATAATAAGCTCATTTCCATAAGCAAACTTCAGGCTTTTTCAAAGCAAAGAACATTTATTGTATAAATACTGCCTAAGTATTTACATGTTTTTTAACCACTTAACATTTATACTACTGTGTTTTTTGTAAAAGTTCCTATCTTTTTTCTAAATGTTCACCAATGAAGTTTTGAGTGTTATACTCTGAATCCCATTTTTCCCACAAATCTTGTGATGTGTTTTTTGCACAATTTAACAGAACTGTCTGTACTGCAAAGACCCTCTGACCTCAATGATTATTAACACTAACTTCTCCAGAATGTTTAATGGGAAGGTAGAATCTTTCAACTTATCTCTTTGCTTGTCAATATGCTGTTAACAATTTCTTATAACTATAAGGTGTCTCTTCTGTGGTTGCCTGACATTATCATACTGCACCTGAGTTACTCTTCAAAGAATATTTTCATTATAGACAGAAGCACTGATATGAAGTAAAAATAGCTGAGTGACGTTATAACTTTTAAAATTAAAATGCCATTTAGGTAATAGTTGATGCACTTCACATTTTTACCTTCAAAAGAATTTACAAATGTATAACATGAAAAATTTCAAAGTTATTTTTAACAGCATATTATTAGGATTGTATTTCTTAGAACATGATGTTACAACTTTATGAAAGCAAAGGAAACCTTCCCCCCAAAACCTATAATATCAAGTTATTTTCCTACAAGTTCAAATATAAGAATTATAGCTATGTATTTAAAAATCTAAAATTCAAATACTAACCATTTAAGATTAAAAATAAGATCATTGTAACCCATCTTTACAATAAAATAGCGGCCATATTTGATCATTTTATATAGTTAACCAGTTATTTGCAAACATAAAATAACAGAAACATACCAAATTGGTCATTTAAATGCTATTTACTTCAATAGCAGATTTAGTGGCATTTACAAGCTTGAAGGGAGCAAAGAATTATGTTACCAAACAATGGATTTCTCAACTTCGACCCCTATAATAAATTACTTTCTAAAGAAAAATAATAAACATTAATATTGAAGTAACATAATGATACATATTACCTCTTCTTAAAAAAAACAAAACTTCCCAATTTTCTCATTTAATACACTGCCTCAAGTTCATGAATGTTGACCATTTCTCATGGTTAAAAGGCTTACCAGTAATAAGTTCTTCTAAAAGGAATGTGCAAGTCAGCCACACTTGGCAATTTATGTACTGTGGTTTTGTGGTGAGTGCTACCATTTTCTAAGGATCAAGAAAAGTGCAATAAATCTAAGGCAGAATGGTTATAATTCATCAAAACATATTATATAACTAGCTTTTTGTATATTTTTCCAATTCATATCTCATTATTTTCTAATACATTAGGGCTTTAAGATAAAAACAAGAGTTACTGTTCAGTGCCTCTTTCTTTAATTAAATTTTGGGTAACTCATCCTCTGCATAGATGTTATCTTTAAAAAAAGATGATATAAATGTACTATGACAGTAAGTTCCTATAATAGGTTAAAAAGGAGAAAGATAATGAAAGCACTTGAAAGAACCAATTTTCATTTCACATTAACCATAAATATTTGTAATGAACCAATTATCGCAATGACAAGTGAAATTAAAATAATTTGGTTAAAATATTAATATAAAATGGTATTTTCATATGAAGATTCAGAGAAAGTTATGAGAAGTTTCACCACCTGATCCCTATGCAGTTGCAATCCCTTCCTGGTTTCCCTGTTTTTCTCCTAACACCTTGCCCTTCTTTCTAACATCATGGCCCTCAGCTGACTTTCCCCAGGTGGGACTGCTAACCAGCTGCTAATGTGTGTTGTGGCACTGGGAGTGTGACAATTAAGTTCCTGAGTTAGATATAATGTAAATGGATAGTTATTAGTGATATCATAAAACCTTTATTAACTAACAAAAAGCTAAATTTGACTATTGTTAAATTATACACATACACCTGATCGGTCATTTGATAACTGTGGTAAATTATAAGACCATTAAGCCTGCTAACAAAAATAAAATCTGTGTGTAAACAGAAACTTTTAAACAAAGATTTCACTACTAAAATGGTACTCAGAATCTTAAAAAGAAGAATTCAAGATGAGCAAAGTTAAAACTGACAAAACAGTATTGTCACTGCAACAAATTTAATTAAAAAATTAGACTGAATCAAGTCTCTAAAATATAATGTGTACAATGCAATAATTTTATGAAATATGTGTCAGTCTTTCAAATCTAACACTTGCTTGTATAGATGGCTAGTAGTCTTATTATAATTATAGTGAATGAAATTTTTGTTAGCTGGTCAAGAATAACCCCAGAACTGTAGAGAAACTCTTATCTCAGCAAATTTATTATATATAAATCTGTTTCACATTTCTCCAAACAATTATAGATACCCTTAGAGAATATTTAATGTTTTTAATTGTATAACTGAATTAAAAAAAATCAGAATATGATCACATAATACTTATCTATAAATCCAGAAGGACTTCCCTAATGAAATATGAACTTTGAACTGCAAACTATATGAAAGTGGTCATCTAATTAACATCTTTATAAAATAACATTTTCTAATGTATTATTTTAATATATTTTCATATGTATTATATTTTAATAAGCTCACTGAGTGACTACTACTTAATACTATAATGGGTGCTGAATATTCAAATTAATAAAAGCACAGTTGCTTATGTTCAAAACTTTTCATTTTAGTAGGAGACAAACATCAACAAATACATGTAATAACTGAGTCGGAAGTGCAGTATATAAGGGAAAAGGAGGGAGCAGTCAATTTTGATATAAGGGTAGAATTTTAAAAGAGGATTCAGTAAAGGTGACAACTAAGCTGGGCCTTGGAAGATGAAAACATATTTACTAGGTGGGTACGTGAGAGGAAAAGAATATCTTAGACATAAGTTAACTGCACCCAGAAAAAGACTTAAAGGAGTAAAACAGAATGGCAAGTTTTGGGAAACCACAAGTAGCTGGGCTATTGGTGAAGTGCAGGTAGTAAAACAAACAAGGAGAAAATGGGATGAAAGATGAGGATGAAAACATGGGACAGGTAGGGTTACATCACAGAAGATCTAATTGACCTCCTTTGCACCATGTATACCGCATCCCACAAGTCAGCAAAAACATGCCCCTCCCTTTCTCCATTCAGATAATTTATCTCCAAAGTTCCAGGCCCCGCCTGGTTCTGTGACACCCCACCAGGTCCCAGAGGCGGGCATACATTCATTCAGCAACATTTACTCAGTGCCATGTGCAGGTGCATAACCTGCAATGGAGGTCAAAAGAAAGAAATGCCAACTCAGGAATTAAGGACGGGCAGGAAAAACTTCGTGAAGACTGTAGTGCTTCAGCTTAACCATGAGAGATGAGTAATACAAGTCTTGCAGGATGTCAATGACAACTGTGTTGGGGGAAAGGTCATGAAAGAACATGATAAATTTAATCAATCATGGTATAATGCAACTGGGAAGTGAGATGAAGTTGAAAAGGTGGGAAAATTTCAGTGAAAAACACACAGATATCAGGTAATGTAAAATCTACATATAAGAAAATTTAAGTGGTCTGCAACTTTCTCCGAGATATGACCTACTTCTTGGTTCACCATTTCTGGTGTCCATTCCATAAACATTGCCCACTATATGCCATGCAATGTGCTCTAAAATATGCAAAGATGAATGAAGTATAGTCAGTGCTTTTGAGATTAAAATCTAGTAGAATTCAGATTTATATAGGACTTTTTAAAAAAAAATTTATTTAGTTTTAGAGAGAGGGTAAGGGAAAGAGAAAGAGAGGAGATATTCATCAATGCATGGCTGCCTCTTATATACCCCATACTGGGGACCTGGCCCGCAACCCAGGCATGTGCCCTGACTGGGAATCGAACCAGTGACCCTTTGGATCGCAGGCCCATGCTCAATCCACTGAGCTACACCAGCCAGGGCTATATTGGACTTCTTATAGCAAATATTTGTTATCTCATTTTACCTTTCCCATATATGAAGCAGAGAAGACAACTGTTATATCATTTTTCTTAAACTAAAAAGAATTAAGGAGAGACCTATTAAGATATATATATCCAGTTATCTGCAATCAGTTGCGAGATGGGTTGAATGAAATTAGTTAATAATAAGGTACCAGAGTTCTATCTCTTTATTTATGTTTATATAAATTAAAGTATCTAATCTAGAGACAAGCATATGTGTTCAAAGAGGAGGATATAAGGATGATCACACCTCACTGTGTATTAGTAAAAACAATCTAAGTGTCCACTGAGGAAAGAATAAGTAAATTATTGTACAGCAATAATAAGGCATGCCATTCAACTGCTTTTTTAAAAAAGTGGAGTAAAATATCCAAGTAATTATATGGAAACACCTATTAAACATTTCCAAATGAAAAAGATGCAAAATCCATGTATAACCAATTTGTGTTTTTTTAAAATAAGGATACCAAAGAGAGATTTATAGAAAAGGTTCTAAAAGGATATCACTAATTATTTTGAAGATGGGGCTGGGGAAAGGGACCCATGGATGGAAGATGGTCCAAGGAGGCTTAGTCATCTCTATTATGTTTTTATTTTTATAGGAATATAGATGCAGTAGTCAGTATAAACAACTGAAGATAACTAGAGCAAAATATTTTCCTTATAAAATTATTTCCTATATATTTCCACATAACATTACCTGTATTCTGATATGTGGGTAAGGAGAGTAATAGTAGAACGGAATGAGTTATTTGAAAATACTTGTACTTAGCCAACTATATGCACTTTTAAATACTTAAAGATGTTACCCATGTTGAAATTGTTAATGATATAGTTAACAGATGCAGCAATTATCAATTTTCAGAATGCTTGACAGGTAAGATGTACAGTTATATTTTATGTTTTAATTTAATTAATTTATCCATAACTATCTCTATGCTTAGTCTCCTAATTCATAGTGTCCTGTTTATAACAACAACAAAAAGGACAGGTCTCTCTCTCTCACCCAAAGGCTACCTCAACATGAACTAATGCGCAGCCTTCAAACTGAGTAAGCAGTACCTTCTACCAATGAGATGGTATAAATGTTTGAAAGAAAGAGGTAAGGGGTAGTAGAAAAAGAAGTTTATTGTTACTATCTCAAGCTTAAGAGTCTCCAAATAAATGTGGCACTGTTACACAAATTTATCACAAATAATGGTGGACAAGAACACTTTTTTGAGCTTATAGTACAGTCAACAGAGTTTAGCACTTACTATAGACCGGGTCCTGTGCTAAATGATTGACTTGTATTATTTCAGTTACTTCTCACAACATTCCTGTAGTAAGGATTAAATGAGACATTGAAGGTAAAACACTTCATACACAATGCCTCACACATATAATACTAAATGCTGTCCTTTATTAGGTATTACTGCTGCCTAATCTCTTAACTTTATCAAGCAATTCTCCCTCTGCCACATCCAGCTTTTCAAAAGACTCCGTGATATATGTGAACCAGGGCCAGAAAATCTTCAATGGAGCTCTATTATTTACTGAATTAAATCAAACTCCTTCACTTGACATTCATAAGCATACACGGCACAGTTCTATCTTCCATCATCCTGTACCTTACTATTTTTTAGGCACACTGGACTGCTGACAATTTCTAGGATATATTACACATACTTTCATTTCCATAACTTAGAAATACTCTTGCCACACTCTCTAAAGAATTTTTCTACCCTTCAAGGCTCAGTAGAAACAGTACTCCCCCCCCCCCAAATTGATTCTACCTGGTATCTTCAACTATCTTGTTTGCATCTTATGATACTTTTACTTGTCTATAAGCTCACTCAAAGTTAGGTTTATTCTTCTTGACAACCTCACTGTGCCTAGCACCATGCTTTAAACACAATTTGCACTCTATAAAGACTTTTACCATTACTAACAGCCCCAGTGATAACTAGTACGATTTGAAAATCAGATGCAATTCCCTCTTCATCTTTCCCTTTAATTCACTTAACAGTAGTAATGCTCCAATAATTCTAGTAGTAGCTCCCTTTCCAGTCCTAATTCAACACTCAGATAAAATTTTTTCAACATCAAACAAATAATGTGGCACATAATCAGTGACTTAATACTGACTAGATTGGCTGATTTTAAATTCTTTATGCATTAATAATTGAGGGAGGAATTTAAAGCTGGAGCTAGAATATTAGAATCATCTCTTAAAATCACAATTGGAATATTAAATTACTCTGTTTGATATTGGGTAATCTCTAACCTATCTGAACTGAACCTTAAAATCAAAAGATATGGTCCTGGCTGGTGTGACTCAGTGGACTGGGCACTGGCCTATGAAGCAAAAGGTCACCAGTTCGACTGCCAGTCAAGGCATGGGTTGTGAGCCAGGTCCCCAGTTGGTGGTGTGTGAGAGGCAACAGAAATAGATGTTTCTCTCCCTCCTTTCCCCTCTCTTTGAAAATAAATAAATAAATAGCCCTGATTGGTGTGGCCCAGCAGGTTGAGTGCCAGCCTGTGAATCAAAGGGTTGGTGGTTTGATTCCCAGTCAGGGCATATACCTGGGTGGCAGGCCAGGTCCCCAGATGGGGGAGCATGAGAGGCAACCACACATCGATGTTTCTCTCCCTCTCTTTCTCCCTCCCTTTCCCTCTCTCTAAAAATAAATAAAATCTTTAAAAATAAATAAGTAAATAATGCTTTTAAAATAAAAAGATATGATTATCTTTTTTAGTAAGTAAAAATCATCTTTATGGATTAATTCTGTTTCTAAATTTATACAAACTGGTAAAAGAGATCAATATCCTTAAAAATTAATTGACCTTAACCCTCAAATCATTCATAGGTAGTTTCCCCTTGGTTAAAATCTAAGGCAGCAAGAAACGTCAGTTTTTAGTTTTCTTGTTACATTTTGCTGTTATAATTCCAAACAGTTGTAACTTTCTAGTATGGTTATTTTTTTTTTTGAGCAATCAAGTAAAAATAAGGTAAATATTAGTTATATACTTATATTTAAAATTAAATTCTTCGGCAAACAGTTCCATATAATACATTATTTGGTTGTATCCAGAACTCTTACTTATCATTCCCAATTGCTGAAGAATATATTAACTCTTTACATGAAGGCATTCATTCATAGTATAGAACTCAGGATGGAGAAGTAGTTTCATTTATTTAATTCCCTTGATGTACATTACTTGCTCTATATGTAAAACTCTTAAAGGAAGATAGTTCTATTGTGGTTAATGCTTACTTTTCAGTGGAGACCAATTACTTTTTGTATACATTTACAGGGCTTAACTCAACAGCATTTCAAATTTATTTTTTTAAAATTTGTTTATGGATTAGTTTGCTACTACTAGCAAACAAATTAAATTAGAAATATTCAGGCAAAAGGTATGTTAAGGTCAATACTAGCCACAAGTTACCTCAATGTTAGGGATGCTACTATACTTTAAAGCAAAAGGACCATAAAATTTTAAAGTTTTGGTTATTAAAGATATCATCATAAGGCAGTTACATAGGCTAAGCTTGATGGGTGCCATCCACTTTAGCATACCTGGAAACAGAAAAATTCAAATTGTAGCTGTTCTTGGTTGGCCCATTGCCATTTTTGCAGCTTACAAATTTTTAATTAAGTAACTGCAGTGAGCTCATCTCTACTGGATACTTCTTTTCCAGGGCAGGTCCAGGAACTGGGTCTGGAGCCTTGAAAGCAGAAGAGAAACTAGAGTAAACTAGAGGTAGGCAGAACAAAAAACGTGACCAGATAACATTATGAGATCTAACAGCAGTTAGGCAGTCCCCAATGTCTCTCACATAAAATATTCCGAAGTGGAAAAAGGGTCTCTTAAGTTACACGTTACCAGAAAATGCTATTTACATTAGTTAAGTCATTATTTTAATTTACCCAACTCTATTCTAAACTCCCAATCTTGAAACTGAAACAATAACCTTTGTAAGATCTCTACTGGCTTTAGCAATAGACTGTCCAATATCAGACCACAGAATATAACAGAAAGAGAAAAACAATAAACCCATTTTCAACCGTAAAACTTCCCAAAGTCCTCATTTTCAGGTCATTTTGCTTTTCTCTTTTGCTATCCTATTTACAGTCCTCTTCTAACTGTGCACCTAATTTCTTAAATTAATTCTCTTGAGGTTAAGAAATGCTTTAGATATAGCCAAACAATGAATTAAATTTCAAGTTCCAATTTGAAAAAAATACTTGGTAGTTCATAAAGAGGGAAACAAAGAACAGCTCATAAGACATGGTTCTTAACCACACTGGAAATTCTCTCTTCCGTTACCAAAATAGATTCAATGATGAAAAAAATTATTTTTGGTTAGGTCCATATTGAAAAACAAACAGAACAAACAACTCTGCAACTACAAATGTTACAGAAATGGTAGGATCTGAAAAGTGGTAGACTATTGCATGAATTAGATCACCAGGGCCGGGAAACAATGTCCTTATGCTTGGTGAACTGGCACCCTAAGGATTTTCTCCAAGAAACCAATCCCACAGTGGTCAAAATACACTGAATTGCCCGCTGCTGCCAAATGATAGGTGATTATGAGAATTATAACAAGACAAAAAAAAAGTGAAGACAAGGATTCAAATAACGCCCCGCATCTTTAGTAATCAGCAATACAACAAAGAAAGACAGAATTAAGTAGTTTTTAAGAAAATATAAATTTTTGATCTTTTGTGATGGCATACTGTTGGTAGAAAAAACCTGGTTTTGTAGCATTGTCTTGGACAAAAATTTTCTGCAGAAGTTTCTTTTCTATTAAATGGGGCACCACTGCACACCTCACTGGTCTGCCATGAGAATTAGCTTAAGTATAAAAAAAAAATCTGACAATCTGGCATATAGCAGGTATTCAATACGTTATTACTAAAAGATAAAACATTTTTTTGTTCTCAACATGGGTATAATTCCATTTCATAAATACTAAAGCAACAGCTATGTAATAAGCTTTAGTTTTAAATAACTCCTCTGCATCATATCCTAAGAGATAAAACCAATTTATCATCACTGATTTCAGAACTACAAAGTAGATGTGTTAGAGAGCTCAATTCTGAGAACTAATAATAAATAAAAATATAACAATTTACATGTAGTGGCAAACAAGAAGACATGTAACTCTTTTCCAAGTAGAGTAGAAAATAGTTTTGTCAACACACCTCTTGTTAAGGTTAAAGATCTGGAATACAATGCTTTTTAAAACACAAAAGAAGCAACAACGTGATATAACTTGGGTCTTGAAGTCAGGAAATGCTTTAAGGGCAAAGAAAAGTCTTATATTTGTGCAATCATTTTCCTTACTGATAGAACAGTGGGCACCACAGAAAATTATTATTTACTAAATATGGCTCAAAGATCAGATTACACCTTCTCTGACATTACCAAGTAATAGTATCACAGCCACAAGAAATTAAAAAAAAATTCCTTAAAGTCATTCTAAATGTATTTACTGCTACAATTTTATTTCAAAGTAGTTTTTAGAAGTTAATATAAAAAGTGTCTTATTCAAAACAGGCTGTACTTTTCTTGGCGATACAGTTTGTTGCATTCCCCTAAGAGCAAAACAAAAAAACCAACAAAAGCTATTTTAAGAATGAAGATTCCCATTCATTGACCCATATGAATAGGCTTTCAGTTTAAAGGACATAAAAGGAAAAAAAAAACACTAAAATCCACTTTAGATTAACTTCTATCATACTGAAATCTCATTACTCATGGTAATACTTCAGTTGATTCTTTTGGCTTTTCCACATATAGTGAATTTGCTTCCTTCCTTTCAAATAATTACATCTCTAATTACATCTCCTATTTTGGGTTTTTTTTTTGTGTGTGTCTAATTATATTGGCCAGCATTCTCAGGACAATGTTATATAATAGTAATGCTGGCCACATCTTTCTTGATTCATGGCTTTTTAAAAGGAATTTCGCTATTTCACTAAATACTGAAATAGGAATTCAACCATAAAAAATGCTGACTTGTGGTCTGAGATACATAAAATCTTAGGTATATCAATTTATTCTTGTTTCACTAAGGATTATTATCAGAAATAAATGTTGGTTGTTTTTCTCTTTTTGGTGTCCGTTAGTCATGATCCCCCCTCACCTACTAATATGAATTTGATTTATCACTATGTTCCTACAGTGAATCCAATTACAGTATTACTCTGTTAATGTAATGATAGATTCCATTTTACAGTTCTATTAAGCATTTTTTACACCAACTTTTGTGAGATTTGTGTGTGTGTCTTTCATATTTTATCATGTGATGCTGAATTTATAAAATGAACTGGGAGGCTTACCATTTTTCCTCTCTATATTCTAAAATAGTTACCTGGTGCTTGATGTTTTAAGGAATTCAATGGTAAAACCTCCTAGGTCTGGTGCTTTTTTAGGAGAAAGAAAAGTCTCTTACTACTAAGACTCATATTTCTCATTTGTGGCTCCAGATCTTACCACTTTGTTTCACATCTCCCTTTTCGATCTCTCCCTCCCACCCATGAACGTGTTTATATCTTGTTTAGCAATTATTTGTTCACAAAGCTATATATTAAAATTGGTACTTTATTCAAGGTACTGAGAAAACAGAGAATGAGCTGTAGTTCCTGTCCTTTACCTACCCCCTAGTCCAGTAAGAACCATAAACATGCATGCAAAAAACTGCAATAGCAACATAAAGAATGAATATGCTATGCCAGTCCATGTATCTACCATTCAAGTCTTGCCAAATGTACCTACTGAGTAACATACACTATGGCCTCAACTTTGTTTTAACCTGCCTTCAAGTTTCCTCCCTTAAAACAGTTTAATTATAATCACCAAATCCAACCTCTTAAGGATCCTCACCTACCTTTTTCCAATAATGTTAAGTTCATAAATATTTTAAGGTTTATTAGTCATTTCTACTTTACCATATCATTTGATCATTATGAAAATCACTGCACCGAGGAAGCCTAGGTAGTTATTACTCTCCCTTTTTTGCAAGGCTCAGAAAACTAATTTACTGATTATCAAATCTCCGATAAACAGCAGAGTCAGAGCCAGAAATATATTTGTGGTTTTCTAATTCTAGGTCCAGGGTTCCTTCTCTATATTGTTATGAAATTGACTGAATGATTACTAACTTGATTAGTGATCATTATCTTGAAAATGTTTACTGCATGTTCTTCTAGTTTCCCAGGGTCCTTATTTATATGTTTGTTCTTACTGTCTGTCAAAAGAATGTTAAGTGTAAAATTATGACATTCCTTCTTTAACTTCTTCCCCTGGTATCTCATTTATACTTAGAGCACAATCTAAGGAGAATCTCCTTTGAATTGTGGTTTAAGTTTTCTATTCTACTTGATGAAACTTAAATACTTAGAATTGTAGAATTTGATACTAAAAGAAGCCTTACAGATTATCTAGCCCAACATCTGTATTTAATAGAAGAAAATCAAAGTTCAAATCATACAAGTTGGTAGCAGAATTTGAATAAAAGTTTAATACAAAATTTGCCTTTTAGAATGTATGAATCACAAAATGCATACATTTGTACACAAATAGAAAGCAATAAAACTAATTTTAAGTATAATTACTGGACCTTATTTCATTTTTGTCAAAGAAACAGTAGTCCCTATTTCTAAGAGTTTTTATTTATATGACAGCATTAACATATTGAGTCCATTTATCAAAGTAGATTTTTAGAAATGTCACAGAACTGCAATGCAGTTAAAACTTACCCAATTCTTTATATTCATGCATTAAATATCTGTATTTCAGATTTTTAAAGTGAATTGGGAATCAAAACCACACCACTATCTATGGTAATGCTTCCTAGCTAGGGTGATACGACCCAACCCACAGGGCAGACACAGACACCACTGGACTGCTCGCTGTGAAGCACTTAGATCAGTGGCTGGCACATGGTACACATTCAAAACATGTCAGCTACTACTGCGGCTGCTGCAGCCATGACTCCCTTTGAATATATTCGTATTATATAAATAAGGCCATATTAACGACTCTACAGAAAAGACTACTGTTAGGGGACAAGCACCTCACTGTACTCCTTTCAGTCTACTTTCCAGGTGAGCATGGCCCTGATTCTTAGTTATCCAGGACCACCTCTCTCAGCCTAGAAGTCTGAAGGCTCTGAAAATCCAGAGCTTATTTTAAAAGGAAGTTTTATAGTCCAGTACATCTGAGCTTTTACTTCATCCGTGATATGAAATACATGAAAATTAAAAGGGAATCTCATGTGAAGCAAGTTTAAACTTACACTCTTTCCTAAACTAGCGTCCCTCAACTTCTCATTTTTTTCAGAAGTAGCAATTCTCTTTTTAGTCTGAAAACAAAAATTATCTAAGCTCTTCACATGCCTCTCTCAGCTCCTTTAACTCTCATCCATTTAATTATCATCCTCGTGCAATTTCTAAGAGTCTCCTCACTGGTTGTTACCATCAATACAGTCTACACTCACCTGCACAGTACTAAAATCTAGAACGTGCTGAAGATCTTTTTTCATGCAACTCCACGTCAAAATTTATCTGGTAGTGGCAAAAATCTGCTTTGAACTAATATGAGGCTATTTCTGGGCTTTATTTGGCCTACTTTACTGTGAATATTTCCATGTTTCATTGCAAAAATGTTAGTGTTTAATTCTGAGTGATATCTTAGATCTTCCTGGGGGTGTTACATAATATATACTAAACATACAATGTTACCTTTCAAAAACTCAAAAAAAAAAAAAAAAAGTGAATTCCAAAGCCCAGTTGGCCTCTGGGTTTCAGATGAGGTATTGTGGACCTGTACAAGATTATTCCAAGAATCCTGATTTAAGCATCTTACTCCCTTCTTTCTGATATGTTCTCTTACATCACTCCATGGATCTTAGCCTCACTATTTACCACTCAGTCCTGTAAGGGGACTTGGACTTGTCAGTTTTGCTCCACTGCTACTGCTCCCACACTACCCACCGATCGATCATCCAGCATCTGAATGACCAGACCCACAGCTTACCTCCCTGCCACACCAAGGTCTTCCCACTTGACTTATCAAGTACATTATAGCAGATTAAGAAATGTTCCTTCATAACCACTTTAAATATTTTACTGCTGTGAACAAGAAATTAATAACCTGGAGCAGATAAACAATAAGAGAGTAAGAAAAGTAATTGTGGGATCACAGACATATGTTGTTTTAACTGTGAAACCTTTGTTTATCTACAGTTGTGAGCCAAAAAGAGGTCTTCCCTCTTTTTAAAAATGTAATAAAATTTAAAATTTTCTAAATTAACCTACATTTATTCTGTAATTAAAACAAACAAATGAAAAATTTACTAGGCTCCTTTGCTTGTATAGTTTTCAATGCCTTCTCCAGTATGGTTCCACCAGATCTGGCATCATGGACCCCTTAGGCAGTCTAGATAAAGAAAGCTACAGATTCCCACTCAGAATGTTTTTAAATATATAGTACACAGGATTACATAGAAAACCAGTTATACAAAAAGTTACCAAGTGTTTCTAAAATCCGTATTTGTAATATATTAAATATACATGCTTATTTATTACCACTCAACACATTAAAATCTAACAGGGTCTAACAACAACCATAATTTTGAAGTAGAAATCTGCATAAATTAAATTCAGAGATGTCACAATTGTAAATTAATATGAAAATATCAGTGCTTTTTCAATTAGTAATAAAGTCAAAGGCACTGCTAAATACTACTGTGGTTATTGCTTAAAATAATAATAGAAGGAATGCTAAATTTCAGTTGCGGTTATTGTTAACGAAAACTTTAAAATGTGATTTTTTTTCTCATCTAATTGCATGGATTCCTCTAAATTCTATCCTCAGACTGCCTTCAAGGGTCATGGAGACTAGTTTAAAACTCTTTATGTTAAACCCACCTACTTTTATTTCCAACTATCCCCCTTCACCTGTAAGAACCCAGTCAGGCTTGTCTGAACACGTTCATCTACGGTTTCTTTCCTGACTATGCTCAGAATGTCATTTCTCCACTTTGATGCTTATCAAAATCTCAACTACCAGGACACATGTGTCCTCACCAGGAATCGAACTGGCAACCTTTTGCTTTGTGGGATGACACCCAACCAACTAAGCCATATGGGCCAAGGCTATTCCTAATACTCTTAATGTAAGGCTTCAAGATCCAACATTTAATTATTTTCTTATGGTTCTACTTCTCTGTCTCCTCATCTAAGGTAGAAGATCCCTGGGGATATGAGCTATATGCTTGTATATAGCACACTGCCTATATATAATACAGGCATACAGAATGTATGCAATAAACTATTATCAGTAAATCAAGCATTAGAGTATCATTTGTTTGGCAAATTAAAGTAGCAGAAAATACATACAGAAGAGGCCAAAAGTTCTACTAAGCAGTTAAAATAGATGTTATAAGGAAAGCTTAATAGTTCATCCTCAATCAGAACCTAAATAATCTTACTATATTAAACACTCGGAAGCTTATTTATTAGGCAGTAATAAATTCCAAATAATAAATCAGAAAAGGAGTACTAAAGTAGGCATAAAACAATGATTCATTTAAAAAATATTTGCTAAGCACCTACTACATGCAAGGCACTATTCCAGATTCCAAGATTCAGGGGTAAAAAAACAAAAAACATCTCACACAGGAATTTTCTGTTAGACCTTGGACTAGAACCTGGGGCTCTTGACTCTCATTCTAAAGCTCTGAAACAAAAAGCCATTTATTTTTCAGAAAATGTTAAGTATGGGGCAGGGGAAATGTTCTTCATTCCAGAAGGCTAAGCTATAAAAACAAAGGTTTGAAGCTATTAAAATATGTATATATAAAATCTACATAGTATATCTAAAAACATAAAAATCAGGCTATATAAAATCTATAAAGGTATAGATTTGGGGATGTTTCAATGATCTTATGTAGAATATTTATTACTTAATGATACTAGATGAATGAGGCATTCCTTACTCATTGATTAATATTTTACTTTATTTATTTATTTATTTATTTATTTTTAGTCAGAGGGGGAAGGGAGGGAGAAAGAGAGGAAGAGAAACACCAATGTGTGGTTGCCTCTCTTGCAGCCCCTACTGGGCATGTGCCCCGCAACCCAGGCATGTACTCTGATTGGGAATCGAACCAGCAACCCTTTGGTTTGCAGGCCAGTACTTAATCCACTGAGCCACACCAGCCAGAGCTGATTAATATTTTAATCACAAACACTTCGTAAAGAGTTCTGACAAGTTACTTTACTTATTTCATATAAAAACTACCAATATCCCAGAAGTGGGGTGGGATGGCAGTAGTGATGGTGATAAATATTATTGTAAACAATCTAATATTTTTCATTGGAGGAAAGGACGCAAAAGAGGACAGTTCAAATGTGGCTGGGAAAGAAGAAACTGCTGGCCACACATTTTAATCTCAATTGCTGATTATCTGATTATGACATCAAAAAGAAATTACTTTTCCTAAAGGGAAGTAAATGAGCGAAGGGGACAGAAACAGGGGCAGGGCTAAAACAAACAAACAAACAAACAAACAAACAAACAAACAAACAAACAAACAGCCTTACTAGCAACCTACAGTCACCTTGCCTAAAACTCAACTCAATAACGTATCTCTATGTTAATTATTAATAATGAGCATGATTCTGAAGCTAGAAACCTCAGGGTCTTCTTCCTTTCCTCCACATACAATGAATAGTGAATTTCCACTCATTACTCTTAAATATTTCTTGTATTCATCCTTTTCTCTATTCCTACAATGTCCTTGTTCTTCAGGTATCTGTTACCTGTACAATCACAGGTACACAATAATCTCTTAGCTGATGACTTACTCCACTCCTAGGCCTTTCTAAGCTGTATTTCACAGTGCTAACAAATTTTATAGCGCCTAAAACTGTATCTGGATCTTCCTCCCCAAGAGAGGTAAGAAATGTTATTGTATAGAGTTTCACTAGAAGGTGGTGATATTGACTGTGGGAATAATGGAAAAGAGGCTAGGAAGGAAAAGAGAGGACTGGAAGACCAAGGACTTACTAAAAAGGGGTCAGAAAAGTTATATAAAATGCAGAAAAGATCAAGACAGCCAATGAAAAAAAAGGCTTAACAATTATTATTATAAATTTTAAAGTTTTTTAATAGCAAAATGTTTTCTATAAATATCTAATATGTATTAAGAATTTAGCCCTGGCTGGTGTGGTTCAGTTGGTTGAAATGTCATCCTGTAAACTGAAAGGTCTTGGGTTCAATTCCTGGTCAGGGCATAGGCCTAGGTTACAGGCTGGGTGCCCAGTAGGTCCAGATGCATACTAGAAGCAACCAATTAATGTTTCTCTCCCCTTCTTCCCTTCTCTCTAATATCGGTAAGCATGTCCTCAGGTGAAGATTAAAAAAAAAAAAGAATTCATTATATGCTAGGTACTGGGTCAAATGATTTATAAAGCATTCATTCATGCTCCCAATAATCATGTAAGGTATTATCTCTACATCAGACTCAATTTACCATATATTGTTCTTTCCCAGGGAGGAATAATGATTATTTTACACATCGCCACCCTCACCTTATTACCCATAATGCCTAACCCAGAGCACTAAACAATTTGAAAGCATAAGGTACAACTCAGAAAAAGACATTTGACCATTATACATACTTTGGAATCTCAAAAACTCATTTACTTTCAAAAGCAAGCAAGTTCACTGGCTTTAAAATTCAGCAGTGTGTGGGTTCACTCATTCACTCACGAATATTTATAGAGTGCCTAATTGCCAAGCCATTGTACTAATGCTGTAAAAACTTACATTTTAGTGGGAGAAACTAAAAAGTAAACACAATATTTATTATACAATATGATAAATCCTGTGAAATAAAACAAAGAGCTAGAGAGTTATAAATTAACTCTGGAAAATATCAGTAGAGTTAACCAAGTTAACCAGTTACAGTTACAACAGAAGATCATGGCATCTTAAAAATATTTTCCAGAACAGTTAAAACGAAGTAAACATATCTGAATGGAACTCAGAAGACCTGTTTTTTTTTTACGAATTCTGTAAACTGAGGCTCACCCTCTCTCTTTTCTGATTTTTGGGTCCAAGTTAGAAATCTAAGTCTCTCCTTGCTAGCTGTTTCACATTCCTGTTGTTACATTTTGATTTTAACCTGGCTGTTCTGTACAAAAAGAAATACTGCCATAGAAAGCCATCCAAGTGCTTAATAATGGTATCAAGTCTTTTCACAATACACACAGAATTACTTCATTTTATAAAGATTTAGAACAATGCTCTGAAATTAATGACATATATCTCATTAATATTATAGCCATCTACCTATCAAATAAGTATGGTTAAATGCATATAAAAATATATATCCCCCCAAATTATCTCCCAGTCACATAATTTCTGGTGCATTTAATGTCAGATACACAACAATCTGGTAACAGACAAAACCAATCCGAATTTTCACAAAGTTCTTCACATGCTAGAAGAATATGGCTTTTTATTAATAAATCTTAAAACAGTACAGTAAAAAGAAAAAGTTTAGATATACTTTTCAATAAATAACACTATAATTTCTCATCCATCAACTAACTCAATTGATGACTCTCAAAAATTTCTACTTCTACCCTGAATCACCTGCCAAAATTCTATTCTGTAAATCAAATTGCCTACTTGATATCTCTAGTTATGTCTACTAAGCCTTTCAAAGTTAACATGTCCTAAAAAATTCTTGATCGCCCAACTCAAACTTGCCACTTCACTGTGTCCCCCAACTCGTTCAACACCAACTCCTTGTAGTCATACCTCGGTATTCGTCACATTTTGACAAGAAAAAAAAATGTTTCAGCCCTTGGTGCTTGGTCGGGACTCATCATACTTACTAGAACTTGTGGGAATCATGAAGCTGGTCCACAAGAGAAAATGCTTCATCTCTTGTTGGTTTCGGCACTCATTGAAAGTTTTAGAACAAATTAACAAGTACCAAGGCACTACTCTACTTTTAATTGTCTGGGCCAATAATCTTGGAGTCATTCTTGACTTCTCTTTTATTCCTCAGCAATTCCTGCCCTCATAGGTTGAAACAGATCCAAAACCTGACCTCTTCTTCTCCCCTTTTCCTGCTACTACCCTGGTCCAAACCACTATCATGTCATTTGGATTATTGCAATGATTTCCAACATGGTTTTCCTGCTTATATCTTTGCTTCATTCCCACAATTTATTCCACACAGAGCAGCCAGGATGAATCTTTAAAAAGTTACTGTAGGAGACCGTTTTGTGTGGCATGGGCCCAGCTCTCACTGGGAGATGCACAGGATCCAAGCCCACGGATAGGTTCTCCTATGAGGGTTCAGGCTTGCTATGTACCTAGGCCGCTTTGAGTCTTGCTTTTTTGCTAAAAACTCCCTCACCTGGATTTGTGGCAAACATGTACTGTAAAGTAACTTCTTAAAAACTGTGCTAAACCTTTCAAGGACCAGTGTGACCGGTTCAACCACTTTTGCCATTTTACTTGCAAATATCCCTCTTTTGTGATGTGATTACCAGCATCCTCTCCTTTGTTTTATGTAAAAGGTAACCACCTAAAGCAAACCTGTGCATAGTAAATGAGGACCATCAGGTAATGTGCTGAGAAATTCAATAAGGGCCAGTCCTGGCAAAGGCCGTGGCTTTTGCTCCCCTTGAGAGGAAGGCCATGCCTGCCCTTTTCCTCCACAGGACTCAGTAGTCCTTGTGAATGTCTCATTTCATCGATAATGACACAGACACTGTGGGCCGGTGTCCGCATCAGTTACCATCAATTAACAGTTTAAAAAAGAAAAGCCAAATGATCATATAAATTAAAGCAGAAAAAGCATTTGACAAAATCCAGTACCCAGTCATGATAAAAACTCTTAAACTAGGAATAGTTTGTCAACCCGATAAACAGCATCTACAAAAAACCTACAGCTAACACTTACTTAATGATGAAAGAGTGAATGCATTCCTCCTTAAGATCAGGAACAAGACAAGCTTGTCTGATTCCACTGTTCCTATTACACATATTACTGGAAACACTAGTCAGAGCAGTAAGGGAAGAAAAGGAAATAAAAGGTAGTGCAGATGAAAAAGGAAGAAGTAAAACTGTTTCTATTCAGACACATTAGAAAGCTCACACAATCTACTAAAAAACTCTTGAGAACTGTTTAGCTTAGCAAGGTCAACTCACAGAAATCAACCATATTGCTATAAACTGGAAATAAATAATTAAAAACCAAAATTAAAAACACAGTAGCACTTATAATTGCTCTAAAAATGTATCTAGGTATGAATTTAAAAAACAAAAACAAAAACCATGTTTAGGGTTTGTGTTGAAAACTACTAAATGCTAATGAAAGAAATCAAAGACCACCTACATATAAGGACAAACTGTATTCATATATTAAAAGACAAAAAAATAAAAGTGTCAATTTTCCAATTGGTCTATGGTTTTAATATAGTTCCTACCACAATCCCAGTAGGATTTGTTTGTAGATTCCAAATTTTTCATGTTAAGGAGCTGAAATAGATAAAACAGTTCTGAAAAAGGAGAATTAAGTTAATTTCATTACCTAATTTTAAGACTTACTATACAGCTACAATATAGTACTAATCAAGACAGTACTTATTGGTGGAAGGACAGCCACAAAGATCAGTGGAACAGAACAGAGAATCCAGAAATAAATTCTCCTAAGTATGGCCATTTGATTTTGACAAAGGTGCAAATACAATTCAGTGGAGGAAGGATAATTTTTTTCAACAAATGGTGTTGAAACAACTGTACACCCACAGACCAAAAACAAAACAAAAAATAAATAAAAACAAACAAACAAAAACAAAACAACCCCCCCACAAAACCAAAAATACCCTTAATCTAAACATCATACCTTTACATAAAAATTAAGTGAAAATGGACTATAGATTTATACATGCAATCTATAAAGCTTTTGGAAAACTTTTAGAAGAAAATAGGAATAAATCTTTGGGACCTAAGAATGAGCAAAGGGTTTTTAGACTTAATAACAAAGGCACAATCCACTAAAAAAAAAAAAAAAGATAAATTAGACTCATCAAAATTATTTTTTTTTTGCTCTGCAAAAGCCCCTGTTAAGGATGAAAAGATAAGCAGCAAACCACTAGAAAATATCTGCAAATCACATACTCAAAATGACTTGTATCCAGAATATAGAAAGAACTCAGTAAACTCAATAAGAACACCATTAGAATATGAGCAAAAGACTGGAACAGACATGTCACCACAGAGGATATACAGACAGCAAAGGAGAACTTGAAAATATGTTCAACATCATTAGCCATTTGGGAAATGCAAAATAATGCTAAAATAAAATGTGACTACATACCCATTAGAATTGCTAAAATAAAAAATACTGATAATACCTAATGCTGACAGGGATGTGGAGAAACTGAATCTTGCATATATTGCTGGTGGGAATGTAAAATGGTGCAGCCACTCTGGAAAAGTAGTAGCTTCTTATAAATTATCACACAACCCTAGCAACTGTACTCTTGGGGATTGATTCATCATAGAAAAATAAAAATGTATTTTCACGTAAAAATCCGTACAAAACTGTTCACAGCAGTTTTATTTTTATCACCAAAAGTCCTTCAGTCAGTCAATGGTGAAGCAAACTGCAGTGCAGCCCTACAAAGATATACTTCTTAGTATATCTTAGCAAAGATATACTTCTTAGTAATTTTGGTGTGATACACACACCAAATTGGATGGATCTCAAGGACATAATGCTGACTGAAAAAAGCCAACGATAACATGTAATTCCATTTACATAACACTCTCCAAGAACCAAAATTACAGTGACAGAGAACAGATCAGTGGTTGCCAGGGGTTAAGATTGAGAGAAAGGTAAGACTATATGTACAGATGGTTCCTGACTTACCATAGTTTGACTTACCAATAGTGTGAAAGCGATACACATTCAACAGTAATTGTACTTGAATTGTGACCTTTTCTCAGGCTAGTGATATTTAGTAGGATACTCTCTCATGTGACGCTGGTTAGTGGCAGCAGGCTGCAGCTCCCTAGCAGCCACGTGATCACGAGGATAAGCAACCAATATTCGACAGTGCACTCTGTAGCCAGCTTTTTGGACACTGTTTTGTGTTTTCACATCCCATCATGTCTACAAAACACCCATCTGTGCCTCTTGCTTCTACTGAGAAGGCAATTATTCTTGAGATGAACCTCAAGATAACTGCCCAACTGCAGGCTAATACCAAGTGTTTTGAGCACATTTAAGACAGGCTGTGTTTCAGCTTTGGATGTTGGCAGCTTATGTTTACTAAATGCATTTTTCACTTAATGGTACTTTGAACTAATGAGAGGGTTATTGGGACAGAAACCCATTCTAAGTCAAGAAACATCTATATAGCTGTAACACAGAGACATTTCTTTTTGGTGATGAACAGTTCTAGTTCTATAGCTTGACCGTGATGGTTATATAAACCTACACACATGATAAATGATATGGAACACACACAATGACCAACAAATAAATTATGCTATAAGTGAGGAGAAAAAAGACAAATAGGTCATGTCTTGAAACCCTTCAGTGGCTTCCTATCTTATCCTTAATAAAATCTAATGTCCCTACTACAATCTAAAGATGCTACAGGAAAAGCACACAGGCAGATCTCATCCACCCTTCTCCCTTTGTCTCAGCTCCAACTGCACTGGCCTTCTTACTCTTGAACACTGCAAGCATGTTCCCACCTAAATGCCTCTGGCATTTGCTATTCCCTTCATTTGGAAAGCTTTCTCTTGATCACTTCATGTAAGTACCTGCTCAAATGTTATCTAATCAGAGTAGTTTTCCCTGTTCCCCCTGCCCCATATAAATGTCATGTCTTCTTCCTCTTTTTCTCTCCATAGAAACTTTAAAATCAGCAAAAAGAATTCAAATATCTTCCTCGCCTGTTACTGCCCCCTGGCATGTTCCTGTACAAAGCAGGGGGAATAGCAGGCATGACACTATACATCCAGTACTCAAGCCAGGGCACAGTACAATCCTTACCTTGTTTTTACTCCACACTCAGGATTCTCTTCTTGAATTCATTATCTACTCCTCTCCTTAATCACAGCCCTATTTCAGCTCCTTCTCAACTCTCACACATCTGCCTCTCTCCCCCAAGCCTAGCTCTTTTCTAAAATCTTTTCTACAATGCAGAGAGACCTGCATTATAGCTCTTTATGGAATGTGAATTTAAGCACTTGCCTTTCATCAATTATAGGATGAAGTCAAATACACTTTTAAAAGTATGTAAGCATCTTCCTACTCCATCCTCTAATTTTCAACATCACTTCCCACTGACTCAGTGCTGGTGCCTAGTGCACTGTGGAACTACTCATAGTTACTGAACACCTATAAACCTTCCTACCTTCTCCATCCTTTGCACTTGTTCTGACTGAAATGGCCTCTCTTCTCCCAACTCATCTCCCCACCCTTGTCATGTTAGCAAAGTACCTGACACATAGTAGGAACACAAAACTACTGGATAAGTGAATTAGAGAGACTAATAAAAAATGCAGAGATGAGACATAGTAGATTTCTTGGACTAGTCAGCTACTTTGAACAGGTAGAAACAGGTGACAGAAGGCATAAGAAACAAACTCTGTGGACTTTCTTGCTATTCTTTTAATAATGTTGATATCCTATAAAAGTTGAAGTACTAATCCTGTGGCTTGGTTTGGCTAAGATCACCAGTTCAATTTTCCTACGAATCGGTTACCTTCCCCAAAAAGTACTTCTTGTTCCACTTGCAGAGCTTCAGCAACTGCTCTGCACAGTCATCCCATAAATTCATACCACTGTTCACGAGGGGGAAATCTCATGAAGAAAATGAGGATGTCTCACTCAGACCAACCCATCATCTCAGCTAGAAAAATCTCAAAAAAGAAAAAAACCTGAAAGAAAAAGTAAGCTAAACCAATACATGTCAATACACTTTTATATATAAAAAAGCAGAGCAGACTATGCAGAAATGAGAATTTTTTGAAACCTCCATTTCCATGTGTTTGTTTTTCTATTTCTTTAACAAATCACCATAAAGTGGTAAACAGTACTTAAGTCAAGTACAGTTCAGGTACATGCTAATCAAAAGGTAAAGGGCAAGTTACACTCAATGCAAATATGCAGTACCTGTATTTCACCAACTTCTGACAATGATCTCTTAGGTATCTCCTTAAGTACTTTTTCAGTTCTAATTGAACTGAATTACCTGTGATACCTACATTCATCTAAGTTCCCAAAAGTAAATGCCCAAGTTTATCAGGTCACTAATTGCTTTTTAAAAACTAACCAAACAACTATACCGTAATTTGTGCTCAAAGGACTAAAATGGAATACACACTGTTTTGAATTCCTTGTATTTTATTTTTTTAATCCTCACTGGAGGACATTTGTTCATTGCTTTTAGAGAGAGGGAAAAAGAGAGGAACATCAATGCCAGGGAGAAGCATCAATTGGTTGCCTCCTGCTGGACTGGGGATGGCGGTCCACTATGGACTGGATGGAGGTTGGACCTGCAACCGAGGCATGTGCCCTCACCAGGAATCTAACCATAACCTTTCGGCTATAGAATGATGATCCAAGCAATTAAATCACACTGTCCAGAACTTCAATTCCTTAAAAAAACAAAAAAACAAACACACACACACATTTTCTTGCCTATACTGTTAAGTTTTCTATTAACTATTTTCTAGTGATGACTTAGCACCAATAAAAACTTTTGATCAGGAAATGCTAGCATAAAAAAAAGGAAAGCATAAAAGAACAGTCCATAGAATGTCAATATGAATATTATTTTTAAAAAAATTCTCACTTGAGGATACTTTTTCATCCCTTTTTTTTTGAAAGGGAGAGGGACACGAGGGCTGAGAGAGAAACATCAGAAACACTGATTAGTTGTCTCCGATGAGCCTGGATCAGGGCTGAACTCACAACCTAGGCATGTGCCCTGACTGGAACTCAAACATGCAACCTTTTGATTATGGAATGATGGTCTAGCCAAGGCTGGATATTAATTTTTAAAGGGAGGTTTCTTCAACTTAAATTTTTATACAATTGATTATTGGTTTATTTGTTACACATAAGACAAACCATTGCAAATTGCAGAAAAGCAAAATTAACTTCCTGATCTGACTATTACTAATATTAAGTGACCTACCTGAGTTTAAAAATGCTCCAAAATAATATTTGATGAAAACAAAAACGAAACTTTTGTGTACATATACATATAAGTAATCCTTCATACCACACATTGACTTTGCTAACAGCAAAGCTACTCAGCATTTAAAACAAGACTGAAAAGACCAAAATATGTATCGCAGTCTTTTTTTCTGCAATCACAAGTTATTTATCTGATGATTCATGTTTGGGTCTTCATCACTATTTGTGCTTCTGGATTTATTCTAAAGATCGCATGAAAACAGCACATGTGGAAGATTAAAGAATACTTATTACCTCCAGAATTAGAGCTTTCACATATCATTATTAAATGTTCTAAACATACTTATTAAAACTCAAGCATTTAAAAAAATGTTTCAATAGAAACTGCAGTAATTAGATTTACATTTCAGTAATAAGCTATCTGTATTACTATACTAACAGGAAGAGTTCTGAAGTTTACAGAATAATCAGTAAACAAATGGTATTAACATTTATTACTGGTAATATGTTAAATATTATGTATACAAACAGTATTTAATATTAATTAGTAGAGCAAAATATAACAATCACACCAGTCTATTCAATGTATTAAGATTTAAAAAATTTAGGAAAAAAATCAAAGAGAAAAATCACAATTAATCCAGTAATAAATACTGGGAAATTTTGCACTATGTCCCTTTTGACTGTAAACATGGACACAGGAAAGAGTATTGTTGAAATAACTGAAAAAGAGATTAGCAACTTAGAACAGAAAAAGTATAAAGATTATTTTATACAGATAAAGTGGCACAAGTTTTAAAGTATATTTGAGGTGTTTTTAAAATCTGACCCATGCCAATTTTCTAGTGCTTTTCACACAAAAGAATTAAATTATGGGTTGTACACTACTTTCAAATTGAAAATGTATAATTTTTCACAAGAATAGTTAAGAAAAATACAAAGAGTTAATAATGATTTGCATGTTTAGTTTTCCATGAAAAAAGTGGTATTTTGTTTACTTCATCTTTGGTCTAAAGAGTTACAGCAAATTAAACAGTACAGAAATTATTTCTTTTCCATCTACCTGTTGAGGAAAAATGAATTCAACAAATACCCTGAGGGAAAAACTGTCTAACAAAGCAAAATTTCAATAAAATTACTTACCATTATTTAAGCTATATATTTCTAATGTAACTAGAACTAGAATTCACCTTATTCTAGTTGAAAGATTAATACTTCCAAAAATTAAACTTTTTAAATAGAAGATGCTCAAAAATGAAAATATTAAGTTACAGGGAAGAAAAACTTCAGCACAGAATATTATAGAATGTATTTTTACATTTTGACTAGTTTTTATTGATGCCTACTAGGTTCCAGATAGGTACTAAGCCAGCTACGCTAACATAAGAAATACAGATAATGTAGTTAAAACTACCAGGAACAGTAGGTGTTATTAGACATATGTATTTTCCTAAAGAAAAGTCCTAGGCTCAAAGAGTCTGAGTGATGAGCCTAAGACCACATAGCTATAGTTAGCAATAATAGAACTCATATTTGAGCTTGGGTTCATCTGACTTTAAAGCCCAAGTCTTTTCTTGTTACACCTCACTGACTCCCAACAAGATAAAATTAGAAGTATTTAAAGGGATGGAGGTCAACAAGTCAACAGAGGCCAACTCAAAAGCAGTATTTTCTTAGGTTGCTGAGAGAATTAAAACCAGGTAAGCTCCCTTCTACTCCTTTCTCTCCAGCTCATAACAGAATTACTGTTTTTATGTCTTTGACTAAACAACACTTGCCTGTGTGAGGACTATGTTTTGCAAGGTCAAGATGCTGATTTCAAGTTTTTGTTTATATCGCCAAGTATTTTCTCTCACTGATAGGGAATGGAAAATCTACTCAATTACTATTGGCCCTACACTGATGAAACATGCCATATCCGTGGCCTGCCTGGCTGGCAAATTGACAGGAAACTTGTGATATGATTAATTCTGCTAATACTAAAAAGGTTAACAAAGACATTAAAGGTCAAGAGAAGTTTTCCTTAAAATAAATGTTAGAATAAAACTTTAAGCTGAAACTCAAAATAATAGTATTATTTAATAATTCAGATAAAAGTATAGGTAAATAAACCTGGGAATAAGTACAATTGATTAACTGAAAATTACTTTCACTTTTTTTGGCGCAATAATTCATTCTCCCAGAAACTGCCTTCTGCACCAGCTAAAGAGGCAATTTAAATGGCCAAAATTACCCCCCAGAAACTTTCAAGTCTTTGATGGTAGCAGTGATTTCTGTAATAATGTCCAGGAATGTTAATATCCAGGCACTGCTCAGGCAAGGTTGGGGATGAGAGGTTGGATGCAAGGATCACACACTTTAACAGATTAGTTCTTCTGAATAATTCTACTTATAACAACTGGCATTCCAGTATTTCCACCAAAATCTCTGTTAAATTTTATGTATCCTACTCTTCTCCCATCTCTCTTTACAGAACTTTTCCCATTTTATTATTTGGCTCTGTGACTTGTACTAGGACTGTTTTTGTTTTTCTTCTTAAGTCAAACAAGAATGCCATTTTCTTTAACAAGACAATTAAAATACTACAAATTCTTACAATGCCCTCGTCTATGTTGTACCTGTTTGTGGATAAATCAGATTTACTTTCTGAAGCCACTCAAACTAATGTTCAGCAGTAGCATCTTTTTCCAGTGGGAAGTTGTTGCAGTTCAAAACAAGCAAACAGGCCACGAGAGTATTGCGATATTAAATTGTCTGTATTTCTATCATTTCTAAAATAGTATTGTGTCATATCTGATTTGAATATAAAACAATTTGTCCTATACATGTTTGTGGGGATTTTTTTAAAGCCAAGAAATATTTTGTGTAAATGACTAAAGATCTTAGAACTTAAGAGAAGCATTACATTTTACAAAAGCTAAAATTATTATTATTAGGTAGAGGATAACTTGCCACAGAACTGGAAAAAGCTAACTGGTGCTAAGATTTAAACATCTAAAAATGGTTAAAGTTGGGTGGGTTGGGATGTTTTCCCTTTTCTGTGAAAACACCAATATCCCTTACAACATAGGAATTTAAGAAAGTGACTGAGACACTAAATTCACAAAGCCAGTATAAACCTACAGTTTCACTGAAACTGCCTTGAAGAGATAAGATTTAAGTTGTCTTTAGCAACTAAGAGCCTATAATTATGCATGAACTATTTTTTCTACTCTGTTTTCTAAAACTGCTATTCACTTTAATTTCAGCAACTCACAGGGAATGGGTTAACAAATACTAATCTAGCTGCAAATAACTGGTTTCTCTTCTTTCAATTTCTGGGATATTTTTCAAATTTTTGGCTAGATTAAAAGAATGGCATTCAGAAGGCTTTGCATGACACCTTAGTCTATGCTTAAAATTAAAGTTTCAAAGACATGTAGCGTAGCCACTTCTGACTCAGAAGATGCTTACTACCAAAGAGCTATGACACACAGCAGAACTATCAACAGGAACCATTTAACATTTACCACACAGTATTTCTGCAGCTTGTAACTACAGGCCAGGCACTGAAGGTATGGTGAAGTCAAGACCGAAGGCAAAATAAGACATAATCTGTCCTTGAGAAACTCAATTTAGTGATCCCTAATCAAAAAATGGAAACCAATTGCAATTAAATTAGCTATTCTACTTTCTCCTCAAAAAACTTATTCACATGTGCATTATTTTATCTTTGTAAATGTTTTTCCTTAATTGTAAATTCTCTGAATTAACCTCTTTTTGCACAATAAAGAAATAATAAATAATGACAATAACAAACATTTATTGAGCATTTACAGTATGCCAGGCACTATACTAAACATTTTACAAGTATTTTCATGAATTGGAATCTTACACAGTATTTGTGTCTACTTGTTAAAATGCTGAGACCCCACTCATCAACCTATAAGACAAAATGTATCACAATGTTCCTGATTAAATACTATCAGGTTTACTGATACCACACTGACTAGATAACATGTACAAACTCCCCAGAAAGCACCAGTGACTGTTAAGTTGCAGCTGCATTTTAATTAACCTTATGCTATTGGACAAGACTGCATTAGTTGTTCAAATAACTGTTTCATGTGCATGAAACTATGTCCCATACAGTGCTAAACTTCTTGGAAGGATCACCAACTTCTACTATGTTTAACAGAACTCCAGATAGGCAGTAAATGAAAAAGTTGCAACTTACTAAGCCCCTTCCATATCAGATACACAAAATGTGTAATTTATCACAATAACCTTACAGATATTATAACTCATCTTACAGAACAGAAAACAAGCACAGGGAAGCTAAGACATTGTAACTGGCCCCAAATCACAAAACTAGTAAATGGCCACCAGGACAGTAAACTCCAAATTTTCTACTGAGCCACAAAGCAGCTTTCTGAAGTACTAAACACAAAAATTGCTATTAACTGAAACTCTGTAACTCTTAAGTACAAACATAATGGTGTTCCCAAGCTACAAAGTATATTCTTAATAGAAGAAAAAAATTTATGTATAGAATATTTTTGTTTCTGAAAGCAAGGATATCTATTCTAGTTATAAAAGGAACAAATAGGCTATGTTCATTCTCAAAACACCTTTTCTGTTTTTTCTCCACAGCACTTTTTTCTCTAAGGCACACTATATTTTACTTAATTATGTCTTCCACTACTAAAATGTAAACTATAATGTGGACAGAAATTTTGTTTATGTTATTCACTGCTGCATCTGCAGCATCTCAAAGGTCCCTGGCCCATACATAGTAAGTGCTCAATAAATATTTGTGAAATAAATGAAAGTTGGGTACCCAAAAGGCAGTTGGTAAATAGTTTCTTTCTCTTTCCTTTACTATGCAGGAAACACTAAAAAGGCTGACATTAAGATATTAAAGATCAAAAGAAATTTACAACTCAATACCAAATGTTTTACTGAAATATTTAGAAATACAATAGAATTTCTTATTAAAGCTTTACATTAAGAATGATAGGCAAATCAGAAAGACACATTCAGCAAAGCCTCATTTATCAAGCATCGTCAGGAGATAAAGGTATCTACACAAATAAATTTCAAACAAATGCACTTTTAGGTACCAAAACTTTGATCAATTTTCATAGAGATCTTTTGTTGATATATATTCCCACGATTTTTACTTTGTGGCAATTCTTACTGGGATCTCCTTCTGAAATAGCAACTTGTTAGCAGTCTTTTTCTGAGGAGTAAGAAACTAAGTATATTAGTTGAAATGAGTCTAAAAAAAATCAAAATGAAAAGTGTAAGTGAAATGATTAACTTCCATATAGCTGGCTAGAACCAGTACTACTTAGAACTAAACATGATATTTTGAGGGCTGGAATCCTTAGAAAACAAAGAAAAAGACAGCCATTCTTAGTCTGACTCTATCAAGGCAGTCAAGCTTGGTGGTTAACTAAAGAAAATGTAAAAAAATACAGTATTAGCCACCCCTAAGAGTATTTAACTCATGGTTTTGTTTTTTCTTTAGCAAGTGTTCTTGCTAAAAAAAAACAAAAAACCAACAAAGATGCTTAAGCAAGTGTTCCTGACTTTTTAAGGCTCAGAATCATAGGATAAAATGTTCAAATACAGTAAGTATTCTGAAAATATGAGCCAGTGGTAAATAAATATGAACATACATATATTCAAATTTCACACAATTTTACCGTCTACAAATCCTTACCATCCTAATGCAGGGAGTTTAAAATAAGATGACACACAGATTGTCAGAGTCTATCAAAAGATTCAGAGGAAACCTCCTCGGATTCAGCACGATCACTTTCCTATGCTTGGCAGCCACTACAACCTGCATCTCCAAATTCCTAGCTGCCTGAAACTGTTCCTCTAATGCTCTACTAGTATCTATGCCCCGACTTCTCATTACTGTTTTGCCCCAATTTGCACATTTGCCTCTGTTATTACCTCATTATCCTTCTATTTTAGAGCATTGCTGTTTTTGATGGATCAAATGAAGATGAGGTAAGTGAAACAAGGGAAAAGTGCTACTACTGTTCTCTTCTGGGTCATGGGAGCTTAGTTCAGATATAATGGAATAGAAGCCTTTCTGAATTAGTTTTATTAATGAACTGTACATATTATACAGATTATCAAGGGCTTCTTTCCAAAACATCTATAACAAGGCAATTATTCCCCTTTAAAGAACGTTGATGATCTTTAAAAAATAAACTTAGTATTGATCAGGTTATATAATTTAAAAAATGCTGTTTTAAAAAATGCAGACATTTCTCACTGGTTTTGGGGGACATGAAATTCATGTGAGTTTCATGTAAATAATCTACATTATACCTATCTTTCAAAATGCAGTATATTCAGAGATGGGTACATACATTTAATCCTAAACAGTATTTTAAAGATTTTCATTACAGGGAAAACTAGAGAAGTAGAACAAACTTTTATTTCTATCAAGACACACAAGACCAATCATATTAAGACATTTCACAAGTGTAATGTGTTACTAATACTAAAGAAGCAATATTTAATAATGACATAATTGGGGTTCTGGATAGTACCTACCTAACTCTGGGAGTTTAAGACCTCATTTTATGAAGTTTAATAATTGGTATGCAAGTTTTAAACAATATCCTTAGCTGAAGGCAGGTACTTCCTTCCACTGAAGAGAGGACCTAATGTAGGTAACTACTTCAATCAAATGGGATTGATCCAAGGTAAAATTTATTTTTCTGAGAATCTGTAATATATGAGATTCTGATCATTTCCCACTTCTTAATGAGTTACAAAAGCACAGCTTCTACAACGTGACAGTTCACTAAAGAGGGCTGAAAGGCTACATTTCATTATTGTCCTTGGAGAATACTTTCAAACTCAGGAAAAGTTATTCCATGCACCCAAGAGAAAAATGAAATAATGGAGTATATTCAGTGGATGACTGACTCATCTAATTAACACATCAACTTTCAGTTGATCCTTTAAAGATTTAAATCTTAAGCACCTCTATTAAAAACTGAGTAGATTTGAAGGGGGGAAAAACCCCAACAGAAGTTCTGAATCACTGGAATTTTTGTTCTATTTCCTGTTAACATACTGATAGACCATCATTCAATATTAGTCTCATACACACTTTTTAAAAGCTATAGGATTCTTTAAAAACTAGCTTGGCCGTAACTTAATTTGTAGCTCATTTATCTGACAATTTCTCCCATTGTGTCTAATTTAGGTGCTCAGCCAGGGCATACAATAAGATGAGAAGTGTATCTTTGTAAGAGAATGCAACTGGTTTCAAAATCTAAAATCCCAACCTGTCAGCGTTAAAAACCAGTCACGACTTCACTGTTACAAAAAGTTTAAAGGTGGTTTTTTAAAAGTATCAATACTATGCTACTGTATGAAGATGTGGTAAGCAGCAGTTGCGTAAAAACTGAAAGCAAAATCCCATTCCATGCCCACCAAAATTCCGGGCCAAATCTGAAACTGCATAATGAGCATCGTACTCTCCTGAGTAAGCTAAAGCACAAACTAATTCCTTTTATGAAATGTGAATCAACCTGACCCTACACCGCGACCCTTCCCAGACTTACCTAAAACAGACAAAATGGATGCAAAATTACACTGCCTCGCTGTTGCCTCGAGCACCACATTAGCGTTCAGGAACCTCCCAATGAATCGAGGCGCCGCGGACAGCCGAGCCCGGGCACCGGTCTTCCACGGACCCGCGCACCCGCGAGACGCTGCACGCTGCCGGCCTCCGCGCTCCTGGAAACCCCTCTTATCAGAAACATTTGAAGAATTCCTCCCCAACAACGAAGCTGACTTGAAGAATGGGAACCTAACATCTCAAATATACTATATATGGAATGAGACAGGGCCAAACACACAAACACCAACTCCCACGGCCTCTGACACTCGGGTGCACCACTCTGCCCGAGCGACGCCGCAGCATCAGCAACCGAAAGGTACACCTGTCACCTGCGGAGCAGCACCCGGGCCCGTTCAGCCTCCCGGCCACAACCGCGACCTCCGGGGTCCGGGGCTCAGCGGACAGAAAACGACCGCCGTCCTGGGAACCCCAGGGGGCCGCACCATCACAGCGGGGCGGGCTCCCCGCTCCCGCGAGGCTGCACGAAACCAGCCCTGGAAGGGGCATGACGCTCCCCTGCAGACCCCCCTGAACCCCCTCAGCCTCTTCCCCCAGCACCTGGCCTGCAGGGCGTCTTTATGCCGACCCCGGTTCCCCAAAGGAGTTTCCCGTCCCCCGCTCGCATCCCGCACTTGCCCGAGGGGCGGGCCGGGACGCCGGCGCCCGCAGGGCCCCCCACCCCGGGCGCCCTCCCCCACCCGGGGCTCTCCCCGGCGACCGACTCCGATGGGCCTCCCCCTCCCCCTCCACCCAGACTCCCCGGAGCTCAGGCCCGGCCCGATGCTCCCCACCCCCACCCGGGCTGGAGACTTGGGGGGGGGGGGCTCCCTCTCTGCCTCACCGCCCGGGGAAGGAAGGAGGCGGAGGGAGGAAGAGTGAGAGGAAGGCGCGGACGCCCCGAGGGGGCCTTGCGAATCGCCGGAGCGCCTCGCAGACGGAGGGGGGTGCGGGGAGCCGAGGGGAGAGCCGAGACTGGGGAGCCCGCCGAGGCCCGGCAGCGCTGTCCGCTTACCCTTCGCCGCCGCTTCCCCCTCCTCCTCCTCGGCCGCCGCCGCCGCCTCTCCCACTAGGGCAGCCGTCTCCACCGTCGCCGCTGCCGCCTCCACCACCACGGCCGCCGCCAGCGCCGCCGCCGCCTCCGATTCCTCCCGGCAGGGGGGACACCTCAGCCCTCCCTCCCTCCCCGCTCAGCCCCTCCGATCGGCCGCCGCCGCCAACTCCCTCCGGCCGCCGCCGCCGCCGCTCGTGGCTGAGGGGGAGGGGAGGGGGTCGGGCTGGGTCGCCCCGCCGGCGGCTGCTGCCGATCAAAAACGGTGGCTGGGTGGCGTCGCCGCTCCCCGCTCCTCCGCTCGGGCTCGTTCGGCCTCCCTACCTCCCGCTGCCCCCACCCCCCTCACGCTCGCTGCCCTCCCCCCACCCCCCCCAGCTCTCGCTCGCTCTCGCCGCGGCTGTGCCAGCCCAGTGCAAATCAAAATACTGTCACACAATATGGCGGCGCGGCCGCCGGCAAACACCGCGAGATCTGCGGCCACTGCTGAGGCGGCGGTTGTGACGAGGCCTCCCCCCGCCGGGCGGCGGGGGAGCTGCGGGCTGCCGCGGCGTGGGGATGCTCTTTCCCCGCCCTGCACCCCTCCCCCGACGCTCGCAGACTCCACGCCCGTCCTGCGGCGGCTGGAGGGAGGTCGCTGCCCCGCGCGGACTGGACCTAGCTGCCGCCGCGGCCGTGCGTGGGACGGCGCTGCCGCTCACGGCCCGGGAAGGGCCGGCACCCTCTCTCGATCTTTTGGGTCTTTTTGTTTGTTTTTCTCTCTCTCTTTTTTTTTTTTTTTTTGTTCCTGCCGCGCAGACTTTGGAGTGGGGTATAAGTGTGGGGAGAAAATGCAAGGCTTTCCCCTCGCCGAGGCCCATAGCAGCTGGGACCGAAAGGAGCGAGGACCTCCAGCTCACGCCTGCTGGGGCCCGGGGAGCGCTCAGCCTCACGGTGCGGGGTTGGGGTCTCCCACTCCGGGCTCGTGGGGTGGGGAGGCGGACCCACACCGCAGCTCTGCAGCCGCCCGGCGCCTCCTCCGGGCCCCGGCCGCGGACCGCGGCAGGTGGGCCCACGGCGAAGCTGGTGTCCGGCCGCTGCGGGGCGGGACACACCCCCTTGGAGCCCCGCGGCTCGGAAGCCCCGGGTTAGGGGAAATGACTGCTGCAGGAGACCGGAGTCGTCCGGGAGTGTGCAGGAGACGTTCTAAACGTCTTCTAGACTTCAAAAAAGGGTCCCAGTGTTTGAGTTTTCTTGAGCGCTTGGGAAAGAAAACAACTTTAAATGCTGCAAGCGTTTTGTCGTGTCGATTTTATTTTAATTGCACGTTCCTAGAAGTCCTAGAAACAGAGCCAAAGACACTTTAACTTGGGGGGAGAAAGGGAGACTTCTTTCTATCCTCTAAAGAAATAATTAATTTCCTCTAGAAAAAAAAAACCACTCAGACATTTCTCACAATGTAAAATGTTTATTTAAACATTCTAGCGCTTTCATGGTGTCCAAAACGCTACGGCATTTTTTCTTCCCCTGTCCAAAATTTCCATGTCTCTGCCAGTTTCTTCCTTGAAACAATTTTCTTACTCCCCAGAAAAATCCTCAAGGACCATTTTTATTCTTCTGTTTCCAGTATGAGCGCTATAGCTACAGTTGAGAGCCTTTTCCCCCCCTCTAAACACGTTTTAAATACAAGCTTCTCTAAAGGGTCTTGCCAGTTATTTCCCCCTCATTTAAAAATACCTGAAATCTTGGGATGTAGTACCGATTCATACATAACTTTTACCACTTCGAAAGTAAAAAGTATTTATTATAAATCAGAATTTGTCTTTTTTCTACATTGTCAATTTCATTAAGAGGTATAAAAGTAAATTATGATTTAAGAAATGGAAAGACTATGGTTCTGATTTATTCACTGGCAGTAGTAAGATCACTAAACTTTAATAGTTTACAGTAGTAGTCCTCTTTGAGGAATTATTTCCACACTCAATATTAAAATAATTGATGGAAAGAAAGAAACTGAATCCTTTAAGTAAATTTCACTTGCCTTTGAAACCATTATAAGCACAGAGCCAACAACTGCTTTTGAAATGGTAGAATTTTGTATTTTATACAAAAGTTTAAATGTATTAAATGAAATGTATGGGTATATATTTTCACAGAGATGCAATGCTTTAAAAACTTAGGAATATGATAGGTGTGAATAGGTCAAGGCCAGTGGGTGGCAGAGAAAGTATGTGTAACAATACATCCTGGATCACATGATGAGGAAGCATCAGACAAACCCAAATATAGGAAAACTATAAAATAATAGGCCTGTGCCCTTAAAACACCATGAATGTCACACAAAAAAAAGACAAAACAAAGCTGTAGATTAAAGGAAACTAAATGCAATATGTGACCCTGAACTGGATCCTTTACTGGAGGAGAAAAAAGCTGTAAAGGACATTATTGGGATAATTGATGCAGTTGGGATATGGACTATAGATAAAAAGTACTATATCAGTGTTAAATTTCCAGAATATGTTTTGTATGAGAATATCTTAGTCATAAAAAAGGCATGCAGTTTTCTCACAAGTAGTTCAGAAAAATTACACACACACAAAAAATCCCTCACCCTGAACTGTGGTGCCTCAGTCGGTTGGGTATCAGACTGTGTGAAACAAAAGGTTGCCAGTTGGATTTCCCATCAGGGCACTTTCTTGGGTTGCTGATTCAGTGAGTCAGGGCATGTATGAGAGGCAACAGACTGATGTGTTTTTTCTCACATTGATGTTTCTATCCCTCTCTCTGCCCCTTACCTTTTCTCTAAAAATAAATAAAATCTAAAAAACAAACCCTCTTACATAGCACATACACATATACAGAAATTATTTAAAAAATCTAAAAGTTGGTGAATCTGTTATTATTGTTTATATTGAAGAATTAATTTTGTTGAGGTTGGAATATGATGAAAAAGGGTTATCTTATAAAACAAGGAATTAAAAATCAGCCATAAGGAAGAACTTCCAAAAAACAAAAGCAGATTGACTCCTAGGAAAATAATTTGCAGGACAAAAGAGAAGATACTTGCTTCTTTTGGAATCTGTAATAAAATTATAGCTTGCTTTTAAAAGATGGATTAACTGTGCTTGAAGATGATGGTATGTGTTTTTTTTATTATTGTGGTGAAAAAACATAACATTAAATTTACCATGTTAACCATTTTAAATGTAGAATTCAGTAGTGTTAAGTATATTTAAATTATTGTTCAAGAGATTTCTAGAACTTTTTCAGCCTGTGACACAGAAACTCTTATACCCACTACACACTAATCCCCTCCTCCCAGTTCATGACAACCACGCGGTATGTTTAAATTCTAAGAAATGTTTCAGTATTAAAAAAATGGGTGAATATGGAAATTTCTGTACTATTCTTCCAATTTTTCACTAAGTTTGAAATTGTTGCACAATTGAAAGTTTTAAAAACAAAGAGGTTTGAACTGTGAAGAAGTTTCTCTATGTGACTAAGGAAGAATGTCGTGATAGGTAGAGAGGGAGAGATCCTTTTACAATGGAACCGGCCATCTGTTTCTCAGTAACAAGTTCAAGTTTTGATCATTCTTCCCTATTTGCTTGAATTTGGAACAAAAATTGGAACCCTTCTATATTTGGTAAATGTGACTTCCATATTCAATGATTCAATAACTATTCAGTGTTTATTATCAACAAGGCTATGTGGAGAAGATAATAGGGAATAAAAGCAGTCTGTGCCTTTCAGGTACTCTTTGGTGATTACAGAAGTAAGATATAATCTCTGTACTATGTTCAGGAGCCTTTTAGTCTGTTACTGTGCTAGACAGTAGCTATTGGATTGACCAAAAGTTCATTTGCTTTTTTCTATAAGATGGCTCTAGAAGTGCTTAGTCTTTAACCTCACTCACAACAATTTTGTTAGATGGTATTGTGACAGCTGTCATGTGAGTGTACATCAAAAAAATCAAAATTGGTGATTTTTCTGTAGCCATTTTAATATTTAAGATGGAAGAAAATAGGCCACATTTTTGGCATATTATGTTTTATTATTTCAAGAAAGGTAAAAATGCAAGTGAAATGCAAAAAAAAACCCCCAAGATTTGTGCAGTGTATGGAAAAGGTGCAGTGACTGATCGAATGTGTCAAAAGTGGTTCATGAAGATTTGTGCTGGAGATTTCTCGCTGGACGATGCTCCACGGTTGGGTAGACCAGTTGAAGTTGATAGTGATCAAATCAAGACATTAACTGAGAACAATCAACATTATACCATGTGGGAGATGGCAGACATACTCAAAATATCCAAATCAATAAAGTTATTGGTGAAAATTTTAAATGTGTCTTTTTGTACTGTAAAAAAACCATACAGACTTTTTGGCCAACCCAATATTTACATTTAAATTAGCTAAACAGAATTAAACATTCAGGCCCTCCGTTGCACCAGCCATATTTCAAGTGCTCATTAACCATCTTCACAGAAAGTTCTATCGAACATCATAGGTAGTAGAAGAGATTACACTATACAATTAACCGCACTATAAAGTAGACTAATAAATACTACAGAAGCTTAAAAGAAGAAGCCATTTCTTTGTAGGATGTGGAAGTAGGGAAACATTAGGAACACTTCTGAGAATAAGATTGCATATGGACAGGAGGAAGTGGAGCAAGAATATTCCAGGTAAAGAAAACATGAACTAGGCAGAAAAAAGGAGAGGCATGTTCAAGAGATAGAACTTAATTCTGCGTCTCTATAACACAAGGTATATAAAGGAGGGTAGGTCTGTATAAAACCACAAATGCTAAGCTGCTGAGCCTGGGCTACTCTCTAGGCAATAGGAAGTGACTGATGGTCTTTGAACAAGATAAGACACATGATAAAATATTTCTTTAAGAAGGATGATCTAGCAGCATATGTATGACATGGATTGGGTTTGAAGGCATTAAGACCCCATAGCACTGCAAAAACCCACCTGAGGGATAACAAGGAGTTGATGTAAAGTGGTCTATCACTAAGGATGCGTTCAACTGCATGTAACTATTCTGATTTAAAATGGCTTAAGCGATAAAGAAATTTATATCTCACAAATATGGAAATTACCAGGTAAACTTCAGGTTGAAAAGATTCAGAACAGAAGTTTGATACTATCATCAAGGAACATGTTCTTTTCATGTCTGCTCTGATGTCTTGGGTGTTGGCATCATTTTCTGGCTAATAAGAAGATAGTAATGACAGTTCCCAGTGTCATATCCTGAAGTCATAATGTCCAGAGAAGAAGAGAGATCCTCTTAAGAAAGGGAAAATGTTTCTGAGAACTGCTTCTCTCACTCCCTGGCTGACTTCCCTCCCACTCCTAGGACATGGTTGAACGACATGGCTATTCATGAAGTAGCCCTTGGTCTATCTGATGGAACTGATATTGAGGAGTTAAAGACAGAGAGGTGAGAGTTTAAGATGACTCTGGGGGTTAAACCTGAATGAGTACAGTACATAGGAAGAAGAGAAGTTATGAAAGAAAATATGATTGTTGTGATAGTCCTAATTTGAGGTGCCAAAGAGATATCTAGGTGGAGATGATCAATGTGCAAAAACATGGGACTGGAGTTTAGAATGAAATATCAGAGCTGGGGTTATACATTGGACATCATCTGCAGAGAGAAAAATAAATACAGCCAGAGTAGAGGTGGGGTATCTACAATACAACTCTGGAGGATGAGTTGATCAGGGAAAAAGTGGTCAGAGATGTAAGTGAACCTAGGCCACATATGGCCAGAAATCAGGAAGAATGGATGGAGTTTCAAGAACAACAGTGCTAGTCAGAGATTCAAAATCATGTCCACTTAGAGACATCAGGCTGCCAACTGGAAGGTCATTGTGACCTTTAAGAGAGTTGTTCCATAGCAAGATAGGAACAGGTAGATTTCAGGAGTAATGATAGCTAGAAGCATGAGATATAGACTATTCTTTCAAAAAGTCTAGTAGTCATGAAAGAGAAAGTGGTATGAATGAGGATGTTTATAGCAATATTTATAAGACTAAAAATCAGAGGCAACAGAAAGTTTTGAATATATTATTGTTTTAAAAATTTGAGTTTATATACTGAGTTGTATGTGATACAGTTGTTTAAAATAATAAGATTATAAAGCGGTATGGGAAAATTTTATAATAAATGAAGGAAAAGGATAGAAAAAACTTAAATAAAACATCAAGCACATGAATTACAATACCAAGAAGTACATATATACATGTGCACATAAAGATACTAGAAAAATATATAAAATAGACTATTTAATTCCTTGGAGTTGTTGGACCATGGCATATTTTTCTCTCTATTTTCCAAAGTATCTGTAATGTTTTAGAACTTTTATAATTAAGATGTATATGCATGTATTTAAAATATTAAATGGGGATGGTAATGTCAGAGTACTGTAAGGTTGAAAAATATTTGCTTTTATTAGTTTTGATTTGGCAGGAAATGAGACATTTGGCTATGTTTAGAGGCTGAGGTGCAAATTTAAAGTAGCGTAAAGATTGAAGATGCAAGAATAAAGTGATGGTTCTGGAGCATCCACGAGAAGCATGTGGGAATAATAATGAAGACATGAAAGGAGAGTTTAACTTTTTAGGGAAAGGGACATTAGCTGAGACAGAAATAAACAAGAAAGAAAGTCCCAAAATATTTGTGTATGCATGTGTGTTTATGTGTGTACAAATTGAAAGTTGATTCTTAAATTTATGTGGAGATATAAGGATATAAAAATAAGCCAGACAATTTTGAAGAATAAAGTTAAAAGACTTACTCTACCAAATGTAAAGACTTATTAAAAGGCTCAGTAATTAAGACAGTGTGGTATTGGCACAAGGATATACGAATCCACCAAAGGAACATAATAGAGAATCCAGAAATAGAACTTGATTTATGACAAAGACATTGCTGTAATTCAGTGAGGAAAGGATAATATTTTCAATAAATGGTGCTGGAGCAATTGGCTATTTACACAGAAAAAAAGATTCTTGACTCCTACCTTATAACATACACAAACAAATTAATTCAAGATGGATCACAGACCTAAATGAGAAGTTAAAAAAAACAAAGTTTCTATTAATCAAAAGACACTATCATGAGAATGGGTGGGGTAGAAAGAATATATTTCAAGGCATACATCTGACAATGAACTCATTCAGAATATGTAAAAATTTCTATAAATCAATAAGAAAAGACCAAGTAACTCAACTTTTAGAATGGGAGAAACTCTTGAAGAGGTACTCTACAAAGTTGATTTCCAAATAGCCAATAAGTTTACAGAAAAGTGTTCAACATAATTTCATGCCACAGAAATACAAAGTACAAACACAAGGACTTCTCACTATCTACCCACCAAAATGGCTAAAATTAAAAAGTCTGACAGTGCCAAGTGTTGTCATATCCTGAAGTCATAATGTCGAGAGAAGAAGAGATCCTTTAAGAGAGGAAAAATGTTTCCGAGAACCACTTCTCCCGCTCCCTGGCTGACTTCCTTCCCATCTCCAAGATGGGATATAGAGCAACCTGAATTCTCATGCACTGCAGATTGGGACATAAATTGGTTCAACCAAATTGTAAATCCCTTTGGCAGTATGTAAATAAGCTAAATATATGCCTGCTCTATGACTCAACTATTTTGGTTTATTTTATGTGTCAACTTGGCTGGGTTATGGTGTCCAGACAATTGGTCAAACATTATTTGGGGTATTTCTGCAACTGTGTCTTATATATTAATATTTAAATTGGTGGACTTTGAGTAAAGCAGTTTGTCCTTCATAGTGGATGGGCCTCACCCAATCATTGAAGGTTTGATTAGAACAAAAGAGCAACTATCCCCAAGTAGGAGAAACTCTCTAGCAGATGGTTTTCTGACTTGACCTGGAATAGCAGTTCTTCCTGGTTCTCCTGTCTGATGGCTTTTGAACTGAAACTGGGAAATTGGCTCTCCCTGGATCTCTAGTTTACCAGTGGTCATTCTGTAAATTTTGAATTTGTCAGCCTCCATAATCACATAAGCCAATTCCTTATCTATCTATCTGTCTGTCTGTCTGTCTGTCTGTCTACCTACCTACCTACCTACCTATCTATCTTATTGGTTCTGTTTCCCTGGAGAACTCTGGCTTCCAACAATTTCACTCCTGGGCGTATACCCAGGAGAAATAAGTACATAGGACAATAAAAAAGCATGTACACGAATAGTCATATCATATTTATCCATAATAGCCCAAAACTGAATGTTCGCAATAGCATTATTCTTAATAGCCCCAAACTGGCAATAACCCAAATGTCTATCAAAAGAAGAATAAATTGTAGTATATTTATACAATGCAGTATTAATAAAAAAGAGTGAACAAATCCATTTACTTAGGGTCAATTAATTTTCGGTGAGAATGACAAGACAATTCAAGAGGGAGAGAGAATAGTTGTTTCAACAAATGGTACTGGGACAAATGTGTATCCATATGCAAAAGTGTGAAGTTGAGAGAACACTTCACCCCATGTATATACACTAACTCAAATTAAACCATAAACCCAAGTGCTCGAACTTTAAGAATCTTAGAAGAAAATAAAGGAGTAAATCTTCATGACCTTGTGTTGGGCAGTAGTTTCTTAGATATATCAAAAGCATAAGCAACAAAAGAAAATATAGATAAACTGGACCTCATCTAAATAAAAAACTTAGGTCATAACTAAGGGAAATGAGAACATATGTCCACACAAAAACTTGTGCATAACGTTTATAGCAGCATCATTCACAGTAGCTAAAAAGTTGAAACAACCTAAATATTCTTCAATTGATAAATGATAAGCAAAGATGGTATATCCACACAGTAGAATATTATTAAGCAATAAAAAGGAGTGAACTACTAATATATGTTACAACATGGATGAATCTTGAACCCATTATATTAACTAAAAGAAGCCAGTAACAAAAGACCAATATACTGTATGATTCCATGTATATGAACTGTCCTGGGTAGAAAAATCCATAGAGACAGAAAATAGATTAGTGTTTGCCAGAGGCAGGAGGAATATGGAATGACTTTTAATTGGTACAGGGTTTCTTTTTTGGGATAATTAAAATGATCCATTTTACTGGAAATGTTCTACATCTTGATCTGGGTGGTGGTTGTTGAATTTAAACATATGCAAAAATTCGCTGAGCTATACACACAAAAGTTTGATGCCATTTAGGCACTTTATAGAATGTACTTGTACTTCAGTAAAAAGTAAAGAAAGGAGAAAGATGAGTGGAAATGTAGGGAAACTATCTGAGAAAAAAGAGGAACATTAGAGAGGCTTTGGGGGCTTCCTACCTTTCATATGTGTGGAAAGCAATGTCTTTGCCCAGAATAAGAGTGTGAGGAAAAAGCTTATGGAAGAGAGATAGTGATGTAAAGGCAGAGAGTCACTCATTTTATTTCTCTCTAGGGTAGATCAGGCAATTTATTCACATGTGCACAAAATATGGTGTGTGTGTATGTGTGTGTGTGTGTGTGTGTGTTTTGTGACACCACTGACGAGAGAAGCACCAGAGGTTGTTATGAATAATTGAAAAACTTATTTTAGGAGAATAATAACAGCAGATTGATCCATGAGAAGTCAACAATTCTCTTCACTTAATTCAGCTACCCTTTGCCTCAGGACTAGACTTGAAAAAATGAGAATGGCTAATCTTCTCATCTTCATCTTACCCTTTCCCCATATACCATATACTCTTTAATGAAAATATGTTCCATTTGGAATAGTTTCTGTCAGCATCACTTGCAATTTTTTTACATTCTATAATAATGTCATTTAGCCCTGGCTGGTGTAGCTCAGTGGATTGAGCGCGGGCCTGGGAACCAAGCAACCACAGTTCGATTCCCAGTCAGGGCACATGCCTGGGTTGCAGGCCAGTTCTCTCCCTCTCTCCTTCCTTTCCCCTCTAAAGATAAATAAATAAAATCTTTAAAAAAAATAATGTCATTTACCTTTAAGCTGGACTTGGGTGCTCAGTACTTTTAGGGTTCTTCTTCACTTTTCGGTGACTATAAAATCATTTATTAAAAAGTCTGTTTTTTTCTCTAAAATGATGATTTTCATTTTTGAGACTAGATCATGATGCTAAACCTTATCAGAAAATATTGCTACCATCTGGTGTAGAATATGGCACATCAACACATTGTCCTGGTGCACGAATATGCAGGAACTCAGGGCCTCCCAACTATAAACCAGTATTTATTATACAGTGCTTTGCAATTTGCAAAGTTTTTTCCCATATATTGTCTACTTACTTCTTCACAGGTTCTTTTTGTTATATACATTATTACTACCACTGCCAATTCGTAACAAAAGATATTAAGGTTCAAGAGGATAAATGACTTATCCGATCTAAAAACTTTAGTAAGTGAACAGTGGGCCTTTGAACAGATCCTCTTGTTGCATATGCCAGGTCCTTTTCACTGTTATGCAAGACTTCATTCTCTTTGCGTAAACAGTTTACAATGGTGATAATAACAGGGCAGGCAGTTGAAGAACAAGATGTGTACCCTGGGAGTTCAGAGGAGGAGATCACAGGAAAAGTTTCTTGGAGAGGGTATTGCACATGAGCCTTGAAGAAGGGATGAGATTGCAAGAGACCAAAAAATATAAACAAAATAAAGTAGCTTAATAGAAAGAGAGGGCATTTCAGGTGCTTCTGATGCAGGAGCAAAGGCAGAGAAAGAGTAAGAGAAGCACAGAGCACATTTTGGGAACATTAAGTGGTTTGGTTTTGCTGAACTATAGGGAGAATGTAGTAGAGTGGCAGACAGACAGAAAATGGCAGCAAGGTGAACTAAATCGGGCAGGCAGTGTGTACTATTCAAGTTTCATGAACAGTAGAATATAACTGCATTTGTCCTTCACTTATCCTTGGTTTAGGGAGAGAAGCAAGAGAGGGGAGGTGGGAAGACCATAAAACTGGTCCTTACTAGGCCAACGTATGCAGAACCTGAACAAAGTTGTGGCAATAATAAAGAAAGAATCAGAGCGAGAGAAATTTTGATGGTAGATTTTTAAAAAATTACTTTGGGCAAATGAAATAAAGTAGGGAGCGAGGAAGGAAACGTCATCAAAGAAGATGATTTCTGTGATTTCTGAGCCTGAATGATGGAGAATTGTTTTCCTATTAAGAGAAACAAAGGAGTAAGGGGAAGAAATTGCTTTTGGTGGGAATGATGAATTCGATTTTTAAAGTGGTGAAAAATGATTTTAGTGGTCCTGTGAACTTCTCAAACCTTCTCTGTTATTCGGATGTTTAGGATCAGAAGTTGAACTTACAGAGAATACACACTGCCCATATGGATGTGAAAATGAATTACCTCATTGGTCATAATGTAAATACAAGTTAAAAAATACAAAGGAGATATTTTTCCGGCCTATTAGATAAAAGCTGAAAAGACCAACCATTCAGAAATAAAGTTTAAAAATATATAGGATTTATAAGAAGAAAACTAAAAACCTTACTGAAGGACACAAAAGGAAGCTAGAAAGAAATAGAAATATCTTTTGAGTGGGAAGACAATATTTTAAAGATGAAATTGTCTACACCTTTATAGATCTAACTCAATCACAATCAAAAATTGACAAAGTGACTTTAAAGAGCATCTGGATATTTTATTAAGTGAATCGAACACACGGGCTGCAGAACGGTGTGTGCAAGTGTGTTACAGCTTCTGTAAAAAGGGGAGGGAATCACGCACATGGAGGGAAACAGGGTGCAGCTAAGACAAAGGGGAGAGAGTGACACATGTCCCTTTCTTCTCCCTCCTCCTTCTGATTTAGAAAATGTGAAAGCATTACATATTTAAATTAATGAAAGTAATGGAGAGGAATGGCTAGAATAGTTTTTTTAAAGGAGAAATAATTGGGGGGTGGGAGGATTGGGATGATATACTCTGTTACACAGAAGGCTTGTTACAGGGGTTAAATGAGTGAACAAATGTCATGTGTTTGCAATGGTTCACTGTACATGCAGTATATGTGTAAATGTTGTTATTATTTTTATAATCTTGATATGGGAACTACATGACTCAAATGTCATCTATCGTAAAGGAAATAAATTGATAGATTATTTCTACATGATATTTAAAACTTTTGGATGGTGGATAATAAATTAAAAAGTTGAAGAGAAATATAAACTGGAAAAACATAATTAGCACATATACGAAGGGCAAGGTCAGTCAAACTACAAATATTTTGGGGAACTTGCTGTGGATCAGAGATGACACTAGAACAACAAATTTCAACTCACGTGCCATGAGAATTTTTAAACACGCAGCACCTGACTATTTAGTCAGGGGCACCGACCTCTTTTCCCTTAGACTGTCAAACCGAAGAATGACAATAGTCAACACAATAGCCATCTGGTGTGAATGAATCAAAATCAATACTTATTTTTTGTCAGATTGGCAAAAAATACATTTTGTGGTGTGCTGTAGAATTTTAGTCACTATAATAGTTTATGTGTGCCATGAGATGAAAAAGGTTGAAAATTGCTGGACTTGACGACGCTGGCTGTATTATGATGAAGAAGATGGTCTCAGCCCTTGTGGAGTTTACAGTCATTACCGAGTGATATCACTATCCTTAACATATAAAAGGTTATTAAAAACTGTGAGGTTGAAATCCCACAGGCTGAGAGGAGATGGACAAAAGGCATAAACAGGTTTTAAGAAGTACTGTTTGTAGTCAATAAACACAGAAAAATAAATTTATTCTCAATAGTTGTACTAAAAAACAATGACATTTAATTTTTTTAATTATTAATGGTAAAAATTAAAATAAAGCAAAGCCCCAATGTTGGCACTATGGAGACACAGACATTGCTATATCCTGGGATGGAGGTAGGATTATCGTCAGCCTCCCACAAGGGTATTTAACAGCATGTGTTGGGATTTTCAGTGTGCAAACTGTCTGACCTAGAAATTCTACTGCAAGGAAGAAATAATCAAACATATATCTAAAGATGTATGTTCAAGAATATTTACTTGAATTATTCATATAATAGAAATGAAATAAAAAAGTATACAACCTGATTATAGTAAGTAATGCTCGAAAGTACAGTGCATTGATACAATACAATGTGAGGCAATGATTAAAAAGGATAATGTATTAGAGATGTACACACATAGAGATGACATGAAAAGATGACACAATATTATATTACGTGAAGAAGGTAGATTACATAACAGATTATAAAAAATACTCTGATCACATTTGAAACAGTGCGTGTGTCTGCATGTGGGAATGAATAGAAAAAAGTCTGTAAAGACAGACTGCAAAACATAATACGCAGTGGTGACAGTAGGAGCAACACCTTTGTTTTTGTTTTGTTTTGTTAGAAAATTTTTAAAAGATTTATTTATTTATTTTTTAGACAGTGGGGAAGGGAGAGAAAAAGAGAGGGAGAGAAACATCAATGTGTGGTTGCCTCTTGTGCACCTCCCCATTGGAGACCTGGCCCGCAACCCAGGGATGTGTCCTGACTGTGAATCGAACCTTTTGGTTCTCAGGCTGATGCTCAGTCCACTGAGCTACACCAGCCAGGGACACACCTTTGTTTTATTCTTTATACTTTCGGGGGTAGTATTTTTAAATTTCTAACAATGAATATGTTCCTTACACATCTACAAACAAAATAAAACTCTCCAATAAAAATAAACAAAACAAAACAAAACTACATTTCTTAATTATTTTCCTTCCAAGGTCCTTCAGGAATAAATTTTGTTAACTGAATTCACGACAATGGAAATTTTTTATTATTAAAACTCAGGTTTTGCACATTCATATTTTTTTCTGTCCAAAGTCAGTAGGGAAATCTTTTGTAAATAATAAAATATTTCAAAAATTTGGAACAAAATGACAATCGCAGAGTCCTGACCTCATTTCCACGATAGTTAAAAGAACTACAGAAAAATAAATTCTTCTGCCCTTGACAGGGCAGCAGACAAAAAAACATCTGAGCAGCCTTGGCCTTTGGTTTGCAATAGGTTCTTCAGCAGGGATAGGCATGTGATAGAATGGAGGACAGGAGGGCTGTTTGCCTCTTCCTTGATTGACCATCCGTTTAAAACTTTCCCCCAAACTGTGTAAATTCCCACGTATATAAATAAGACTTTAGGCTGCAAGAGAACTCTCCCCTTGTCCCCGTCACTCTTCTCCATCCTTACTGAACTTGATCTTATTTGCACTGTTATCTGGATATTAAGTACTTTGGGTTCTGCACCCATTATTGCGAAGAGGTGGCCGAAAATCCTTAATTCAACCTTTATTGCATTTGCAAAAGAGTAGTTCTGTGACTCAAAACTCTGCCACCTTTGATCAGAGAAGAACTGTCTCAACCTCAGATCTTGGGGCTGACAATACAGTTATTGTCAGGAGTCGCTGATTTCGCGGGGGTCCCAAGCATGGTCTGAAAACTAGACAGACAGAAGTGCAATTGCTGTTGGGTAGAGAGCCACACTTTAATATACTTAGATGAAAAAGGAGCTCTTATTCTCAAAAAGTTTACAAACTGCAAAGCAATAAACTTTGCATGTTCTTTCAGGCCTTTGTATCTCTGTATAGGAGGTCTGCCTACCCTCCCTCGTCTCTTGCCCTGGTGAGCCCAGCAGGGGCATGGCGCCCAGCACACAGCAAGTTCTCAGTAAGACTGTTTGGCCCAAATTCTCCGAACCTGGAGAAGAGCACCCCCTCTTCTTCTCCTCCCTCGTCTTTCTCTAAGAGCAACGTTGCTATATAAATAAAAAGGAAAAAAATTGAACTTTGATTGTTTGGAGGTGGGGGTGAGGAAAGAGGCACTGAGCAATCTTCCTGTTCCTAGACCTAATTATTGGTTTACTTACTAGAAAAATTCACAAGACTTTCTAAACATTTTTTTCCAAAATAAATGTTGAAATGCTTGCTGTGATAAAATGGAAAATCTTAAGAATTCTGAAGAACATTATAATAATAAGTCTATGTATCTTAATTGGAGGAAAAAGTGACATGTTAAGGAAAGACTTGTGGACTCCAGTTTCAGCTACTATAGCATTTCTTTAAATAAAATTGAAAAGAATGTTACCTCAGATTTATGAATAACGTCTTTGTCTATATTACACTTGAAGTCAGCATTTCACTGAAGAACTTTGTGTTCTATTGTTTCTTTCTTCAAACGACTTTTCTTTCCCCATGATAATGTCAGGGTTTTTACTCTAACAAGTCATCTGCTAACAGCAAAGAACAGGCAGGACTTTCCAGGTACGGAAATGATTAGGAGGTGCTTTCATACGTTTAATGGCTCCTGAGTCAGGCCAGCCTTGTGAGATTTGGGTAGGGTCCTTACAAAAAGGAAGTGCACTCAAAGTGACGAGCTATTGCAGTATTTGAATTTCAAGCTTGTGGTGAGCCAAGTAAGGTTAACAGGCTCGTGTAGCAAAATGTGATGTTAGATTATGTTAATAGTGTGTACCTCCGCCCTCACTCTACCCCACAAGGGCTATTCATAGGCATTTCAGAAAGTTACAATATTTGAACGGGAACAAAGATGTTCTGCTTATGATAAAATAATTTTCAACATGATTCAAGTGCTGTTTTCAAATTCGAAAAGACTGCAGTGCTAAGCCACTTTTAAACCAAGGAGTCTAGTCCTTTGGGTGCAATGATGAGCCATCTTGTGAGGTTCTGATCATGGAAAACCTGCTGCTAATTTGTAAAGTCAGCCGCTGTGGGAACTGAAGGTGGAGCACTGGGTTCTAGCCCTTTGCTATTGTACCCTCCCTTTTCCCATCTTCATCTCTCAGATGTGCCCCGTTCCACCACCCGTCTGTCTCTGATGAGTCAGGACGGGCCAAGCTTCCGGAGCATGGAAAAGAGAGGTGATCCCACTAAAGCAGACACTTGCAGATGGGACCCCCAGACTTCCCTCACTGCAGGAACAGCAGGAGGTGGCAGGGGCCCACACTGCCTGGCAAAATCCACTGTACCCTTTGGTGCCAACGGGGAAGTGAGCAATACAAGAACCAAAGCATCTTTAAAATTCATGAGCCCTCTGTGAAGCTGAGATAAAAATGTGAGGAAACCCTACCATGTGGCCAGAAATCCAACAGCACTGTGACCTTAGATCACCGTGGTGCGATGCAGGTTCAGGGTGGCGCTGGCAAGGGGACCCCCATTAGCAGAAAGTTGTCTGATGGGACCTGCGCTGGGACAAATGAGAGTATGAATGCCCTCAGGCCCAAACACCGAATCACTCCCAAACTGTGACCCGAACTGCAGAGGCTGTTTCAGTAAATTTCCAAAGTAAAAAAAAGCCCCAAAGTTACCTGTCCCTTCAGGGCCTACCTGAAATGCCACCTCTGCACCAATTTCCCCTGGTCCTTCAGACACCTGGCCTTTTCCCATCTTTTGGAGCTTTACAGCACGTGCTTTGTGCCTCTCTCGGGGCACTGCCTTTAGACGCCTGCTTCCGGGCTTCACTGGTTCATCTTTACCTTCACATTGGCCTTGGTTCCTAGCACAGAGCTTGCACGTAACAGGCACGTGTGTCTGTGAAGAAGGGAATGAACAGAGCGAGTCTTTAACTAATCTGGTAAAGTGTAAAATTAAGTATAAGCAAATCTGTCACAGATTGAAGTAAATTAGTAATGTGTAAAAGTTTACTTTTTAAATTATATAGTAATATACACTTAAAGTAGAAAGTTAAGAAAATATAGACCAGCCAAAAATTACCTTTACTTTTCCTACCCAGAGAAAGCTGCTCTTCTATGATGTTTTTTAAAATTGTAAACATACATACTGTGGATATATGTGTATATCCATAATGTAAAAACACATGTGTATGCACACACACACACACACGTGAATATTTTTCTTCAATCCAAATATAATAATGTGCTACACTGCTTTGCAGCCTGTGTCATTTCATTTCAGGTCCTCTGAGAAGCAGACCCCAAGATAGGATTAAATACACATGAATTTTATAGGAAAACGCCTGTGAGAGACAGTGGGCGGGAGCTGGGAGAGGCTGGGAGCAGCATCGCACCATGATCCAAGTCCGGCCCTGAGTGAGGGAGAGAAGGACAGGAGCCTGGGTGGTGGCATTCTGCACAGCCACCTGGTCCAGGAAAATCTCTGTAAGGCCCCAGAGGGGTCCCCAAGTAAAATGGGCCATCAGAGGAGTCCCATGTCCCCTAGGAGGGGGCCTGCCTTAGTAACCTTGTCCGTTGTCACAGGCTGGGAGCAGAGTTAGGAAGAGCAGACTTGATGGACTTCAAAGGCCAGCAGCTGAGGCCCTTGGCCAGTTGCACCCCCTGAAGTTGGAAGTCTGCTGCCAAATAGAAACTTTTTATTATGAACATCCTTCTCAGCCATAAACTATACTGTTTTAACAGATATTTCTACTTTATAAGAAATACATGGCCATTTTAGGGAAAATAAACTGAACACACATAAAACTTACTAATAATTCTAAGCCTAGAATTGCCCACAGTTAACATTTTGGTATATGCTTTTTAAGATTAAAAAATATGAAAAATAAAAACTTATTGCCATAAAAATGTATTGTATAAAACATCTGAATGTATATGTATGTATATAGTGACTATATATACACATACATAACACACAAAATATGCATACGTATATATGATCATAACTTTCTAACATTTGTGAGAATGATAGGTTCTGCTTCTGAGCCTGCCTTGGGTGTATTTTCTGATTGACCGTATGAAACAAGGCTATAAGTTCATAGAAGCTGACCAAGAGGTTATCACCATATACAACTCTAAGGCCTTATAGATACCAAAATGATTTCTTTCTTGCATTTGAAAACAGGTTGAATTTTGTACCCGCTAGTCAAAACTTTCACAAATGACACGTATAATTTTGTAAAAATAATATAAGAATGTAATGGGAAGATATGCCTTACTCCTTCAAAGTTTCTTTCTGTTTTCCAAAATGTGCCTTAGTGACTACTGAGTCAATAGCTTTATAAAAGTGGTTTGTTTTGAAATAATACAAATAAGATTTTAAAGGATGTTAATGTTTTTAGTATAGTGTTTGTTGACAAGTATTCCTTGAATATCAAAATCTCTTCTTAGTCACAATGTATGTATCTGAACACAGAATATTATATGGAAGCATTCAAATGAGGATACAGTTCTTATTACATAAAACATCTATTACATGGATAAAGCCAATAAATAAACAAAAAGATTTTAAAATGGGGACTAGCACTCACTGAGTTAGGATTTATAAACATGGGTTCTTGTTTCTTCTGACCATATTTTCTTGATGAATGTTATCCTTGTAACGTAAAAAAACCTATGTATCCTCATTAATTTCTTGCTGGCTTTCATGTTAAGAAATTTTAATAGTTGAAAACATAATCTGTATAGTGGAGACATCAACAAATTCAATGTACAAATAAAATTACAATGACCTTGGACTCTGAATTATAATGGCCCCCCCAAACCCATAACTTGATCAGCAGGCTTTCCATCCCCCACCCTGAGGATTGCTATAATCCCCCTGCTACTGTCCATGAGTGGAGAGAGAACTCAAAGGTCCTCTGAGGCTAAACTCTGTCACTGTTGACTCTTTGCCATGTCTTCTGGTTTTGGTTGCTTCAAATGCCAGAGATTTGCCACTGGTGTCACTGGTGATGATCTGTGGTTTCTGACCACCATGCAGTAGCCCCCCTCCCACAGAACTGAGGCTCTGAGCGACCCCACTGTGGGCCTCTGCCAATCAGCCCAGTTCATGATGATTCCAACCGTGAGAGGGAAGGCGGCCTCTCGTCATCATCATTCAGTCTCTACCCAGCTTATCTCACAGCAGAACTCACCAAGCCCTGAGTGGTGTAGCACCTGGTGCAGCATTTCAATGCATACCTGGGTTCATTTTTGCCAAGGTGCGTCTGATGCACTCAGGTCACTGAACCAGGATCCTCCCTTTCCATGCAGCAGGATGCAAAGTCTTGGACTTGCCACTCTGATGACTTTGGCCTCAAAGCTCAGAATCATTGGTTGACTTCCCCTACCCTCTCTCAGCCTTCAGTCCACTTCTCCCTGGCATTGTCTCCTCAATTCCCTGCGAGATCTCCTGGTCCTTTCCTCAGTCTGACGTTTGGTCTGTTTTTAGCCACAGTGGAGTGTGTGTGTGTGGTGTTGAGGGGGTGGATGGGGTAGTTGGGGGAGAGATGATGGTTCCAGACTCATGACTGACAGAAAGTTTTGTTGCATAACACTAAACTATTTTCAAGGACTCGTATTCAATTAGGAAAAGGTTGAAAAAATAGAATTATCCTAAGAATCAACTTTCAGTCTTATTTGAAATTTAAAAATAATCCACAGAGCTGTGGAATTGTACAGCTAGAAGGAATTTTAAAGACCCTTTTATTGTACGACACTTCCTCCTTTCACCTGCATGGAAACTAAGTAAGTTGCTCAAGGTCAGATATATCGGCGGAACCAGTTCTAGAGTCAAGATCATCTGACCGCAGCTCATCTTGTGCCCAGGATTCAGTAAACATGTCTTATTGATCAAAACCATTCTGTTTGATTTTTCCTTTTATGTGTGAGAAATAGGACATTGTGGGTCTCTCAAGTCAGGCATACAAATAAGGACTTAAAATGTCATCAGAGTGACTATTACAATGTGCAGACATTTTAGGGTTTGTGCCTTTACCTGGACTCACTCACAAATTATCAGGACTACAGGGTCTATCCTCAGTTAGCATATTCGTAGTTTTATACGAGATACTGTTCCTATATTGTTACAATTAGGAACCAAAATTGTTCAATAAAAATGAGAAAAAAACTTCCTGTTTGTATCCAGAAGCTTCATTTTTATCTAGCAGAAATGTTATTTTGTTGATCTATCTTAATTTTTATCTAGTGAAAACCCGAGTATAGAAAAAACAGATTTCCTCTAATTTGCACTGCACTATCAGGCTTATTGACTTTCTGATGTGAATTAGAATGGTAGCTGACAATAGACCCTAATGTAATTATTAGTCTCGACTAGAATTAACTATTTCAAACCAATGCCATATCCACAGATGAAAATTTTTACTGTAATACTGTACATTTTTTGTTATGTATGAAATATATTAAAATGCTCACAGTTAGCTGTCTGGTCAAAGAAAAAATAAATTCCCATAGTCACTTAGCATAAAAAAGATTGTTCCAGGAAGTCCCCAATGAAAAGTTATGGTTGTTAGTAATGACGGAGCTAGGCATGTTGTTTAAATTCAAAAACAACGTGAGCAGAAGGAATGTACTTAGCCAGTTAGAGAATTAATCCTCTAACTGAGATTATCTTTAAAACTGTCAAACAGGTTCTGTCAGGTGGGAGGATACAATATTACTTTATGGGATTTGCTCCTGAAATAAGAAAAATTAATGTTTTTTTCTCTGTGTTGGTGCATTTTCTAGACTTTGCATGATGTCTTCCATTTTTTAATTTTTCCTTAGAATAACCTTAAAGAGTAGATACTGCAATCTCCAATTTATAAATGAAAAAGCCCAAGTTGAAAGAACTCAAATGACTGGTTGAAGGTTACACAATGAGTCAGTAGTAGAGTGTAGATTTAAAGTGATGTCTTCTGATTTTAAAACTACAGGTTTTCTCAAAAGAAAATGCATTTCCAAGGAATGGCATGCATACTTTCAGAGATATCAAGGACAGTAGTCACTGTAGTATAAGATATTTGATTAGCTATGGACATGACCTTCTAAAATCCCCTAAGGTTGTTTAATATTTTTTCTTCAACTAAATTGTGCTTTAGGACCAATGGGAGTTTTGGATGTTGTAAGTTGATCACCCTATTTTATAGGCAGAACAAAGTACATTGGTCATAATATTGTGAAAGATAAAATAATTATTTTTAAAATTTCCACAATTCAATGTATTACTGCATAAAAACCATACATTTTTAGATAAGTGGGGAACCTGTAGCATAGTAAAAAAATATTATGCTAAATATTTTTACATATAAAAAATAAGCAGAAGTATTATGAATTTCATGAACATCAACATTATTATGAAGAGCATTATTTTAAAATGCAGTCCTTTCTAAAAAATATATTGGTTGAAAAATTATGTATATTTTACATTCTCATTAAAAAAATAAAAATAATGCATCAGAGTATAAACTAAAATACTCATTTTTATTTCAACCTCAAATCATTATTTGTGTGTCTGTATCTGGTCAGGTCTTTTTCTAATCACTTCTTTTTAAAATAAGATGGCATAGATATGACAAGTAAATGAAATACATAAGCCCTGATTGGATTCTAGATTTAAAAATGCACAACTATAAAGGGACAATTGGGAATTTAAAATTGATTCCATATTTTATAATGAAGTTATATCAATATTCACTTTATTCAGAATGACAATTGCATGGTGGATGTGAAAGAAAGTTCTTGTTTTTAGGAGACATGTGGTGAAGTGTTAGTGGTGAAATATCAAGAAGCCCACAGGTCACCATCTAATGGCAGATGAAGGGACAGCGGAAGAGACAGGAGAAGAGAGAGGGTGGGAGGGAGGAAGGTGAAGAGGGAGGAGGAGGAGAGAGAGAAAGCAACCGTGTGGAAATTTTACCAAAGGGTGAATTTAGTAAAGGTTATGTAGATGTTTATTGCATCGATGTATTATTTTATGTAATAATGAAAATAGCCGTTTGGTACCAAAAATATCTGTGTCCCAGTCTGGGTTCTACCAGTTACTAATAGTTAGGTGACTTTGGCCTATTTAACTTCCTAGGGACTCAGTTTTGCTTCCTTAAAATAGATGCTATCCAGCTTGAAGTATTCTTGTCAAACTTATTTAAGAGAATATATATGAGGGACTGACATAATATGTTAAACACTTGTTGGTTTTCCTTCCCTCATAAGGGAAGGAAATTAATTTTTTAATATTAACCTATGTAGGTACTTCCTGTTTACAGTAATGATGAATTAAATTATTCAGATCACCTCCCAAACCCCCCAATAAAAACAACTAAAAAGACTGGATACAATATTTTTTAAATTGACTTGAAATATTGAAGAGATGACAGAACAGTGAGAAACTCTCAGGCCAAACATGAAAAGAAGATGAAAGAAAAGCAAAGAAGAAATCAGTTTGCCTTGAGGTCATTTTGTGATCATGGAAAATTACAACCTTCATTTTAATAGACTTGAAAACCTGGAGGACAAACATCAAAGTCCAGAGTTTTCTCAAGGTCGGTAGCCAGACCAATGACGTTCCCAACAATAAGCTGAGAACTCAAACTTAGAGCAAACCTCAAGTAAGACAACCAGCTCTGTTGAAATCCTCTAGGCAGCGTGAATTTCTTGGATCTTCAGAAAGGTCAAACCTCAAATTTAGTGTAAGGGGGTCTTGGGTTGATAGTGTGCCACACTTGTTAAAAGCAAGCACAGTTCCTCTCTTGGAAGAAAGTGCCTTCACTGTAAGCCTTGAATTACTCCTATAAATACTTTTACAAATACAATGTGCAGTGGTCAAAAATAACTAGAGAAGAGCAATTGTGGCACATCTGAAACCATCAAATATAAATACCAATTATGTAGATGAACACGAGTGAAAATTTAAACTCAATGGATGGTTTTAACACTAGATCAGAGGCAGCTAAAGACAGAAGTGCTGAACTATGTAATCGTTCAGAAAAAAATATCCTGAGAACAGCATAGAGAAACAGCATAAGGAAAAAAAAAGAGGATCGGAAGCACAGAGGATACTGAGAGCAGGTCTAACATACGTTTAGTTGAAGTTCCAGAAGAGGAGACAGACAATGGGAAAGACAATTTGCAGATCTAATGGTATAGAGTTTTCCAGAACTGATGAAAGGTACCAATCCATAGACTACAGACTTTCAAGCCAGATAAATTAAAGAAAAAAAACCCCAACAACTTTAACTCTCACTTTAGTGAAACAGAAGAAAACCAGTGGCACAAAGTCTTAAAAGCAACATAGAAAAAAAAAAGACATTATCTTCCGAGGAGAGACAGTGGGCCAACGAAAGGCTTAGGCGGCTTCGCTGGCAGCTCTACTGAACATTTATGACAGAAATGGATCAGGTTGTTCACAATTCCATCAGAGGGTCTTGAGTGTATTTTAAGAGTCCATTATAACATCCGCTCATGATGACAACTATCCAACATTGTACTGGAGGTTTTGACAGTATACTAAGGTGAGAAAGAAGAATAAAAGTATAAGTACTGGAAAGGAAGAAACAGAACTGTAGTTTGTGTTATATTTCATTCTAAAAAGATTTTAAAATCCTATATGTTTGCATAGCAATTTATGGTTTTTAATGCTGTCAGGCATTAGTGATTATATTCGATTTTCACAATTCTGTGAGAAAGCTAATTCTGTTCAGAGACCTTGGGTCACAGAACTGGTCAGTGGTGGGACCTACACCAGATCCCAGGTCTACTGACTTTTCAGGAGCTTTTCCAATCTGTACATCTTTTTACTATGGCACATATTTTAATAACAACTGTCCATAAAGCAATTCATTTGTTTGGGAACATAATTTACATTATGTAGGGTACTATTGGTTATAAAGTGATACCAAATTATATATGATCTTGGAATTAGAGTATGAAGAAGCTATAACTTCATCAATGCAGCTGCTTTTCTTCAGTGTATCTGCTTATCAAAAAGTCAGATGCTAAAAATATGTTAGAAACCATTGATAATGCTAATATTAGAGGTTGACTTGTGTTCTCCCTGCCAAATTTATATGTTTAAGTCCTAACCTCTAGTACGCTGGAGTATAATTATGTTTGGAGATGTGGTCTTTAAAGAGGTAAAGTTAAAATGAGGTCATTAGGGTGGGCACTAATCCGGTATAATTACTGTCCTTATAGGAAGAGAAAATTTGAACACAAATGGGTGTAGAGGGAAGACTATGTGAAGGAGAAGATGGCTATCTGAGAAAGACATGGAGCACATCCTTTTTTCATGGCCCTTAGAAGGAACCATGCCATAGTCTTCAGGACTATTTGGGAATAAAGTTCTATTGTTTAAGTTACCCTAGAGTAGAGTGGTACTCTATTATGGAAGCCCTAGCAAACTAATACAGCTAGTGACTAATATATATATGTGTACACACACACACACGCACACACACACACACACATATATATATATATACACACAATTACTCTTCAGCAAAAACCAGATGTAATCAAATGTTGGATTTACACAGTAATACTTAGGTTTTATAGCCATTCACTTACAGTATTAAAAACTTTCTATTAACTAAGATTCTTTTAGAGAAAATCACTTTTTTGTTGAATGTTTGACACTCTAGTCTCTGCCTGTTTACCATTGAAACAATAGTTTTTGTAATGCTGTATTAGATTAATTGAGGTTTTAGTGATTAAATTATTATATTACATCAGAATAAACACTTTTATGAGTTTTCACAGTATCAGCTGGTATAAACAAAGTCATGTTGTCTGTGATCTGTTAGCATTTTGAGTGATACGAATCTCTCTTTAAGAGAACATGTCAAGCTTACATTTAGAGGATACACATTTTGCAGAGTTGACATGGATACTCCTGACATATTAACTATTTCAAAAGGCATTGAGGCCCTGTCACGTATGCCCTTTTCAACCCAGGCTGGATGTACCTGAAACATCTGGTTTTTCATTCATTAAACTCAACATTCCAGGGGAAAATGCTATTGGAATGTGTGAAGGTTCCAACAACAAGCCAGGACAGTTGCATCTGTCCAGCTTTATTTTGAAACCAGAAAACCCATGCAAATAAACAACAGCAACACACATAAGAAGTGAATTACTGATGGCTTACTGGAGATGACTCAAAGAGAAGAAAATTTCAATGGCAGTTTCCAGGCTTCTCTGTAGAATTAAAAGAGGTGGATACTGATCATCATGAATGAGATGGTAGATTTATATAAAACAAATGTATACTGTATTACTGCACATAAGAAAATATTTTGGAGAACATGAATAGACCTTGAGGTCATTATGCTGAGTGAAATACATCAGACAGAGAAAGACAAGTATTGAATGATCTCACTTACCTGCAGAATCTAAACGAACTGAACCCATAGAAACAGAGTTAAGCCTGGTGGTCGGGGAGGTGTTGGGAGGAGATGGGTGAAGGTGTTCAGAAGGTACAGAGTTCCAGTTAAAGATAAGTAAGTCCAGGGACATAATGTATACCTTGGTGACTACTGCTGATAATACTGTACTACGAATTCAAAAGTTGCTAAGAGAGCAGATTTTAAAAGTTCTCATCACAAGAAAAATAGCTGTAATTATGTGAAGTAATGAATGCTAACTACATTTATTGTGATAACCATTTCACAATATATGCATGTAAGAAATCAGTATATTGTATATGTTACACTAAAACAACCTGATATATCAATTATATCTCGATAAAACTGGAAAAATAAAAAAATAAGAAAACAAATTTTTATCCATACCAAAGCCTTCAGTAGATCACCTTGGGAGCCTTTGAAAACCAGTTTCTGGGGGTGGGGGGCTTAGCCTGAGTACTTTAAAAGTCCCACAGGGAATGCACATGTGCAGCCAGTGTGGAGAACCACAGTTCTGCAGGATCTGACCTTGTTCTCCACCACTCTCCTCCTCACCCAACCCACTGCAGACCCCAGGGGTGCCTACCAGTGCCTGTGCCTGGCAGGTGCACACTTCCTACTTTGGCACCTGCAGGTTTATCCGTGGCCTCAGCCATCACTCCTGCAGATTTTTATTAGAATGTCACTTTTTCAGAGTGCACTTTCTGAACCACCTCCCCTATCCTCTCCCCTCGTCTTCTCTATCTTCCCTCCTTGCTTTATTTTTCTCTGCAGCAATGGTCACTATCCAATATAGTTACTAATTTTTAATTGTGTCTTCTCCACTAGAATATAAATGCCATAAGGGCAGAAATAATTGTCTGCTATGCTTACTTATGTATATCAATAACCTAGAAGAATATAGAGTACTTAGTAGGTGCTAAATAAATAGCTGTTGACTGAAGGAATAATTTAAAATGCTTTCTCTTTCTTCACATAAATATATTACTAGGTAAACTCCATTTTTATAGCAAAAGTAAGACTATGCTTCAGCATAGGCCTTGTTTGACAATTTATGAAAAAATGTAAAATAATGGGATCGAAATTTAAAAGATCTACTGTCTGGGGTTTTATTCTGTTTTTGTCAAAATCAAACGCAGTCTCTGAGTTCCTGCTCTGTGCAGAATACCACATAGTAAACTTTTGTTTATTCAGATGATTGGGAATCACAGGCTCTGTGAACTGAAGGTGATGGGAACACTTTCCATCCAGAAATTTTTCAAATTTCAAAACATTAGAGTATAGCATGAAGCTCACTTCAAACTTTCATTGATTATTCAGAAATCTACTTCAGAATTTTATGGTGACTGGATGTGATCATTAGAAATATTACTTGCTCTTTCTAAGTGAATGTGTGCTAACCTCAATGATGTTACTTGTCATATGCACAACAGTGCCTGTCGTAAGGGTTTAGGCTATGAGAACAGATCATGAGAACTATATGGTTAGAAAACAACTTATGAAGCAACATACTAATGAATATTCATTAAAATGATACAAATCAGCACAATTTACACAACAATTATGCAAATCAACACAATTGAGGAACATACATGGGTAATCTTAGCAGCCTTCCAAGAGGAAGTAATTGATACTGGATTTTGCAAAATTTAAGGGTGGGAATGGCAAGTGGATTGAATCACTAGCCAGAAGCATGGTGCTTCTGATGAGTACAGTGCTCTACAAAGAGTGAGTAGTTGAGTATATTTCTGACAACAAGATCTGATTACCCTCATTTCCAATTGCCTTGGACCATAGATTGAATGGTTTCATAACCAGGAGTCTAAGAGAACTGAACGAGTCAAGATAAAAAGCCCAATTTTAGAATGATTGATGCAATTAAAGTCATTAGCAAGGACTTGGCTCTAAAGCAGCAAGTTTAAACAATGAGACTATGCCAGGTAGCATTTTAGAATTTTTGTTTACTTTGAGAGAGATTAAAATACACTAAATAGATTTTTTAAAATAGAGGAAGAACCAATTATTAAATTTATTTTTAAAAGAGCACTATGTTATTGACATTGCTCCAATAGGTAATTAAGAAGCATAAAAGTTATATATTAAGAAATCCAACATATTTCCGATTTGGAACAAAAGTACTTCTGAAGTTTCTATAAATCAATATATCTTAATTAAGTAACAATGAGCTTATTCAAAAGTTAAAGTTATTTCATAGCTAATCATATGACCTATTTCCTTAACATTCTTAATCTTAATTAAATTCCTTTGTTTGTCTTTAATAAAAGTATCATATAACCCAAACTAATTACCAAAGTTTTTATTGTTACTCGGTATATCGGGATTGAATTAAAACTCTTTGACCAGACGAATAAATTAATTTTTCTAGGCACATATTTTCACTAATTTCCCTGATTGAAAAGTTGGCAAGTTGGAAGTTCCCCACCAAGTTGTTCTTCCCAATGTAAACAGCCATGTGAGCTCCAGAAACTGCCTTCTCAGGCCAGGCTTCATGACTGCAGGCCTCTGGTTAGGGAGCTTCATAGTGACAATACAACAATGAGAAAAACTTTGAATTGTGTTTTCTTTCTTATAGTTAAAGTTTAAAGGAGATGGAAGGAGTAGGGAAGGAGACATTTTTGGTAAAGTATAAATGGAATTGTTTTATTAAAAAAATCATTGAGTATAAAATATTCTGAAATATTTTATATGTAGTGTACTGTAACTTTAATCCTAAATGTTTATACACCTTATAACATACCTAATACTCAATGTGATAACATTTCAATAAAAAATAACATAAAATGTTATAATATAGTATTCTAAATGAACAAAAATAATTTTAAATATTTATATACCTTATAATAAGTATTCAAAATACATGAAGCAAAAACTGATGGATCTGTAAGGAGAAAAAGACAAATTCATAATTGTAGCAGAAGCACTCATAACCCTTCTCAGTAACTGATGGAACGAACAGAAAATTGTTGCTGGTGGAAGTAGGATTCTTTCATGGGACCACGGAAAAGCATTTCACAGACTCACCTTGGGAGATTGTGGTGTGGCAAGATATATTTGGTGGAAACGGAAGTCTGTTTTGGGGTTCCCAGTGTCTCATTTCTGTCCATCCCGCTGTAGAAAAAGCCCAACCGTGCCTTCAGCAAGGCCAGAACAAAAGCCGGTGCTCCGAGTTTCTGTTTCATAGCAAAGCTCAGTCCTTTGGAGCCTGTGCAGTCTGCTGCCAGCCCACACAACTGCTAGACCTGCATGGTTGTGGGGCGTTAGTGGGTGAGAAAAAACTCATTGTTTCTTAGTATTGCATTATCTAAGGCCTAGGAAGAACAAGGTGCTTTTTTCAAAATAGTCAATCAACTTCCCAAGCATTTGTGGGCTTCTGATGGGTCCACCCCGTAGCCAATTGATTCTTTTCCCAGGTTAGGCTGGCAGACCTCTATGATCAAGCATTTCTCCTACACCATGTTGAATTCTATCGGTTCCGTGGGGAGTATGTGAGGCAGTAACTTCCTACTGAAACCAACAGGCTCATGCTCCCAGCCCATTAAGTCTCAACAATGTCAAATTCCCTTCATTTATTTCTTATTAATAACTAGCTAACTACCAACGCTAAAAAAAATCAGCAAAAATATAGAAGACTCAGATATATCCACCAATTTGATCTGACATTTGTGGAACAGCATAAAATAGACATTCTTTTTTGGAACATTTACAAACTTAGATTGTAATATGAGCCATATAATAAATCTCAAAAAAAAAAAAAGTAAAGCAGAGGACTTCCAGCCAAGATGGAGGCATGGGTAGTTATACTGTGCCACCTCACACAACCAAAAGAAGGACAATAACAAATTGAAAAACAAAAAAACAACCAGAACTGACAGAAAATAAAGCTGTATGGAAGCCTGACAACCGAGGAGTTAAAGAAGAAATATTTATCCAGATCAACAGGAGGGGCAGAGACGAGCAGCTGGGCAGTGAGGCCTCATGGTGAGGTGGCAGCTGGTGGAGCAGGTGGTCCCACATTCACATGCAGATAAACCAGGGGGATCAATTGAGGACTGAGACAGACCACACAACCCAGGGTTTTAGTGGAAAAATAAAGCCTCCAAACCTCTGACTGAAAAAAACTGTAGGAGTTGAGGTGGCAGGAGAAACTCCCAGTCTCACAGGAGAGTTTGTTGGAGAGACCTACAGGGTCCTAGAATGTACACAAACCCACTCACCCAGGAATCAGCACCAGAAGGGCCCAATTTGCTTGTGGGTAGCAGGGGAAGTGACTGAAATTGGCAGAGACTGAACAAGAGGCACTGTTCTCTCTCAGACCCCTCCCCTCTACACAGGGTCACAACACAGTGATGTGGGTTGCCCCACCCAGGTGAACACCTAAGGCTCTGCCCCTTACATGTAACAGACACGTGGAGACAGAAAAAAAAAAGGGCCCAAAGGAAAGAACAGATCAAAGCTCCAGAAAAAATACAACTAAGTGATGAAGAAATAGCCAACCTATCAGATGTACAGTTCAAAAGATTGGTAATCAGGATGCTCACAGAATTGGTTGAGTATGGTCACAAAATAGAGGAAAAAGTAAGGCTATGAAAAGTGAAATAAAGAAAAATGTACAGGGAACCGACAGTGACAGGAAGAAAATCAGGACTCAAAAAAACAGTTTGAACCAGAAGGAAGAAATAAACATTCAAAGAACAGAATGAATAAATAAGATTTAAAAAAAGTGAGGAGAGGCTTAGGAACCTCTTGGACAACTTTAAACGTTCCAATGTCCAAATCATAGGGTTGCCAGAAGGAGAAGACAAAGACCAAGAAATTGAAAACTTATTTGGAAAAATATTGGAGAACTTGCCCAATCTGGCAAAAGGAAATAGACTTCCAGGAAGTCCAGGAAGCTCAGAGAGTCCCCAAGAAGTTGGACCCAAGGAAGCACACACCAAGGCATGTCATAATCACATTAAACAAGATTAAGGATAAGGAAAGAATCTTAAAATTAGCAGCAGGTGAAAAGGAGACCGTTACCTACATAGGAGTTCCCATAAGACTATCAGCTGATTTCTCAAAAGAAACTTTACAGGAAAGAAGGGGCTGGAAAAAAGTATTTAAAGTCATTAAAGACAAGGATCTACATCCAAGATTACTCTATCCAGCAAAACTATCATTTAGAATGGAAGGGCAGATAAAGTGCTTCCCAGATAAGGTCAAGTTAAAGAAATTCATCATCACCAAGCCCTTATTATATGAAATGTTAAAGGGACTTATCTAAGAAAAAGAAGATAAAAAATATTAACAAAAAATGACAATAAACTCACAACTGTCAACAACTGAACCCAAGAAAAACAAAAACAAAAGTGAACTAAGCAAACAACTAGAACAGGAACAGAATCACAGAAATGGAGATCACATGGAGGGTTATCAGCAGGGAAGGGGAGGGAGAGAATGGAGGAAGAGATACAGCAACTAAATAGCATAAATGATAAGTATAAAATAGGGGGAGTTTAAGAATAGTGTAGGACGTGTAGAAGCCAAAGAACATATGTATGATACATGGACCTGAACTAAGGTGGGGGAAATGTGGGTGGGAGGGTGTGTGCAGGGTAGAGGGAAATAAAAGGGGGAATATGGGACAACTGTAATAGCATACTCAGTAAAATATATTAAGAAAAAATAAAGCATTCAAGTCATACAAAGTATATTCATTCTCCAACTAGGTTAGAATTAAATTAGAAATCAAGAAAATGGGACAAGAAGTAATTGTGATTATTCAATATGTGGTTGAAGACATTACTCACTGCATTTCAGACCATATTTTATGATAATAATCAGGACAAACACAAATTCAGCAGGAACTGACCCTCTCAACTCAACAAATCCCGAGACTAGGACTGAGTCACGTGCTTAGTCACACACAAAAGGAGCTCTTGTCGCCACCACTCCCAAGGGAAGCAGCTCTTGCCTTGTACAGACAAAAACAAAAAAATGATTTCCTACCTTAAAAAAAAATCTCTTCCCACCACCCAAGGCCAGAACACATGCCACAAAAGCATTTTTGACCGCTGGTTCATAGTAAATTGCAACTGCCTGGGACAGCTTAGGGGACCTACTGGAGGGAAAATAAAGGGAAGACTTTTGTGAAAGTTTTAGTTCCTACCTTAGTGAGCAAAAGGTTGACAAGTGACCACCTGGCGTGATCTAATAGTTATTTAACAAATTGAATATTTCCCCAATTAGTAGACTTGAGTGGTTCTGTTGTGGGAGCTCCCCCTCTTGTCCTCTGTGCTCTGTCTGCGCATCTTGGGTGTGTTAAGTGGATGGAGATAGTAGAAGTCATAAATTTCTGGTTGTGACCCATGTAAATGAACTGATAACCAAGAGAGGACCCAAAAAGTGATGTACGTATAATGGGAATCTGGGAGGAGGGGAGAGGGTATGTTATATCTTTGTGTAATGTGACTAGGAGGCTATTGATAATATCCAAATAAATGAATCACGAAGTGGGGCAAAAGAATATCATTTGAAAGTGCGGATATAACTGTCAGAGGCACAACTCATGAAGAAGATGTGGTTTTGTGCAACAGGACTAGAGCTGGACCAGGGAGGGCAGGGGACTGTGGCTTGTAACTGTGCATGTGCATGTTTGATTTAAAAATCATTTTAAAAGTATAATAAAACCATTCAAATTAATGGGGTGAATAGTTCAAGATTTCAGAACTCAAATAATGACAAACTTGTAAGGTTGTTGTCACTTGGATCTAACCACCAGTGAGTAACTGCAATACCTTTCTCTTTCATTTGGGTTTCTCCAGGTTAACACTCATTGGCCAGACCACACACCTAAAATGCAAATTGACCTGTGCCATTTCTCTTCTGAGAGCATTTAAGAGCCTCGCATGGGGTACAGAAGAAAGGCAAGGCTCCTAACCCCAGTGTTTAAAAAGTCATTATCTGTCCTGTGAATCATGTTTCCACTCCCTGCATCTCCAGTAGCTTCATGCTGAAGACCAGCAAAATGCTTCATCTCCCCACATACCCACCTGAGTGCCCTCAGCATGCTCTCCACTCTGCCTTGCATCAGTTCTTTAAGAATAAGAAAGGCATTGCTTCCACCACCAAGAACCTACCTCTGACTCCCCCAAGCTAAGGTGGTTGCCTTCCCTCTTTCCCATAATTCTTTATGCACGTTTCCGTCACTGTTCCAGCCACAATGTTATACAGTGTGGTAGCTGTAGTTCCTCCCCTCCCATCTCCTCTCCTTGAAGTCAGTCTTTGTATGCCAGCGCCTATCACTGAGTGCATAGTAAATGCTCAATAAGTGTTTTTCTTCAGTTTGTTCTGAGGTGCTAATCTCACTAAGACTAACAGGAGGAAACATCTAACCTAAAAATTAGATCTACTTTTCAATCTGGGTTAATATACATTTGCTGCAGAATGATCCCTTTTTATCCATCCTTACACACACACACATTACAAAGCATATAAACAATCTGTCCTTACTCATGGGCTGGAGAGGCAGTGGCCTGAATTCAGAAAGTTTTCTGGAAAGTTCCCCTGAACTTGTTCTCAAAGACCTTTTCCACTAGCTGCTCGAGAGGCCACCCCAAATTGTTAAGGTCTAAAGAACTGCAAGCTTTCCCTTTTAGGCACAAATAATCATGAGAGATGATATCCCGAATTATGCGCACTCTGCTTGTGGAGCGATTTCCCCACACCCACTGCCCCCGCAGAGCCAGGAGCGTCTAAGATCGCAATCTGAGGGAGTGGGAGTTGGCTCGAGGGAAGAGGAATGAATTTTTCTGGAATCTGGAACACTGGAGTACAGAGACTAAGAGCACAACCCTTGGAATCAGGTAAGTCTGGTCTGACTTGCCTCTGACGCTTATATCTGTGTGATATCGGGTGGGTTATTTTCCCTGAGTCTTAGCTGGTTTTGAAGCCACATTCTCCTGGCGTAGTTGCCAAGATTAAATGACGCAGTGCCCAGTGAACTCTTCAAGAGGGCACAGGATAGGCTCTCAGTAAAAGTTCACCCACATTATCATTATGAGTAGACCAAAGGCATATGACCCCTGGGAGAGCAAGCCAGAGGGCACTGCAGACAGCGCACAAATATTTCACAATTGTGCCTGGAACCTAGAGTCTTACACATTTCCCAGAATCTCTTCTCAGGGAAATAGCCTCTCATATCTCCGAGGCCTATCTGAAAGTAATCTACTGCCTTCTCTTAACCGTTTCTGCATTTCCACCTACTTTCTTAATTAACCCTATGAAGTCTGGGAGCAAGAAAGAATCCCATCTTGTTATAAAGTGGGAAATAGGGAAAAGGTTCTACACTTGTATTTTAATACAAGTTTAATACAGTGCCTATATATCTTCTTTGTCATCGACAGTAACGTACTAAGCACACTCAGTGACTTCTCCAAACACTTGTAGATAAGCAAAAACAGTGAGGCAGAGCGCTTTTTTTTTTTAAGAGATGCTTTATAGCCTCAGGTGGTGGTGTTGGGTAGGGGGACAAACTGATTTGCTTTTATACACTAAATCAGTTTTTCTCAAACTTGGGGATGCATGAGAATCACTAGGAGAGCTTGTTAAGATACCTGGCTGGGACCTACCCTCATAGTTCCCAATTCATTAGGTCACTGAGCCTGAGAATTTGTGTTTCTAGCAAGTTCCCTGGTGATGCTGGGGCTGCTGCTGCAGGTCTGGGGATTGTACTTGGAGAACCACTGCTTGAAATGTTACAGTGTGCAGTTCAAACGACTAAGTCTCAGTTTGGCTTTCGGGGAAAGAAAGGTGCCAAAGATATGTTTTATAAACTCTTTTAGTATTTTTAAAAAATAATTCATTCATTTTTTAAAATGAGTTGTATATTACCCGCACCCCAGAATCTCTCTTTCTAATGATCAAGTAGTTCCGATCATGTTTCTAATACTTACACAGTGCTACTAAATTTTTCCAATGTCTGGTCTTAAATCTTTGAGTTTGGAAAAGTTTCATTGCTATCTATCAATGAACTTCTGGATCTGACAGACACACAGACATGAAAAATAGTTTTCAAATATCATTATTATATGGTGCACATCTCTCGTGAATTATCTCAGTATACCCAGGACAACAATTTGCTGTTTATGGGTATTTAGTATTTTTCTAGGTTATTACTAACTTTTGATGTTACTCTACTTTCTTTTCTCAAAACAGAATGTGAATAGCATTTTTTAAATCCCTCTAAAAAGTTTTTTTTTTCTATTAGAAAAAGTGCTGGCCAGACCACCATGCTCTGAAATCCCCTCAAAGGCAAACTGGTTCAGTCTTTCTGGGAAGAGCTTTGTATTCATTGTGATCCTAGTTTTTGCACATTTTGACATTAATTCCTCTTTCAGAAACCAATTTTGAAGAAATAACCTGACAAAAGCTTATGAACAAAAACGTTTACCTCTGCATTATGTATTTGAGCAAAAATTTGAGACTCAACTATCACAGTAGGGGACGAGCTGAGTAAACTATGATGCATTTATGTATTGGATTATTTGGCACCCTTAAAAATGAATTTTTAGTAACATACGAAAATGCTTATGCTATAATATTAAGGGAACAAAGCAGGTTTGAAATTGTGTGTATTGTTTAACTTCAACTATGTAACCATAAAAGAATGTATTTTTAAAAAGACTGAAAGTAAAACACAAAATGTTATCTGCAGATGAAAGAATTATAGGCAATTTTCTCAACATTGTATTTTCCTACATTGAAGATATATTAATTTTATAAATAAAAAATAAACGTTGGTTGAAAGGCAAGTAAATAAAACAGGATGAGCCCCCCAAATATATAAATGTATACCCCAGAATAGAAATGTTCCCAGAAATATTAAATGGGAAGAAATAATAAGCCTCCCCTACACATACAGTGATGAGGAACTATAACAAGCAAACTTTGTTTTCTGGGTTTGTTTTTTAAGAGAGTAGTAGGACATTGTGACTTTTTCAAGTGGGAAATGAAATCTGCTTTTTAACGTTGTGAAGGCATTCCTTTTGAAGCAACTGCTGAGTTGTATGTTAACTTCCCAACCAGCCCACAAAGCGCAGGGCCCTTTCGGTCAGCCGGTCACTGAAGCCGTTTTCAATGCCGTACTGTGCCTGCTTCTATTTTTTTATATGTGTTAAAATAAAGACATTGTGCCTGCTTGAACATAACACTATTCCCCGTAGAGAAAAGTTCAGGAAAAGGCAGGTTAGTACAGAACACTTTCTAAAGTGGATTAATAAATAAGAGACCAGAGAACCTAGGTACTGGGCGTATTATTTATAAGGGGGTCTTAAGCATTAATCTCAATTTAAGGAAGCACCACAAAATAATTCCTCAGTAGATAAGATTTGGAGCCTTGATACTTGTGTAACATGTTTAAATTTAATCGTCAAATTATTCTTAAGCCAAAGAATAAAATCATAGCAAAGATGAATATGTTGAAATTTAAAATACACATGCAACAAATACATAGCACGATAATAGCAAGTACTTTTTAGCCCTTAGTTTGTGCCAGGCACTGTGCAAAGCACCTTATGTGGATTGTCTCACTCATCCCCAAGTCAGTTTATGAGGTGGCACTGTTCTCTCCAAATGAGGAACCTGAGGCTCAGGGTCCTACGAAAGTGGTCTCTGTGTCATTTCTGTCTCATACCGTGGCCTGCTCAGTAGAGAAGATGTTTTTTGGTTCCCTGTTCCTTTCCTCTCACCTCTCTGCCAAACAGCAGAGGACAGGCAGTGACAAACTCACAGAGACTGTAGGCTCTGTGCACCTCAAGGCTACGCCCAGGGAAATGCAAGCCTCTTCCGTAGCCCGTGACCTGTGACCTGCGCCTCCAGCAACTTGTCCTTGGAGGTGTGAGTGACACAGGAAGGGATAAGGCACTGCCGGCAGAGAAAGAAAGGAACCCTTTCCCCCCTTAGCCCAGCAAAACCTCTCCACCCCAAATCATTGCAGAAAGAGGTAATCAAACTAGTGAAAAGCTTGATTTCCAGAATATTTTTAAAATGATGCAATTGTATTACACAGGAAGGGACCTGTAATAAACTTTGTTAGTACTAGGCAATATTCGATAGTGGGACTTACATAATGCCTGATAATGGTGTTCTGATGAGAGTATCTCGAACTAACCTTGGTTATTTGTAAGACTGTGTGCAACAGCTTTTCTCTCTTAGGTCAGTGGTTTTCCCTGCTTCTGCCCTTGCCTTGTACCTCAACGCAGAAACCAAAGTGATTCTTCTTTTTTAAAAAATGTTTTTTAATTTTTCAATTACAGTCAGAGTACAATATTATAATCACTTTCAGGTTTATGGCATAGTTATTAGATATTTGTATAGTTCACCAAGTGATAAGTTTAGTACCCACCTGACACCATAGTTATTGCCATATTATTGATTATGTTCTCTATGCTGCACTTTACATCCCTGTGACTGCTTTTATAACTGGCAACTTGTACTTCTTAATCCTTTCACCTTTTTCCCCCATTCCCCCCAACCTCCCTCTCATCTGGTGATCTGTTTGTTCTTTGTATCTATGAGTTTGTTTTTGTGTTGTTTGTTCATTTATTTTGTTTTTTTTAAAAGATTCTATATAAGTAAAATCACACGAGACCAAAGTGATTCTTTTTATCAGAGTTCATGTCTCTCCTCTTCTCAAAACCATCCAAAGGCCCCCACATTGTTCAAAATGACGTCCAAAGATAGAAACAACCTAGTGTCCATCAAGAGCTTCCACTTCTCTTTGTTTTGTTTCTTCTTGTAGTTACTTCTGCATTCTCAAACGATACACTCCTACCGCACTTTGTGATTTGTTAATTCTACATATTATCAATGGACTTCTGATAATATCGCACAAAGGTATAACATACCCTCTCCCTTCCTCCCAGATTCCCATTATACGTACATCACTTTTTGGGTCCTCTCTTGGTTATCAGTTCATTTACATGGGTCACAACCAGAAATTTATGGCTTCTACTATCTCCATCCACTTAACGCCAGCCAAGGTGCGCAGACAGAGCACAGAGGACAAGAGGGGGAGCTCCCACAACAGAACCACTCAAGCCTACTAATTGGGGAAATATTCAATTTGTTAAATAACTATTAGATCACGCCAGGTGGTCACTTGTCAACCTTTTGCTCACTAAGGTAGGAACTAAAATCTTCACAAAAGTCTTTCTTCCCTTCATTTTCCCTCCAGTAGGTCCCCTAAGCTGTTCCAGGCAGTTGCAATTTACTATGAACCAGCGGTCAAAAATGCTTTTGTGGCATGTGTTCTGGCCTTGGGTGGTGGGAAGAGATTTTTTTTTAAGGCGGGCAATCATTTTTTGTTTTTGTCTGTACAAGGCAAGAGCTGCTTCCCTTGGGAGTGGTGGCGACCAGAGCTCCTTCTGTGTGTGACTAAGCACGTGACTCAGTCCTAGTCTCGGGATTTGTTGAGTTGAGAGGGTCAGTTCCTGCTGAATTTGTGTTTGTCCTGATTATTATCCTAAAATATGGTCTGAAAATGCAATGAGTAATGTTTTTTTTTACCACATATTGAATAATCACGATTACTTCTTGTCCCATTTTCTTGATTTCTAGTAGAATTCCATTGTAGTCAGGGAACATACTTTGTATGACTTGAGCCCTTCACATTTTTGAGAATGTCTTTTCTGTGTTTTTCTGTAAATGTGAGTTAGGTCCAATTGATGGATATGTTTGAGTCCTCTACAGTCTTACAGATTTTCCTTTTGTTCTATCAGTTATTGAGAGAGGTTATTGAGTGCTTCGGCTGTAATTGTGGATTTGTTTATTTCTCCTTACAGTTCTATCAGTTTTGCTTTATATATTTTGAAGCTTGGTTATAAGGGGCATACACGTTTAGATTATTATGTTCTCCTGATGAATTGACAGCTTTATCATTACAAAACAACTTTTTTGTCTTTGGCAAAATTTTTTTGTTTTGTAGTCTACTTTGTCAGTTATTAGTATTGCCACTCCCGCCTTCTTTTGGTTAGTGTTAACATGTTATATTTTTTATCCTTTTACTTTTAATCTTTTTGTGTCTTTACATATAAAGTGTGTTTTTTAAAGAAAATAATAATAGGGTTTCAATTTTTTATTTATAATGAACAATCTTTGCCTTTTAATTGATGTATTTAGATCTCGTTATATTAATATGATTACTGATAAGGTTAAGTATAAATTGGTCATCTTGCTATTTGTTTTTTCTTTGTCTTGTATGTTCTTTATTTCTTCTTTCTTCTGCCTTCTTTTGAATTAATAATTATTTTTATGATTTCATTTTATTTCCTTTGTTGACTTATTAGTTATGACTCTTTGCTTTGTTATTTAATAGTTGTCTTAGGATTTATGGTAAACATCTTTAATTTATCACAGTCTATTTTACTATTTCATACAGAGTCTTAGAAACTTAAAATAGTTACTTTCATTTCTACCTCTTCCTCTTTTTGTGCTATTACTGTTCTTTTTACATGGCTTGTCATATATTTTTAAATTACATTTTTATTGTTTTTATTTAAATTGTAAATTAATTTTCTTGTAAGGAAATTTAAATAATAGAAAAAATATTTACCCAAGTGGTTACTATTTCCAATCCTTGTGTAGGTTTTCACCCAATTCATCTGTGTAGGTCTATATTTCTATCTGGTATCATTTAACTTATGTGTCATTTAACTAAAGATGCTTTTTAAGGTGTCATTAGGACTAACTGTTGCAAATCATGTCTCTAAAACTAGCTTTAGATTGTTTGCAAGTAAAAGCTATAACAAATACTAAAATCATAAATATCATGCCTTTAATTCTGCTGTTTCTGTTCTGAATCATTTAAAGGAAATATAAAATGTAATAATTAACTTGTATACTCTATGGTCCGTGCACTTAGATTCTTATCTGAGCAAGAGTTATGTGTTGTAACCAGCGATCTTTTCTTTCTGACAAGGTAGAACTTTCACAAGGTGAAAGTTTTAGAACTTATTTGATTTTTTGAATAGGTAGTATATTTATGTAGTTCTAACATCAAAAGGTATAAAAAGGTCTCAAAAATCTCCTGTACCTGTCTCCTATTTGCCTGGTTCCTACTTCATTTCCTTTCTCTATCTTCAACTATGTAATTGTTGCTATTAATATTTGGTTTATCTTTCCAAGGACTTTTAAAACTGCATTTATAAGCCAATTTCTACCTTTTTAAAATATAAATGATATATTCATTGCTGCAGATTTTGTTTTTTAACTTAATACATTTTGAAGTTTTTTTATATCATCATATACAGAGCTTGCTTATTCTTGAAAAACATGTAGCTACGTAGTATTTCACTGTATGGGTGCATCTTACTTAACTAGACTTTTAATTTATAAACCTTTTGAATCTTTTGCAATTATCCACAATACCACAATGGATAAACTTATATAATTTGCCTCTTTCTGAGTATAACTGTAAGATACATTTTTAGAAATAGAATTGTTGGATTCCATTTCTAGAAATGTATCTTAGGTATGACCAAAGTTATGACCATGTGTAATTTTGATATTGCCAAATACCCCTCCATTTGGGTTTTACCAACTTACATCCCCATTGGCATTAAATGAAGGTGACTGGTTCCCCACGACTTTGCCAACATAGTGTATGTTTGGATTTTGTAGGTGTAATAAAAATGCTATTTTGGCTCTAATTTATATATCTCTTATTATAAGTGAGGCTGAATAGCAGTTCAAATGTTTAAAAACTGAGGGTGGAATAAAAAAATTCTGAATGATTTATTGAATCCCAAGAAAATAATTCAGAGACAATAGGGAAATTACAGAAGGAAAGTTTCAAATTATTTAAACATTTTTAATCATAAAATTTCTATTAAGCACAACAGATGTTTCTCAAAACCACGGAGTACCACCTCAGACATCTACCACTGTGAATAACTCATGTTATATAACATTTTCTAATTTATAAATATATAAATTTCTTTCTAGAGTTTATCACCACTAAGTTATACTTTCTTTGTGGTAAAATGTCCAAGTTTCAGTCCACTATATAGTATATTTGTTACAATTGGCCAACCAATATTGGTCCATTGTTATTATTAACTAAAGTCAATACTTTATTTAGTTTCCTTAGTTTTACCTAATGTTCTATTTCTGTTCCAGAATCTCATCCAGGACACCACATGACATGTGGTTACCATGTTTCCTTAGGCTTCTCTTGGCAATGAAAGCTTTTCCACTTCCTTTGTTTTGATGACCTTGACAGTCCTGAGGAACACTGGTCAGGGATATTGCAGACTATCCCTCTGTTGGGGTCTGTCTAATATTTCTCTTATGATTAGGTTTGGGTTGTAGGTTTTGGGGAGGAAGACCACAGGGACAGCACGACATTCTCATCACACCAAGGGAACCCGCTACCCACTCAACTTCTCACTGTTGATACTGAACTTGAGCACCTGGCTGAGACAGTGTTAATCTGGTTTGTTTATCATAAAGTTACCCTCTTCCCCCCTTTCTGTGATGTCCTCTTTGTCACTGTGTGCAGCCCACACTTAATGAGTAGGGAGTTACTTTTTACCTTCTTGGGGATGGAGAACACCCTGAAATTATTTGGAATTGTTTTGCACAAGAGATTTGTTCTTTCTCCCCATTTATTTATTTATTCAATAAGTAATATCAGTATGGACTCATGTCTATTCATTTTATATCCTGGGTTATCATTCAATATTACTTTATCTTTGTTTAAGTTGTTACAGTTTTGGTCATTGAGAACTCTGTCAGTGGGGTCCTGTGTCCCTTGATTGTGTGTGTGTGTTTTAACACTTTCTTACTTGCTGGTACTAAACAATGCTCTAGACTTATCTCATGTATTTTCTGTCCTAGGCCTAGAATCAGCCATTTCTTCAAGAGGCCCTGGTTCGCATACTGGGGAATAGTATTAGAAAGTGCAATCTCATTGCTTGTTGGGCAAAATATCTTTCAGGCAACTTTTCCTTTTGGCTCTGTAACTTCTTCCATACCCCGTTATCATGGGGCAGAGAAATGTCTGGCCACCTGCTTGAAATGGTGGAAGGGGAATAACATAAGGAGAGCTAAGCAAGATAATATTTTATTATACTTTCTTCCACAAATGAGTAATTGTGGGTTTGAAAAACCAAGAAAAAAATTCCTTCATTAGATTTCTGAGACAAAAGAAACCTGTTGACTTTAAGGTTGTAGAGGCTACGCCTCCAGTCCTGAGAGCAAATTGCGCGGGAAACACACATGCAGTTATATTTCCTCTGATCACTGCTTTCAATTGCCCTCTGTCCACTCTTCTTGTTCTACTAGGCAGCAGATTTTTAAACATTTGTGACAGATCTTCTTACTTTTTAGTCACTTTCAATTTATTGAAATTAGTCCAGTTTAGACCCTAACTGCATATCTCATTCAAAACATTACATTTCCCTCATCACAGGTTAGACTTTTGGCTTCAAGGACTTTAAGTGAGGAAGCTCTTGGGCTGCCTTTCAATTTCCTTTCTTCTTGTTGTTTGGAGGGATTAGGGACAGAGGGGAAATGTGGATGCACAGTGACTATCTCCTCATGTTGCTTGTTGCTGCTTCTTTGGGTGAAATCAATGGGCTGTGCATGTTGTCTTTGTGCCAGGCAGCTAAGGTTGATTCTCTTATGGATTAGTTAGTAAGTTCTTACGAAGCAACATGAAGCCGCCCCATTGTGCCATTCCCATTTTGGAAGGTCTGGCTCTAGCCCAACCTCTTCCAGCCTCCTTTCATGCCTGCCCCTGGCTGTCTGCCCTTGGTGGTAGAGTTCACTCACTTGGTAGAACTTCAGAGTGTGGCACCACAGGGCAAACTCCCAGCACTCTTCCACAAGAGCCATGCAACCCACAAGAAACTCAAGTATCCATTCCATGCCAGGAATAGAAACTCCTATTGTTGCTTACTCCCCCTCTTCTCTAAAACCCACCGTTTCCTTCCATTTACTTTTCTGTTGCTCAGGTAGGCAGAGAGAAAAATCATCAGTTTTACCATGTAGGGATGCAATTTGTGACTTTTTGTAGGTATATCTAATTCAGTTTCTCTGCCTTGCACTACAGACATTTTGGGCTCAATAATTCTTTGTTATGAGAGACTGTCCTGTGTATTGTAGGATGTTTAGCAGAATCCCTGGCCTCTATCCATTGGATGACAGTTGTGGGAGAAAAAAATCCCCAGGTATTGCCAATTGCCTCTTGGCAATAGGGTGACCAACTTTCTTGGTGCTAGGCCTGAAAGTCCCATGTCCTGGAATGGTATACAGAATAACATCTCCCCAAAGCGGTCTACATGCAAATCCCCCAAACCTGCGGGTATATTAACTCACCTGACAAAGAGACTTTGTAAATGTGATTAGTTAAGTATCTTGAGATGGGAAGATTATCCTGGGTAATTTGGGTGGCCCATGGTATTCACAAGGGGCCTTATAAGAAAGAAGTAAGAGTGTCAGAGTCAGAGAAGGAGATGTGACTATAAGAAGAGATATCGAAGTGATGCAACTGGTGGCTTTGAAAATGGAAGGGTACTATAGACCATGGGATGCAGTCAACTGCTAGAAATTGAACAAAAGAGGAATAGCTTTTCCCTGGGAGCCTCCAGAAGGAACACAGTTCTATCAACACCTTGATTTTAGTCTAGAAAAACTATTGACCTCCTGATCTGTAGGATGTAAAATTTTCATCATTGAAGCCACCGAGTTTATCCTTATTTGTTATAACAGCAACAGAAAACTAAAACATCCAGAAATTCATTAGTCCCAACCCAAACCAGGATTGCTGGTCATCCTACCTAGGGGGCAGAATTGCCCTTGGGTGAGTGATTATCTCGAGCCTTGCTCACTTACCGTTGAGAAAGGACACATTCTTTTTCCATCCTCTGGGATGAGGAAGAAATTATCTCTTACCGCAGAAAGTTACATTCCTATAGGGCAATCACTCAACAGCTTCCTCTTACCTCTTCACTAACTCAGTCTTTGGGAGGCTTGGGGTGGGGCTGGAGGGGTATGCTATTGGTTTTGTTGGGTGTCCTTGACATACTTGATGCTTGGCTCCCTTTTTGTCCTCAGCTTTTGCCAACTCCTTTCACTAATTCCAAGGCAAAAAGAAAATCACATTCCACTTTCTATTGACCTCAAAAGTGGCTTTGGGCAAAGCATTTTGTAGCTTGTAAAAAGGAACTTCTGCTTTCTGGTTTCTGTCAGTAAAAGTAAGAAACTCTGATTTTAGGTACAACAGCTCCATTTCTTATCTCTAGTGGACTGTGCTTGTCCTCCCATGTATACTCTTCCATGGTAATAGAGTTCAAGAGAGCACTTTGCTGCCCCAGCTCACGAGCATACTTTCAAGCCTGCCTAATAGCTAGCTGGGGATAAGTGACTAAGGTTTGGTAACTTCCGGATTATGTCCTGAAAAGGAAGTAGTTGCACTTTACTTCCTCTTTTCCTTAGGGCAGGAATGCAAATAAAATGACGTCATTAAAGTGAATTAACGTCAATCAAGCAGTTGAAGACAATATGCCAGAGGATGATTGAACCACAAGATAACGATAGAACTTGGGTCTCTGGATGACTCCATGGAGTACAGCTGCCTTAAAATAAGGTTAAGTTATGTATGCACTGGGTCACTAACAAAATTATTCACATCCTTGTCCATTATTTTCTGTGTTCTGCATAGTAGGGATTCACAAACACTGCCATGCCAATGATATTCTTGACAATATTTTCAACTGTCCAAGTCAAAATACAAAAATAAGAATAATGCAGTGGTTAAAGAATGAAAAAAAAAAACCCCACAGAATGGGAGATGATATTTGTAAAGCATTTATCTGATAAAGGACTTCTTTCCAGAATATATAAAGAATTCTTAAAAATCAATACTAAGAAAACCAAATAAGCCAATTAAAAATGGGCAAAAGAATTAAACTGACATTTCATCAAAGAAGTTATATAGATGGCAAATAAGCACATAAAAAGATGTTTAACATCATTAATCATTGAGGAAATGCAAATAAAAACCATAAATGCCATTAAATAATTATTAGAATTATATAGCTAAAATAAACACAAATTAACATTATCAGGGACAGGAGCAATTGCTGGTGTGATGTAAAATGGCCCAGCCACTTAGGAAAACAGTTCGGCAGTTTCTTGCAAAGTTAAATACACATTCACTGTAAGATCCAGCAATTCCTTTCCTAGATATTTGCCCAAGTGAAGCGAAAACCTACACTCACACAAAAAACTGTAAGTGAATGTTCATAGTGGCTTTATTCACAATCACCTGAGGCCAGAAACAATCCAAACGTCTCCCGGCTGGGTAACAGATAAACAAAACGTGGAACATTTGTGTGATGAAATACTACTCAGCAAAGAAAGACATGAATCACTGGTGCATACATCAGCATGGTTAAACCTCCAACACATCACAGTGAGTGAAAGCTGTCAGGCTCGAAGTCTGCATCGTGCCTCGTTTCAAGTGTATGCTAATTTTTGCAGGGGCAAAACTACGATGATGGAAAACAGGTCAGTGGTTTCCGGGGGCTGAGGGTGATGATGGAGGTGGACTTTGAAGGGCACAAAGGGGTTTTTTTTAAGGTAATGGAACTGTTCTCTTTAACTCTTCCATTGTAGTGACATTATATGGCACTATACATTTTTCAAAACTTGAAGAACTGTACACCTGAAAGGGCGAAATTTACTATATGTAAACTGTACTTTAATAAAAAGTGGAAAAAGAATAATGCAATGAGTTTTAAATTAAACTATTCAACTTGAAAGTGTTATGTATTACATCTACATTATAATTTATAGCATGATGTTGATGATAGTACAGTATAACATTTATTTTTTATTTGGCAGAATAAGAAGTTGGCAACTTTCTCCCACTCCCCTGTTGCTAACCCTCCATGTGATCTTCATTTCTATGGTTCTGCTCCTGATCTAGCTGTCCTCTTAGTTTGCTTTTGTTTTAGGTGTGGTTCTTAATAACTGTGAGTTTGCTGTCCTTTCACCGTTCATCTTTTTTATCTTCTTTTTCTTAGATAAGTCCCTTTAACATTTCATATAATAAGGGCTTGGGGAGTGGGAGAAGGAGAAGGGGGGAGAAGGTACAGAAAATAAGTAGCATAGATGGTAGGTAGAAAATAGATAGGGGGGAGGGCAAGAATAGTAGGGGAAATATAGAATCTAAAGAACTTGAGATAGACATGTGGACATAAACTAAAGAGGGGAAGGGTGGGGGAGGGGGTGTGCAGGGTGGAGGGGAATGAAGGGGGGAAATAGAACAAATGTAATGGCATAATCAATAAAATATATATAAAAAAAAGAAGTTGGGAACTTTATACTACTTCCCAGATTTTTGGTGGGTTTCTTCCTGGTGTATGCAAGTTTAGTCTAGTATTCACTTCCATAAAAGGTGAGGCTCTATAGATTTAAGCAGGGGTTGTTGGGGCAATGAAACAGAACCTGCTCAACCCAAATCGAGAAAGGAGTTTACTGGGAGATACGCAGGACTCTCCTGAACCCAGCAAGAGTTCTTCCTGGTCTGTGGAAACCAGCAGCTTTCTCCCCTCTTCTCCCTGTCCTTTCTCCTCGGTTTCAAGGTCTCTGCTCTGGCTGCACCCCAGGCTCTTCTGCTTGTACATGGCCCAACATGGTGGCCACCCCAAGTTCTAAGAGATCCCTGACTCAGTCTCAGTTCACAGGAGACTGACTCTGACAGGCTCAGTTCCTCCTGGGCCAGCTCCTCTCTTCAGTGCCATCCGCTGAGGTTGGAGAGAGCTTGTGCCATGAAGAACAGGGATGCCAGGGCTGTGGGCACACATCTAATGTTTGTGAAGGAGGACGGGAGAGGCTGGTACCTTTACTACAAGTGGTACTCATTGTCTGCACTCAGTAAATACTTGGCAAATGAGTAAAGGAATGTTTCCAATCTTCTTTCTCCATGGCAACCAAAGCAGGTTTTGGATTGCGAGGCTTTGGTTTACTGAAAGGCTGATCTTTGCAATATACTCAAAGGACATAGCATTTTCCTCAGCATGGAGACTAATAAAGCCAGCTTTTATTTAGGTGGTGTGCCTCTGACTCAATTCTTGATCTATTCTAAATGAAAAAGGTATCATGCCTTTATAGATACAGCGAACAGTAACCAATTGTACTTTTCAATGTCTCTGAGTATCCTTATTTATGGCACAAGAATGCAAAATTCAGAGGGGTCAAAAGAATTGCAAAGGCTACACAGCAAGGGACTCTTGGTGCTTTGACAAGGACTTGGAAGTTTCCAGCTCCCAGATTCATGCTCCTTCTACTAGGTCACTCTGAAAAAAAAATTGACATTAAAAAGATTGACTCATTCTGTAACCATGAGAATTGGAAACAACCACTGTACTGTGCTTTAAAAAAAAGTCTTTATTACATAAGAAATACATGTTCATTATCAGGAAATTAGAAATTATGAATAATCAGATAGAAGAAATTGTGGCTGCATATATTTTTTATTAAGGCGGAAGGAAAGATTTACTTTTGTGATCACTGCATCTCAGCATGTGATCTCTGCATTCAGAATGCACCAGCGGGTGCTTTTTTCAGACACGAAGAGGTGAACCTTTTCCTTCTTTTGACCCTTCAGAAAGGGAGGTCACTCCTCGGTGAATAGCTGCCCACATGCTTCCAGACTAGGAACTTTCCAGTGTCTTCATGGAGATCAAGCAAAACCCTGGCTGATGTCCAGAGGGGGCCTGGAATAAGTACCATGAAAAATGCACTTTGTCCTTGGGAAAAAAAAAGCCAACAAAACCCAGCCCAGTTTAACACATGTTTTCAAGATTCATTGTACCACATACTAGGAAATAATAATAAGGGCCTTATCCTTTGCCACTATAGTTTTGGTTTTTCTGGTAGTTAAAGCCAACCTAGTCCTAACTAATACAGTGGTTATGAGATACTTTGGAGAGTATGTGTCACCATAGTCTGATTTTCACCCTTTGTTTTGGGTGAGGATACAAATTCACTTAATTATTTGACAAGTATTTATTGAGTTCTTGCTATTTGTCAGAGGTGCTGGTGGCAGAGCAGTGAACGATACAAAATCTTTGCCCTGTTGGAGCTACTTCCAAGCGGATGATGACGAATATCTACAAATACAATATGATGTCTGTCATTGAGCTATTGTCTTAGTTGCAAACCATCCTTCTTCCCCTGCCCTGCAGTGTTGGAGCTGGGACTCAGCAAACCACTTCCCTGCTTTGCCTGTTGGATCGCGGGCACCACACCAGCAGTGCATGCCCCGTTCTTAGTTTTCTGAGTTACAGTTTGCAGGAATCCTCCCCTCCCTTGTTTTAGTTTGCTAGAGCCTCCACAACAAAACGCTACATACAGTCCAGGTGGCTGAAACAACAGGAACTTATTTTCTCACGGTTCTGCAGGCTGGAAGCCCCAAAACAAGGTATTGCTGTGGTTGGTTTTTCCTGAGGCCCCCTCCTTAGCTTGTAGATGGCCGTCTTCTCTTGTGTCTTCTTCGTCTGGTCCTCCCTCTGTACACACCAATGTTCAAATCCCCTCCTTTTGTAAAGACACCAGTCATACTGGATTAGTGCCCACCCTAATGACCTCATTTTAACTTAATCCCCTCTTTAAAGACCCTGTCCCTAAATACAGTCACCTTCCAAAGTATTGGAAATTAGGACTTCAACATACAGATTTTTTTTAAAGGGGAGGGACGTAATTTAGCCCATGACGTTACTCCAACTTTCAAAATTTTAATAATTCTAACATGCTTTCTTTGTTCCCCCAACCCTTAAGGGTGGGAGGCACTTTCTGCATTTGTTACATCCATGAAAACTTGGTGTTCCCCCCTTTTTTTTTTTGGTTAATACCTAGTGCCCAATTCCTCACGTTAAGATCTCTCTGTTAAAGTAACTGGTGTGGGTTTTCCCTCTTAACCAGACCAAGACTGGTGCAAGAGGAGATCGCGTGGCAGTTATAGAGGCAGCGGGGTGATGCTGCAGGGATCAGGCTGCCCCCCCACAGGGTGTTTGGAGAGCATCACCTCCTGGAGATCCCACATCTGTGCTCTGGCTTTTAGCTTGTGAGGTTCACAAACTCAATTTGGTCCGTGGGCCTCCGGTTGGCCATGTTCTCGGCAAGGGGTACCTGCCAAACAGACTCACAGAGGGCAAAGGTAAAGAGTACAAACCCAATGACCCTTTGTTTGATGTCGTAGGTTTGGGATATTCATGCTCTCCAGTTAGCGTTTCTCTTCCTTAAAGACACCTCCGTGGGAGTTCAAATATGACCACAGGTTCGTTGGTGGGCATGACATCTGAGCAAAAGTAAAGGATGGGGTGGTGCCAGCAGGGAGGCGACTGGATCGTGATATTCCGGCACACTCATCTCTGCTCAGAGACCGTCAGCCAGGTGGCTGAGAGTGCTGTGCTCACCAGGAAGGAGGCGCTGTCCTCTGGAGAGTCACAGGGACACATGGACACGCTGGCTCCCTTTCTCTAGGTTTCAAGCAGGCCAGTCCTTCTTTTGCTGACACATCCTTTCTGCATGTAGATTTGACCACTGCCCTCTTTTAATTAATTAATTAATTAATTTTTAATCCTCGCCCGAGCATATGTTTATTGATTTTAGAAAGAGAGGAAGAGAGAGAGAGAGAGAGAGAGAGAGAGAAACATTAATCAGTTGCCTCCATACACACCCATACCTGGTATTGAACTCACAACCTAGAGAAGTGCCCTGACTGGGAATTGAGCCTGCAGACTTTTGGTGTACGGGACTATGCTGTGAACAAACTGAGTCAGCAGGCCAGTTTGAATTGAATATAAAAATATATTTTTATATTCAATTTAGATTTGATCTACAAACACCAGATTCTATTTTCAGTTCCCTTTATTGTTTTGGCTTGAAGATCTTTTAAGGTGACTTTTACTGAAAGCGAGTATCACTTAATGTACTCTGCTTTTGACTGAAGCTATAACCTTATTTCAGCATCTGAGTGTGGTGACCCAGAGTAAGACCCATGCTTGGGCTCCCGATCAGCGGGACGTCTGCGGGGAAGGATGCGGCTGGCCTTGTCAGTGAGTGGAGCCCTGGGCACAGCACAGACCCCAGGGAAGAGCGTGCCTTGCTCGGGGGCAGCCTCCCAGCTGGCTGCAGAAGAGAATTCATGTGGGCACTGTGGTAGCACACTGATGCAGGTCAATGTCAGATTGAGGAAAACTTCGAATTCCAGGCTAAGGAGTTTCTACCTTTTATAGACATTAGGGAATCATTGAAGACTTGGTGTGGAGCTTGGGGGTTAGCCTGAAACCTTGGCCTTCTGGCTTCAAGTTCAGTGCTCTGGAGATGACAGGCTCTAGGCATTCATTAGCCCTCGTTACCCTCTTTTTGTCTTACTCTTCATAAAACTTGACTTTCAGTAAAGATGCTGGGTGGAGCAGTGCTTGAAAAGTGGTTGGGGAGGAGGGGTGCTGAGGAAGCTCAAGGAAGCAGGAGAAAAACACAAACAGAAACCACAGGAGAGGAAAGTGAGCTATTGGTTATTATTTCCATTCCTGTGGATATGAAATACTATCCCAGTTGTGGGAAGCTGAGAAAGGCCACAGTAAAATAAAAAGAGAAGCTGTCCCATTAACAGTGATGTTCAGATGTTGGAAAACAGCTAAGGTGTAGACTTACGTTATGGAAATATCCTTAACCTCAACCAAATTCCAAGAACATTCTAAAAGAGAACGCTGGCAAAGCCGGGTTTGCTTTGTAGGGTCTTCGCCATTAGAGACCCACAAAATTGTAAACCTTGGAAACTGCTGTGTTTTAAAAAAGAGTTCTGAACGCTTGTCATTTGAAATGCATTTTTCCAGCATTATTTCAAGTGAGTCAAAACTCTTTCTCTCTTTTTCAAGGCTCCAAACTCATTAACTTTGCCTCGATCAGATTTAGAAATGATACAGTTTTAAGCCCAGTGTATCCTAAATTCCCAAACTACTCCAGCTTGCACTGATGCAAAATGTTTGGGTAAAAACAACAAGATATAATCCATGGTGTTAACTCTTCCTCTACCGTGGTAATCAAGGAACCGTGGCCACATCCCGGCTTTCCCGCCATGGCTCACACTTTCTGGTCATGAGGTTCTTCTCGGAGGCCAGTGTCTGATCCGCTCCTTTGGGCCTCAACTGTTTTCTGCTGTGGTCTCACCTCACTTTGTTGTGGGATGTGGTTGCTCAGCAACCGTCATTCTAGTCCTTTCCCATGTCTGCAGGATTGCTGATGTTTATGTGTTCCTTACTTTCCTGCTCTGCTTCCCAGTTCCCTGCGTCTTCAGCAGTTCCTGCACTGCATGGAAGGACTCCCTCCCCGCAGTGTCACAGGCCTCTGATGAAGAAGGCCTCGCCTCTCCTGTTGGTCACAGATACACTAATATACTAATTGCCAGCATTAATGTCAGAACTCTCATTTGACGTAGTGTTTGTGTTCATCAAGTCCCTCCATGGGGACCACAGCCCATGTTCCTGCAGGGCATGGGCACATACTGCTTCTTTACAACAGAGGTTTTTCTTTCTCATTCATGGTCACCAAGAGTCCCCACACCAAGCATGGACACGTCCTTTCCCACCTCACTGCGAGGCCAGCGAGGCCATTCCCTGGCCTCCAGACCATGTCTAAGAAGCTGAAGTGTGACCTTCATCCTTCATCCTTGATCAGGAGGCTCAGAACAGCTGCCATTTGCCTCTGCTGCTGGCCCTTGGGCCCACGCAACCCACACAGTGGGTTGCCTTTTGATTTCTGACTCCTGTGATGGGCTTGCTGAAAAGGTATCACCTTCAGCGTACGCTGCAAAACATTCACTCGATCCTCCCTTGAAGCTGGCAAGAGGCAGGCTGGGAAAATGCCATGGAAAGAAGAAGTAGACCCTGCCAGAGTCTCCAGTTTCCAAAGTCAAAGAGTGATCTGGTTGGTGCCCCAGAGCTGACTGCCCACCGAACAGCCCGCAGAGATGGGTCTGTGTGAGAGGCGTGTCCACACAGAACTTGAGGGAGCTCCAGGGTATGAACAACACTGCCCACCCCACAAAGCTTAAGCAATTCCTTTTAGGGAAATTGTGTGCCAGGGGCTGTAGAAGTGAACAAGCCTATTAAGTTACTCTGCATTTTCTGGGCCGAGGAGGGACTATTTTCCACCATTTAGAGGAAACTTAGTTCATGACATTCATTTGGAAAATTCTGTCAATCTTCATACCTTGATAGCCTACCAATCCTTTGGTTTGGCTAAAATGGCATTCTTCCTGCTGAACGCACCTCCTGTGTGCGGTTCTCATACTGTACATTTCTGTAGGGCGGGGACTGGTAAAAGTCTTGGCGTCTACACAGCACCAACATGATGTTTTTGTGCATGGTAGGTGGCCAAATTAAATTTGGGTTTCTGTGTCTGGATAGTACTAGGAATTTGTTAAACTTAGGTAAAAGAATATTTTGATACAGATTACGATTGCTACCCATTTATTTCTAATTAAGAGCATCTTTTTTTTCTCCTGTAACAATGATAGCATGACTCATTTATCTTAATAAGTAACAACATTTTGACAGCTCTAGAATTAGACGTCATTATCAAAACTTCTCAATGTTTGTGCTTTGTCTAAAAACTGGAGAAAAATGTGTAATTAAAATTTGATCGGATGAATGTTTCTTTCACAAAAGAATGTCGAACTCTTAAAAAAAGTTAAGGGAATATTGTCTTAAATGTTAAATTCCATTCTCTTCCTCTTGGATTTAGTTTTTACCTGTGGGACGAATTCGCGGTGGGACCTACTGGGCGATGCTGAAAACGGTGGGTAGTGATGAGGGTTTGCTTCTTCTTAATGTCCCGTTGTTTTCCCTAAATGGCAGGGATTTTTATTCAGCCAAGGAACACATTCCTCTCAAGTTCCCCGAATTAGCTCCAGGATCTATTTTGCCAGGTGACAAGTCTAGCATTTGAAATTTTTTACCTTAGGAAAGCAGACCTTATAATGTCTGACTTTGATGCTTGGCATGTGAATGTGTCGGTCCGTTAGTCTAATAATCTTCTTTGCTTATGCAAATATTAAGTTTCTCTGTTAAAAGTTTAGACACCCTAAAACACCCACACCCTTCTACCAGACCTAGTCTACTTAGCTCACAGTTTCCTGGTAAATATTACATTTCTGCAAGGAACAGGGACCTTGCCGGGCTTCAGCTGACACTCAATACCACATTTAAACTGCCTTTGACAAGCTAAGTTCCACCTGCTCAGAGACGAGAGTCCTGACCTGAACTGGTGTCTCTGGAATTTGGATCCAGGGCTACTGTTGGGGCGCTAAATTTATTCCCCACGGGCTGATAAAGTAGCCTGGGTTGTGCATGCAAGAGAGAGCCGGGCTTGGTCCATGTACCTACTGGATCGGAATGGAAGGTGTTTTGTCCTGGAAGCTGCTGCGTCTCAGCTGAGTCTGTTTAACTGAGCTGTTTTCTGGAGGAGACACTCGCCCTTGTTTTTCTTTTTCCCTTTTTTGTCAACAGTCAGCCATCCATGGGCTCTTGTCCCCCCAGACATCAGTCAGCTATCATTAAGTATAATTTGGAGCTTTAACAATGCTGTCAATACACCGTGGTATTTTGTCATCACTTTACTATTGGGTACGATCCCTTTCACTTATGGAGACGTCTCCCCCTTCCATCTTTGTGGTTGCCAGACTTGTAATTTGTTTTTCTGTTTAATAGAAACCTTAGAATCATTGGGATAAAGTATGCTATGAAAAACACATGCTTTTTAAAATAGCTCTTCTGGTCTTTAAAAATTAAAATATTGTGTTTTCATCTGTTCCAATACCAGTAAATGCATATTTTATAACATCTCCTCTAAATTCTTGAACAAGATGATTAAAAAATTTTTGAATGCCACAGTCACCACCCTAAGCAGCAGTTATGTGCCTCTTCATTTCCTTTTGTATAAAAGAGATGTAGGACATAAAAGTTATGCAGCAAAGAGAACACTAAAATATCTCAAACGTTGGCAAACATTTCGGCTTTTTACAGATAAACACGTAGAAGAACCCAGATGTGGTAACTCTTATAAAATGTCTAATTCTTGCCTTGCCTTTCCTCAGACAAACAAACAAACAAACAAAGACTCCTTCTGGAAATAGCGGGTGATACAGGGCCTTCCCATTGATCTTTCTAATCAGAAAGAAAATTCAGGTTGAGAAATATAATTAAACATGTCTTAAATGAAACACTCTTCTACCTAATCAAGAGTAAATATAGCTTCTACGTTTCTAATTTAAAGATTTCACAGCTTTAAAAATAGAAATGCACCTTCACGTACATAACTATCTGAAAATTAACATTTCATGTGACAAATGGGATTTTGTTTTAGAGTTCGCGACTCAGCCAGTGGTCAACAACTGGCTCTCATATATATACATGTGTGTGACCGTCACTCAGATCAAGACAGATCACATTTTCAGCACCTTAGAAGGCTCCCTTTAGTCTTTTTTTAGTATAATTCCACCCCCTCAACTCTTTCCCTGTAACCACTAATCTGAAATCATTTACTGTAGATTAGTTTTGCCTGTTCTTGATCTTCATATACATGGAAACATAACTGTATATGCTTTTTGGTGTCTGGCTTCTTTTTGTCAACATAAGGTTTGTTGGATGATTTGTTAGTGTTGTGTATAGCAGCCATTCCTTCTTTTCTCTGTTTTCCCTGGCCTTCCAAAAGATGGCTTTCTGCAATGCCTTTTCTCTTGAGAAGTGAGGGGAACAATGTGTACGAGGAGCCATAGCAAACAAAAGTGAACTCACGTTACTTTAATATTGGTTTAACAAGCTCCCGGTCAGACCTCTTACTCACACCCTCACTCCGAAGCAGAACTCCGATGAGGCTGAGCCGGAGCTCCTGGCGGGGCCGGGCTGTCACTCACCTTTCTCCTCCCATCCCAAACCCACATCTGGGATAGACCATCCTCCGGCCAGCATGTGGGACCATGAATGGAATGCACAGGAAAAGAAGAGAGTGCCAGAGCCTGTCCCGATGAGGTGGGTTCTATGTTTGTTTTCTCTCCTGTTGCATGGAAATGAAAACATGATGGAAGGTAACGTGCCTGACATTTTAGAATCCAGCGAACCTTCTCCAGAACAAATGTGGCCTGGTCAATATTTGCATTAAAAAGCCATCTTAGTGTTTCTTCTCCTTGGGAAAGATTGAGAAAGAGGGTAGGGAAGGAGGCCAAAGTAAGGGGATGAGAGGCTGGGAGCCTTTCCCTATCTTATACAAATAAGTATGGAATTGATAATTATTTTTCAAAACAATCAGTATCTGTTCTTTGACGCTAGTATAGAATGAAGCTTTACCTTCTTTTTTTTTTTCAGAGTCCATGTCATGAGTTGTAGTGGAGAAACCAAGGGCCAAAAGCAGGGTTCGGGCTATGAGTCCTGGTTCTGATGCCAGTGAGCTCATGGGGTGGCTTTGGCCACTGGTTTTACCTGTCTTAGATGTCGCCTGCAATATGTGAAACTTTGACTAATGGATCTCTTAGCTCCATGGAGAACATCTAAAGGTGGCAAATTAGAGATTTCGAAGGAGGGTGTACTTTATACCTTAAGGCTCTCCCACCCTTGAATGAATAAGCATCCATAAGAGAGGATGCCTGACTCCTCTGGAGATTTCTGAATGTCCTGCCTTTGGCCAGGAAGGGTGGTGCTAAGTACCAGCTCCAGAGTTTGGTGCAGGTGCTACATTTAGGCTGAGAGTCTTGTTCTAAGGTATCCATGTGACAGTGACGTGGCATCAAGGTGGAACACTTCCTCTGTGAGAATAGTCGAAAGGAACAGCTGAGGCTTAAGCTCTTTAGTATCTTACAAATTCCTCAGAGTCTAACTGCTTCCTGAAGCCCTGCAGGGTGCCCATCCTGCGCTGTGTGTGTGTGTGTGTACACGTATGAGTGTAGCAAGAGCGCTGTGGACAGGCTTTCCCTGCCTGCACTACGGGCAGATGTGGCCAGCATTGCTAGGGCCACTTATGGCTTTTTGGTTTTGTATTTTTTCTTGCTTTATTTTGCCTCTTCCCTGAAAAACAGGATGTGTTAGTTTCCTACTGCTACTGTCAAAAATGATCACAAACTTAGAGGCTTAACACAACACAGATTTATTTTCTTAACTAATAAATACTGGAGGTCAGAAGTCCATATGGGTCTCCTAAGGCTGAAATCAAGGTGCCGGCAGCATGCATTCCTCCCTGAAGGCTCCAGGGGAAAATCCGTTGTCTTGCCATTCCCAGCCTCTGTAGGGGTCCCATCCTCACCCTCTGGCTCCTGGCCACGTCCTCCATCTTCCGACCTGGCAGTGGCCTGTAGTCTTTGTCATATCGCATCACTCTCTCTGACACTGACCCTTCTGCCTTTCACTTCCACATTTAAGGACGTTGGTGATAACACTGGGTCCATCCAGATAACCCAGGACAATCTATATGAAAATCGGAGAATCAGCAAACTCAATTCCTTTTTCCACCTTAATTCCCCTTTCCCATGTAATTGAACACAGCCACAGGTTTCAGGGATTAGCATGCAGACATCTTTGGTGGAGACCCTATTCTGCCACCACACAGGCACAAGGTAATTTTTTTATTTGATTAAAAAGAGGCAGGTTAACTGTGGTAAACATTTTCTGGATTCAAACTTTTTATTTTGTTAGGGAAAAACAAACCATCTTTTGTATAAAAATGGGTATCTTTTTTTTTTTAAACAAAGTGTTTTTTTTAAAGATTTTATTTATTTATTTTTAGAGAGGGAAGGAAGGAGAGAGGGAGAGAAATATCAATGTATGGTTGCCTCTCCTGCGTCCCCTGCTAGGAACTGGCCTGCACCCCAGGCATGTGCCCTGACTGGGAATCGAACCGCAATTGTGTGGTTCGCAGGCCCGCACTCAATCCACTGAGCTACACCAGCCAGGGCCCAAAATGGGTACCTTCTAAATGCATTATTAGCAAAAAATAGTTACATGTGCAGTTGTGAGACAGGAAGGACACTTAGATACAAGAATGTGAGAAGGACAAAATGATATAAAAGTGATGAGTCTTCTCTTTATGTGAGAAGTGTGGGTGTGCTGGTTCGTATTGGCTTATGAGAACCATCATGTACCTATATTCCTAAGTCTACATTCAGTGACATCACGTTAAATGGCTTGAAATTAGCCATGGTGAGAGAATTTATAGCATGGAAACTGGCCAATGCTCTGAGTCAGGGTTTTCTTCTTTCTGGAGAGCCTATTAAACACTCACCAGCACACCAGTGGGGTAGAGGCTCACTGTTTTCGATGTATGTGCGCAGCAATCCTGTGTGGCCGAGGAGGGGCAGATCCCACAATGCATCAGGGTGGGCTGGCAGTTCTGTCAACACTGTTTAGTCCTCTCTAGTCCCTGTCATAGGTGCGGGCTGGATGGGGAGCTCAGCTAACTGTCCTGTGGGCAAAAGGTTGTTTCTTTGTTACTGTTATTTGAACCTCTCTCAGTCTAGCATTTGCTTAGGTGTTTTGTCTGACCAGCCCAATCCTCCATCATTACTCCGCTGCTTTATCCCCACCCTCGCTGGGCCCCTTTCTCTGGGTTGTGTTAGCTTACCCTTGCTGGGGTGGATCTTACTCCTCTAGTAGCTGGGAGATTGGTGACCCTCAAATTCCCAGGAATCATCCAGGGGGCCTGTTAAAATGCAAATTCCAAGGCTCTGCTCCAAGAGATTCTTACTCCGAAGTCTGGGGTGAGGCCCAAGGATCTGCATTATCAATAAGCACCAGGTGGTTCTGAGCAGGAGGCTCATGGCCACGCTGACTGCCCCAGCCGGGAAGCTCCTGGAAGGCCAGCAGGCCAGAGAGACGCCTTTGGCGGCATTCTCTGTCCATACACTGTGGGTTCTAGTGGGAAATGAGCAGAGTCATTTTATAGAAACATAGACCCTAGCCTCTAGGAAGCTACTTCCCACCCGGTATACAAAGTTCACAATTCTTACACATCCAGGTGACTGCACAAAACCACATTCCCAGGTTACCAGAGAGGAGGACACTCACTTCGAGAACTTTATCAGGTGGAAATGTGAGACACGCGTGTTTCTTGGCAGATAAAAATTAGAACTATCTTAATGGTTTATTGAACTTTTCAGTAAGTACCTCCACGGATGTATTTACGGTTTGTCATGCATATGTAAACCTCAGAGCCACAGGCCAGGTCGGTTGAGAGGAGGGTTCGGTCTTCATCAAGCCCAACCCAACCGTTTCTTAGCAGTGAACCATTCTGACCGTGGCAATGGCAATTTTCTCCACAGGAACGATTTTGGATGTTGTGTGGTTTCTAACTTTATTCTTTTTCATTTTGCACGTGAGCTGTCCAAGATCAGGTTGGTTTTCTTTAAAAATATGATTCAAGTTAATTTCTACTGAGTTGATTTAAAAAAGAGAGAGAGAGAGAGGGAGAAATTACTATCTTAAGAGACTCTGGCCACAGGTCCTTTGATATTTGAGACATTTTTTTTTATCCCCCAAGATGTACTCTTTTCAGTAGCATGTAGGCAATTTTCAAGTAAAGGAAAAAGTAATGAAAAATCTAATATAAAGGCTATAATTTTCTAAAGAAGTCTGTTCCTTATTAAGATCAAGTGCATGTCAGTTGACTTATATTTTTCAGAACATCACTGAAAGTGGAGACTGAACTGGGTGCTTCTGTGTGTGGAAAATTTTACCCATTGTAATCAATTTTTTAGTTCAATATACATATTAAAAAAGAGGAAATGAGATGTTTTCTATCTCATCAGCAGAACAAATATACCTGAGTTATTTAGCAGAGAAGAGCCCTAACCATATAAGACTTGGGCTTGAATTCTAACCTCATTTCTACGATTCTCATTTATAAAAAATAAAGAATGGGGAGAAGAATACTTTTCTTAAGTCCTGCTTAAGGAGATTGTGAGAATTGAAGTAACATGTGTGAAAGAGTTTTTAAAAAGAGTAAGGAAAAAATATGTAGTTTATAATATTAGTTTCTGAATGTAGTTTATACATAGGTACTCAATTCTATATGCAGTAGAGCATTTCAGCCTTAATTCTAACTTATTTTCCTTTATTCCAATTCCTTCTAGTAGTACAATAGAGTTATTGTATTATCACTTTAAGATAAAGATACTCCATTGTATTTTAAGATAAGTTATTGTATTATCATTTTGAAATAAAATCATACACATGTCTCATCTTTCTTTCCACTTCCCTTTCTTTTAAAAATTTCTTTCCTTGAAATAGTAACCAGCCTATCCCTGGAAGGGTTTCAGTACAACGTGGGTTTTCCCCTTGCTAGTCCGTTGGAGGGTTCAAGTACGTCACCTGCTTCCTCTAATAGGGATGGAAGGAGTTAGTCGTATTCTCTCTGTACCCCCAGACTGCTGAGTCTCATGACACCTCTCTGTTTCTCCTTTTCTTTGACTTCCCAAGAAGTGTCCCCAGGCTTCAGAGGAGGTCTGAGTAGGAAACATAACGCGTGGCATCTGTCTGGTTCTTCTTCCTTTTTCCAAAATTCCAATCTGACGTGAAAAAAAGAGGCAATTATAAAAGTACATATGATGTCTTGATTATTTAAAAATATTCCTTTCCTTTGTTTTGGCTCTAGTTCAGACATATAGCAACCTGAGTATCTATTAAACAACAAAGCTCATTGAAAAAAGAATGAAATGTTAGAGCATAGATGATAAACACTTTAAGATTTATTAGACATATCTAGAACATAGCATACTTTCCTTTCTGAGGTAGTTTTTCAGTTTGCAGAATAGAAAGTAACCACAGAAAATGTGATAAATGTGGAAAAGCACAAAGAAGAAATAAATTGTCCACTATTCAGAGATGATCCTTATTAATATTTTTAGAATATCTTTCCAGTCTTATTTTCTTTGTAGGTATGTGTACACACACTCCTTTTTCACATGAAGTATTTAAGATCATACTGTAAATATGTTTTACAGTCTGTATTAACATTCCCTGTATCATCAAGTATTCTTCCATAGCACAGTCCCTAGAACTGAAGAGTAGCTCTTGAGTAAATGTCTGAGTAGTTAATAAATACATTATTTTTAATAGATGCAAAAATTTTATCATATGAAAATATAATAATTGATTGAATCAGTTCCCTCCCTTTTCCATTTTAAAGTAGAAATCGCTTGGGGAAAGGTGAGAAGTTATTTGTATAATTAAGACCACACTGACAGAGGGAGAGACGCCATCTGCATAAAGATGCCAGTTAAGCCATGTAAAGCTCTCTATGGAGGAAGCCCTGAGGGAAGGAGCGCAGAACTTTCAATAATGACTATGAACTTTATGGACTTTAGATGAGATCACTGAGAGTCTTCATCTATTAAATCTGGATTAATGTAAAGAAAAGGTCCTAAAGTGAGTTTGGAAATAGTCATTTGGTCTGAATTAGCCAGTAAGAATGCTTTCAGCTGTAAGAAACATAAGCCCAATTCAAACTGGCTTAAACAACAAGGACAGATATTGACTGAATCACATGAATAAGAAATCAAAAGGTAGGTTGGGCTTCAGGCGTGGTTTGATCAAGCCTTTTGCTTTATTTTTTGTCATCGTCATTTTTTTGCTTTGTTTTCTATTATTGTCACAGCTCTGTACTCCTCCATTGCCTGATTTTGTTTTCAAGTTAATTCTCCTGGAGGCCTTCAGATGGTCGTTATTGGCTACCAGAGCTGCATTGCTTTCTCATTCACAAAGAAGTAAGGAAGAAAATAAAAGAGAGGACTTGGTATGCCTCATAAAAGAAAGGAGTAATTTCTCTTGAAGATTCCAGCAAATTTCTCTTCTGTGTTGTTGGCTGCACTGAGCCCAGATATTGCCATTCTGAAGCCAATTACTGACAAGGTAATATAATTATTATTATGTATATTGCATTTTGGTGTAACAAACAACCACAAAGTCTCAACAGTGAACACTTATTTAGCTCAGAGGTCTGTGTGAAGTCAGATCTAGGATGGGCCCAGCTGATGTGGCTTGGCTGGGTTGCCTCTGTTCACATATCTCTCCTTCACTGCTCCATTTAGGTTCTCCTGCTGGGATCACAGGCAAGTTCTCACGGTGATGGTGGAAGTGAGAGAGGTCAAGTGGAAGGCTGCAAGTCCTTATAAGGCTTAGGTTTCAAAGCGACACACCATTGCTTCTGTCTCATTTTATTGGTCACAGCAAGTCACACAGCTAAACTTAGAGGAGAAGAAATATGCTCTGGTAGGTGGAGGAACTTCACAATCACATGGCAGAGGGTGTGACCAGAGCTAAAAGGAGGGTGAGGTGAGTAAGCACTTGTTTTCAATGAAAAGCTTAACAGAGCACCCAGATATTTAATCAAAATAAATGATATTTTATTTTATTTCTTAAAGATTTTATTTATTTATTTTTAGAGAGTGGGGAAGGGGGGGAGAAAGAGAGGGAGAGAAACATCGATGTGTGGTTGACTCTCATGTGCCCCCTACTGGGGACCCAGCCTATAACCCAGGTATGTGCCCTGACTGGGAATTGAACTGGCAACCCTTTGGTTGGTAGGCCGGCACTCAATCCACTGAGCCGCACCAGCCAGGGGATAAATGATATTTTAATAAAATATTTAAAAAATTAATACAAAAAATCCATCATGAGCAAAAAAGCAAAGTGTTAAAGACGGGATCAGTGTAGAAAAGAATAAAGGACGAGGGCCAATAACTTACTTTACCATAGAACACCGACCACAATGTTCCCTTTGTAGGACTCTCGTGCCTCGGCCGGAGGAGGCTTAAAAATAACTCTGCCCTCTTGAGGTTTGCTGCTTGTTTTCTTCTAGGTCTATAGCTCAAGTATCCAGTTATCCTGGAAATATTTAAGAAATTTAATAGAAATAATCTCCAGAAAATATATTGAAGAACAAAATATTTCTTTAGATTTCTTTGGCAAAAACGAAAATAAACAACACAATAGTCATGTTCCATTCAATGGCCCTTGTACATGGATCCATCTCTTGTTTGCTGGTTGAACAGCTGGTACAATTTCCACAAAAATTAGAAGTAGCGGGGTAGCACAGGAGTCTCTACAGACCGAGTGTGATAATGTTTTTTAGATTTTAAACGCAGCATGTGTCTTGACAAAGCTCAGGTTAAGACTTTTTTGGAGCAACCGCAAGTTATGCCATGGGTGCTTAGCTTTTTATAAATGAGATTGGCTTAGGCACTCAAGAGCATGTTAGTGTGGGAAGCCTTTCTCCTGCCTGTGTGGTGAGTGATGTGCTGATCCGGGCGCTGGGGACGCCAGCGGGAAGGGAAGGCTTCCCAAGTTCATAGCACTCATTGTGTGTGGAACTGCCGTGGGCCCGTGGGCCGCCGCAGAATTATGCGGGAAATGCTTTTCAAAGAAACCAGAAGGAAAAAAAATACTGGATCCAAGATTTGAGGATTGTTTTATTTAAAAAGCAAATCTCTTTTCTAGCTTGAAATGCTAAATCTATAATTTATTTCTTCTTAAATTTTGTCCCAGTGGGAATCATATGCTGGGTCATGTGGGGGTGACAGTCACCTTCCCACCTCATCGGGTATTCCCTCCCCTCAAATCTAGCTGTACCCCAAACTTATGGAAAGGGGGGGCTGGGTGGGGGCTGGCACCACACCAAGGAGGAATAGGAATCTTGTTCCATGGTGAGAACTGACCAATTGCTAAGTGAACTGTTAGCCTCAAAATATTTCCCATGACGGCCTGACATGGAGCCTAAAATATTCACCCTTATAGTTATTTATATAAGCGATGAAGGCACTGCATCTCCCAGAGGTGCGTCAAAAGGCCAACATGCTGAGCCGTAACTCAGACAGTGACGGACTTGTAGTGACAGAGCTGTGTGACCAGTGGGATTTCAATGGACATGGAGCAAGAGTGAGCAGAAATGCTTGATGAGCTGGTGAAAGCAGGGTCGTATGGAGGAAGGCAAGTATCATTGGAAATATGTGTGAACATGACCGCCATTTTTTTGAGAAAGCTATTGGGAGCGGCAGAAACCAGGTCGATTCCAGGCACCTGTGTGGTGATACACTAAGCATCAGTATGAACAGAATTAATACCATAAGGTGGGAAATGTGATTTCCCAAGAAAAACCTGGATTTGGAATAAATACAACAAAAGAGTAGGATAAACCTAATCCAAATCAATACAGCCATTAAAAAATAGTTTGCTGACATAATGCTTTGTTTCCCCTGAATCCCCCTACTTTATTCATAGACTTGAATTATTTCCTCCTAAAAACCTAGATGTAATTATGCCATTTCCTTGGTTTCGAAAACATTTGGCCAATTCTGGCCGTAAACTAAAATTTCGACTTCCCTATGGCATAAAACATTCTTTAAAATTAGGCTTTATTCAACTTCCTCCAAAATCCAAAATAAGTATGTCCTGCAGGCATGCGTGCTGTTTCGGGATCTCTACACACTGGCGCACAGGGCCACTCCCCGCCCACACTTTCCGAACTGCAGCCGCACAGGCCCCTGGTTTTCCCACGCAGAGCCTTTCCCATGACCTTCCCGTCCTTTGCCTAGGAGCTCCTACTCATGCTTCAAGACCCAGCTCCCTGGACCTCTTCTCTGCAGCCTTCTCTCCCAGGCCGAGCAGAAACAGTTGCTCCGTTCTCTGTTGTCAAATAGCTCACAGTTGGTATTTCAAGTATAGGACTTAGAATTTTATTAGTATTATTAGTTAACTGTCTATACTTGGAATGGGTTTGTAAAATCAGTGATGAGGAAGGGCCTAGAAACAGAGTAGACAGTTACTAACTGGAGTAAACAAGGAAAGGAATGAAGGAGACACATCTGCAAGGAGAGCCACAGACTTGAAAAGTGAGGGCCCGGGGTGGATGGGAGTGGTGAGCAGAGGGGGGAGAGGAGCCTTCGGCTGGCGGTTTCCATCAGGAAGTTCTGGGTCTGGGTGGGGTGTTTGGAGGGCCCAGTGCTGAAGAGGAGAACATGGAAGATAAGGGTGGAGGGGACTCTAACCCGCCAGGAGCAGAGCCTGTTTCCTTAGGACTACAGCTCTGTCCTAGGCATCGTGCTAAGCTTTCAGGTGATGTGACTGGCATTGTGTCTAGTAGGGCCTATGCGTGTGTGAGTGAGTGAGTGTGTGCGTGTAAATTTGAGTGTGTGAAGGGGGGCAAGGAACAGGGAGAAGAGATGTAGCATAGCAAAGTTTGAAACTAGGTGAGCAAAGAGAAAATTAAAGAAAATACAGGGGTAGGCCCTGGCTGGTGTGGCTCCGTGGATTGAGCCTGTGAACCAAAGGGTTGCTGGTTTGATTCCCAGTCAGGGCACATGCCTAGGTTGCAAGCTAGGTTCCCTGGTGTGGGGCACCAGGACAAGAAGAGACAACTACACATTGATGTTTCTTTCCCTCCCTTCCACTCTCTCTAAAAATAAATAAATAAAATCTTTTTAAATAAGAAAAGAAAATACAGGGCAAATGTGGCTGTGTCCACTTGGCTTTCCTCTTCTGTGCAATGTGGTGTGTGTGTTTGGGAGGATGGGCTGAGAGACAGTGGAGGGTTGCCACACGGGTCCTTAAAGAGGCAGAACTGGGGCAGGTGAGTAGACGTGATGGTGGCTGGGCGTGGGGATCACACAGAGAAAACGGCAGATGCTCCCAGACACAGGTCAAGAAAGACAGTGAGGGGAGACTTTTCTAGATATCTCACTCCTTGTACAGCAGAGCCCCAGAAAAATTCCTGACTTAGCTTGTTGATAATTTCATTTCCCAGAGAGTGCAGAAGGGACTAAGGAAACTGCTCCCTTCCATAAATTTTAATGAACAAGGCAACATTTGAGTTCACACAGTGCTACTTACGGGCACCTTGGGAGCGCGTTTGCGATAGCTGGCGAGGGAAACAGCTGTGTTCAATTTTTATGCACTGTAAATTTGTGGAATGCTGATTTCCTAAAATTCAGGAGAAAGATGGACATGATTCCACGGCCTAAGATTTTGGAAGAGTGGGAGGCTCAAGAAGGCCTGATGGTCTCACAACTGGGACTCGGATTATGTAACTACAACTGCTGTAATTGAAAATAAAAGGGAGTGCCTGCTGCCACCCTTCCCCCACAGAGTGGATGCACTAGGAGTTCTCCAATGAGTTTTAAATCCAAAGGGACAGGTACAAAAACTGGTGGGAAAAGCATATAATCAAGGTCAAAATAAGTAAAGAGCACGGTAAGCATAAGAATAGTGTCAGAAATCCCCACACCCTGAATGAGCTCAGGTAGGGGGTGTAGGGGAGAGGAGAGGGCTGACAGGAGACTGGAAGCCAGGGGTGGGGGTGTGGGTGGCGGTGTGGGTGGGGGTGGGGGTGTGGAGAGGGCGGAGGAGCTGCGGGAGGTAGGTGGGAGCCTGCCAGAGTTAAGGAACTGAAAGTAGGCCATGACTGTGGGTTGTGGAGAGCTGAGCAAGTGGCTTAGAGAAAGTCAAACCCTAGTACTTTCTGTTTTGTTTTAGTTTTTTTCGGCCAATAAGAATGAATTTGAGGTCAAAATATTGGAGTGGACACCTCACTCTTCAGGAGGAGAGCAAAACCTTTCCGTCCAGCTACTGGCTCCTGACTTGCTTTGGCAGTCCCATGTCAAAGGGTTCCAGGTTAAGGGTCCTTTCAGGAGCACCTGCTCTCAACTTGGGATTTCTTTGACCTTTCAACTTTTATTTTAAAACACTGTGGTCAAGCAGAAAACAACATAAGAACTTCTAATTAGTGGTTTTATAAAATTTTTGTTTCAATGGTGCAAATTAAGTAGACTGAGGAAATCATCCAGAGAAATCTGAGGTTTCATTTGCTGGAATTTTTTTTTAAGAAAACAGTGTCCTAGAGAAAATAAGCTATTATTGAACACGGTTTAATTTTTGGGGCCTGGATAAGCCATTTCTTCTGAGGAGCAAACTCTAGGTGGCCATTTTCCTGAGGGGCAGGAATACATTTTTGGCCAAAAGTCCAGGGATCACTGGGTAACTTTGAAAGCAGGAAGGGTGGGAGAGGGAGGGGCATACAGAGATGTTTGTTTTAGCGTTGTTTGCAGAGACACAGAACTAGAAGGCAGCCATCAGTAGGGGACCAGAGGAACGTTGGTGGTGTCGATCCCTGTGACCATCAAAAGTAGGAAGTAGGGGATGGTCCGTGACGTGTACTTCTGTGAGCCAAGTGAGCAGCAGAATAAAGTGTGCACTGCTTTCATGTTTGTAAAAAGAAACGACAAAACACCCTAATTGTATGTACAGGTACTGTGTCTAATTGTGTAAGCATGGATAGGGGTATTACTTCAGGAAAGGAAAATGGAGGGAGGTTAGAGGAGAAATAATTTTTAATTTCACCTTGAATTGTTTTATTTAGTTGAATAAATCTGAGTTACTTCTATAACTTGAAATTTGATTTCTATATACATTGAAGAAATGATTGGATTTAGATCTCGAAAGGAAGGAGAAACAAAGAAAAATGTCATGGTGGTTTGACATCCTATTCTAGAATATAAAACTACAGTATAAAAATGATCTGATGGGAGAAAAAAAGATCCAAGCTCTCCACTCATGAATATTTGGGAGAATATTATTTACAACAGACTGTGTTGATCCAATGGTTGTGAGTTCTTTGGCCAGGGAATGAAAGCTAAATTGATGGTGAAGGAATGGAAGGAGCAGAGGATGAATATAAATCCATCCCTGAAATCCTGCCTCATTTAGGCCATTTCCACATACCCCAGAAAGCTTCAGTATTTGTGTTTGCATTTTGTAACACATGTGAGTACCTACATCTTATTGGTGTGCGTTGTCTAAGGTCTATTTCTTTAAATCAGCCATGTTCCAACTTCAGTTACGTGCTTCTGGGTTCATGGCCTGTATTTGCTTCCTCAAGCGTCTTTTTCGGTTGCTCCCTGGGAGTCTGAGCCTGAGGTTTCTTTGCCAAATGGGATGGGAGAATGCAGGAGGAAGGAAGTGTAGAGGCGGACCCTGTTGGGGTGACTAGAACTTCAAGGGTGTATTCAGATTCCACAGTGTGGGAGAAAAGGAACCAGTCTCTTAAATGAAGAGCCTTCAGCAGCCCTAGCCAGGTCCAAGTTTCAATTTCATTTGTTTTCATTCACTCCTCCCCTTTGATGGTGTACTGAAGTGAAACAGCTAGGATAGACAGGATACTTCAAAGAGACCACATTAGGAAAAGATACATTTTAAAGAACAGCCTTACTATAATAGGAAATCTTTTTTTTTTTGTCAAGCAAAAAGCCTAGGGTGAATCAACGGGTGAAAACCCAGACCTTCGATAACCCCGTTTCAGGATAAAGTATTACATTAAACAGTAAGAGGGCTCAGATGATGTGTCTCCTGTGTTTTGGGTTATGGGGGCAGGGAAGGGTTTGCGCAAACTTATTTCCGTTTCCTAGTACACAGAAACTAGATATAATATCAATCTGTTATAAATAAACATGCTGCCTCCTTTAACATTTGTCACTGCTTCTGACCAGTCTCCTCGATCTGTGAAAATGAGGCTACTTGAAAAGCTGTCCTACATTTTAAAGCTGAGCGAGATATATTGATTACACAAATATTTTTGTGTCGCTATATATCTTAATACAATAACATGCGTGTCTGGAGTGCATGTCAGTCTGGAAAACCTGCCCAAAGCCAGATCTATTTATTCAAATCAGGAAAGGCAAAGGGCCAACCTGGCAGCCAGTCAGCTCGTCACGCTCTCACGGTTGAACACAGATAACAATAATTTTGGGTGCACAAGGGCGGATTTCTGAAAGGAGGGAGTTAACCCCTGTGTTTACATTATGAATCAGCAGGGAACTATTTTAGATGCCGAGACCTACGGCAGGCCGAGATGATTCCTTCTCTCTTTTTGGATTGCAAGCACACGGTGAGATTCTGCTGGAATTTCAGATTTGGATTTTAATTTCTGGAAATTCCAGTTTATTACAAGGTGATGAAAGGGCTGGGCTCCCAGGGTCAGCATTTAGTGTGCACTTTCTGGCAGGATGCACCGGTAATTCCCCAGGGTGGGGGGGGGAGACTTGCATGGCCTGCCGTTCTGGGAAGGTTTGTCCAGGGGCCAAGCTCCTCAGGGGATCCGTTAGTGTTTGGGGAATGAATCAACAGCCCAACGAAGGGGAGATGGGCCATCCTTACATCACATCCTTTTCCCCAGGGCAAGACATGCCAGAACCAGAAGTTGCCTTGGGGTTCATCGGGGATTGCTCCTCAAGAAAAGTTGTTTCGCATCGGAAATTCTCTTAAACCGTACATTTGGGGACAGTCCAATTCTGTTGGCAGCTCAATCCCAGAGGAAATGTCTCCTCTGGACATTGTGCGTCAGTTATTAAATCTTTAATTTCCTTTCACCGGGAGAAATTTATTTCTTCTGCTACTTCAGGACAACTTTATGTGCCTTGTAATAACACACTCGAACTGCTCTGGACTTGATGTTTGAGCCCCACACACATTCATCTGGTGAAGGCCTAACCCCACAGGGACGGTATTTGGAGGTAGGATCTTCCGGAAGTCACAGGTTTAGATGATGTAATGGGGGTGGAGCTCCCATGATGGGGTTAGTGTCTTTGTAAGAGGAGGAGAAATGAGATCTCTCTCTGTGTCTTTCTCTCTGTTTTTCTTTCCCTCCCTCCATATGCCACATAAAGACACAGCAGGAAGGCTGCCATTGAACACTGAGTCTGCTGCCACCTTGATCTTGATTGGACTTCCCAGCCCCCAGGACTGGGCGAAATAAATATCTGTCATTTCAGCTACCTAGTCTGTGGTGTTTTGTTATAGCAGCCTGCACTTACAAGATACTAATAGATAGATAAGTAGAAAGAAAATAGGTTCATTTAGATTTGAAAGTGCTAATAGGTTTTGATTTATATTGAAAAACTACTCTTTGTTGACAATTATATTGATGGGTAATTCAAAGATGACATGTGACGTATCTTGAATCTGAAGTGATTCTTGTGATATTATTATATTCTTGTGGAGAAAAACATTAATTGAACTTGATCTCTATATATCAATAAAATCACTAAAACCAGTACAACTAGAGAGCAAAGACTAGCATTGCCATCAATCAAAATGATTGCGTAAGTTGAAGCATGGCCTCTCCAAGGGCATTTTGTAACTCTGGATATTTTTAATGGGCAGGGAGGGGTGACACTGAGCAGTGACTTCCCCATTGTGGAGAGGTTAGTCTATCAGTTTCTTGACAGGATGCCACCCTGAGGGCACAAGGCAGACACCGTGTGATGGGGAGAGTGATAGAGGAAAGGTCGGAAGCTCGGGGAAGGCCCAGTTGACCTCCTGGCCTCCACGAGGCATGCTTGCTGGGCAGCAAGGCAGAGAGGCAGATTCAGTTCAAGTTTGCTCCTTCCCAGTTCTTCTGCTTCTCCTTTGTACTGTGTGTTCAGGGAAGTCATTCCAGAGTCTGATTCGGTGTATAGATTGCATCTATACATAGATGCAATCAGAGTCTAATGCCTTGACTCAAGACGTAATAGACATCACAATTTGGTTTGTAAATTACTCCAAAAAGCATAGTGTTGAATTAATTTATGGCAATATTTGCTTAAATGTCTCCTATGTTCTCTTGAAGATTGCATTCAGGGGCCTTCCTCTTTGACTTAATCTCATTTGCATTGTATTTCATTATCCATAGTGTTGAAACAGTAGCTTTCGAAAGTCTCTAATTTGCAAGCAGATTTTAAAGAAGTGTGTGTTCAAACCAGAACATTTCTGCAGATATTCAATCTTCCCACACATTTATTGAGTCGATGTCCGACAGTACACATACAGCAAACATGTTGCAATTACTTGCAATGACAATTTTAACCCTTAAAATCATTTACTGTCCCTAGCAGCAATATCTTATTGATAAAAAGAGTTTAGGCAAAAAGCCACCATCTGAAAACAAAAACAAGCAAACAGAGAAAAGGAACAGTTGTTATATAGAGAGGGAAAAATAGGGTTATAGTTGTGAGCCAGCAAAATAGAGTTTATTCTTGTATTATCTAATTATTAATTACTGTATTATTTATTTGTGTTATTTGTCTTATCATTATTTTGTATCCTTACTTATAATTTATCTTTTAGGTAATAATAGCTGGTAATTTAATCTATTTTTACCCACCCCTGTACATTATTTATACTGAAATTCTAGTACATACAAAAATGGTTAATATACTTACATATATTATCAAGTAAGTATAAGTATTAAATGTGACCATACATTTAAGTAAGTAAAAAATGGTTTGTTTTAGTCTGCTCTGCTTTGGTTATAGTATAACAAAGTACTATAACTGTGGGGCTTAAACAACAGATCTTAATTTTCTTACACTTCTAGAGGCTAGAAGTCTAAGATCAAGGTGCTGGCAGGGTAAGCCATATCCGAAGCTGTTCTCCAGGCTTGTAGGTGGCTGCCAGCTCACTGTCTTCTCTGTGATGTGAGGAGAGAGCGCCTGTGTCACTTCCTTTTCTTCTAAAGGCAAAAACGCTGTGGAATTAGGACCTCACCCTTATGACCTCATTTACCTTTTATTAGTTCCTCATAAGTCTTGTCTCCAAATACAGTCACAGTGAGAGTTAGGATTTCAACATTTGACTTGGAGGCACAAAGATTAAGTCTATAACATGTACCATAATTAAATGTATACTTCCTAAATATTTATATTAGTCGAAATATAACTGCCTTGATTTTATTTATATGTTAAACTATAACTATTTGACTGTATGTTAATGGAAAAGTTCTGAATGAAACAGTGGATACTGTACTTAGAATATGTTTATTGTACTATGTGTACAATACAATAGAGAAAAAATACAATACAATAAAGAAAGAATAAAAAGATAATGGAGCGAGTAGAAAAGGAGAGGTAATGGTTCTTGATTTGAATATCTGGTCAGCAAGTCTAACAGTGATGCTACCACTATTGTTTTATAATGATAACGGTAACAGTAATAATAACAACCTATAATTTTATAGAATTTTACAGTTTACAAAACATTTTGACCTACCTGACCTCATTTACACTGGAATTCTAGAAGCTCTCCCTGAAGGCCTCTGTCTGTAGCCTGGAGGTAGGGTTCCTGCAGGGAGGTGGAGTCACTCCCCGTGGGTCCAGGGAGTGGCTCCACCTTTTCGTTGCCTGGAGGAACCCAGCCACCGCTGCAGGAAGTGGCAAGCTAGGTGACACCTCTGGCACAAGGGTCAGTAAGACTGGCTCTCAGATTTCTCTTCCCTTCCTTCCTTATTTTATTTTTCTTTCCCTGCTCTTGAACTAAGTAGGAAGATTCCTGCAAGAGAGATAAGGAAGATTCTTGTCACAGCCATGTGATGTGGGCAGGGTGAGGCCCTTAACTGAGGTCCTCAATCTAGAGAATCTTCAAAAGAATGGAATAAATCCAATAACTTGGCACACCCCTAACAGGGTCAGCCTGACCATTCCAGGCCTAAAACTTTTGCTACTTTTCACCACTTTTAATCCAGGGATGTCTGTAGCTGAGCTATAGATAGTTGAGGTCAAGGGGGCCCTTTTTTAAATCTCAGGGTTACTCCTAGCTCTGTAGCTGAGGATCAAATCGGCTGGCTTTGCCCTTGTAGAGATGATAAGCCTCATGATGGGCTGAGTTTACTTCTAGGGGACTGTCCATGAAACTGTCAGCCCTGAGAGGACACGATCCCTCTCCCATGCCTAGCATTGTATTCCTAGTGACTAACTCAGCGTCTGGCACATAGTGTGAGCTCAATGAGTATTTGTTGAACAAGGCCTCTCTGTAATTCTGAGCCTTGAAGAGGCAACCAAGTGCCAAGTTCAGGAGAAAACCCACCCCTTGTTAACATTATTGAAACAAACAAGAGAACAAACTAAAGAAGCCTGTAGAGGCAACTTCAATAAAAGGCAGTCTGATTTTTTCTTGCCAGTACCTCAGCTCACTATTTAAGTGAAATGTCCCAACATCATGTCAAAACATTTACATATACCTTTCTAACTCAAAGCCTAGAAAATGCTAAGCAAGGCCTTAGCGTGCTTAGAGCACCTTTTGATCATCACGGACTTTGGGCTTGTCCATGACATTGTTTTGACAGTGATGTTGTGGCTGGAGCCTTGGCCGGCCCATCAGATGGCTGAGCCTCTGCTTCCTGGCTCAGTTACTGGCTCAGATGACCTCACCACATAATCCCAATAAACTCTGGTCAAGGCAACTCTGGGTGAGGTTTAAAGTAATGGCGACTAGGAGGCTAGGCCCAGTGTTAGTTGGGGCTTGTCTATCAAGCGATCATATGACATTTGTGCTGATAACAGTCAGACATGCCAGGCTCACTGGAGACACAAGTCCCCTACGTGTGTGATACATGCAATGACCCCTTTCTAAGAGTCACTTGAGTTTGAGATGGAGAAATGCGTTCATAGCTGGGTATCAATTGGTGAGGCACCGACATTCCACAGCCTGTTGAGTTAATCCCTTGTAGAGGTCCCAGAGATATTTCCACTGCTGCTGTCTTCCCTTCTAAACTGGTCATCTGAATATGATAAATGGGAGTTTTACTGCTAAGATTAGATATTCCCTCAGCCCTATCTCTGTCACTTGGGGTGGTTCTGACCATGACCGTTAAAGAAGTGAAAGGAAGGCAAGTCTTGGCCATGCCATCTAAGATGTAATGGTCTCCGTGGGTAAGTAAAGAAGCTTCCTTTAACAGGAAACCTGGCTGTGTTCACCACGCCCATGTGAGGTAGCAAAGGCAAACCTGTATCTTAAGAGGAAATGATAATGTGCCCTCGGAAGCCTCAGACAGCTCCTGGACTGTGCAGGAGTGTGGCTTTCAGGTCCTCTTCTCACTGGGAGGGTTACTCTGATTGACAGGGCTGGGTAGGAATTGCCGTAGCGTAGTGGGCTATGCATTACCCTGCATGGGGTGGGGAGCCAAGATGACCTGCCACCCTGGAAGGCCAGGGCTCGGAGTAGTGGGTGTTTTTCTGGCCAGTGACCTCACTCAGCACTGGGTCATCGGACTGGGGTCAGTCTTAATTTAGAAGAAGTCAGGCAAATGGGTTTGGTGCAGGAGCTACTGGAGGAAGAAGGACAGCACGAACCCTCTGGAAATGGTGAGGGGCACTGACCCCGGAGCCCACCAGGGCCTGGCACACAGCAGGGCACTGGGCGAGGGGCCGTTAGCTGTTCCCCATGAGGAGAGAGTGAGTTCCAGGAAAGAGTTCCCACCAGAGCTGATTTGGGGGCCACGTAGTTTTGGCTAAGGGGTTTGGTTTTATAATGTAGGTCTTGGAAAAGCCACTGAAGTCTTGGAAAGCAGGAGAGACCTGGATTCCAATGGGAGTTTTTGAAAGCTCAGCCTGGGCAGTGGTGTAGAGTGGGCGGGAGGGGCTTGCAGTGACCAGCCCAAGGAAAGGCAGGACTGAGCACAGAATCCGACTCAGACTTGGGGCTTTGGTGGCTCCACTGCGTCAGGGGTGTGCATGGTGGTCCCGACAGGGTGTTTCTGGAGAAGCAGCGGCAATGCCAGGCAGATGCAGGGCCTGCTGGTGGGAGGGGTTCTGGGGCTGGTGCAGAGGGAAACAGCAACGAGACCACGTGGCATCTTTGGGGACCGAGCACATGTGAGAATCACCTGAAGCCTCCAGAAATACATCACAAGAAGACTTTGCAAAGGGTACAGCTGCAAAATGGCAAATAGGGATGAATAAAAATCGAGTAAGAAAAAATTAAATTTTGTATCAATTTATATTCAGAGAAACAAAATAAAGGTCATGCATTCTGTATGGTTTTGTATCTTACTCTGTTCACTTAGCTTTACAGGGAGTATGTGCTTATGCCCTTATATATATATATATATATATATATATATATATATATATATATATTTTTTTTCACTAAATTACGAGGAATACTTTAAGCTCAGAAATAATGCTTCATAGTGCCTAACACAATTTACAAAAGGAATCCCCATGAAATAAATTAAAACATTTTACTTAGGTCAATTTAAAAAATAGAGTTGGGAAGATATATTATTTGGCTCTACAGTGGAATGCCAGACCAAATGTAATACAGCAAAATGTCAGTCTTTACAAAAAAAAGTCAAAGGAAAAGATTATGCTCAAAATTGCTCCTGGCTGACGGGCCTCCTGGTTATTAATTCAAAGGTCCCCCCTATTGGTGCTGTTAATGGCTTCAAACAGATTTTGTCTCCGTTCCTGCAAGGGGAAAATTGGACCCATTCCAAGCAAAATAGCAGTAGCAGAAGAAAGCCAACATTTGCAGCATTGTGAGATAACTCCAACTATTAATTTTCTTCAAACAAGTCCCTTTTCATTTTTCACAGATATTTCTTACATTGCTTCAATATACAAGTTAGACATTCGTAACACTTAAAAAAAGATTTTTTAGTAAAAAAGGAATTTTTCCATTCGATTACCATCCTGTCTCTTGTTCCAAACCATTTCACTTACATAAAGTACTGACAATAGTAGAAGCCTTCGATGTGGTATGGTTTTGGTTTTCAACTAGAGACAGGGGATGAGGGGTGAGAAGGGGGCATTAGGGTGTTTGGGGACAGGGAAGACAGCTGGGCATAGTTTGAAAAAGCTCGTCAAATGGTTCGGATAGGCCCCCAGTTGGAAAACTACTTAGAGTTGTTGAATCTTACCATTGAAGGGGTCTCTGAGTTCAGCGAACACACCTCTTACTTCAGGTCAGAACCTCCTCGGTTTGATCCTGTGATCCGTGCTTGAATACCTTAAAGGGAATGACCTCATTGGAAATTACATTTTGGACCCTTTAATGTTTTGAAAGTATAGCTTCATCTTGAGCTCTAAGTAGTAGTCATTTTTTATTTTTTGGATGCCTTAAATCCATTCCCCCTTTCTAAGAGCAGTGTGATTTTTTTTGTGTGTGGGATCGAGGGAGGGTATAATCTGCCTTCCACTGGGGCAGCCTAGGTTGGAACAATGCGTAAAACTAAATGTCCTTCGACATGGATATCAAAGGGATCTCTGGAAGTTCTTTCTACCAGACTCTTTCTGTCACTTCTCTGGACAGTCAGTGGGCAGGCCCATGACCCAAGGGTGTCTAATAAAACTCATGCTTCTGAGGATTGAACAGAGTGGCACAAAGGGTTAGAATTCTTTTAATCTAGAGATAGTCCTAGGCAAGATGGTCAAGAAGTTCCTGATATTAGAGTCTTCTGGTGCCACCTCTTTCTCGTTGGCCTCATCTGGTTTCTTGGCCTTCCCAGTCACTTTTGAACTCTTGCATGCGAGTCAGTGATTTCCGTTGCTCACAACCAAAGAACGCTAACTGACATGATCTGCTTCTACCAACGTTACCCCACTGGTTCTAGTTCTGCTCTCTGCTGTTAGATAAAGAACAGCTGACCTCCCTCAAATATGATCTCTGAATTTTTAAAGATATTTATCATGTCCCTCCTAAGATATCTTTGTCAAGTAAACATCCCCATTTCCTTGAATATGTCCTCACCTGTTTTGGTCAATGGAGCCTTCGCCATTCTATTCGCCTTGGTGTCCAGCCCGGTTCATCTCGGTTCCTCTTCCAGTGAGTCACCAGGATTGAAACCATAATCTCCATTTGGTACTTTGACCAGTTTGAATGATGGTCAGATTTTCCCCTTCTTTATATGACTGCAAATACAACTTGCATTAGATGTTATCAATTTTATGTTACACTTTTAATTCAGGTTGAGTAACACATATGGACATTGAAAAAGCTGGCATTATTATTAATAATAAATCTCCTGGCATTTTCCTAAGAAGTGCTGATGTTAGGTCTCCCATCTCATACTTTAGCAATGGATTTTGAAAATCTAAAAGGAGGAGTTAATATTTATTCTTGTTCTATGTTGTGATTTTTGCTTTGGGTCTATTCTTAGGCCAATGTCTTTAAAACATTTTTTTTCAATACTTTCTAATCTTAATAGTTTCTCACATCTTTTTATCACTTGCTCACTCGGTAAACATGCTTTTGACAATTCATTTCTGTTATTGGGGAAAGTGCTGCTCAGTTCAATGGTCTGGCTCCAGAGACTTGCCTCCAGGTAGAAATCAATTCACTGTCATCTCAGCACAGTGACTGACTGCTGAGGATCCAACCAAATGACACTGTTTTTTTTTCCCACGGAACATGACGAGCACCACTGTGGGCTGTCCAGTTGAAAGTGCCCTGTGCAATGTATACATGTGCGAGGTGGGCATCTGAAATGAGGAGGTTGGTTTTCCATCTTTTTTTCTTACTGGCACCAGTTCCCCGCAAATGAAGCCTTAAGGTGAACCTCAATACACAGAAAATAACAGCAGGTGAACTCAGGGTTAGGTGGGGACAGGGTGGGCAGTGGTTGTCACCCTTCAGCCATCCCCTCTCTGTGCCCCCCACCCCTTTACCACTTCTTCCAAAAGGTATGACTTCTAAGTGCTTATGGTTTTAACGTTCTGATCGAAAACAGTGTCAGTAGCAATAGTTCTCTTTATTATTTCCTCTGCCTTTGTTTGAGTCAGCAAGAGAAGGCAAGATTTTATCAAATAGTCTACTTTTAGTATGTTTCTCTTTATCTTAAAAATGTTATTGAAAACCTGCTGGTGAAAAGCTTTGTGCTGGAGGCTATTGGTGAGTGATTGTTGTGGTGCACAAGCATTTATTGAAAGGCTTAGACGATAAAAGTGTGAGTGGTTATTGTTCAGAAATGCAGTAAACTGTTCAGATCATAGACTGAAGTAATGAACTATTGGAATTTCATGGGGATAGATGTAAAAATGCCACAGTTAAGTTTTAAAATGTCCAAAAATAAATTATACAGGCCTAGGGTTGAGAGATATAATAATGACATTTTGCCTTTTGCCTTTTGAGGGGAGAGTTCTAGACCAGGGGGATGAAAAATTATGCTACTACTTATAAAGAGCCTGTTATGGATCAAACAGTTGATACAGGTCAAGGTCGAGAAGCAGATAATCTAATAAACAACTGTGTTCTGGTAATTCACAGGACAGCACCACTAATCAATCAGGAAAGCCTCCTTGAGGGGATTTGGAGAATAAGTAGGAGCCACAGGTTGTTCGGTAAACAATTATGAAATTAGTGCTTGTTTGTGTTAGAGCACATTCCGTGGTGGTGATTCAGGGATAAAAACCAGTTCTGGCCTTTAAGAGGGTCACAGTATAATGAAGGAGACAGACAAGTGACTCAACCATGACATTTATGTGAGCCAAATCTGACATAGAGATAAGAGCAGGTTGCCGGGCATCGGGCAGCTTTAGGTCAAGGTACAAAGAAAGTCTGGTTCGTTTTTCCTGGGGGAGTCGGGGCGGAGGAGAGCTCCCAGGATTGGCTTCCTTGGCATATAGTAAGGGTCTCTAGATGGAGAAGCACAGCAAGGACACTGAATGAATGAGACCACTGGGGACTCCTGGATGGCTGAGAATCTGTCACTGTACTTAGTGGCCCCCATTATAATTTGTGCAGTAAAAGCCCTGTTTTGGTTTCTCTTGACTGGCTAGTCACTATAGCATTCGTGACTTTGTTGCTTTTTTTCTCTCTCCTTGTTTATCCTCACACACAAGCTCTGTTGGCCACGTCCACCTTTGGGTTAATGGATTTTCATACAGGAACCCCCTCCTTCTCGTTGTAAGGTATGGAGACTAATCTAGAAATGCTGCAGGCTAAATGAGGCTTATTGTAAAGCTTTTACCAGGGAGTGGGTGCCCCTGAGGTGCTCTCAGCTGTGGCTCCCCTCCAGCTTCAGCTCCTGCCCAGGTCCTGGGTGGGAGACCCACAGAAGCATCCCTCATAGGGGCTGGTGGGAAGGACAGACATTCTGTGGCTTGTTCTGCTCTGGCAAGCTGTCTCAGAAGGCAGTTGCTTCTTAACTAAGTGATCCTGGGCTACAATGCTTCCCCATCCCTCAGTGTCTACATCTGTAAAATGGACCCCTACTTTGCTGGATTAAAGGAGATCATTAATAGACAGCAACAAGCATGATGCTTGGTACATAGTGAGGGCCAAATACATTTAATTCTTCTTTTATTCAATATAGTGCTATCCTTTCATCACTTCTGTTGTTTTAAGAAAGCATATCATCTCCCAACTATAATCCTGTCATGGACCTACTTCTACAGCTCCATGACTGTGAGGGCTGAATTCCACATTGCCTTAAAATGTCAGGCTCCCTTGACTTCTGCATGTTTGGCTAATAGTCCTGGGGCATCACTTTCTTCTGCTGTTCGCTCTGAAATTAACGGGCACCTCCTCAACTGCTCTCCTCCTCTCCCTAGAACACCGCTTGTTCTCTGTCCTGTGAAGTCCCCAGTTGTCGGTGGGTGGTTTTCTTCCTTCCCCGAAATCTCTGTTTCTGGTCCTCTTGATGAGGTGAGTGAGTTTGCTGCCAGACCCATTATTCCCAGAAGTTGTAGATGTGCTCACCGTCCTTTGTCAGCATCCCTTTGTTCTGTGCGGTGAGTCCTATTCCAGAAAGCCCAACCCTGCTCTTTGACACCATGTAAAAGCCAGCTGTTCACTCCTCATTTCTTCTTTTCTTTCACAATGCTGTGCCACTTCAACTGAAAGAAGAGATGCAAATACCTCCTAGAACGGCCCCCCCCCCCCGCCCGATGTCAAAGCATCCTACCAAGGACTGGAGATGCCGTCTAGATTTCTCCCCAATTGTTAACTTGCAAAAAGTCATTTAAAGGTGCTTTGATTAATGTTTCATTGTTTTAATATAAGAGTTCTAAATAAGCTAATTTCAATTTTTCTTTGAAGAGAAATTAAACTCATTTGTGTGTTATCCTAGGTAGTAGTTGTTTTAACTATTTTCAGACTATCAATATTATACAGAAAAGGTATCTCGAAAGCGTGTTACACTTACTCGGAGTAAAATCCCCAAATCAAGTTGGAAATTTAATTTGTAGAAAACTAAAAACACTACAAAAAGTTGTTAAACTCTAACTACCTACATGCAATTTAGAGAATGCAATGAAGCATCGAACTGCATAAGTGTGTAACCACAGATACATGCCTGTTTCTTGCTGCTTCTTCCAGCTTTTCCTGTGGAACAGAAAGTAGTCTCGACGTTAAAGCGGTGACTGTTCAAGTTCACAGAGGACATGGCAGTTAATCATCGGCTCTGTTGCCCTTTTCGCATAAGTAGCAAAAGGGAATCATTGTCTACATCCCCTCTCCCCTTCTGAAAGTTCCCCAAATACTGGTGTGAAAGTTCAGAAGTGCAAGACTGAGCTGAGACGTGACGGCTCCAAGTGCAGCGTTGCAGCGTTGCAGCCTCGGATCGGATTGGAAGTGACTGAAGGCAGAGCCGTCTTCTGCTTCTCCCCGAGAGCACTCGCGTGCGTGGGCGCCGCATCTGTGCGTGGGCACTCAGTCAGTGGGCTCGCCTGTCTCTGTTCCACAGCACTTCTCTCCCTTGCAGCAAAACCGCAGGCTGCAAATACACAAAAAGCTCGAGGGACCTCAGGGGTCTGTTTTCAGTTACCCTGACATGCCAGAATATCAGCCTGACCATAGAAAAAGACTTAATATAATTTCCTAAACTTTATTGTGAATGCCAGTGTGTCAAAAGTAGGGTCAAATTCCTGGGACGAAAATCGACCTTTCTGATGGCCTTGTAGGGCAAAGAGACTGCCATCAAGGCCAGCTTGCTTGTGTCCGGGTGAAAAGGCCCAGCCAATTCAGTAGGCAGCTCTCCCTGTGCTGTGCGGATTCTGTATGGCCGGCTGCAACAGTCAATCAGCCTATCATCAAGGAAACAGAGTCAGCCCTCACGTAGATCACTGAGCTTTGCTTTGATCCCTAGTTAGAGAACATAATAAATTTATTTTTAAACTCTATTCCTTGCCCCAGGCACTTGAAATATGTATTACTGTTCTAAGTTGAACCAAAGGCTGATTTGTTGGTCCCTTTGGTGGAACACCTCAGGCCCCCTTGACAACTGGGGCAATAGGAATTTGAGAAGCCTGCCCTCACTGTGTGGGCAGAACAGACCAACTTCTCAGGTTTGCTTCAGGGGTTGCCACAGCCAACTGTCTTAAGATGATGAGAGGAAAGTTCATCACTGATGAAGGTTTCATCACTCTCTCTATCGTGACCAACATATGGGATGGGCTGAACATATTGAATACATGAGTAGATGAATTAGTGGCTGACTGTGAACATTCATGAAGAATGAAACCGAAGGGCTATCCATTGTTGCTTACCAACAGTGCATTGCAACAAATTCTCCTTATCCATAGGATATTGCAATAAGTGCTCTGAAGCCTCGTGCTTTGTCTAATTTCATCAGTTTCATCTAGGATGTGTCCGGCCTAGCAGAGCAAAGTGGGAAGCTGGGATTTCACTGTACAAACCCATTTAGCCAAACATGGGCTTTTTGATATTCGACTGAACTCGGAGCCAAACCTTTCTGTTATTCTAACTTCTCACCCACTTGTGGGAGAGGTGTTCAAATATATTTCCAGAACTTGAAACTAGCCAATGTCCTGAGCAACTGCAATTAGAATTAGGGAAATTTAAAACTTAGGTCCAAATAATAACATGACCACTAAAAGAACAAATACACCAATCCAAAGGCATTCTGCTCAATGGTTTGAAAACTTAACCTACAAGGACAGCACTGAAGTCAAAGGTGACATTTGAGGCTCCCAGTGATGTGAACAAGAAACCGAAGATCAGAAGAACTTGCAAGGGCTCAGACCAGAGTCTTTCTGAGCCAGCTGTGTAGGAGATCCAAGTCCGATTGTCCAGAGCACCCACCAAGTCCAAATCCCTGCTCCTCTGGACAGCCACCCATTGCCAGGCTTCCTTGCTGACTCCGTGCAGGCTCCAGTTTCCCTCGTGGAATGAAGCCCGAGCAGCGTTATGTGGCTCCCAGCGTCCCCAGCAACCAAACAACACCTCTGTGTACTGACGCCCTGACTCCCCTCCTGCTGCACAGGGCGGGTCTGCAGGTCTCAGGAGGAAAAACTGTATACCAGGGTGGTGGCAAAGACTGCCCACTTTGCCACCCCCCCCTTAAAACACCCACGTATATATTTAGGTTCGCTGGGCTGTCTACAAGAAGCACAGGTTTTCTTTGTTAGCAAAAAGCACATTGCCGGTTCAGGGCTTCACTTTGCACTATTGAAAATTTCATTCTTGCTCCCCAGTTTGGTTTCTGACACCACATATTTTTTCTTCCCTCTTGGTTTTGGCATGTTTCATGTTTTCTTTTTTTATCGGTCTCTCCCTGCTCCCCTGCCTCATCCTTCACTGTGCATGCTCTCTGGTGTTAGCCAGCTGGCTGGCTCGCTTTCTCCGTGAGTTACGTTAAGAATACAAGTTTTAGTTTCACTCCTTTAAGGGTCCCCTATGTGTTCACCTTTCTCCCTCTATTGTATTATCAGAGTCAGTTCAGTTCCGTTGGGGGTCATTCTGCTCTCTCTCCAGGGGGCCGTTTAGCATCTGTGTTGATTCTCTGAACACATCAGTGCACACACACTCACACGCACATGCACACACGCTCCCCTCTTGCTTGACTAATTGGCCAGAGCTATCCTGGGGTTCTGTGCTTCTTAGAGGTCAGTGTGATTGAACTGGCATTTTGGGACTCTTAAACTGAGCACATTTAAAAGGTTGATTTAGAGGGAGCTTAGACAAAGGCTCTTTTAATTATGCTTTCCTTTGCTTTGCCAGTGCATTCTGCTGTAGCCTGTCAGAGGCTGTCCCAGAATCGTTAGGGGGCCAAGCCATTAGGTGCTCCTGCTTACTCTGCAAATATAACAGGCTTATCACGTAGAACTCTGTCTCCAGCTGGTTTAAAATGTAGGTGGTGCCAGTGGGTAGCAGCTGTTACAGGCTGGGGAGCCAGGAGACAGTGGGGACAGGGAGGTCAGAGTTGACAACTATGTACAGTATCATGCACCCTTCCACTCTTCCACCCCAGCGGTGGAGGGCTCTGAAGGGCGACCTGCCTCCCACGGTCCCCAGATGCCACCCTCCACTCGCCGGCCAGGTCCTGGGCAAGCTTTGCTCTGGCTTTCAACACACGGGACCAAAACACTCAGTCACACTATAGATAATGAATAATTCATACATTTGTAATTCAAATAGTCACAGCAATGCATAATTCAAGTGAAAAGCTGTTATTGTAAATGCGGGGGGAATGGATTCATTTCAGAGATTTTTAAACAAAATGTTAAATTATTATTTTCCTTAGGTTTCAAGGTTGGAGCAGCCTCTATTTTTGCAGCTGTTTTATCCAAATTGGTGCTGGGCTTAATGGCTTCGCCACAGTGTTGATCAGACAGGGCAGTGCTAATGGTTGGGATATTTCCCCCAATAACAAGCACTGAGTTGCTTTTTTTGTCCTGAGAAATGAGGTTAGTGTGAACATTCCATTTGTTCTCTCTCCATGACCATGCCTACTTCCTGCCTCAACTATGTTAGCAGATTAAAAAAAAAGCCAACATTTTATTATGAAGGTTTTCAACCATACACAAAAAGTAAAGAGAATAGTATAATGACCTCCTATGTACCCATCACCCTGCAATAACAATGACCTAGACACCCCCTTTCATCCTCATGGCCTACTTTAAAGTGAATTCCACATTTAAAATAGTCATGCAATCTGTGTCATCCGGGGCACTTCGGCATGTTAGCAGTTCTCCTTGACTTTGAGGCACAGTGGCCCACCTGGCTGATATCACACCCAAGATCCAGGAAGACTCCTCATGGGTGTCATGCTCCGGGGGCAGTTGTCGTTTTGTGGAAGTGGAGGGCAAGTAGCAACCTGGCCTCACCCCCAGTGGCATGTGACATCACAGAGGAAACCAGTCCCTTGAAGGGATGCCCCGAAGTGCCTCTGCTTCCCTCCACCCCTCGGGCAGTGGCCTGGCATCATGGGAATTCGCCTTGTCTGCTTGTTGGTGGTAACACGACTCTCTTTCTCTCGGAGACCGTATCAAGTTTTTGAAGTCTCTCCTGCTAGCCTATGGCTGGGATGCCAGGGAGCCAGCTTTTTCACAAGCAAGCTTCACTCATTCTTCACATGTTCAATACCACGTAGATTGTAAAACTTGTGGTTAGATGATCAAAGTTTCCTGGACTAAAGAAAGGAGTGTCATTTTAAGAACCCAACCCTGGACATAATACTTAGTCATGTACAGGAAAAGGTTGAAGCATCTGTTTACCATTCCTAATTTCTGTAATTCGGAGAATGTGGTGGGGAAAAAACCTCTCTACATTTAATATTAAATGTTGCCTACAAGAGGTAGGTGAATTTTGCTTCCTATAGTATGTACATTTCTGAAAAGACTATTTTCAAAAAGACTGTTTTGTTTTGGCTTGGGGGGAAGAAGGGAGTGCTAAATAATTTCCGTTGAAGCTATTGTTCTTCACAGAGATTCTGAAATAAATCTACTTGAGAAGCAACGAACTCTTTTTAAAAATGCGTAAACACCCCCATTTAATTAATTAATTTATTCCTTCCATCCTTCGTTCATTCATCCCTCACACCTTTGTGAGGTCAAATTATTTTGTTGACATGCACATTGTATAAAACTGGGTTTGGGTCTTTCTAGCATCGTCAAGTTGGCATTTTGTCTTTCTAAGCAATGCACTGTTCGGACACAATGGCTGACATTGATTACACTGGGATAAATGCCTCACATGTGTTGCTATGCTTACTGTCTTACAGAGACCGTGTTCAGTGAGAAGGCATTGGTGTGTGGTCAAATTTGCAGGGTCAAAGATCTGTGTCCCCATCTCTCTGCTTTTTCCATTAAGGCCACATTAAGATAAAACTATTTTTACCCGGGAAAGACAGCTAATATTACTGTATGTTTCAAATGCAGTGAATTATCCTAAGTGCAGCAGGCTGTGAGAGCCTCCCAGAGCAGAGATCTGAGGCAGTGGGGACTGAACATAAACACGGGGACAGAAAACGACCAGGAGAGTCAGTTCTGGGGCTTATGTGTGGACACACACACACACACACACCCACACACTCATGAAGACTAATAGGACCACGTTCTTTGGAGTCACTGAGGAATGGAAGCACATGGCTTGTCACACTTCCTGTCATACCCTGCTTTTTGATTCATTGTCAGCCCACAGCCAGGCCTTAGCTAGAGGTATTTCCTGTGTCCCCGAGGAAAGGGCAGGCGTGTAACAGGCTCCAAAGCCAGGACCCCTGCTGTACGATACAATAGTCTCAACCTCGGATGGCTGGAGCCCAGGATCCCCTCATCTTTTTGTTGAATCTAAGCCTGATTTAATTAGAACCCTGAAATTTCCCAGCGGCTGCTCTTCCGTGCTTCTATCAACTGCTTTTGTACTTTGTCAGCTTGAACCCTAGTTTTGGCTTTGGAGCGTTGGAGAAGCAAGATCTCAGCAGAACTCGAGTCCTTTTCACTTCCGCGGTCACCCTGGGCCGAGTGCCTGCTTATTTTCCTTGCTTACCCTCCTTGAACTCTTCATGCTTTGATCTGGGATTCTGCTTCTCAAATTCTGCTTGTTTTTGGAATACTTGACATGCTACAGCCTATTTTCTTGCAATTCCTAAGCAGTGGGACTACCTTACACCAAAACATACCTTTTCATTCACAGGCTTCAGCTGGGAGCGTGTCCTACTTTTTGCTGACTGCATGGTGACCTTCATACTAGATGAAGTTTATGGGGGGGATGAGTAAGTCCCTTCCCGTTTAAAAGTTGCATCCCCTGTCATCACCTATGGGGCAAATAACATTCCCATTACTATTGATATGGTAACAGGGTGATTGATTCACGACAAGGAGAGGCCCCGAAGGAGGCCCCCTCCCCGCCACCCCAACCCTGTACCTTGCAGCTCGGCTCTGAGCCTGCTGCCAACTTCATGAGGATATTTGTCTTGCTTCTGGCTCTGCCTGGTATCCTCTGGGTCATGTCAAAAAACTTTAGATTACATTTGGTATCTGGCAAACTCTGGCAAGTTTTCCTGATACACTGAGTTCTACTTTTTCTTCTCATTAATTGGGATATATTATTTTCCCTCACAGTTTCATGATGTACAAATTGGATTTTGTTATTGTAAAGCTTTAAAACATGAATGGATTTTACAGACCTACAAGAAACTTCTCAAGTTGGCATTTCTGATTTTCCAAAAGATTTGTGTCCCCCTGGCCTACTTTTACCAGTAATTTTACAAATAATTACAATGCAAATTCTCCATTTCCATTGCTTAGCATGCACAGCCCTGGATGCAGGGGACGTAACCTGCGGTTGTTCTGTTTGTACATAGCACATAAAGGTTATAACTATCTCTTAGCTGAAAATACTAGCTTTTAAAAAGTATTAATAGAAATTATAAGCACTTAATTAAAACTCAAATTCCAGAGAGAGAGAGACCAATTAACCTCAGCATCCTGCATCTACAAAGAACTGAAAAATGGCCAAAGAACGTTGTATGCTATCAATTACACTGACATTTTCTAAAAAAAAAAGAAAGAAATGTGTATGTAGAAGAAAATACTTTAATTCCTGTGTCAGCTCTCCTTTTATTTTTCAAGAGTCTACTTAACTCCCACATAAAGGTATGTAGGGCAGTATTAATCTATGTATCAACCTGTCCACGATTTTAAAAGGCACAGCGAAGGAGCCTCTCACCCTGCCATTTTCGGACTAGTTTCTTCCTGTTGCTCTTTTGTTCGAGACACGTGTGTTCTCCCTCACCCCTTGTGGCACTGTGGGCTGGCACGCTTCCCTGGATGGCCACCAGGCTCCAGCAGGAGGAGAGTTTCTTTCATGCAATCTGAGTGAGAACCGCAGTGCGTGGTGCTGCAGGTTACACTAGACCAGGGATTACCAGGGGCAGAAGGAACACAGGATCCAGCATTCCAGAGTTCAGCCCAGGGACCACTGATAAGAAGTCAACAGTGGGAAGGACAGATAGGAAGATTTACAGGAAAAAACCATGCAATTTCACTTGATCCAAGAAAGATTTTTTTTTTACTGGTTCAGAGAGCAACATTAATACATTTTTATTGAAAATAGAGTATCTCTTTCAAAAAAAAGGGGGGGGGAAGCTCTGGTTAACTTCCAAAATGACCAGGCCCCTATATTGTAAGATACTTAAATGCAATTAACTCCTTGTACTGTTGGAAGTGTGTGCCAGAGACACATGATTGCATCTCATTTGTTATTACCTATCCCAGCTCAGGGGCTGCTGTGAACATTATTTTCTTCCAAAGTCGGCTGTAGTCACCACACTGAGAACTATCTAGGTATATTTAACTTTGGGGATGGGCCCAATATGCCACTGTAAGAGATGATTGTATTGTTTTTCCTGCTTTCCATTTCTGAAAAGGCAAGGCTTTGGCCAGTGGGTACTCGACATATCTGGCTGCAAGCTGGTGACTAGGAGCCAGGCAATGTGGTGCCTAATTTCAGCATTCACTTAAGTAAAATTATTTATGACAGTCTCTACAGTTTTATTTTTTTCTTTTCCTAAAGGGAGAGATGTGTAGTCTCAGCCAGATCGAAGGAATATTTGCATTCATTCTGAGCTACTGATGCATTTAAAGCATGGTCTTGAAGGTTTAAACTAGGTGTGGTGTATGAGAAACTGAATTAAGTGTCCAGAAGATGGAAAGCATTCATCTAAAACATCACTAAATCAAGTTCTCAAATAATCACATAACTTACCTTTTTTTTTACGTAAGCAGCTGAAACAACATCAGAAGAACTCTAGAACGACAGGGTCAATCACTCCACACCAGGCATTTAATCACCCACGCCACAGAACACCTGCATAATGGGAATCTGAGTTGAGAAAATTGTCATTACTAACTGTCCACCCTTGTATTACAAGTTGAAAGTATGTTTCATTTCAATGGACTGGATTGGAGCAGGGAATCTGGACCTTATTCTATGAAATGGCCAGACAAAGATGAGCAAGAAACAGAGACTCCAATAGGTAAACTAATGGGGGTTCTAGAACCATTGCATATCAGAGCTAGATGAGTCTGGAGAAATCAGTTGTTTTAACTTCTCTTTAGTTGCGTGATCCTGTAAACTAAAACAAAGGAAGTTCAGGAAAAAATCATGTGAAACGTTGCCCTCACTGATAAGTTGGAAAGTTCTGAGAAACCAGTTTCATAGCAGAAACACAGAACAGGCTCTCTTGTTTGTACTAAAACAGTGTGGTCGAATTTCCCTTTTTTTTACCCAAAAGTTTTGTGGGGTGAAATAGTCCCTGTGATACTAATAAGACAGTTTTGTTGAGTTTTTAAATTTATATTGCATGCTTGTCGCTACTCAGCAGAAAAAGAATTTTTTTCTTATTAGACTTGATCTTGGTTCAGAAAATGAGACTTTTGCAGACAGTAATGAATAGAAGGGGTCGTTGTCATGATCTAACAGCAAGATGGATTTATAATACTTTTGATCTTCTTAACTTTGTTTTTTAATTAGTAATTCCTAACAGATGTGATAAAGATTATTTAGGAAAAATGATTCCAGCAAAATCGCTTTTGTAACTGTACAGAACCTGAGATGTGTGTGTGTGTGCGCGTGAGTGAGAACAAGTGAGACGAGTGAGAACAAGTGAGACGAGCGAGCAAGCGAGCATTGCACAGCAGCCTGTGGCCAGCCATTAGCAAGACATGTATGGACAACACTTCTCATTATCCACGAGTTCCTTATTTTCAGAGGGAATAACTGTTACATACATTCATGTGGTCAAGAGGGGGTGACTAACTCTCCCCAAATCTGGTAATGGGAATGGAAATCGGGAATTGGAATACTGGCATTTCTAAAGGTCAGACCTGGGCTCAGAGCATCAGGAAGTCACATCTGTCTTGTGTTCCTAGCAGAACTTATTCTATTTAAACTTTATAAAGAACTTTTTTTACTACCTCCTTCCTGGAATAAATTGGCTCTCACTCAGTAAGCGAAAGGCTACAATTGAAGGCTCTCCCTTGGCTTGCAGCAGCAGTGGCTCTTAAAGGGGGACCTGTGGGCCCTTTAAGGGAGATTCACGAAGTCAACACCATTTTTATAAACTGAGAGGTTATTCGCCTTTTTCACTGAATGAATGGACTTTTGCGCTGATGATGCAATAACAATGGCGGTTAAGACTGCTGGTGGCGTGAGTTAGGGCAGTGGCACCAAAATGGATGGACGAGCGGTCATTGTGTTCTTCACTGCCGTGCACATGCTGGTAGAATATGCTGGTTTCATTTCACGTTGCCCCAGGAAGCAGAGAAAAGTGCTGATGTCGTTCATCTTCATCCTCCCTCATGGTCTTTCCCCCATTCTGACAAAAGGGAAGGACACACACAGTGTCGCTGAGTACACCCAGAGCCTCAGTGTTCTCCAGGAAAGGCACCAGGGAGTTGTTTGCTTGAGTCAGGAGCTTAACTAGCTGCTTTTCTCACCCAACACCATTTTTACTTGATAGAATGACTGACAGGCAAACTGTGGTTGTTCGGACTTGGATATATGGCAGATGTTTTCTTGAAAATGAACTAAGCGAGCTCTCACTTCAGAAAAGTAACTGACAGTTATTGTTGCCAATGATAGAATTCAAGCCTTTGAGGGAAAATTAAATGTTTAAACAACCTATATCTTCCACTGTGGCCTGGAAAGCTGCCCAAACTCCAGTAGTTTTCTCATGAGATTTGTCGTGATTTTAACAAATGCAATTTGGGGGGGGTACTGTATAATAAAACGTGCCAACACTTGGAAGATCTGAAGAACTCAGTGAGTTTCCGAATGACTAGTATATGATGTTACAGAATTATGCGTGGGTTCATAGCAAAAGGTAGTCTGATGGAGTTTAAAGTAATAGAGTGTGAAATGTTCATTAGCGATAGATTCAGATTCCGTTTGCTCCAAACCTCTGTTTTTTAAAAACTCCCACTTGTTGAGTTTTGGTATGGTATCAGGTAGTATATCCTGTTATCTGAAAAAGCATGAAAATATTCCTCCCTTTTCTAACTACATATCTATATAGAGATGGATTTTCTTTACATAGTTCCACCAACCCAACAGACCACAGCAGACTGAGTACAGAGGAAGGTGTGAGAACATGGAGAGCCACTGAAGAGATCTGAGGATGTGAGGGCGATCTGGCTGCGGCATCTGTCACCCCATTGATCGCCAGGGTTGATTCGGCTGATCTGGCTGGCTAGGCGGGTGTCCCCTTCCTCCCTCACTGATCCATGTGCGTCCCTCCCGAAGCTGCGCGCTCAGTCGAAGAGGACGACCTTCTCAACTAGAGGAGAGGACCGGTCTTCGGTCAACGGTATACGAGTACCTGCGCTCCCCTGCTAGAACCTCCAAACAAGCTCTCAAGAGATTTGAAAAATTGTACATCTCTCACCAGTTCTTTAAAGTCATAGTTATGCTTTGTGAAAACGTTACTGGTGTAAACATGCAATGGGGTTATTATTATTTTTGAAGGAATTAATCCATAGCTTAACAATTTCTCAGTTTTCGATGCCACACTGGCAAATATCAGTAGATAGGACCCACAGAAACGAAAGCTCTGTGAGGTCCTCAATAAATTTTCAGACTGTAAAATGGTCCTGAGATTTAAAACAATTGATCACTGCTGGTGTACTGGTTATGGTAAGGGTGTCTTGGGCTCTAAGGTCTATTATAAATATACTGGGAAACTATCAAAAGTAGCAGAGAAATTGGGGGTGCTGAGGGGATGGAGGAATTTCTTTGAAACAGGGTGAACTGTTTCTAGACTAACACATAAACACCTAAGGTACAGGGGGTGAATCAGGTCAGTGACTGAAAAGAAACATAGCAGAAAGTAGCGCATAACTTTAAAAGGATTCTCCTTCTCTTTGTTGAACCTAAAAGACTTTTCCAGCTCTCCATTTCAAAAAAAGACTGGGGATGAAAAGAGCAGATTCTACATGGAATCTCAGAAGGCTGCTTCGTCTAGCTGCGTCATCCAGGCCAATCTTGGTGGTGATCTCAGCTTTCTTATCTGGTAAATGGGATAACAGCACATAGAGTTGTTAGGTGTGAAGTGTGGCATTGCATTTTTATGTACCTGACCCAGTACCTGGCATATGGTTCGCGTTCAATAGATATCAGTGGGTCAATCAAACACACACACACACACACACACACACACACACACACACACACACACGGAGAACATGAACCACTTAGAAAAACAAAAGTTAATATTAAAAAAAAGTTCTGGTACAACTACAGATGGCAAACAGTGGCCATGCCTCATCTAAAACAGATTTCCTGACTGCGAAGCTTCTGGGCCTGGCGGTGTGAGTGCTGGGAAGGGTTCTGTGAGCCCCTCGCCCCACGGCCCATCACTGCTGGGCCCCCAGCACTCCCCAGAGACTATTGCAATTAGTAGCTGAGCCAGTGACGATAAGATGGTTTATAAAGAAAAGATGAGCGCACTGAAGAGAAAGTGCATGATTTCCTGGACACGGCTCTTTGCTAAACCTGCTTTCTGCTGGCACTGTACTAGCCGTCTCCTTTTTTTGCAGTCAGGGATTTTAATGACATTTTTTTAAAGTACTAGGTTTCACCTCCCTATTCATTAGTGTGCATTTCCCAGGCCTTTCTACCAACTTAGGACACAAGATCACAGAAGATCCTTTTTCCAGAAACACTGACTGTTTCCTGCCTTCCATGTGATCTTGGTCAGCTTGCTCTGGAGAAGCAAGCTCAGTGTCAAGGCCTCCCTGCCCCCGAGAGCCCGGTGGTTAAGAAAGCTGTATTTGGAGCCCGACAGGCCGGGTTCAGATTTTTACCGGCCGTGTGACCCTGGATGAGCTCGCTTCTCTAAGCCTCAGTCTTCTGATCTTTGGAAAATGAAAGCAGTGTCTTTCTGCTCCCCATGACCATGGACAGCTTGTTTCGGAGGGACAGGCTCTTCTGGGAGTGGGCGTGTGGCCCTGTCTTAACCTCCTTTGCTGCAATGACCAGAGACCAACTTGAACTACTGAAAGCACAAGACTTGGATGCTTTTTCAGGCTTAATGTCACTCTTTTTTTCAAATCTTCTTTTAAACCTTGGTTTCAAATTAATCTTTTTTCCCTGAATCAGCATTTTAATAAATCTTTTCCCCACTGAATGAGCAGTACTCTTTTTTCCTGAATAAATATTAAACACATGCAATGTTCTTTTGGCATTCTGTAAGAATAAGTGTTCTGTGTGGCCAAGAACCAATTTATTCAAGTACCAAATTTACTACAGAGTGTTTCAGGGGGTGTATGAAATAAGGGGCATTGAAGGCTAATGACAAACTTTGTATTCTTCTACATGGGAATGGCCAGTACATGCGAAGATTAGGTTGGTCACTGAGTTCAGAAGATCTCAGATAAATAGCTGATGATGTATCCAACTGTGTATGCAGGTCTGCAGTGACAGGGACTCAGGCTCCTTTGTCTTCTGGCTCTGCCATGAGCAGCCTCCATTCTCCAGGTCACATCATGGTCTAAGACCGTTGTTCTTGCTCCAGCTTCAGGCTCTACATTTGCACTCTCGGCACCGGGAAGGAGGAAGGGAAGCCCTATAAGGATTCCTTCCAGAAATTGCATAAAGCACTTCAGATTAAATCCCACTGGCCAGGACTCAGTCACATGGCTACACATAGGATCAGGGGAGTCTGCAAAATGCAGTTTATATTCCATGCTATCATGTGCAGACTAAAAATGGGAGAGGGTTCTATTTCTATAGAAGAAAGGAAAGATGCATATTGGGAGGCAAGGAGCAGCCTCTGCCACCTGTAGTTTTGATGGTGATATCACCATGGGGTGGGATGGAGTGGTATCGACTCGAGCAAAGTGGGGCAGACTTTGCTGTAAAGACCAGAGAGCAAATATTTAGGCTTTGCAGTCATATCGTCTTTGTTGCACCTACTCAATTCTGCTATTGCAATGAAAACATGCACAGACAATATGTAGATGCTGGATCTGGCACTTGAACTTTAGTTTGCCTTCTCCTGGGCTAAACAATAATACCAAAATTAGCATTTAGTCTCCATTTACTATGTATGTGTTGGGCACTGTGCTGAACACCTCACAGGCATTTTCTTAACTCTTCCCTATAAAAGCTCCATGAGGTTGACATCATCACCATCATCAATAGTTTTATCCATGAGGAAACTGAGACTCTGAGAAATTAAGTGACTTTCTCAGGATCACATGGTTGGTAAGAGGCAGATGAGTTTTGACTGGAGACATTGATTCCTCAGCCCACTCCTACCCTGCTCCCCAAGAGATTCTGGGCAGGCAGGTAACCAGAGCGTTGGGACCAGAGATTTGCTCCAAGGCAGCGGATTTGGAGGACACAAAGACTGAAATAATGAGTTTAAAAGTTTAGCACTTAGTTAACAAGAATAGCTAAAATGGGAAGAATCTATTCCATAGATGATCGTTGGTGAGAAAACTTACGAGCCACATCACAAATTATTTTGTTGATTTAAGGGCTGTTTTAAGTGCCCTCCTGGGCACCCTAGTTTCTTTGGATCAGGATAACTTGCTACGCAGAGATACTGGCTGGGGCTCTTGGTGGGAGGACATGATTGCAGGCAGGTATGGATTGGTTGGGACTTCCTTTTATTGCCATGTGACCATGATGGGCACGTGGCCCCATGGGGACTCGCAGTGCATTATCCGAGTCATGGCATGAGGTGGTCCTAGTGTCAGGTGAGGGCAAAAAGAAAGAGGCTTTCAGAAGCTAAGACAAGTGTGGCTGAGTTGAAAGGTGAGACGGGAGCCTCAGCCTCTGTCAGTGGAGGAAGAGCCCTGGTGAGCTCTGTGTTCAAATAAAGGTAGGTATTTGGGTGAGAGGGGAGACAAAGGAGAAAGTCCCCATTTCAGCACTTGCCGTTGGGAAATGCCTGGATCCAGCCGGAAGCCTTCTTTCTCTGTAGGTAGCTGGCAGGTCTAGTTCTCAGTGTCTAGCAGCTTTGTATGACGTATCAGCGATCTCCCCGGAAGGACGCTGTGTCCAGGGAGTGTTGCTCAGCTGAGAGAAGCACGGGTCTCCTCTGCTGGAGCACTGGCTTTGCCACCACAATGGTAGCTTTCCACCACTATTGGAAAGCCACTTGATTTCTCGACTTGAAGGATAATTTGTCAGGAAATGCTGCCATTTGTTATAACGTGGATGGACCCACAAGGCATAATGCTGAGTGAAATGAGTCAGACAGAGAAGGACCAATGCTATATGATCTCACTTATATGTGGAAAACAAACTCATAGAAATAGGGGAGGTTGGTGGTTGCCAGAGGAGGGGAGTGGGCGTGGGGTGGGAGAAATAAGTGAAGGGTGTCAAAAGGTACAAACTTCCAGTTACAAGATAAGTCAGTCCTGCAGATGTAATGTACAGCATGGTAACTATCATTAGCAACACTGTATTTATATTTGAAGGTTGCTAAGAGAGTAGATCTTAAAAGTGCCCATTACGAGAAAAAGAAAATTGTAATTAATGTGAGGTGATGTTTGTTAACCTATCATGGCAATCAGTTCAAATTATATACATATATTAAATTATTATGTTGTGTACCTTTAATACAATGCTGTGTCAATTATATCTCAATAAATCTGGGAAGAATAAAGAAGATAAATCTAAAACAGGATGATTTATTATTGCTGTGATATCAATAACCTGGACATGTCTTTCAGAGCACTTGTAGATGCGTTATTTCATTGATCATAAAAACTCTGAAGGGAAGGAGTAAAAATAAAACTGACACTTCCTAGCCTTGGATGCTACGGGTGTGACTGGCTTGATATTTTGACCTATACTATCTTGTTCAGTCTTTCAGCCATCCTGGGGAGAAGGTTACTATTGTGTGCCCATTTTACGGAGGGAGCAGCAGACTCAGAGAAGTGAAATACTTTGCCCGACAAGTCACAACTGGTACGTAAGATTGCTGGAGCTTCTGAAATCAGCTTCATTTCCCCTCTCACTGCTGTTCAGTTGTACGTCCCTATTGAGATATGTCAAGGGAGTCAATAATGGCAGATGTCAGGACCTTCTGAAGAAAACAGATTCTGTTCAAACACCGGAGCTACTGGTCCAAATGAAGTTGCAAAGCAGCCACAGCCACCTCCAAGGAGAATTAACCAGTGGAAGAAAACCGAGGGGCCTGCCAGGGGCTGCAAATCAGGCCTGCACAGGCAGTGGTCACCCACCACGTCCTTCTTCACTACTGCAGACGGTGCGCGTGCTAGAACAATGAAATTAGCCCAGACACGTGTGTTGTATTCAGTCGTTTGTTCAACACCACCAATCATTTCAATTATTTGAAGCAAGGCCTTGCTGAGATGCTGGATTGGGATAGGAAGGCTGACATAATAATAAGTAGTCTTATTATTAATGCTATATGAGTGCCTAAAGATGGACATCCATTCTGATGGCTCAGTGTGGAATACTACCACTGCATAGGGCAGTACATAAGTTCTTGCTCTTGTGGATCTTGTATCTTCATGACAGGAAAGAGTCATATGAAAAAAAAATCAACTAATGAAGTTAAGCAGTGATAAGAGACATAATACAAATAAAAGAGGGTGATGTTAGGAGAATGACCACTTTTCTGCTTTTCATCTTGTATTTAGTGTACTGTATTAAGGTATTTGATTTTGGGTTGAAGGACTGTACATAGAAATTACATTCAAACTTGGGAAAAGAAAAATAAAAGCAACAACAACGTATCAAGGATGATCCGACGGAAGTAGCTTTAAGTATGGTGACCCAGACAGGCCTTTCTGAAAAGGTCACATTTGAGTTGGGACCTACTGTCAGGAAGGACCCAGCCTCTGAGAGAAGGGTGTTTCAAGGGGGGGGAGGACAGCCACTGTGTAGGCCCTCATATGGCCTGAGGTTGCTGTGTTTGGGGAACAGAAAGAAACCCAGTGTGCCCGGGAAGCAGTGGGGGAGGGAGAGACAAGTGTGCGCAGGAGGCCAGAAAAAAGGACATGGCTGATCTGTGCAGGCTTCTGAAAAGGTTTGACTTTTGTTCCAAGTTCCAAGGAAGCCATCGGAGGGCTTTGAACAGGGGAGCGACATGATCTCATTTATGTTCTTAAAAGTTCAGGCTGGCCCTGGCTGGTGTGGCTCAGTGGATTGAGCATTACCTAGTGAATCAAGAGGTCACTGGTTTGATTCCTTGTTGGGGTACATCCCTGGGCTTCAGGCCAGGTCCCCATTTGGGGGTGTGCAGGAGGCAGGCAGTCCATGTTTCCCTTGAACACTGATATTTCTTTCCCTCTCTTGTTCCCTCCTTTGCCCCTCTCTAAAAAAATACATAAAACCTTTTTAAAAATAGTTGAGACTAGTTGCTGTTTGGAGAATGAATTCTAATGGTGTGAAACTAGATGCAGAGACACCTGCTGGGGACTTTTCCCAGTGGTCTGGAGACTGGGGGTGTGGACTGTGGAGATAAGTACAGCAAGGGAGGGAAGTGAATTGCTTCGGGATACATTTTGAGTATGAAGTTGACAGATAACTTGGGCATGTTGAGAAGGGAGAGGAATCATGTTTGCCTCCTAGGGTTTGGCCTGAGCGATGGAGAAGACTGGGACAAAGCCGGTTTTACATGAAATTCTGTTTTGGACATGTTAACTTTGAGATGCCTGTTGGGCATTTAAGTCTATATACTTTTTTGTTCCAGACCCATGGTATGCAAGGTTAACTACATACATAGCAAACAGAAAACCAGTCATGAGACTGGAAAGGAATTCTTAAGGCTGTTGTTCTGGACGTGTGATAATGTGTGAACATCAAAGGAAACTTGAAGGTGATTATTAATGTTGGAACTAACATTCGTGCTGGAGACAAGTAGGAGTTGGGTAGGAGGAGCAGGCGAGGGTCAGCTCATGAAAGGCCTTGCAAGAAGCTGATGGGGAACAACTGAAGGGATTTGAATGGAGAGTGATGTGATCACACTGAACTTTTCAAAGAAATTGTGGAAGCATTACGCAAGGACAACTGGAGGAGAGGGAGGCTAGAATCAAGGTAAACAATGAAGATTTACTGCTAACAGTCCAGGTTGATGATGAAAACTGGCCCTCAGCCAGTGACCTTGTAGGAGAAGGGGGAGTAGATTCAAAAGATTTTTAAAAGATAGATTTGCCTGTACTTGGGGATTTGGGTTGAGAGAATGAGAGAAGAGTCCTCACTGACTTACTTTTTTAGCCTGCGTGCCTGGGCAGACGGTGGGTAGTTGGGTGAGATCCAGAGCACAAGTCCTTGAGGGTGGAATGGATGTGACTCCATCCTGGTTTTTTTGGTACCAACTCTGAGCCCTTTTTAATCTGAGGAGCTGATTGGCTTTAGTATTTCCATTAAGTGTTTACTTATTCAAGAAAGTCTGATTGAGTGAATTAAAAGAGTGCTAAGGGTGGTACCTGGAACATGATGTATAAGAGGTAGGCATAAATGAGACTTGGCAGGTGGCAGGAGAACCAGAAATCACAGGAACTTGCAACCAGCTGAGTAGAAAATGAGGGATGGTCAGATGGGCAACAGCAGTACTCAGTGCTTATGGAAGCGCAAATGAGATAAGGACTTACAAATGTTTTTTAGATCAGCGGTAGCATTAGCCAGAGCAGTTTCAGTGAGGCGGTGAAGGTGGAAGTCAGGTGGGGGTGGGTACAGGGCCAAACAGGACAGGAAGTGGAAAATATTCAGCTAAAAAGTCTCGTGGGTAGTGTGGACAGAGCATTGAGAGATTCTCACATTTCTCTGTTTTTCCTGTGAATCAGGGGGAGGTAGATAGTGTCCAGAACTCGACGGAAGTAGCATGGAAAATTAAGATCAGTGGTGAATTGTCAAGACGGGGGTTTTTAAAAATCAACTTTGAGAAACAGAAGACTTTGATATTTATTCCTCTCATCCTGACCTCCAGATTTATCCTCCAAAGGAAACTTCTTTGCTCAAGAGACTCAAGTTTGAACTTGAGTTAACTCAAGTGCTGAGATGTGAACTCTTCTACTTCCGGTCACAGAATGAAGCTCTGTCAGAAGTCAGAATTAATTCTACCAGGGCAACCTTGACTCTGGCTGCTTAGCTCAGCACCATCAGACTTCAGTTTCACTTAGAATTCCAGGTTGAGCCAGTTGGTTGTTTGCGTCTTGCAGAGCTGACTGGCTTTAGCATTTCTATTAGACACAAAAGAGCTTGGCTTTGGGACCCTCAGCCATGGCTGACAGCAATGGAGGCTGGGAGGGCTGTTAGGATTCTAAGTGCTACCCTTTAGAAAGAGAGGCGAAACTTGTTTCTCCTGATAGATGCTGGTAGCTGTCCAGAGAAAAGCTAAAGTTCCCATTGCTTTTTCCAGAAAGAGTAATGGGGAGCCCTGTGTTCCAGCCAACAATCCCTCTTCTCAGTAAAACAAATAGGTTCTAATGTTGGCAGCTTTCTGAGCTGTTGCTGAGGACATAAAGGCTGCTCTGTCTCTCTCTGTGATAAATATACAGCAGTATTTAACTCATAACTAGATAAGTCACATGGAGATGGCTCAGCAGAGGAGGTATCTGGTACTGGTTTTTAATTGTCTTCAACATTGATTAATACACTTCTCTTTTTTAATTTATGCTTTTCAGCTTTATTGATGCATTGGATAATTGACAAATAAAATCGTAATATTTTTAAAGTGTGCAAACTGATGATTGGAGAAATATCTCCTTTCTTGACTGATTTCGTAAGACACAAATACATAAGTTTAATAATAGCAACTTAAATAAGGTTACTAATTAGAGAAATAAATAGTTTAAAGAAAAGATGTAGCAAGGTTCTGAGTGTTCACCCATGGTTAGGTTTTCCTCTCCATTTCCCAGCTCTCACAGGCCAGGGTCATGGGCTAATTCGGACAAGCAGGATGATGGACAGTGGTGACCTAGATCATTTCTAGGCCTGACACTTAAAAAATCATCCCACAAGATTCCCTAGCTCTCTTTTTCCTTTGTGATGACCATAGAGGTCATGTTCTAATTGGCATGGATTCAAAATGTAGGAGAGCCACCTACTCTGTATCAGGCATTACGTGATTCAAAAAATAAGCTCTAAGTATGTCAAGTCATGGAGTTTTCTGGATTGTATTGTTATGGTAGCAAAGGCTATCCTAACATGACTAATACACAAATCAGATGATATCACCTTATCAGGAAAGACTGGGTCTTCTACAAGTCTCTCGAAGTAGCAGACATTTGAATGAGAGAGGAGGGTTTCCTATCTTGGAGCTTTCTAGGCAAAGGACTGCCTTGGCCTGATGATCATAGTCTGTATACCCATAGGAATCTCCAGAGGTCTTTGCATTTAGTTATTATTGAGGAACTGAGGGAACCAATCTGCCTGGCAATGGTGATTATAGCTCAGCCCTATGGGGAAAGCCCATAAGTGTGTGGTGGCACATAGGATGCCAAACCCATGGATTGGTTCTCCTGTGGCAAACCAGGCCTGCATTATACCTAGGCTGCTTTGTGACTTGCTTTTGCTAAAACTCCCTCACCCTGTGTTGAGGCAGAAAATGCTTACTGGACATCTTCAAATTAAGTAACTTCCTGAAGTCTGTGCTGATTCTCCCAAGGATTGAAGTATAACCAGACCAATTACTCTTATTGTTCCCTTGCATTTGCAACATCTTTTTCTTGTTAATCTGTAAGATGTAATCAGTAACATCCTTTCCATTGCTTTCTGTAAAAAGTACCTAACACAAACCTAAGTATAATGAATAAAAACCTTCTGTGACACATGCTATTAGAAAGCCAATAAAAGCTTGTCAAGGCAAGGGTCAGGGTACTCTCCTCTTGAGAGACTGGCCAGGCCGCTCCAATGTGTTCTCCTCTTGAGAGAGTGGCTGTGCAGTCCCTTTTTCTCCATAGGACTCAGTAGTCCTTGTGAATTTATCTCATCTCATCCACAATGCAGAGGACATTGCAGGCTGGTGTCTGCATCAAGGAACCTAGGCTGCATGCAATAATAGGCTTCCAACCAAGGCTGTGGCTATAATCTGACAGCAATCAAAAGAATGACTATTTTATGTAAAATTTACTCAAGTGCTGGAGTTTTCCAAAGCCACACTAAGTCAAGAATAAACTATCGTTGTGATCTCAGTAACGTCTCGTGTTTCACTATGGTGTAGACCCTGAGAAAATCTCTGGAAGTGTTGCTGGGGGGTTCTTAGAGGGTACCCCATGTACAGTAATGAACAAGTCTGATCATCTGTAGCCATCAAATGGCATTGCCTACTCTTCTCTCTTCTTTGGTGCTGGACCCCTCCACTGGGTCCTATTATTTCCACCAGGTATTCCTTCCTGCTTACCCTGAACATTGCAGCTGCTGAGTATGTCTGATGTCATCAGGGACCATCAGAAGCTGGGCGTTACTTCTGTTTTTGCTGGGTACAGTGAGAACACAGTGTGCTCTGAGTCACCTCCCCTTCAATCACTAAGTCAAGCTTTTGTCTCATTCTTTCAACTCACAATAAATTTTACACAGAGGACGTGATATACGTGAGGCTCACCAGATCTGGCAGTATTTTAGGGCTCATTGTGAGCTTTCTATTGCACCTATAATTATCAGTCATTTCAACATTTTCTTAATGTTGGTGTTAGAAGATTACTATTCTGCACCAGGAAATTCTTATCCATTTTTCTTTGCTCACTCACTCTCTGGGTCCTGGGCTCTTTCCATTTTGTCTGCCTGGCTTCAGGAGGGATGGGATAATGTGGAGATTAGGAAGCTGGTGTCTAGGGAATCTTGGGTCTCCTACTGGACCACAGTTTCTATAATACTTTCCTACTACCCACCAACTACAAACAGAGCCTCGGACTGAATGGCACACCCTGAGTATGGAGTTGTATCTTGCAGTCTTCAGTCTTTCCCAACCAGCCTCCGTGAAGGAGGCCTCATTTCAGTCTGCTTCCTGAAAACACAGCTAGCAGCAAGCTATCGGAGAAGGCTGGCCCTGCTTAGGACTGTCCCTGTTGTTGTCATCCTAGTGAAAACACTTAGTACAACCAGCAGTACATATGTTTTTCAGGGATTAATAAACAAGCCAGTGCTTTGAAAAAAACCTGATTAATAGCTAAGAATTCCCCTCAACGATGTTTTTGCCCACGTACAAGTATGCAGAGCCTTATTTGACCTATTTCCTCATTAGCAAATGACATACTTTGCTGAGCTCAGTTTCCCTATGTGCAAAGCATCTAAAAGATTGCTTACAAATATTATTTCCTATTTCTCATGACATCCCTGTGGACTAAACATGGTTTCTCTGTTTGATAGAAAAGGAGACTGAAGTTCAGATAGTCTAATTGCTCAAGGCCGAAGAAATAGATGGCAACCCTGAAATTGAAATGCAAGTCTGCCTTTGTCCAAAGCCTATGTACCCTACCCCTTAACAAAAGACTGTACTATACTATTGTAGAAGAATGTTTCCAGGTTATGCAACCATGTCAGTGTTCACTGGTCAGAGTGGGCTTGAGCACCACCAGCTCTGGTCTCCCCCGCAGTCTCTGCCTCTTATTCTTTCTGGGCTTGGGCTGCAGGAGTAGGAGTGGGGGGTTTAAAAAAACTGGATCTAATACACCCACACATCTCTAAAGATTAAAAAAATAATTCTCAGGAACATCTATGTTATAAAAGGGAGGCATTTTCCAATTTGAAATGCACTCTGCATGGATTTCTCCCACCCACGATGTAGATATAAAGCAATTATTTAATTAATGAGTACTGCCATTAGCTTCTTTTTTCATGTGCTTGCTTTCAAACTCACCTACTTTTTCACTTTGTACTTTCCCTTGTTCTGTCCAACCAGATGATAGAAATTGGACTGATAAAAAAACCCTTGCTCCTTATTCAAAGGCCTAGTCAAATCTTTGAAATCATTGCTTAAAAAAAATAGAAGCAGTCATAGAGGCACATGCTTTATCAAATTAAAGTAATATAGGAGATAAAATAAAAACAAACTAAACTCGTTCATCTCAACCTTACATCTACATCTTGGGAGATAACTATTATTTATTGATTATTTGACTCTTTTGATGCCTGCTAGCATTTTACAAGAATTATGCTTATGTCTTTTTTCCCCTTAATTTCTCAAATTTGAGTGTTACCTATTGGCTGCCCACTAAAAAAGATGAAGGATTTTGCATACTTACAACTATTATTTTCTACATGCCCTCTTCCCATCAGTTGTAGTACATTTGCTGGGGGAAGGGAGAGGAGAAGACTGGAGTCTGCCCACCTCGCCCATTGGTGGTCCTTTCAACAGTTACCCTGATGTCTGCCCCCTGCCCCACTTCTCTTCTTTGCTGGTTGACTCAGAGCTTGGCATCACTTCTCGAAGCTTGTGTCAGTCAAGGGTTTTGTCCGGAAGAGAGAACTCATGCCAGGAAGTTCAATGGAGGGAATTTAATTAGATGAATTAATTACAAAGGTCTTGGAAGAGCTGACAGAGCAAACAGGATGATGAAGCAACTCAGAGTTCAGAAGCAGAGGAGTAATAAGGGGTGAGGTTCTCAGAGTTTAGCAGCTCAGGTTTCCCCTTCCTGGGTGTTGGAAATCCGGAGTAGGGTCACCCTGCAGGAGCAAACCTCCAGGTAGGAACCAGAACCATGCGGTAGATACAGTTACCAAAGGAGACACTGTTCAAGACTGAGAAAGGGGGTGAGACATACCCTGGCTTGTTCCTTCTTTTCAACTGCCAGGTTCTTGTCAATGCCTCCCATTGGTCGAAACTAGCCAGAAGCCAGTTTGGCAAGGGAGTCTGGAAAATGTAGATCGTAGAGGTCAGTAGTCTGAGAGACAGAGCAGGGAAAGGACTGGAAATGGATCTGAGAGAAAATGAGTGGGTGATGGTGTTAGGGGTTGAATTGTGTCCCCCCAAAGTTCTAAACTTCCAGTAACTCAGACTGTGACCTTATTTGGAAATAGGGTCATTGAAGATGTAATTAGTTAGGTTAAGATGAAGTTATACTCCAGTAGGGTGGGCTTTTAATTTACTGTGACTGGTGTCCTTATATGTAGAAGAAAAACACAGAGACACAGAGGAAGAGTACCATGTAACAACAGAGGCAGAGATTGGAGTGATGCATCTACAAGGCAAGGGCCATCGACGATCAGTGGTTGTCTTTGGAAGTGAAGAGAGAGAGGCATGAAAACAGTTCCTCCCTTGGAGGGAACCAACCCCATGAGCTTGGTGTACTTCTTCCCTATTTCAAGGTTCCCTAGAAACCTTGATTTCAGGCTTCTAGCTTCCAGAACTCTGAGAAAATGTTCTTGTGCTGTTCTAAGCCACTCAGTTTGTGGGGCTTTCATTATTGCAGCCCTAGGAAACCAATACAGATGGGCACAGAATTGCCTAATACAGATGGGCAATTCCAGGGTTTTTCAGGGAACAGTGTGCTCACTTTTTATGTGTATTCTGGGCTACATGTTTCTCAGCCATGGTTTTACAGCAATATAATCTCATATAATACTTTTTGGTTTTCAAAAACATGTCAAAACCTCTGCTCCACTCAGCTCAGGACTGTTATGGACTTATTCCACCTTGTTCAAGTGTCACTGAAAGGGAATTGAAGGAGAGCAAGTAAATGTAAGCACTCCGTCTGCCATCCTAAAGCAGAGCCCTGCAGCCCAGGGAGGGTCAGGTTCAATGGTTAGGGCTCCCTTGTCTCCTCCCACTCAGCGATGGGTCTTCCAATCACACATAAAGAGACTATGAGGCCTATCAAATACAAAACAAGGTTTTAGATGAAAGAAATCCCTACACCCTCTTTACTGAAGAAGGGACATTTGAATTTTGCTTTACCGATTGATATAAATTATCAAGCGAATTGGAATACTGGAGCTTATCTATAAAAATAGCTATCTGATCTGTAGACACCTGGTATGTCTGTCCTGAAAATTTATCTTATTAATTTCCCATGGTTCACTGTTAATGTTTTTGAGAACAATATTATTTAGTGTTCTTTATAATATGTTTTGCGTTTTTTCACAGCCCATCAAATTGTTTCTAGAACTAAGAGTTCTTAGAAAGCAAACAGCGATAACAGCAGCAACAAACACAAAACCATGTACTACTAACAGCCTGAAACACGACTGACCACTGACACTCTGAAAAAATTGCTGGTTATGTGCCTACAGACACCGCAGGTTTTTGGGGCCATGGAACCACAATGTCAAAAATTTCCATATATTCTTATCATGGGCGCTGAATCAGCTATTTAGTAATTGCTTACTATATTCTTGTAAGATGGGAAAAAAGTAAAAGTAGCTTTCCGATATATGATATCCCCTTAAAATGACTAATCCTAGGGATTTAGAGAATATAAAACCATTATTTTGAATGGCGTCCGTACACGGACTCATGGTATTAAAGAGCATGGTTTTTAAGATCTAAAAGAAAAGAAAAAACAGAGTTATCCAGATCCATTCTCTTAGCTGTTTTAAATTATTTTTCTCCACCTCCATGGTAGTAAAATGATTCCCAGTGGAAACACTCCTTAAAAAACTACATTTTGATTTTCTGCTTGTGGGAGAAGGAGAAAGCGGGGACTTGTTTTAAGGATTCTCTCAACAAGACTTACTATGTTGTGATCTCAGAGAGTTCTGTACACATTTGCTCATTTTCCTGGCTTTGTGTAGAATGGATTTGGTTGGGTGATAAAAATCGTCCTTATTTCTAAGGCTGAAGATGGTTAAATTTGCTTGATTTTAGTTGAAAGTTGAGATCTTTACAATAATTGTGTGTGGTTTTCTAGCTTCTGTGGTGTCTATACCTGGAGCCTGTAATGCTTTGTGAGTGAGAGTCTGAGAAAACTTGGCCTCGGGGAGCCCCCAAACAGACTACTGGTCCTACTATGCTGAGGTCACTTTCTGTCCCCAAGAAAAGCAGAGACTCAGTGACTAACAGCATGTTCCCAAGTTTCTCATGGTCATCTGCAATTCCATGTCCAGGTTCCTGCCAGCTGCTTACTGGAGAGGCGTGTCCATCTGGCAGGGCTCCAGGTTCACCCCACTGCCCCGTGTAAATGCTGGTGACAGTCCCCTGGGCTTTGGTTCACAGAGTCCTGGAACCTTGACTCAGACTCTCCCTAACTAACAGTCTGTTCCTTCTGAGCCTAGAGCTCCAGACGCAGTTTCCTCATACTTTCTCATCTCCTTCCATGCCAATGTGCTCAAGGTGTCTCGCTTTTTGCTCTAAAGTTTCCTTAGTTAGTCACTTAATAAAAATTTAGAGAGTGCTTGCCTTGTGTGTTGCCCTTTGCTAAAGCATCAGAGAGTTACCAAGAAATACATGATAAGGTAACTTTTCAAAAACATAGCATTTCCAATTCTCAGTAGCTATATATAAGTGTGCTTATTTCCCTATATCCTTATCAGCACTGGAAGTTATTCCTTTTTTCTAGTTTTTGCCAATCTAACAAGTGAAAAGAGATCATTAGTGTTGCTTTAATTTTAATTTCCCTGAATCCCTTGAGAATTGTTCATCATGCATTTATTGGGCATTTGAAGATCCTTGCTTGTAAATTACTCGTTTACATCCTTTGTCCATTTTTCTAGTGGTTTGTTTGTTCTTTTTCTTTTTGACTTGTAGGCACTTTTTTTTTTTTTTTTGCATGTTAGAGATATTGCCTTATGCCTGCCAGGCATAGAGTAAATATCTTTCTAGTCTACTCTTTGTCTTTTAGATGGCAAAAGAAATAAACAGTTTTTTTTACAATTAATATAGTCAAATAGGCCTTTGCTTTCTGACTTTCTCGTGCAGAAAAGTCTACCCTGTCTAAGGAGTTTAATTTCTGAACTTGGTTCAACATTTCAGGAGCACAGACACTTGAGGGCCTACAGTTGGAGATGTACTGGTCTCAAAGGGAGCCACAGGCGTGTCTGCAGAGGCCAGAGGTAGAGGGGAGACAGCACACAGTGTGCAGAGGCGAAGAGCACAGAGTCAGATGGATCTTGGTGTGAGCGCCGTTGCTTAGGTGGGGATTCTGGGTGGGTGCTGCTGGGATCTTAGAGGAGTTACGTAATCTTCTCTTCTGTAGAGAAGGGAGTTTTACTATCTCCTTCATTTGCTTAGTGCAAATGCTAACAAGTAACAACAAGTGCATGTAAAGCACTAGCAGAGGGTTTAGCACACAGCGAGTGGTAACCATTGTTATTAGTGCAGAAAAAGTAGCAGAGGACTTTAGAAGGATAGACTGGGGTTAAAGAGATTGGACTTTAATCCGTGGGGGATGGCAAATTTGGTAGCAGAGGTGGAATTTGGGATAAGCTATGTTAAATAAAAATTTCTCTCTCTTAAAGGATCCTTGGTTTCCTAAATGCTATATTTATGTTTACATATTTCTGTCTCAATAATTTTATCTCAAAAAGGAAAAAAAATCTAATCATATTTGAAAAGTTGTTGTGATTTGGTCAGATTTTGATTATTTTATCAATCTACATCTAATTTTAGGTGAAGAATTTTGTCTCATAGTCAAAAACATATTTGGTCCTAAAATAATACAAAACTCTCCAACTTGAAGTTTTACAATTTCATCTACAGGGATCTAAGTGTTATTAATTCAGCCAAGAGTGTTTGCGGGTCATCTCCCTGGCTCTCACCACATACGTACACATAGGGCGTCACCTTACAGCAGGATGTGCACACCTTCCCCATCTGTTGTGGACTGATGCTCGTTCCCTCCATATTCATATATTGAAGCCCTGATCTCTGATGTGACTGTCTTTGGAGGAAGGGCCTTCCTGGGAGTAATTAAGGTTAAATGAGGTCATAAGAGTGGGATCTCAATGTAATGGAATTAGTGTATCTGTGAGAAGAGACATCAGAGAGCTTGCAATATCTTGCAGTACACACACATGTGAGCACAGAGGGAGATGGTGGGCGCCTGCAAGCCAAGAGAAGAGCCCTCGGAATGGGGCAACTTGATCGTGGGCTTCCAGCCTCCAGGACTGTGAGAAAACAGAAGGCCCCCAGCCTGCGGTGCTTTGTTATGGCCGCCTGAGCTGACTAATGCAACATTCTAACAAGTGCTGACATCCAGAGTCAAATACTCATTCTCTGTGTGGATACGAGGGGTTATTTTAATCCAAGTTAAAATGTTATTAAGGATGGAGTTTCCATTCCTCCATTCCTCTCAAACCAAGGTTTCCTCTGTCTCCAAGAAAAAGATGCCTAGAGCCCGAATTCCTGGGAAGAGCAAGGGAACACACTTTCTTCCAGTTCAGCATGTCCCTCCCTCCTGCCCGAAGTGTGGGAGAACATGGACCAAGAAACTACAAGGTCAAGTAAACCAAATGCTTGGGAGAGTTATAAAACACGGAAAAGATACATCCCACCTCCACCCCAGCTTCATGAAGCCCCAGTGACGGTCTCCTCAGAGAGGTGACATGGACTGACATGTGAGTTGCTCTTCCTCCCTGCTGAGGTTCTTGTTTCAGGGTACACTTGAGGGACTGGGTATATGAGAGGACAATGGCCAGACCACAGACGAAAAGAGAGCTCCGACCTGCGAACTGCCTAGGAAACCAAGCCCTTTACCCACAATAAACACCCCAGGAAGTGGCCTGCTATCAGTGACCTGCAGATTGCTATCTCCATTAACAACCCAGGAAGCCATAGAATGACTTCTACAGCAATTGACCTCAAATGGCTGGAGTTTGGTCAGTACCTGACCACTTCCCTAATTTTTATCACTACTTCCAACTTGGGACCTGCCAGAAAAAGCCAAATATGCACCCCACAGCTGATGAGAGGGATGCCTCCCCTCCAGTTTGAGCACCTGCAGCTTCCCGAGCCGGTGGTGGCCTCGGTCAGGGAACACTGAAGCCTTCTTTACCTTTTTTCCACAAACGCTTTCTGGATCCTCTGTCAAACTGCAAATGACAGTGGCTGGTTCCCTTCTTGTAGCAACTCTGAATAAATAGCCTTGCGTTGTTCTAATTTAGATGGCCTTTGCTTACTTCCACAGTCTACTCCTCAAACGATTTCTTCTCTAATTGTGCTCTGAAACCTTTTCTCTCATGTTTATGATGCAGACGGTTTTTTTTTTCTCCATGATGGTAAATTGGGAAGGTGCACATGATGCAGTGTGAAAAAAAATCACGCCAGACTTTTGTGAAAACATAAAATGTTCTTTAGGATGAGGAAGAAGTACACCAAGCCTCAAAAAGAGAAAATCATCCCATTTTTGGGTAAAAGGGGACTTTGAACACAGCTCGCAGGGCTCACTGTTCTGGGGCAGTGATGCGCCTGCAGCCCCCACCACCTGTTCCTGTTCTCTCCCATCCCCCTGTCCGTTTTTCAAAGGTATTTATAGTACTTAAGCCTGTGTTTCGGAGTTCCTGGATCTGACCCCTGGCAGTCCGCGGCTTCTCTGTCTTCACTGGTGCCATTGTCTGTTACACTACACTGGTTGTGTGGCCTCCGGGGTGTCCCCTTGGGAACTGGGCATGCCATTTAGGTACTTGTTTTGCTCAAGCCAGTGGAAGAGGCGTAAGGAATGCCTCAAAGGAGGCTTTCACCCTGCTGATCTTGGCAGTTCTGCTGTTTTGAAAGACAACAGAACAGTGGGAAGGAGGAAAATTTCATTCCCTTAGAGCTTCTCTGCTTAGCTCTGGAAACAATAGTAAGGCAGTGCATTTTGTGGGGGGACTGTTTGAACCGGGTCCTCAGCTGCATGGCTTGGAATAAGGTTTGTTTTTTTTAAACAAACCAAAACATCAACCAAAAAAACCCCCTCTCCACTAAATTCAGACCAACTCAACACTCATTTTAGCCTGCTTTTTCCCCCTCATTAATATAAATGAATAATTAACTTGTTAGAGTCAGGTATTGCTAATAAATAGAAATCCATTGAAATGAATTTGAACCCATGGAATTTTTGATTTAACTGTATAATCGACTTCACTGATAAATTTTAATGGAAAATGGAAGTGGCTTTATGGAAAATGAAGGTTCCCAGGTGCCATTGGCTGTTCACTAGCTTGTCCCTCTTATTGGTAGCTGGAAGTTGGAGGGCAATTCTCGGGGATTATCTCAATTTAACCTACCCAAATACCAGCAATGCAACAACGGCTCAACAGAACACTGTGTTTTGATTCATTAGCAGTTTTCTAGGAGGCTATTGTCAATGGCTGGACAAGTTATAGTAATCTAGAGATAGGAAATAGAAACGTCGACACAGGCCCAGTGTACCAAGTTATGCTTGTTCATCTTTACTTTTTAAAAAAGATTTGTTTATGTTGAGAGAGAGGGGAAGGGAGGGAGGAAGAGAGGGAGAGAAACATCAATGTGTGATTGCCTCTCACACACCCCCAACCCAGGCACTTGTCCTGACTGGGAATCGTACCAGAGACCCTTTGGTTCGCAGGCTGATGCTCAATCCACTGAGACACACCAGCCAGGGCTCCTTGTTCATCTTTAGATATTGGCCAGGCAACTACCACAGACTGGAAACAATGGCTGCAATCCAGTGACAGTGTAGATGGGAAATTGCGGTCCCTCCCTTCGTGCATAGCTACCTCTTACAACTCAAGAATGCTCTTGAAAGCTGTCTAGCTATTAGTTATAAACAGCATGCAGACTTTTAAGGAGAAGGGTCTGGAAAGAGGTAAGTACAATTAATGGGAAAAATTAAATAAGCAACCTTTCAACTATTACCCCAGCATTGCACCCGGAGTGTGGAAGGGAGGGGGTGGCTGATGCTCCCTAAGCGACTGTCAGCAGGTCAAGTACTCTCAGAGTACAGGAAAAATGTATAAAACAGGCCTTCATTTTGAATTTGAATTATGCATTCCACTCTCTGCTATGAGTTCAGGCATGTGCCTATTCCAGGTGCTTCTCTTATTTCTCACTGGCAGGCCTGGTAATTGATTCCCTGGTATCCACGTGGCCACCCCCTGTAACGAGTCACTGTCTCTGACCTTCACCTTTACCTCTTTCCCGTGGCCTCTCAAGTCTTGGAATATCTTTTGCTTCTGATAAAGTCTCTCTCTTTGATTAAACTTTACCAAGGCACTTCTTGAGTGCTCTTTTTGAATAGGCCTCGTCCTTGACCCTGTCCTTGGCAGGCTCAGTCCAGTTTTAGCAAGGAATCCTGCTAAGGCAGTTTGTCAAGAATTGCCCCACACTTGATATCCAATCAAGCTCCATTTCCCTCTAGCCACCATTGATACTTAACCAAGTTCCTCGTAGTAATTTTCCATCCATTGCCCATTGGCTGTAAATTCCCACATGTTCCTGTTACTCGGAGTTAAGTTCACTCTCTCTCTCCTGTTGCAGTAATCTTGAACAAAGTCTTTCTTGCTTCATTTAACGAGTGTCAGAGTAAAGTCTCTTTAATACCCCTTAACTTCAGGTTCCCCCCTGTTCTGCATATGGAGTCCTCTTTGTTCTTCAGCTCTCCATCCTCTTTTTCAGATTAATCTGGCGTCTCACTGTTGGGTGCTGGGGCACAAAATCCTGCAGAATGGAGGAGAGGAGGGGAAAAGAGGTTTTCTCAGTGGTTTCTTCTTCGGGTCTGCGGGCAGGAGTAATCAGAGTGATGCTACTGCTGAGCTTCACAGTTCTATGGTGTCTGGCTTTCCCTCTTTGCTAATAGAGTTCCTATCCTTTTTAGTAACTGGTCTGAGCTCCTAGGAGTAAAAACAAGGAGGAGAAAAACAACTTCCATTTGTGATGCTGAAAGAACCCATCCTGTGACACTGAAAAATGCCCTCTATGTGGAATGAAATTAGAAATAAAGTGATTTGAAACTGGTAAAATGAAAACAAGCAAAATGCGTTGCTAATTATTGATGCTGTGGAAAAAATGTAGGTTTGAGGTTAGATGAGGTAAATTTAAAGCCTCGCTCCCCCATTGACCTTGCTAGGAACTTAAGCAAGCAGGTTAAGTATATAACTTGTTATAAAGTTCACTAGTTCTTTTCTGTGAAGTCTGATGATTACACTGAATGTTTTTTTTCATTTTGTATATTTTATTTTTATTTCTAGCATTTTATTGGATTCTCCTTAATAGCTTCCCATTCTGCTGAAATTCCTCATCTCTTCATACATATTGTCTAGTTTGTCTCACTATATCCTCTAATATATTTATTATAGCTATTTTAAAAGTCATTGTGTGATAATTCCACCATCTGGGCCATCTTTGGGTTTACTTCAAATGACTATGTTTTCTCATGATCATGGACAACATCATTTTTTCTTTTTTACAAGTTTTAGACTTTGTGATTCTATGCCAATAACAAACAAACAAATAAATAAACACGTGTCTAAAGGAACAAGAAAGACTGATGTAAATAGTATCTACCCTAAAAACAATACCTTGCCTCTTTTTCTCAGGTTGTTAGTGAGGGTGCTGAGTTAATATAATGTAGATTTATTCTCCCACTGGCTTCAGATTTTTTGAAGGCAAAAACAGGGTTTTCCCTTTAGCAAGGCTTGGGCTCTGAGCAGTGGTGAGCTCCCATCATTGTCTTTACAACTGAGCATCCAGCCACCAACTTTCCAAACCACATAAGATTGCTTTCTGCTTTACAAGCTGGTTGCCAACTTTTGGGATCTCTGCAGAGTTCTGTTTGCTCCCAGTCCAACTCCTAGACTTTTCTTCCCTTGGGAGATCAGTGTTCTTTGTCCCATGTCAGACTTTGGAGGGTACTGTCACTACAGGGCACTCGCTGAAGGTTGCGAGAGTATCTCTAAAGGATTTTTCTTGCCCCTCCTGCCCCACTTTCAGACTTTTGGGGCTGCTACTGTATCTTCAACAAAGGCTTAGTGTGCTTTCCATGGCTTCCTCTCCACTTTTCAGCCCTTCTTCTAGCCTGTAGCACACCACTGCCTAGTATTTTGAGAGGAACTTCTACCTCAGAGGGAATCTCTCTTTGAGCTCTTTTCCTGCCTCCAGTCTTGGGAAAACTTTCTCACGAACTTGATGGAGGCCTATGGGAAGGAATTGGTGTTCTGGCTGGTGCTCCCCAGGACTTTAGTCCCTCTTGTGAGCATGACTCTTCCTGCCACTCTGCCAAGTATGAAAGCTGTTACGGACATCTTCCTTCTCAAGGTGAATTTTTCACTTGCTGAAATGAAGTTCATTTTGGTTTGGCTTTTTAATAATTATAATTTTTGTAGCTTATTTTATTTTCATTGTTAGGGTCGCTACAGTGTTTTTTAACTTTTTAAAAAAGATTTTATTTTATTTATTCTTAGAGAGATGGGAGGGAGGGAGAAAGAGGGAGAGAAAAACGTTGATGTTTGAGAAATACATTGACCAGTTGCCTCTTGCATGCCCCTAACTGGGGACCTGGCCTACAACCCAGGCATGTGCCCTGACTGTGAATTGAACTGACAACCCTTTGGTTCACAGGCCAGTGCTCAATCCACAGAACCACAACAGCCAGGGCTAAACTTTCTTAAAACAGCATTCTAAAACAAAAAAATCTCATATGAAACCTGAATACGTAAAACAAGTCAAAGCTGACTATTCTGTTAAAACATACTTGACGTTGGGGAGGAGGTGTTCTTGCAGGCTCTTTCGTTACTCTCTGCAATGACCACTTAGAAAAAAATTTCACGTTATTTGAAAATTACTGGTCTGATCATCAAATATTAATCTTTTGTTTGGGGCTCGAGTCTTGACTGTATAGTTTGGTTTTCTCAGTATTTTCAATGTCTAATACTCTTTCTTTTTTCCATGCATCTGCATAGACTGTTTCCATAGGATTCTTATCTCGCTCCCAATTTAAATCACTAAGCCTCGAGAGTCCAGCTCACCCTTAAGGATATTTACATCACTAGAACTGTTACAGTACTTACCACTTGGGCTAACCAATTTAGACATGTCGACTGTGGTTTTCTTCTCCTGGTTTGGTGAGTGTTCTTCTTGGCTCTCCAGCTGGACATCCTTCCTCTAGACAAGCACTGTGTTGGAACCTGTCTTATGTCTTGTTTGGGCTGGGAAGAATAGACAGATTATATATATTTGCTGCTGGCACCATTAAGGCAGTGTGAAGCAGTCTTTGGGTTGATGACTCTATGTTAACCAGAAATATTCTATGTTCATAATTTAACCTCTTTCTACCCAAGCCCACTTAGTTTCTGCTTAAAATGAGCCTTATTTCAGATCACTGTCAGCCCTTCTGTCTCAGGTTTGCTTCCACAACTAGGCCGTGGGATGCGGGGGCTCTGCTTCTTCCACCCCTCATCCTCTGAGCTGATCAGATCACCCGCGCTGGCCTGGTGCTCCCTTGAGCCCTGCCTCAGTGGGGAGACAGGCTGCGTTCCAGAACCACACTTCAGTGGGATTAATGCAGCTAGAAGAGGCACCGACTGAGAGTGTGTCTCTCCCCTGATATGCCCTGAGCTGTCAGCAACACAACTGGCCTATAGCAAGGTGGCACCTAGAAGATCTAGGCCAGCTCTCCACATGTAATTGCGAGGATTTAGAATTGGTGTGTTACTTTTGATTCAGTCTGATAGTTTTGCCCAGAAACAGCTATTTCCAGACATCTCTAACTCGAAGAGATTCCTGGGAGTTGTCATACCTTTCTCCAATCCCTGGGAAAAATCAGACAACTTTTATCTTTTTCTTCTCTGGGAAAACTCAGCCATTATTTTCCTCAAATACTTTCTTTTTGAATCTCGGGGGCTATGGTAATAACAATACCTCTCTGAGAGAGTTGTTATAAAGACTTAAAAAGACATCAGCCTTGTTTAAATTCTATGCAGGTTTTCCAATATGCATGTTTTCCGAGGTCTTTCATGCATGTTATGCATGTATATTATATATGTTTTTATGCACACTTTATGCATGCTTTTTCAAGCCTTTTTATGAGGTAATTGGGGCCAAAGGAAACATAAATCAATACCAACTGTCTGTTTTCCTTAGAAGATCCAGACTTTGGGAAGTATAGCTCCAAGTCTTAGGATCACAGACTGAATCCTCATTACAGTGTTCAGAGCAAATCTGTGGCCAAGCACATCTGGAGTAGGGGTCCACAGGCCTCGAAGTGGCAAGGATGTGAGGGTTAGACGGTGAAAGACCCGAATGTGTACTCTTCTAACTTGAGAGGACTTATTATTATATCGTCAGGGTACTCTAAGCTATAATTTTCTTAAACTAAAGTTTCTTTTATCAGGCATACATATCTTCCTTAAAAAACCAATCCCCTCTGACTCTTTTAGTATATTCAGGCCTGTGCATCCATTCTGTTTTCATTAAATCATCTGCCCAGTTGGCATTCCACAACTCTGAGCTATACACTGATCAAAGCTGAAATTCAAAATCTACCCAGTAATCAGTTGGTAGACCGGGCCTGTATTAAACAACTCAAAATGAAATGCGTTTTGGGGTGTGTGTAACTTTAAGCCCAGCTTTAACCTTTCATTAACTGGGTGAGTCCTGCCCTCTGGTAATGGGTGTGGGCACAGGTAGTCAAATTACTGTGTGGATCTCTAGGAAGTTTACAGTGAAACAGTGTGTTCTCTCCCCTGCTTGGCAAAGGGGGTTATTGTTGAAAATCCCTGGGACTTGGGTTGTACTATTTGGGCGCTTTATCATCTCCATTCTGAAATGGAACCTCTTAGGTAGCGGAAGGGCTGAAAACTTGGCTGGCAGCTGCAGTGGGGCAAAACTGCTCTCTTACCAGCTCGATGGGTGAGGGGATTTACTGCTCATGTAGATAAGATTCAATGCAGTTAGACACTGTCAACATATCCTGGTGTAAAGACAGTGCCCTTCCTTGACTTTGCCGAGGGAAAACCAGATTTCATTGTATTAACTTTCATTTCTCAACTATAGCGTCTGAAGCATCTTTTCTCATAAAAGGGGCTGAGATATTAGTCTCTAAAGGTCTCTGTTGCTGGGCAGACTTAGGAGCATAATCTCACATGCAGTTTACTTGTTCATACATGGACAGGTTTACAAATGCATGCATTATTTTAAATGTACGTACAGAGGAAAGGAGGCATACCTGCAGGAAATAAGTATTTACTACTTAATGGCATTAGTATCAGCTTGGATTATAATAACAGGGGCTCCTGGATATTCCCCAAGGAAGACGTGAACTAAGCTGCACTGTAGCCAGTTTGTGCTTGACCTTGTTATCCTTTTAGGTGGCCATTCTTTCAACACTTTGTCCAAGTACTGTGCTGGGTGCTGAAGGCTTATCTTGAAAAGCACAGGTTGTCCTAGGAAGAAATTACAGCAAAATGGAAGAGACAAAAGAAGCAGGTAATTGCTATACAGTAGGAAAGAAAGGAGGAGGAGAAGCACAACAGAGGGATTCACTCTCTGGGCAGGGGGCCTGGAAAGGAGGAGACCCGGAGGAAGTGACCACAGTTTTATGTTGCAATATTTGACATCATAAGGCTTCCTCTCTCCTATTCCCCCATTCCTATCTTTCAAAAATATTTTCCTGTTTATTATTTTATAAAAACTTTCTTTTATTAATATTCAAATCTGGACTACATTGAACTTACAGAAGAATTTAGGAAGAATCGCTTTCTTTATCAGGATTGAGTTTTCTTATATAAGAACATTATTCTTCCCTCCATTTGTTCACTCCATTTGTTTTTAAAAATGGCTTTTAGCAGAGTTACAAATATATGTCCACACTTGCCTTTTTATGCTTACTCCTAAGTCTTTTCTGTATATATATATTTTATTATCGTGATTGGAATTTTTTTCATTATATTTAGTAGCTGATTAATTATGGTAAATAAGAAAGCTAGTGAATTTTGGATAGTTATTATTCACCTGGTCAGAGAGAGCTCACACCAGCCAAAGGTCAATTCCCTTTCAGGTACTGATTGCCATGGGTCAGAGCTAGGATGGCCCTGCAGCGTTGTTCTGAACAGAGGCAAGGAGGCCAGGCCTTGGTACACCTACGCTGACCAGTCACTGGATGTGGGCTGTGCTTGAGAAGGGGGTGTTAGATGCACTAGGCAGTTCACTTCGGCAGAAGGCAGTTCCAAAAGCTTTCAGAAGTCCATACTCCAAGCTAGTCGGGGATGGAATACCTAGATGCTGAGAGGGAGAGCAAGCATTGCCTTACAGCATCCACCACACCAGTGTTTTAGTATTTTTGATCCCTAACAGACTACAGTGCAGGACACCAACAACACTGATAAGCCCAGCAGGTCACAATGTGTAGGCCCCTTCCTTTACCTTTCAAAGATATTTAAATTTCCCTGTTAAAGACTCATAAACACATTTCACTATCAGAATGGTATACATAATAATGTTTTTTGAAAAGAGATAGCCCTCACTGTGAACTCACTTTGTTGTTTCTTGGAGAGTTAAATAATATTTATGTTCAGCACAGGGAAACTTACCAAAAATAAAAGAGTGGAGTTTTAGTCCAAATATTACTGCATAGAGTTTTTAAATGCCTTGACCAGTTCAGACCCACTGGAAAAAAAAATCCCACCTCCCTTATAACACACGCTCAAAGGAAGACTTGCATATAACAATTTATTTGCTTTCCCCCTCAATTTATTGGAATATAATTTCCAGAAAATAAAACACATTAAGTGTAGAGTTTGATGACTTTTAGCAGTATAGACCCATTTAATTCTTTTTCCTATTTAAAGTATTGTTATCTGAGGAGTCAATAGCAAAAATAATGACAGATGTGTCTTATTCTGAGTTGACCCACTTTCTCAGATTTCACAGATCGTTAAACTCACTACCGTGTATAGTCTGACGCGTATACACCCGTGTAATCACCACTACAATGAATCACTGCCCTCCCCGCCCATCCTCCTGGTCTTCTCACACTCCACGCCCGGGCAACCTCTGATCTGCTTCCTGTTACCATAGGCACAGCAGTTCTACACAGTGGACTTATACGTATGTATTCTTTATATCCAATGTCTTTCATTTGGTATAATGTGTTCATAGCAGCACTATTTACAACAACCAAGATCTGGAAACAGCCTAAGTGCCCATCAACAGATGAATGGATAAAAAGGCTGTGGAATACGAGGCAGTAGTAAACAAACAAACAAACAAGCCCCACAAAAACTCTTATCCTTTGTGATGGCACAGATGGACCTGGAGAATAGTATGCTAAGGGAAATAAGCCAGTTAGTGAAAGACAAATACCACGTGCGGAATCCAATGAACAAAATAAATTAACAAAATAGAAACAGAAGCACAGATACATGGAACAGACTGGCAGCTGTGGGAGAGGAGGGATGGGGGACTGGATGAAAGAAGGTGAAGGGAATAACCACAGAACATTTATGCACAACCAATGGACACAACACCCTCACAAAGGGAAGGGTGAGCATGGGGCTGGCTGGAGGTGGGCAAGCTGAGAAAAAGCAGCTACTCTAATAGCATATGCAATAAAAAAATAGTTTTACTGAGGTATAAACACCTGAGGGAATAAAGCCTCAAAGCCTTTGACTGAAAACACCTGTGGGGGTGGAGTCAGTGGGAGAAACTCCCAACCTCACAGGACAGTTTGTTGGAGAGACCCAGAGGGTCCTAGAACGTACACAAATGTAAAGGTCCTTGTCTACTAATTCCATTATTTTTGTCATTTCTGTGTCTGCCCTCATTGATTGATTTTCTCCTGGTTGAAGGTCAGATTTTTCTCATTTCCTTACATTTTGTGAATTTTGGTTGGGTGTGGGGCATTGTGAATTTTATGTTGTTGAGTGCTCTTTTTACTGTATTTCTTTAATGAGTATTGATTTTTTTTCTTGACAAGCAGTTAAGTTACTCAGAATCAATTTTACTAACACTTTCTTTTAAGTCTGTTTTGGTGGGGCGACAATAGTCTTTGTTCTAGAGCTAATTTAGCCCCACTACTCTGGCATCTTAATGCTTGATAATACATTGTCATTATTTTTATTTTAAAGACTTATTTTCTAAAAAGAGTAAAATGAAAAAATTGTTTTATTTTTAATAATGCATTTCTCTGAAATATTACCGATCCTTGATGGAACTCTGGGGACAGTGTATGCACAGTTCTCTGGTGATAGTTGTTCTTGTCTGCCTTTTCATTTTTCGTCGCCATACAGGCACAGATGGTACTTAGAGATGAAGACTCCAGAGGACAGCCCTGACTGGTGTGGCTCAGTGGACTGAGTACTGGCCTGCAAAACAAAGGGTCACTGGTTTGATTCCCAGTCAGGGCACATGCCTGGGTTTCCGGCCAAGTCCCCAGTAGGGGGTGTGTAAGAGGCAACCACATATTGATGTTTCTCTCCCTCTCTTTCCCCCTCCCTTCTCCTCTCTAAAAATAAATAAATAACATCTTTTAAAAAAAGACTCCAGAGGACCGAACCCATGCAAATTTTTTAGTTGCTTTTCCACCTGGCTCCCTCCTTTCACATATTTTGCCCCACACAGTTGGCTTGGATTCCCCAACTTGCTGTTATTGTCTCCTCAAATCAGCAAGAGAGCCAGGCTCTCTGCATTTTACTTCCTTGCACTGGAGTCCAGAAAGTTCTTCCAAGCAGAAAGCCTTGTCAACCATAAGTCTCTCCTCATTTATTTTTCTTTTCTCAGAAAAAACAGTCTTGCACTGCTTGTTGTACACTGTCTAAAAATACATGTTTTCTATATTTTTGTCTAGTTTTATGGTTGTTTAGGACTGGATAGTAGTTCTGAATCTTCTTCATGTAGTTTTTATATTATTATTTTTTAAATGTATGTGAAATAAACATCATCAGTGTTTTCAATTTATTTTGTGATCCAGTTTTTTTTTTCATGACATGGATTTGATTTTCACAAGCAGAGAATAAATTTTGCCTAATAGAAGTAAGGTCATTGACTTTTTATAGTTTAAAACATAAAACCATTTTAGTTGTAATTCTGTGGTTACCAGTACTCTCAGATACAGGACATTCTGCACCCTATCAGGAATAACAGTAGTTTCAGCATTAATATGGAAGGAACACTTTGTCTAATTATTACAATAATAAATCCAAAGCTCAAAGAACAGAATCTGGAGCAAACTTTAGTTATAATTAGGATGAAAACTGCCAACCTTAGAAACTAATTAAGGAAGTTGGTAATTCTCTCCCTTTTTTGGTCTGCATATCTGGTTTGCTTGCTTTAAATGCCTTATGTACATCAAAAGTCTCCGCCAAAGGATCAAGGTAGACCATGTTCTAACCATAAATAATTCTTCCCCCCCGCCCCCAACCCCTAACCATAAATAATTAATTTTCCATGTTCCCAGTGCCTAAAAACAAACCATAGGGCATCTGAAGAAATCTAGCAGTCAGACTAAACAAAGATAAATAAATATTCAGGTGGCGATGAGTTTATGAGTCATTTCTGACGAGGAAAAGGAAAAGGGTCTATCCGTGTTATCAATGCTCAGGCTATCCTCTGCAGCATGCTCAGAAGGGCCCATCTGGAGGGTGTCTTCTGCTGTTGTAGAGTCACCTTGTCATGACACTTCGGTGCTAGAAAGAATTATTATCAGTGTTCTGGTTCCTTTTATAGTAGAGTCAATGACTTTTTTTGTCTTTTTTTGGTGCTCAGGGGAGCTGCTATTGTAGTTATTGCCTTGTGGCTGGAAGGGGAAATGTGTTCCTGGTATACTCACAACCCAGATGGATTTTTCATGAAAATTACTCACAAATGAGAGTGAGCGCAGTGGCAAACAAATGATCGTACCCCAGTTTGCATATATTAGGGCTAAATTGGCTTTCTGGTTGGATGAGGAGCTTAGTTTGAGACAATATGAGTTTCAAACTATAGGGGGTCCTTGTTATCCTCATATTCATCCAAGGAGTCTCTATAGTTATGAGGTTGCAGGATGCATAAGGAAGCCAAAGTCAGGGGGGAGCTAAACCATCAAAGTCTGAAAATATTCACTAATGACCTGACTGCTTGAGAAATTGGTCCTTAGACAAACAACCTTCTCAGTTTAACATGAGAATATTTCTTAGCTAATCCCACCAAGGCCTTCTGTGGCCTGTTTCTTTCTGATGCTCAAATGTTGTTAACATACAACAATCAAATACAAATATAAAATATTCAGGAACTCATAAAGTTGATGAAGATAATAGTGGAGGATTGTTGGAGTCATAGTCACAATTTTGAACAAGGAGACTCTGGCAGAGTTAAGCTTGAGTTAAGTTGATGAACAAATGAAGGAGAAAAATCTAGTCTAGCTAAGGCCAGAATATATTCTCAGGCAGGCAGTGATTTGATGATCAAAGGATTAAGGGAAGCCTGGGGAAGATTAATGCTGTCTCAGATTTTCTTCTCATTACTTTGTGACCACACTGAAAGAAATAAACATAAATATAAACTACCTCTTACTAGGCTATCATGCAATTTAATTGAAAAATAATAACCTTCCCCACAAAAAAACCCCTTCAGGCAATTTATCTTTTTAAAAAATTAAGGCATAATAGCAATTTCACCTAAACTTTTAAAAATGTCATATAAATTTACTTTTTATAAATTTTAGTTTTATTATTTAAGATTAAATTTTTGCCAAGGTGTTTTTATGTTTAGTGTAAAATTTTGGTCCCCATTTTAAAAGGACTTACTTTAATGGACCTTTTAACCAATTGTGTGGTTGTATCTTTATTCAAGAAAAATTTGGTGTTATAGTCCTTTAGTCAGTTGAGGACCAAAAGTAAATGTTCTTGGTGACTTTTCTAGTATGGAGACTTTGAGATCTTTGAGATAAATACCTATCTAACTGGAGGTCTCCAGAAGTGCATATTATCCATAAGAAATGGGCTACATCAATGGACACTAGTTACAACCCATAGTTCTGGCCCCAAAGCACTTTCAGTCCCTCTTTATGGCCATAAAAGGAGGATCCTGCACATTCTGGAAACTGGAAGATGGTCCTGCTGGGGCCCCACCATCTCCACCCTCATCTCTCCCTTCCCTCTATCCTGCGTGCCTCACCTTCTCCGCTCTGACTTGCGTTCCTGATACAGGGCACTCTCTTTCCTGGCCCTAAGACGTTTTGGTAGCAACAGCAATCATCCTGATAATTGTCTGAGGTGTCATTCAGCTTTGGATCTGCACAACCAGATGGGAATTACCATCTTCAGGTTGCCATCTTAAGGTACAAATTTAGTCACATGTCTTTTATTGCGTTTCCCACCATTCCCCTCACTAAGTAGGAAGTTTCTATTTCTTGCTTTTGCTTTCACTTATCCCCACTCCCAGAGTTCCTTCAGTATTCTGGAGGCTAGTTCAGTCCAGAGGGTCTATTCTGCTCCCGAATTCCAGTAGGTAAACAACTGGCAAGTCCGATGATTGTGCAGTGGGTTTCCCTTAATGGTTTCCATGATTCCTTCCTGCCCTAGAGTGGTCTTACTATTGAAAAGGGACCTGCAAAGTTCAATGTGTCTCATCTAGTGCTTTAAAGATGCTGTTTCTCTTCTACATCTTCCAGGTCTTGATGGCACCATTGGTACAGATTTTTAAAAAAAATTTTATGCTGCCATGTTTAACCAAGTGATCCCAGAGGCCAAATTCCTTGCAAGAAGGGCTGTGTCTGAACAAGTTTGAAGGCTCTGGCATCCTTACTCCCTCCACTCTCCTTTCCCCATCCATGGGGTACAGGAGTTGAGTCTGGGTTATCAGTTCAAACTATGCATTTCTTCCCTTTGGTTTCCCCTTTGAGACTGTAGGGCTCCTCTCCTACCAATAGACCTCAGTGAAGAGACTTCCAGTCCATTAGATAACTTCCCAATAAAATGGAACCTCAGAAGTGTTGTTTTCCTGGCAGTGAGGAGAACCACAAAATATGTGAACTTATGAAGAATTATCTAGTCCAAGGCCTTTATTTTAGAGAGGAAGAAGAAATATAAAGGCAAACATCTGGCCAATAAGAGACCTGGGACCAGAACTGCCCAACTGTAGCACAGTATTCCATATATATCCGTTTAATATCCCAGAACAATCAATGAAACTCTTCCCAGAAAGCTTTATCTTATATGTTGTTTGTCTGGAAGACAATTAAAACAACTCATAGGCCTCTTGGAATTGTGAGACCACTTTTTTATATGTTCTGCTTTGTCATATATAGTAAGAGCATTGGATAGTAGGTAAAACATCAACCAACATTTTTTAAGAACAAAAGGTGAAGGGTAATGGAATATAGAATTGTCATGTGTATTTGTCTATGTGTGCAAATGTTTTTTAAAAGATTTTATTTATCTATTTTTAGAGAAAGGGGAAGGGAGCTAGAAAGAAGAGAAACATCAATGAATGGTTGCCTCTCATACTCCTTTTACCAGGAACCTGGCCTGCAATCCAGGCATGTGTCCTGAGTGGGAATCGAACCAGCAACCCCTTCACTCACGGGCTGGCACTCAATCCACTGAGCCATACCAGCCAGGGCTGTTGATGTATGCAAATATTTGCATAATAACTTGGTTGTTCTGCATTGAGTGGATTCCTCTAGGACCCAAACCTCCAAGTTGGGCCTAAACCACTGTGGTTGTATGAAGAGGGCAGATTGAAAGGACTGATGAATTGTTGTCCCCTGATCGCTCTTCAGGTGTCTTCATGTAGGATCTTATTTCTGGTTGGTGCTTTGGGTTTTCTTCTCAGGCCGTGTAGCTAATTTCCTTCCCTTATCTCAGAACTCTACCTTTCCAAGCCTGAACATACAACTGCAAGAGCTAACTCATGAGTCTTTGGTGTTGTCACACTTCCTATCCTGGGACCGGTCGGGGACACTTTGGCGAGTTTACCCATTTGCGTGCCCAGGAGGTTTCTGTGAGGTGCAGTGGGATCAAACCTTTGTAAGATCTAGCACTGCCCTCCCCATGGCAGTGGTGCCTACCCACCTTATGGTGGCTTAACTCAGGACACGGAGAGCAGCCTCTCACCTGACTCCTCTCTGACCTCCCAGAAAGCCTCTCCAAATCTTCTCCGAACTGTGGGGTTCACCCAGACTGGTAGACCTTTACATTTCTTGCTAAAAAATGTTCAATCTGTCTCATTTCATACCTTGCTACAATTTTGCCTATGGACCCAGCTCAGTGCCTGGAACATACTAAGCATTCAGGGAATATTGTTTGATTAAAACCTTAAACAAAAATAGAGACCCGATTGGACAGAGAACTCTGCTGTGGTCTAAAATAGAAAAACAGGAGACGGGGAGGTGGGGGTGGGTGAGGGTTGGGTGTGCCAAAGGCAAATATGAGTGTAGGGAGTGGTTAATGTTGATTTCATAGATGAATTAAAACATTTGATAACCCTGTAAATACACAAGCGTACAGTTATATAAATGGCACACTTAGTTTGTGGTTATAAGGTGCTAAAATAACTATGAAAAATGAAAGAGTCCATCTATCAAACGGTTGTGTTGCCTATGCGAAAGTCAAACAACCAACTGGACTGAGTTTTTTCTCCTCTGAATCGACCTTTTGTTTGGTGATGCAACACTGCGGTGCAGCCTGCCAGGTTAGAGCAATGCTTGACTGGTGATTACAGGGTTCTGCAGGCTCCTGTGTGAACAATGACGCAAAGCCACTTGGCTAGGCCGGGATGCTGGCTCAGCACACGTTTGTTCAAGTCAGTGGCTGAGGTGGTTTAACCATCCAGGTTATCAGGTGATTGTTTCTTTTTCCAGGGCATTGTATAGGCAGCTGAAGAGAGAAAGGAGTAGACTAATGTGGAAAGTAGGTTCATTTTATGGCCGTGTCAAGTTAAAGGCAATTCCCTTTACAAGTTGTAGAGAAAGACATATTTACATATCTGTGTAACATGTACTTAAAGACTCAGTGGTAAACTGAGCAATGGCCCCCAAAGATATCTAAATTCTAATCCCTGGGCAAGGGAATATGCTCCTTTACAATGCAAAGGCCCTCCTTACCCCTGCCCTCCCCCCCTCCCCACTTTCTTCCCCTCCACTTGTCTCCTCCCCCTGCCCAATCCCTTCTGCCTCCTCCACCCCCTTCTTCCTCCTCCCTCTTCCTCCTCCTCCCCCTTGTTTGCTTGTACATTCACTGGACATTCTGACACTTCCGTGAGTGCTGAGAGGGTGAGGGGTGGCAGTGTCTAGTGGATCCTGCTTTGCATCCTGCACCGCCCCTTTTCCTCCCCACCTCAAACAGGCAGGCAGACAGCATCTGTACAATGTTGGATGCAAAGTATCCTGCTTAGTACCTGTCTGCACCTGCTCTTTTGGGGCAAAAGCCAGGGTTCTGTGATTTTTTTTGAACTTCCTCTCCAGGAACACCTCTTGATCTCTTCGTTTCCTAGGTCTGCTATAACAAATGAGCAAATTGCCAAAACTGGGTGGCTTAAAACAACAGAAATGTTCCCTTTCGGGCCAGGAATCCGACAGGTTCTTGTCATTCTCATGCTGCTATGGACTGTATGTTTGTGTCCCCCACCTCCCGTCCCCACTACAACTCACGTGCCAAAGCCCTAACCCGGATGTGGTGGTGTTTGGAGATAATGCCTTTGGGAGGGATTAGGTTTAAATGAGGTCATGAAGGTGGGGTGCTCACCATGGGATACGTGCCCTTGTACAAAGAGAGAGACACCAGAGCGTGACCCTCTCCCTTCTCTTTCTTTCTTTCTATCTCTCTCTGATGTGTGAAGGCACAATGAGAAGTTACCCATCTGCAGGCCAGGAAGGGTACTCTCGCTAGGAGTCAAATCTTCCATCACCCCGATCTTGGCCCTCCCCACCTCCAGAACTGTAAGAAATAAATGTCTGTTGTCGAAGCCCCCGCCTGTGGGATTTTGTTATAGCAAGCCAAGCTGACCAAGACACGTGCCTTACAAAGAGATTCTGCATGACCCGGGCCCTCTGTCTGAGGCAGGCCCCAGAGCAGGCCCTGTGAAGGTCAGGCCTGGGATGCCAGCTGTGCAAGTGAATCTCCTCAGGTCCCAGGGCTGTGTAAGTGTACACATGTGTGTACACGTGTGTGTACACATGTGTGGTGTGTGTGTTGCACTTGAATAGGAGGCGGAGGCCTAAGCAATGGGCCTCCTCTGTAATGGTGACATTTGAAGTCTGGCTGCAAGATTCTGAGATACACCAAGGCTTCTCAAAACACGGCAGGGAGGCTGCCCCTGGTTCTTCTGGGGTGGGAACCCCACTGGTTAGGAACCTCGAGGAACTCAGCGGCTTTCTCTGCATTCCTACAGCAACTTTGGCCATGATAGATGGCATTCCCCGCCGTGCCCAGAGGGCCATGCCTCTGCCCTGCAAGGCGGCTGCCTCGGTGGCGGGAGCATGCGCTCACACACCCACCACGCTCCGGCCAGCTCTGCCTCTCTGAAGGCCAGGTCCATGGGTTTATGCTCGCTCGTTTTATTTTGTTTTGAAGCTGCTGAAGCACACACTCTGTTTCATGATGAGTTGAGGCAGCCGACATATGGCTCCTAGACCTGCTTTGTTGAACCGTTTCCAACTCGAGATGTAAGAGCCCCTCCTCAAGTGTAAAGAAACCCCTTTGCTCGTGTAACTGAAATTTTAAGTACCACTCAGGTCTGGTTTCAAGTTTGGCAATAAAACAAAATTTTTTCTCACAATTTCATAGATTGGGTCTCTCTGGTATATTTCAAGTAAGTGCAGTTAGCTGACCCCTCTAATATTTCTGGAGGTGAAATGAATAGGAGTAATTCAGCCTCCCCAGGCCAACAGTGTCTTGCTGGCCTTCATGGAACCCCAGCTGTGGAAATGTTTTGGCTCATTTCTGCTGCAGAAGAAAGCTTGATTACGACAGGATACGGAAATATGAGTTAAACATATTTGAGAAGTAACACTGACCAAGCTATAACATATATGGGTCTATAAATCTTTAAAAGTCTTTGATGGGAATGAACTTGTTTACTCAAATCTTCTAATCTTCCCATTTTAAAGAAAGTTCGTCACAGTACAGTTTACATGAGCTCCAGGTTCCAAAACAAACCAAGAGTTTCAGATTACCAGAAAGAACGCATCTGGCACTTAATGAAAGTTGATACGGACTCACAGAAAATAGGTGGGGAAGGGTGAAATGGCCAAAACAAGACCCCACTGTAGTGAACTGACTTCCTAGGACCACTCTGCTGGGCCCTCTGAGAAATACAAACAATGGAAGTCATCCTGCTGGCCTCTAGGAACGGATGGTCCAGTTGGGGAGGTAAGCTGTAACTCAGGGAAACATTAAACAGCATGGGAGTGTTTATGTGACATTTTAAAAGACAGCGATGGCAATCCAGGGCTAATTGCCAAAGCCATCCTATCAGCAGACGGTGTTCTGCATCGGAAGGAAGAGCCACAAGTGCAGACTGTGATGGCCAGAGAAGTGGAGCTCCGCCACAGGATGGGGGAAGGATGGGGCCGTTCAGGTGGGCAGAGGGCAAAGAGGGGAGGTTGAAAGGTGCGGTCAGGGGAAGGAGAAATTTTGTAGGGGTTGGGGAAAGCTCAGGCATGAGGAGTTCACGTTTTACAAGCACTCTGAATGAAATGGGAAGAAAAAAATCTATTCTACAAAGTCTGGGTTTTATAATAACTGCTGATAATCAGGGCTTACTCACTGCAGAGGTGTCTAAGCGCGTGTTTGTTGTAAAACTTCAAATTCACATTGCACACAGCAACCCGGGGATATGAACTATAAAAACCCAAACTGTAAAAGCCGATTCTTGTGTAATTTCTAAGCCAGGACTTTTTTGTGTTGGATCTTTTAATTTTTTTCCTTTTAAAGCATGGAAGGAAGTATTGCTTTGTTCAAAGTAGTCTGAAATATCTCACATTGTAAGCATGCTTGTGTTTGCCTTGCTTCTCTACACCTGAATTTACTAGAAGTGAGGCGTCAAGCTGAAAAAACTTCCTGGAAATCTCTCCAATACCACAACTTCAGAATGTTACCAAAAAGAGAGGAAAACTGGAGGATTTAGATCTAGGGCTTCCTTTAGGTTTTGGAGGTGTCGGTGGGAGCAAGGCATGGCTCCATGTTAACCGGCCTCTAGCAAACAGACCTTGTAAAGGCCCTAGAACCCATGGAAACTACTTGTCATCCTGACCTTAAGGTATTGTCTGTCCTTCTCCAGTTAACTTCTCAGAAGATTCGCACAGAGGGTCCCGGCACCACAAAGTGAGGAATGCGAGTGGGACCTCTGAGGTGTGGCCTGGGTGTCTCTCGGAGCTTCTGCCTTGGCTGCAGCAGCACGGGGAAGACTCTGTGGGCTTCCACTGTCCCCAGAAGGCATTTACCCTATTTGCCCCCAAACTGAGACTAGTCAGCTTCAGGGCTCTGTCCTGGTGCTGCCCTTGTAGGAGGGCACAGATCACACTGTTCGACAAAGCCCAACGAAACATAAGCCCACGCCCGGAAGTCTATGTTTCACTGATGAATACGCCCCGTTGTGAAGCGGTATGTGTCTTGGCTGCCTGTGGGTATTCTGTGAGAAGCCTGTTGGTGTATACTAACTGAATGGATCTGAGAGTGACAGGGTTGCTGCATTCTGGAAGAGCAAGAAGGAAAAAGCTAGGCTTCCTGGGGCCCACCCAGAGGAGACTAGAGCCTTGACGATGGGATGATTGTGGAGAAGAACGGTGAGAGGTGCACAAAAGCAGCAAGGCGCAGGCCATGGAGACAGAAAGGCGGTTGGGTATAAAGCACTAGTCCACAGGAGGTGGGGTGACGATGGAGGGAGAAAGACAAGAGTCAGACTGAGTGCACCTGCACAGGTGCTTCCGTGGGGCTGGGCTCCTTCCCTTCCTTTTCTCATTTCTCCCCTTCTTCTACCACAGGGGTCTACCGCCCTGTGCTTCGCATGTTAACCATGTCTTATATTCTGATGATTTGACTTAGGGGGCCTTGTTGACCCGGTAGCAATTGACTGTACCAGGTCTGGTAAAGTCCTAGAAATGGCAAACAACTTGTCCAGAAGTGTGCTTTTCAATACAAACCAACTGATCCAGAGCCTATACCCAGTACCTCTCTGACTGGGCTCTCACAGTGGGATACTGTCTGCCTGCCTCAATCACCCTCAGGCCCGGTACAGAAAGACTAGGGACAGCTTTTAAGCCCCAGAGACCCCAGAAATTTTTCAGACTGCCAGTCCAAACTAGCTTACCCTGCCTCACTTGGTCCTTCCTGCAGAAACCACTGTAAAGGTTCTCGCCTGAAGCTCGGCCCTCCTCCTGACCAACCCTGCTGCTTCCCCATGTGGCCCCTCATGGCTGGCATGACGTGCCTCCTCCTCTTGGAAGCTGTTGACACACTATCTTATTAATGGTAATCATCTCTTAATTTGTCAGTGACACCATACCCCAATAACAACAAAACCTACTGAAACATTCAGTTCCAAAAAAAATGTCTTAAGCCAGCGCCTTACCCAGGTCATCTGGGGCCCTGAGTCCCCATACTCCTAAATCACCCTTGTCTCCAGTTTCCTCCTCTCTCTCAGCAAGAGAGAATTCATTTAGTTGATAAGTAAGCCATTAAGTGAAATTAAAGTGTACCTAAGAGTTACCCAGTAGCAAAAGTGCCTAATATTATCCCTGAAGTTCTATATTTAAGGTTGACATTAAGTGTAAAGAATCTATTTTTTAGATACGCAATGTTTGACCTGAGAGGGTGATATTAAGTAGATTTTAGATCTATTGACCTAGAAAGGTCCAGGCCATGAATGGGCTGGACGTGGGTGGCAGCTTTGAGAGACACAAGGACAAGAAAAGTCAAACATTTTTGGGGTGATTTCTATGTGCCAGGACATTCCAAAGACTTAATGACTCATTTACTACTCTGACACTGTAGGGGACCGGTTTGTCCCCTACAGCCCCCTTTTGGGAGCCAGACAGACCCATGTGTAAAGTTGACCCTACCCATTATTAGTTGTATGACTTTGATAGTAACTTGACAGTCTGTATTATAAGCGTTCATCTATAACATAAGGGTGACAGTCCTTTTCCAGTAGGGCTGTCCTTAGTATAGAATAAGATGAAAATCCTAAAAAGAAAGCACTGAACACTCAGGCACATAAGTAAATGGTAGATTATACCAGTGTCCCTTCATTCCCAAGCAAGACGTAGCTGGTCATTGCATTATGACACTACACCAGTCATTCTGTCGTAACTCAGAATTGATTCATTCTACATGGGGAGAATCAGAAACCGGGAGACATGTCATTAGCAAAGACCTGCTGCTGAAGAGGGTTGTAGACAGATAGGGCTGACTGTTAGTAAGTATGTTCTGGTGTGCTCATAGCAGTTGTTAAAACATGAAGTATGTCCACTCGGGTTGATAATTAACTCTTTCCCTGAGACCCACTCCCCACCATGGCCTCTGTCACTCCAAGCACCCACATTGGGCCTCCAGGATGCTCCTCGCAGCCCTGGAGCTGGTGTGCACGTGTCAGTGACCATGCTGCTCCAGTTGTTCCACATCTGGAATGTCACCGCTGCAGGCAGAAGCAGCAGAAGGGCTGCACTGTGGCCCTCGGATGAAGACCCCAGATCCCTGGGTGGGGGCCAGCCAAAACAGGAAGCACGTGCTGGGCATTTTGCCATCCTTTTATGTGTTTTTAGGGATCAAAGAGAGAAAGAGAGCAAGCTAGTGTTTCCTCTTTCCTCTCCTCTCCTCCCTCCCCTCATCCTCACCTTTGAAAGCGACCTCCTAAGAGGCAGGCTCACATTTTTAGACCCTTGGCAAAAACCTGAAAATGTCTATGTTTATGAAAATATTATTCCAAATCAGATTTGTGCCATACGAAGCTGACCTGAGAGATAAAAATCCTCTCTCTCCGGGCAGCGGTCTGGTCACACGTGGCCTCTCTGAACTGTGACTGCTCCTAACGATAAGGGCCACTGCCTGGAAGCGCCGTGCCAGGAGCTCCGTCTGTACTGGGACCACCCAGCCACACGCACATTTACTATCGGTCTGGATATAATTGGCTTCAATTAGATCTTTGGAAAACATAGCTGCAGTTTCCTGTGAGCTTGACTATGAAGCCAGGAGGCATCTTAACGATCACCTTCGAGCTGTCTTGGAGCATGGTTAGGTTACTTTGGAGTCTGAGCCAGGGTTTTACTCACTTTGTTATGGGAATTTGAGAGAAGACTTCCGAGATCTGGCTAACTCAGCTAAAGATAGTTTATAGACCATATTTACTGTACCACTTTCAGAGAGAAACACCCAAATCGCATTTTCTTTTATGTGTAATAACTGCATAGCTTTCCATGTAACTCTCCATAAATAATCTTGTCTGCTTTTTCAAAACTCCTGTGCAGTGCCCCATTTTACAGGTGAAGAAAATGAGATTTAGAGACCTTGAGTTCCTTGCTCATGGATGGGGTAAATCACATCTTTCTATACGGTAGTCTACTCTTCACCAAATTGCTTTGAACTGAGGAATCATAAATAAATCAATGAGTATTTCCTAGGAAGTAGGAGTCCTTTTAAAATAGTTTGACTCTCCTTTTATTTATTTATTTATTTATTTATTTATTTATTGACTCTCCTTTTAAAGGTAGCACTGATTAACCGCATCTGCATCTCAATGAATTGGAAAGGCTTGTGGGTTACCTAGGTCGTTAGAACTGCAGAAGGCCTTGGTGATCATTGAGTCTAGTCGTTCCCAAAGTACGTGTCTCAGGACATTAATAAATACTATACGTTAAAATAACTTCATGGTCAAATGAAGTTCAGAGCAGTGATTTAGACAGTTCAATAGATGTGTTTATTGTAGGGCTCTCACTGATATGTTTGGGACAAGGAGCGGGCTCCTAAATGTGTAACAACCCGTTCTCTGGAGAAAAACACGGCTTTGTAGCACATGCTGATTTCTCAGGTTTAAAGATTCCCACCACGGTCCATTTCAAACCTCCCCCCCCCGCCACCCCAGAGCAGTGACTGTGAGGTTGGGATGAGCTGGCCAGGTACTCCCACCATTCATCCAACAGATGCATATAACATCAAGAGCCTGCACAAGAGCAGAAGGTAGTAAAATAATTAGGAAGCATTGTTTTGAGTAATTATTATTTTTATTTTTAAAGTAATTTCTTTCATTGTAAGTTATACAGTTTAATATTTAGCAGTGGTCTGACAATTGACTCACAAAATTCCTAACAACAAACAACAGACTCTTGCAAACCAGAATACGTTGGGCCCAGCACACCGTTGCTAATGATTCTCCATGGGGTCGGGTGGCTGGGGATACATCACGTAGTCCTCTTCCAAATTATTTGACCCAGGACCCTTTCTTTAGGTAGTGCTTTACAGGATTTGTGTTCTGTGGAACATACTTCAGAAACTGCTGAGCTAGTTCAACTGGGTCATTTTTTTCCCCTTCTTTTTTCTTCATTTTCAAAGCCGGCATGGTTTCCTGACTATTAGCTGGGAGCTTAGCATCCCTCACTGCCACTTAATTCAGTTCAATAAATATTTATTGGACTCCTGTTACGTGCAAAATATGCTAGTACTGCTGAAGATTCAAGATGACTAAGAGTTCCTGCTTTGGGAAGGTACATTGGAGCACTACAGAAGAAGGCAGCATACAGTTAGTGCCATAGGGAAGGTACCAGCAAATAACTTCAGGAGTTCAAAAGATAACAAAACCGTATTCAATTGTAGATGTTACAGTGGGAGACGGTCAAGTCCAAAGTGGGGCCTGAGCCTCAAAGCAGTGCCTCCTGTCCGGGGCTGGAAGAGGCACAGGCAAGGCAAAGCCAAGGTGTGCACTTCCTGTCAAGCGCATCTATTCTCTTGTTTGTTCGTCTTCAGCATCTGGGAGGTGCTGGCGCAAGGCCAGGGAAGCCCACCTTCTCAAAAATTTGCATTTTTCAAAATTACTAGCTAGTCTTAGTGTTTGTTCACATACTAGTTAGCTGTTTGGGTTTCCTGTGAATTGTCTGCTTCTATCTTTTGCCCACTTTTGTTCAGGTTTTCCTCTTTGCTCCCCTGCCAGTTGGCTGGGGTTTCTTATATAGTCTATCATGTGTTTAGTCTATCAAGTGTTTACAACATTTCCTCCCAGTTCATCACCTACCTGTTTCATTTGTCTATGTTGTCTTGCAGAGGTGATGTGGCGTAGTGTATCATTTCTACCATTAGCATGTGTCATTTTACTTCCTCTCTCTCTCAACACGCCCCCTCAAAAAGAGTTTCTAATTTCAGAAGTGGGTGAATCTCTCACCTAACTATCCATTTGTTTCCTAAACACCACTTGTCTTAGTTCAGAGTGCTCTAAACAGATTTCTATAGACTGGTTCGCATATAAAACTAGTGCTTATTTCTCACCGTTCCGGAGATGGGGATATGGGGATACCAGGGTACCAGCAGCTCTGATGTCTGGTGAGGCCTCTTTTCCTGGTTTGCTGATGGTGTCTTCTGATTGATCCTCCCTGGAGAGGGGACCAGCTCTCTTCCTCTAAGTACCCCAATCACATCACAAAGGCCCCAGCCCCATGAACTAATTACCTCGCAAAGGCCCCACCTCCAAATGGCACGACATGAGACCTTCAACACGTCAGTTTTGAGGAGGACAGAAACATCCAGTTCCTAGTGATATTATATTATCATGAAATGTGAATGAGTTTTCTTTACTTGTATCATCTTTTATAGGAGTGCTTAAAATTTAATATATTTTTATTCTCATTTTTAGAGCTTTATCTAAGCTAGGAAGAAGTGAAATAGCTCAGCCAAGGTTCCACTGTGAGTGAAAGCAGCCTCCAGGCCTAACTGGCCACATCTGATGGTTTGTGCACCCAAGAGACAGAACACGGAGGTAACAGTGCTGCTCATTCCTCGGTCATCCTTCAGTTCTTTGTATACCATTCCCAGGAGTGATGACCCCACCAAAAGCCACAAAGGGACCTGATAGTCTGAAATCATTCCATTTATCTTCCCTCTATGGCCCATTCAAATTGTAACCACCAGCCAGTTACTTACATGGCTTAGTAATTAATGAAATTTGATTAATTTTAGTGGCCTTCCATTAGAAAGAATTGCCTGCTATTCCATAAAATTATAGTGTTACATTGCATTCTTGGAACAGGCCTAGGAGCTGCAGAACAGAAGAAGTGGGGAGTGTGAGTTTGGAATAGGCAGGCCTGGGAAGCCATGTTCCCAAGGTCTGGGAGCAGGGGTTTGGTGCTGGGATGCGCAGACTCTGAGGGTTTCCGGCACAGGGCACCCAAACAGCCCCCATTTCCAACTTCGACGTGTGTTCTGTTCCAACAAAATACTTTGCTTTCTGAAGGTAGTTTTGGCTTAATTTCAGCAGAGTAGCAACTCTTAATCCAAAACAATCAAGAAGAATTTGTTCACGGGTCCAACAGCATTTTTCTGAGTGCCTGGAAATCATGAAGGTTCATTGTTACAAAATATTCTCTTGCAAAAAGGGCAGGGAAAATGAATAAACATGCCAGACTACGGGTCGGTGGGCCTCAGTGACCCTGAAACTGACCAAGACTATCTTGATTTCCTCAGCTGTGAAACAGGAACGTAATTCAACTTTATACCAAAGTCTGAAATTGTACGCTGATGGTCGCGTGTGTGGGTGTACACAAACCCTCTATGTTACCATTGCCATTCCAGTCTCGTCCAAAGGTGGCAGGTAGAACTTTGGCGAATTCTCAATTTTTCAAGACTACTATTCACTACCTCTCCTATGCTTCCAAAGCACTTTGCCCACATTTTCACTAATGTATCCATCACATTCTGTCATAATTATTCATTTATCCCTCTCTCTTTCCAGATGGACTTCAAGTTCCTTGAGCATGGAGACTGTCTTCATCTTTATGTTCCCAAATCCAAGTGAAATGCCTGATATATATTAGACACTAGATTATGTCTAAAGAATAAATGTCTAAACCAAAGACTAAAGTCTACTTAATTCTGATCATGCAGCTACAAGATATTCTGAAAGAGTATGTACATCATTCACCACACACAGATTCAAAGCAGGTGTGTTGTGTGCTGGGATGTAAGATAAGAAGCAGGAGATTTTATCTGAATGGCAGAGGAAGAAAAATATACATCATCATCTATAGAGTTGAACAATATTTAGGGCAATTTCTGTTCCAATCATTTATTTTCTAAATTCCTGACCACTAAGTTCTCTGGAATGTCGAAAGCAATACATGTTTTCATGATTTAAAAACGTACCCCTAAAGCTCTGAGGGATATTAATAAGGTCACAGAAAAAGCCAGCAGTACAGATCAAGTTAAATTTTCTCTTTTGGCTCGCAAATCTTTCTTAAATGAGAAGACATCGTGTTGAATTCTTACCAGACTTGAACTATGAAGCCCAGAAATGTAAGCTTACTTAATGTACATTTGTTACTTCAAATTAATTTAATGACCAAAATAGACAGTGCCAATTACATCCCTAAATTTCAGTTATACCTACTACTCACTTATATGGTGGTAACTTTAAGGGGATTTATGTAGTGACAGCGTACCCTGTATGTTGAAAGGGACCAGAGACAAAACATCTTCATTTTCCAAGTAGGGGGAGACTCGTTTGAACTGATGACATTTTAGGTGTGAATCTTCAGACAATTGGGCATAATGGCCAATCTTCCTAGAGTTGGGAATAACTGGCTTATAGTTTCTACCAACAAGACGGTCCTTGGGTTGGATGAGTAACTTTCTTTAGTCTGAGAGTCAGTACCAGCATTGTACTGCCTGCTCATCGAGGAGGGGTGTGTCTGTGTGGGGGAGCATTGCGGCAGGAGGGAGCCAGGACATCATTGTCATGACGACATCCCTTATGAACAAAATTGTGTAAATTTGTTCTCTGATACGGACCAGTCCTTGAGTACCTAAAGGAGAAAAGTGGGTCTTGGGGAATGGGGCAGAGAAAGGGGAAAGTAGTTTTAGAGCACCTGCCGAATGTCCTTTACCCCCAGATTTGGGAATGGTATGAAAATTTGGAAGAGTGTTCTGAGTGACAGCCTTGAATTCCCACAAGGGACCAAGGGCTCCGCCCAACACGGGATGGTGGTCTGTGACACGCACGACAGGCCCGGTGATGCTCGCCGTGCAACACAGTTCGCTTTTGCCAAGATTCTGGTCATTTTCTGATGGGAACCCCAAACTGCCTGTCTCTCTAGATATTTCTGCCAGGCTACTGTCATCTCTTGGTCAAGATCATTTGCTCCACCTCAAGGCACCACTATGCTTAGGGCATCTCCAGGTACCCTGGGAGGCAGCAGTGGGGCAATGAGCTTCCGGAGCTGGGCCCAGTGGGAGCTGGAAGAGTGTGCGTCTCCGTCACGTTCTCGGCGAGACCCCCAAACTTCAGGGAACTTGGATGACATCTCATCAAAACATTCACTTTTGTATCCCCGTGTCTTGGCACCATTCCTAGTGTCTAAATTATATTTGTTGACTGAAATGGAATTAACTTTAAGTGGCTTTCCTGAACTATTTTTGCTTTTTTTGTCAAAGGGATAAAACCTGGGACACCCCTCAGCCGGAATAAATGTTGCTATTACTACCGATGATGGCAAAAATACTTTATTAAACAGCATAGGAAGGTTTTAGTCCTCTATTTTGTAACAACCACTGTGAGGTATGTACGTAACTTCGGTTGTGCATTCCAGCTGAGGGAGCATCCCAGATTCTCAGGTGTTATGTCGGCACTCAAATTAAATTTAGCGGAATACAAATGTACTTCCCCACTTTGTTTCCAACTTGCACACACACACACACGCACACACGCACACACACACAAGCACCTGTGAAAGTGATGTCAAAAGGATCCCTCTCGCTTTCTAACTCTTTTTAAAAAGATTTTATTTATTTATCTTTAGAGGAGAAGGGAAGGAGAGAGGGAGCAGAATATCGATGTATGCTTGCCTCTCCTGCGTCCCCTGCTGGGAACTTGCCTGCAACCTAGGCATGTACCCTGACTGGGAATTGAGCTGTGATCCTTTAGTTTACAGGCCTGCGCTTCACTTTCTAACTTTTGATGCGCCTTGTTCTATATGTATTCTTTTCTGACCGAGTTAGTTCAAGTTAGCATGATTCTAAGACAGCATGTTTAGACCACTACAGTTGGTTCTGTGAAACATGCAGTTGCCATAGAGCTAAGGCTAACCCCCTGTGTGTTTCTGCTGCAATCCCTGAGACAGGGTCTGGCACTTACTCGCTACTAGTTGAACGAAGGAGTGTTAAGATTGTTTAAAATTAAAGTGTGTCTGACCTTACAGATCCAAATGCCCAGCTCCAAATTGTTAAGTAGGAGGGCTATACGCTTAGTCTAGTGATTTTACCATTATTCTAATCCCTTTTGGAATTCTCTTATTGGAATTCCTGTGTTAGCCCAAGGAATGTGGTTTTGAAGGATTTATTGGTGCTGAACTTTGGTTGTGTGAGAGCATCTGCTATTTAGAAAATATAAAAGGCATCTGGAGCCCAGTCTAGTAAATAAATTGAGCAATCTGACTTTTTAATCTCATTCATATGTGATTAGAAACTAGCAAGACTAATTTTCGGATGCATTTTGCAATTCCAAACCGGAATTCCTCAGATGCTTTGAAGAAGGGTGGTATTGCTGGAAATGCATAATCTAGGTGGGCAGCCGCCTTAACTGAAACTACATTTCTTTGATACTTCTTCAAAATAGGAATTTTTGCTGCATTAGAAACACAAAATTCCATCTGGTCCTTATTTCATATTTGCAGACAGTGTCTGTAGATTATCTGGAATTGCGTCTGGCTGAGCCCATTCCTTTGGTGACCTGGACCAGGGGTCCCAATTGCCATGAGGAGTTTGAGTTTGTGGCTGTCCCTGTGGGTCCTTCAGGGCACCAGAAGAGATGGCGTTAGTACCTTTGCCTCTTTAGCCAATTCTGTTTTTTTTTTTTTTGTACTGGAATTAAAATAATGAGCTTCTGTGCTACCTATTAACTTCCTACATGCCGAGATGAGAATAGCTTGAAGCTGTGGAAAAATGCTGATATACTTAAAATAAAGAACCAAAGTAGCCATATAAACAAACCTCAGGGAATTTTAACTAAGAAATTACTGCCAAGTAAATCTTCAGCCAGTCTAAATGCTGAATAATTTATTTCAAAAAGGAACCACGCTTTTAATCTTTGCCATGCTTGTCAACACTCTACTGTAATAATACTCTTAGCCATTTCTTAGAAAAAAAATAATGATGGGTGTGACCACAAGTCTTATCAGCCTTACCACATGTCATTGGGAGCCGCAATGCACCAATGACAGTTGCCGATTGCAGGCATGAGGCAGGGGCGTTTGCAGCTCATGGCCAGGAGCGAGGAAATGAGCAGCTACAGTCAGATGGCTGTCCCACAGACACTGCTGGCTTCCCTGGGGCCCTTCCCACAGGAGCACGAGAGGAACTGAGAGCAGGCTCTGGCCATGCGTCATGATAGTTCACTTTTATCTTCTCCTCTCTCTTTTCCCCTTTACCGTTCATTTTACTGAAGCCCCTGTTGTGAGGTGGGAGGCTGAAGGACCTAATCAGAAAATTCAGGCAACAGGGCCAGTAGAATAGGGATTGTAAACATATTCCATCTTATAAACACAGTATAATCATCTTAGATTGCTAGAAAATAAGTTAACAGTCAAGAAGAAATCTGAAATTACCCATGTTCCCACCATTCAGAAATAATCACTGTTAACATTTTCATGTGTTCCCTGCTCATCTTCTTTAAATTAATTATATGCAAATAATGTAAGATAAAATTAGAAAAAAATTAGGAACAGATATATAATTTTGTGTTTTGCTTTTTTTCTTTAACAATATTATGAATATTTTCCTATGTTAGTAAATAGTCTTCAAAAAGATGATTTTTAAAGGTTGCGTGATAGCTGGCCACATGCATGGAACATACATTTGTAATTGAAATTCCTATTGGTGGATATGTGCCTTTTCCCCCCAGTTATATGTGTCTAAAACTGAACACTTTTATCTATAACATTTTGTGTCCTGGTATGATTATTTTCTTAGCATACATTCTGAGAAGTGGTCAACGGAATTATTTGCATGCTTTTAATTAATATATATTTGTTTAAAAATAAATGGGACCTCTCCTGACATATTGAAAAATACCATAATCATTTCCACTCAAAGAGTAAACATTGAACACTTGAACCTTGGGGTTACCAGTCCCATCTTTGTTGGACACCTCTGTGAAAACCAGACGTGATCACGAACAACTGGTCGCTCACTTTACTATCTGCCAAGGGGAGCAGGGTCGGATATGCTAAGAGGTTCACATGTGAATGCAAGGAGCTGGTGTACATGTTGGGGAGGGTTGTGAACACTACCCCTCATTATCACACAAGTGCCTTCGAAGGGTGTGCTGGAGGGTGGGGCTGGGCAGCCGTCTTTATAACAGTAGATGATGGACATCTGGCTCTACCTGAGGAACTCATGGACATTCCTTTATCTCTCAGACTGGATTAGAGCAGCCGGCTCGGGCCATGCATACTGGTGAGTAAACAGAGGGAGCCAGCCTGCCAAGAGAAGCCAGAATGGGGAGCAAAGGACAGAGGAAACTAGAGGCAACAGACCAAACGGATGGGATTGGGAAAGATGAGAAAGACAGAGCAAGCAAACATCTAGTTACCGGCAGGTATGGGTTGCCTAGGTACACATTTTCAAGCTTCGTGAAACACCCCTCTCTTCTCGTAATACACCCTTCACTCAAGCTGGCTGAAATGACTGAATTATCTTGATTTGAATAACAAGACTGATGTTGGCCAATCTTTCTGAGTACGTGATAATCTCAGGTACGTACTCTTTGCTTCTATGATCAATAAATTTTAAAGAATGAGGAAAAATTAAAGCAAGAATGTATAACTGCTGAATATACCTTAATATGAAAATGTTATGTATTTTTTTTGTAATGGATAGGTCACATTGGTCAGACCACATGCTGGCATGTGAATTTATTTCCACCAAATGAGTCAGTTGAGATTGAAAAAAACAAAAAACCCGAAAAACCCAAGAACCTCCCAATTGTTCTGAAGGATAAAAAAGGAATAAGTTGGTCTTCCTGGCTTGTACTAAAAAACCCCCCTAAAACCTGCCTTTAACATATTTAAAATAATATTATTAGCTGCCTCTGCTACCCAGTGGGAACAGTGTTGTAATAAACTGTATACTCTTTAGTTTGGTGATTTTAACCCGGCTCAAAAAGGGGGTACTTTTTAAGGGGGCTCAAAAGTACTTGTTGCATAGTCCAAGGTTAGAATAGTAAGAACAAGGCTCTATTTAAATTTTTTTTTAAATTTATGGATTTTAGACAGAGAGAGGGAGTTGCAGGGAGAGAGAGAAAGACACCAATTTGTTGTTCTACATATTCATGCATTCATTGGTTGATTTTTGTATGTGCCCTAACCCGGGATCAAATCCGCAACCTAGGTATATCAGGACAACTCTCTGAACAACTGAGCTACCCAGCCAGGTCAGGTGTTTCTTATATTCAGGCTTTCCTGGGAAGGTGTCTGTGCGTAGAAGATAGTGAACCTGGACATGGGCAGCTGAGACACCCTGTTGAGGATGTCAGCTTCCCCCTTATTGCCACCTGGATAATGTATATACTAAAATAGGACTCTGTAGAGAGGAGACGAAGATGGTGTTTTTTTTTTGTTTGTTTTTTTTTAGGAGGAAAATCCCAAGGAGCAGGGCAAGGACATAAGCAGAAACTGCCACTTCTCCTTCTCAGACTTCTTCCGAAATTCAATACTGCAGTGTCTTAGGTCTGGTTTCTTGGAAAAGCCTCATCTTGGTTTGATCCCTCAGGAGCTTAAAAAGAAGCTGAATCATTTCATTATTTCCCCGACTCTATACCCAGAGGCAGAGTATCACCCGTTCCTCCTTGTGTGTACGTGAGCCACAGCTGGAAATGTCTGTGCTGGGGTCTCAAGCAAGCCAGCGGCAGGTCATTTAAACTAAAACTGATGGTGTCTCTGGAACTAGAAAGCATTATGCTGAGTGAAATAAGTCAGGTGTTGAAAGACAAATGCCATATGATCTCATCTTTAACAGGAAGCTAAACAACAAAACAAACAAGCTAGCAAAATAAAAACAAAGACACTGAAATAAAACTGATGGTGTCTCAGCTGCATGAGTGAATTTGCTTGTGAAAATATGAGACAAGTGTGGGGAACCCCCAAAATATTTGGGTGGAATTTAGAGGCACCGAGGTCTTCCAGCATCAGGTGGGTTCAACAACTCATTGCACTTAGATAATTACTGTTACCCTAACAGCACCTGTGGCCCCGCCCCTGGTGAGATGGAGGCTAGATAAAGGCAAAAGCAGTGACATTTTATACATCTTAAGCTAGAGATAATGAGCTGTTGTTGATTATTTGTGCCCCTTAAAATTCAGATGGTAAAGTCTAATTCCCGGTGTGATGGTATTTGGAGGTGGGTCCTTTGCGAGGTGACTAGATCACGAGGGTGGTGTCCCCATGCTGCAATTAATGCCCTTATTAAAAGAGATATGCAAGAAATGATTTCTCTTGGCCAGTGAGGATACAGTGAGAAGGTGGCTGTCTACAAGATAGGAAGTGGGCCTCCGCCAGACCCCGGTCTCTGCCTTGCTCTTGGAATCCCAGCCTAGGAGAACTATGAGAAGTAAATTTCTCTCACACATGCAAGTCCAGGAAGCTTGGAGAGTCCCAGTTACGATGGATGCAAGATGCATCATAATTGCAAGATGCATCATAATTAGAAGGGCCAAAGGTTAAAGATGAAGAGAGAATCTTAAAAGCAGCACAAGAAAAGAAGTTAGTTACCAGATGATTGCCAGATGGGAGGGGAGAGGAGGAGAATGGGTGAAGAGGTGGGGGATTAAGAAGTACAAAGAGGTTGTTACAGAGTAGCCTTGGGGGTGTAAAGTACAATGTAAGAAATGGAGTAGCCAAAGATTTTATAAGCTTTTACAAGGACATGAACAATGGTGGGGGGATTGCCTGAGATAGCTGGGTGGAGGGGGGCAAAGGGGGAAAAATTAGGACAACTGTAATAGCATAATCAAGAAAATATAATTTTTAAAAAAGTCTAAAATAAAATATATTGTGTCCTATATAAAAAAAAAAGAAATAAATTCTTGTTAAGTCACCCAGTCTACGGTATCTTGCTATGGCGCCCCCAACTGACAAAGACACAGCACTGAAGCGGTTTTTATTTACCAACCCCCTACCTGTCAGAAACAATTGGGAAACTACATCACCCATAGTTTCAAGATGTTTGTAAATCCTTTTGTTTTTATTGTACATACTTTATATTCTAGAACAATTTTCTTCTCTGGCTTATCTTCTAATGAGGTGTTCAATGCCTTTCTGGATTTATGATTTGAAGCATTAATTTTCCCCAATCTGGGTTTGCATTGTGTAAATAGATGATTACATAAATGATAAAACAGATGACAAAGAAAAGTATTGAGGGGAAGCAGAATTTCATAAGTGGAAAGACATAAAAATGTTGCCCTCTGATGCAAGTCAAAGAGTATAAACCTTCAGTTACAAGATGAGTAAATTCTGAAGACCCAGTGTACAGCATGGTAATTATAAGTTAATCACAGAATGTAAGCTTGGATTTGCAAGAGCATAGATTTTGAGTATTCTCACCACACACACACTCACACACACACACACACACACACACAGGGGGTAACTATGTGACGTGATAGACTATGTGACGTTAATTATTATGACTGTGGTAATCATTTCACAATGTATCATATATCAAAAATCACATTGTATACCTTAAAAATACATATTTGTCAATCACATCTCAAGAAAGCTGAAACAAACAAACAAATTGCATATGTACAAGGCTTTATATTGCATCATGGATTGTAATAATGACAGAATAGAAACAACATAAATACTTATTAATAGAAGAGTATTTAAATAAATTATGGTAAATAATTTATTCATTGCATACAATGAAAACCAATGCAGTCATTAAAAAGATTGAGGAAATTCTCTATAAACTGATCTGAAAAAGTCTCCATGATCTCTTGTTGGGTAAAAAAAAGAAAGAAAAGAAAAAAATGTGTTGCAATCTGGGTGGGGCAGAGAGTTGGAGGGAAGTGTAGGTATGCAGAAAACTATTGTGAAAGTATTTCGGTAAATATTGGGTAAACACACAGAGCCCACAGTGAAACCAGTGCTCCCTTTGTTGGCTTGTGGTTGGGGCAGTGTTGTTCAGGCCAGTCCGGGGACAAGATCTATAAATGGACTGTCTCCTGTTGCTGCATCCAGCCAGAGGTGCTGAGGCTGGTGTTCGTTAGATAATTTTGTAAACCCAGGATAAAAAAGTTGATGTAATATTGATAGTGTTATGTAAAGTATGTATTTGTAGGGATCATATCAATGCAGTAAGTTTTGTCTTTACTCTGCTAACTTGAATATGCTTTATCTGATTTTAAGAGACGTGAGTTTAAAATTATTAGCTTTGCTATATTTTAAAGGCTATTAAACTCACAATAATAGTTGACTAAATGTTAGGAAAGACTTATTAAATTTGCTAAATTTACGTGAAAGGCATTTGATAGGATGTATTAAGTGTAGGTGTGTTAAATACATAATTGTAGTATGAAATGTCAAGGAAATCTTGTTAGTTATTGAAGAGAGGAGAATTTAGTCCCTTTAACTTACATGTTAATCTAAACATTAATCAAAGACCCGAACATGGCTTACCTTAGTTTTTGGCAGTTATATCCAAGTAAAAAAGAAACAAGATTTGCAAACTGAGATCTAACATTAATGAAAACCAAGATCCTTAATTTATAGTTTTAATAAATTGAATATTCATTTTAAGCCCTGCTATAGTAAATCTTTCTTTCTGCACAGAAAAACTTCCTGACTTTTAAAAAACAGTTGCTCATTCCCATTTTGATCTCAGAGACATGGGGTAACCTAGGTGTCTGGAAAAAACTCCAGAAAAACCTTAGTTTAGCTGTTTTTAACTTAGAATCCTTTCCAATAACCAGGTTAATGTAGTCCTTCTTCTGTCTTTGTAATCTTCACATTGAAGCAGGCCTTACATTGACCCTGGCTCCTTTCTGCCCTGGGGCTGCTGCTGGAGGGCAGGCAGAAGCATGAAATTTAATTTTGCTCACCTGGCTTTCTAGAGAGGAATTACAGTAATTGCAAACATTTCTGTTCCTTTCCTAGCTACCTTACCTGTTTTATTGGCTTTCCAACCTCACTCTTTTCCTTCTGCAACTATCCTAAGAAGAAATTCACCTGATACGAATTTCTCATGGTTCATGAAAAGGTGTCCAGAGATGAGTTCATGTGGACCAGAGCCCACATGTGATGGGGGAGGCATGAGCATCTGCTTGTTCCTTGTCCCTGTGACTTCAATGTCCTTTCCTCTCTCTGCCTAACTCGCTCCCCAGTTTTCAAAATCTCATCTTTTCACAGCTCTTTGAGTATGTTTTCTCAGGACTTCCTGCTGCTGTATGTGGCTGTTTGCTATTCCATTCCATGAATGTATCATATTTTGTTCATTCATTTCACGGTTGATGGAAATTTTAGGTAGCTTTCAGTCTTTATTATTTATTACAAACAATTCTGTTAAAAACATCTTATATTTGTCTCTTGGCATACATGCACAAGATTTTTCCTAGTGTGTTTACCAGGGTGTTTAAGTACCCAGAAGTGGAATTGATGAGTCAGCTCTAAGAAGCGATGCGGAAGGGCGTCCTGACTCCTCCTGCGTTGCCCTCGGAGACCTCCTGTGCTACTCATGTTTGAGAACACAGGATAGTGTCGGGATTTTTAATATTTGCCAGTCAAGTGGGTCTGAAATTAGGTCTCATTGGGGTTTTAATGAACATTTTTATTACAAATGAGTAGAGCATCTTTGAATGTTTATTATTTGGTTTCCTTCCTTTGTAAAATACATGTTCATCAATTTTTGCCTGTTTTTTCATTGTGTTGTTTATTATTTTAATAGAGGTTAGCATGTATGAAGATACATAAATATGCATGTAGTTTTGAATATGTAAAGAACTATGCCACAGTTCTTTATATAGTCATGATCTTAATTCTTTGTCAGTTTTGCACATGGCAAATTGCCTTTCCCACTTGATGGCATGTATTTATTACTCGCTCTCTTAATGGCATCTTTTAATGAACAGAAATTATTTTAATCTAATTTATTTTGTCAATATTTTCCTTCACATTTTCACCCTTTCAGTTGGGTTTAAGAATGGCTTCTGTTCCCTTAGGTGATGAAGATTGTCTCATATTTTCTTAAGGATTTCTGTTAACAAGTCTTTTTATTTTGAGGTAGCTGCAAGCTTATTTAATTAAAGGGATAGAAACAGTACAAAGAACCCCAGTGTACACTAGACCTGGGTTCACACACTGCTTACATTTTACCCTCATTTTCTTTTGCATTCTATCGCTTTTCTTCCTCTCTTGAACATTTAAAGTTAAGGTAAATAAATTCTGACTTTACCCTAAATACTGCAGTGTATATTTCTTACCAGTAGTTTAAAATTTTGCTTTTCCCATTGAAACCCTTGATACCTCCGGAATTAACTTTTGAATGAGTCGTGAGGTAGAGATTCTGCACAGTTTCTTACACAGATAAGTAAGCGTCCCACACTGTAGGAAAACAGTCCACACTTTGTCATGTCACTTCCAACCAGTATCAAAGTTTTACACACGTGTAGGACTTGCTCTGGCCCATTAGTCTGTCCCATTGGTCGGTTTGTCTATCTTATTAAAGTAGAATGCCCTATATTTTTTAAAAAATATTTTATTTATTTATTTCTAGAGAGAGGGGAAGGGAAGGAGAAAGAGTGGGAGAGAAACATCAATGTGTGGTTGCCTCTCACGTGTCTCCTACTGGGGACCTGGCCTGCAACCCAGGCATGTGCCCTAACTAGGTATTGAACTGGTGACCCTTTGCTTCACAGGCCCATGCTCAATCCACTGAGCTACATCAGCCAGGCCTAGAAGCACTATCTTAATTATTAAAGCATTGTAGAAGCCTTGTTATCTGGGTGAGAAAGTCCCCTACTTTCTTTATCTTCTTTAAGAGTGTTTAGACTACTATAAGCTATTTGACCTTTCATATAAATATTAGAAATCTTTTGTTATCTTCCAAGAAAAGTCATTTAGGAATTCTGACTGCAAGTTCCTTAAATCTATAAATTAATTTAGTAAGAAATGACATCATTGCAAAACTGAACCTTCTGCTTTATGAAGTTAGTATGTCCTTCCACTTATTTAAGTATGTTGAAATGTCTTTGACTACGTATTTATAGATTTTTGTTTGCAGAAAGGAACTGCATATCTCTTTTGGATTTATTACTAAGTGTTGTATATAATTTTTCATATTGTAAATTGTATCTTTTTAAAATTTAAAACTCTAGGTGTTATTGGTATAGAATACATGACTTTTATAAATTGGCATTATATTTAGTAATCTTGCTAGAAGCTCTAATGTAATAATTTGTACATATTTTCAGGTTTTCTATACAGGTAATCATAATTTGCATATAGTAATAATTTTGTTTCTTCCTTTCCAATCTTTATCTTTTATTTATTTGTCTTGCTTATCTAGAAATTTAAAGCGCTTCCAGAGTGATACTGAAAAAAGTGAGAATGAATGTCCTTGAGTTTCTGATTTCAAAGGAAAAATACTTTAAAAAAATCTGAACATTAAATAAGATATTACAGTTATTTTTGTGAGCACTTTTGATCAGGTTCAGGAAGTTCTCTTTCATTCCTAGTCTGCTGTATATTGAATTTCAGTGAATGCTTTTTCTGAAGCTATGAAGATGAATACATCTCTTCTTCCTTTTAATCCTTTATGCCAATTATATTGATAGAGTTTCTAAGGTTGAACTAACTTTGCGTTCCTAAAATAAATATAACTTGATTATAATATAATGTATATTATGCAGAACTGAGTTTACTAACACTTTGTTCAGGGTTTCTGCCTCTATATTCATGTTTGAGGGCTATTATTATTGTGGGGGGGATTTGGTAAAAGAATTATACTAATTTTGTAAAATAAGTTGAGGTAACATTTCCTCTTTTTCTGCTTCCTGAGAGAATTTGATCAGATTGAAGGCATTTGTTCCTGTATTTAGGGAAAACTCACCTGTAGAATCATGTAGCCATGAAGTTTTATTACGGGAAGATTTAAACTACCAGTTTAATTTTGTTTGTAGTTATCAAACCATTCAGATTTTCTATTAATTGAGTCATTTTGGTAATTTATATTTTTCTAAGAATTTGTCTATTTCATCTAAGTTTCTATTTATTTTTTAAAACTTCACAATATTCTTCTTTATCTTTATAATCTCTGCTACATCTATGGTTTGGTCCTTTCTCTCCCCTAAGTCTTAGTGTTGTTTATTTACCTTTTATCTTTTTTCTTGATCAGCTGTGCTGGTTGTTTATCCATTTATTACTTTTTAAAAATCCAACTTTTGTCATTTTGATACTCTTTATTATATTTATTTTCCCCATCTTATTAATTTCTGCTTTTGTCTTCCCTGTTCTATTTGCGTGAAATCTATCATGTTTTTCATAGTTAACTAAATTGGATACTTAGTTCAGCAGTTTCTTTTAATATAAGGAATATAATGACAATATCAATTTATAAAATAAATTTCCTTCTGTGTATTGCTTTTTCCCTCTCTACTAGTCTGGAAGTTATATACTCTATTTCTAGGCTTTTAGTGGCTCTCCTAGAAACTTTATATAACTATCTAATTAACAAGTCTAATGTTAAAATTCATTACTTTGCATAATCCAAGTATGTTCATATTACTATGTCAGATATTTATTTCTGCCTTACTTTTATTTTCTAGTCTCTACAAATTAGATATTATCATCTCTGTTACTCCTAATAGTCATCACCACTTTAGGTCCCAAGTTAGTTCTTTCAAGTTTGGAGATAGTCCCACTGACTCACACTGGCTTGCAGAGCCCTAACCAGCACGGACTTCTCGGCCAGGCCTGACTCGGAGGAGGCCATGGCCATTTCAGATCGAATTCGTGAAACCATGGCTGCTTCTGAGAACTGTTTACCTCAGACAAATTTCCCCTTGACTGAGATGATCAGACAACGGCTCCTCTCTCGCCCCCTTCCTGTTTTCGTGCCCCGACACACCCTGCTTTCTCTCTAGTGAAACGACTTTAGGGGAATTTTCTGGTCCTCTTGAAAACCTGCTTTAAAAAACAAAATTAATAAAAGATTTCCCCTTTGACTGGCTTCCACTAACTTCCATCGGCTCCCCTTGCCCTTCCCTGCAGCTGCAGTCTTGACTCTTTATTGGCAAATAGAATGTTTGGGTAAAAGCATGAGATACTTGATATGTGAAAACAAAGAGCCTCAGTACAGAGTGGAAATGGGGACTCAGGTCGTGGGAGCGCATTCCATGTGCTTCCTGGGTAAACATTTCAGAAAAACTCTCTAAGACAACAGACTGTAGTGGGGCCAACACAGGACAAAAAGAGCCAAATACAAGCTTATAATAAGAGAGAGTGAGGAGTGTTCTCTCTAAAAAGGAAGCTGTATCTCGGAACCAGCCTCTGGGGGGGCAGCCAGAGCATTGAACTCTTTTTCCTTACAGTCCTGCTGTAAGTGAAGACCCACCTGATTTCAGACTCTGTGCAGGAAGAGGGACTTGACGGCTGGCTGTCCCCCCTCTGAAAGGCACAGCCTGACGACGAAAATGATGCTCTCCATGTTTCTCCAGGGAACTGTGTTAGGCTCTCGTGATTCTGGTCTACCCCAAAGCTAATTGCATGTCGGCTTCATAAAAGGGGTGGGGAAAGACACCAGTCTGTAAGTGGGTGGGAACATCAGCTGGCTATGGGGTCAGGAGGCCCGCACCAGGCCAAGGCCCATGGTGGAGGCAGCATGGCTTTCCCGCAAAATTCACCAACGACAGGACTGTGGAAGATGTATCTGCAAAGTTAGGCCCTAAAGCAACAGTGATGACCCCTGATGAGAAAAAGAAAACCTGGCAGAGAAAGTTCATATTGCAAACAAGAAATTTTGTTTGCAAAATCTACACTCAACATGACCTTTTTGGCTTGTTAGAATCCTAAATAGGAGCTTTTCTAAGATAAACAGCCATCTCTTTGTTCAACAATGGGGTAATTTCTTCTATAAATATATGTTAGTAGAGAATTGTTTTCTCTCTTTGAGGGTCCTCTGCATATAGTATTTCCAAATGTCAATCTCTGAACATTAGCAATATTAAGATACTTGGCTGCGTCATCCACCCCGTGGTTTAAGGTTCACTTTTCACTTCTTCAGCGGGACTTGCTTCAGCTGCCTTTCTGGTTGTGCAGTCCGTTAAGTAGGGGTTTTGAAAACCTTTCCATGATCCTTTCAAATCTCATATTCTCTTAATAGTGAGAGCTGCCATGTTTAACTCATATATTTCTATGTCTCAAATAAAAAATTCATATTTAACCTTCGAATGAATATAAAAAGGTATGCTTTGCGAGAGTAAACACACAAAGAGAGTAAATTTGCTTTCTTTAGTAATCAGTTCGAAAGTGTTTCCTGAGAATGTCAACTTCATCATTTTATTTTGAATTATATTTATATCCATCTGATGCTGCCCAGTGCCAGGGATTGTTGGAAGGGTTTTACATGTAACTTACTTGATCTCACAGTAGCTTCATGAATATGCACTGTCATTGTTTCCATTTTTCCATGTGAGGAAGCCCTGGCACAGAGAACTTAGGTGACTTGCTCCAAATCACACAGCTTGTCATGCTGGGCCCGGGCTTCCAACTCAGGCAGTCTCCTCAGAGGCCCGCTCTCCTTACGTTCGTCTCTGAAACAGCTCTGGCCAGACCCGTTTTGTATTTAACCTGTTTCCCAGGCTCATACACCCGTGGGAGCTGCATTTTCTTCTAAAAATCACTGGGACTTCAAGCTAAGTCAGTTAAGCTAGACACAGGTGCTGTACGACTCCACTTACATGAGATGACTAGAATAATCAAACTCATAGAGGTGGAAATTTGAAGGGCGGGGACCAGGGGCAGGGGCAGGGGGAGAATGGGGAGTGGTTTAATAGGTACAGGGTTTCAATTAACAAGATAAAAGTTCTGGAGCTGGACGGTGGTGACGGTCGCACAACACCGTGAGTGTACTTAATATCAACTGAACTGTGCCTTAAAAATGGTTAACGTTATTAAATTTATGTTATGTATATTTTAGCACAATAAAAAATGCAAGTCCCCACATCACCCCCTCCAACAAAAACCCCACTTGGATTTTCTTTAAGGAGGCCGTGATTCACTGAACACAGAGTATCTGCTTGTCTCTAGGAGCAGCCAGGTAATGGAAAAATAGTATTCAGCTTCTTGGAACACTTCAGAAGAAGTTGGGGGACTGACCTGAGAGATACTGACCATTGCAAGAAGTGCGTACGTTGGATTCCATCATGCACATTTCACCCAGTGTGTTTTGAAACGGTACTGGGTTTGGGTGGACACCAGATTCCTGAGCAGGGTCTGGTCTGGAAGTCAGGTGTCTGGCGGCAGCACAGCTCCCTCCCTGGGCAGGAAGCACATGACCCACCTCTAACACAACTGTAACCTTGGAGGGTCTCCTGGCTTGGCTGGAGCTTGGCCCTCCCCATTCAGTGCACCAGCCCTTAAACACATGAGCTTCCGAGCCACGGTCTGTGCCTCCTGTGCTCGCCGGTACTTCACAGCTCAGTGGTCTATTTGGCCTTGTCAGCCAGTCCTCTCAGGGGCTCAGCCTTTCTCTGTTCAAGGCAGAAGCCATTGGCATCCAATGCCAGTCCTCCCTGCCCTTAACCTGAGTCAAGAGGATGCAGCCTTGAGTGTTTCACCTCTACCACAGTAATATAACAATAACCACTGTTTGGTCAGGCACTGTGTCACACATGCAATCACATTTAGCTTCACAGCAACCCCCCTGGCTTGGTGCCAACACCCCTGGTTGACAGATGTGGAGACTTCCCCTAACTCCCCCAAAGGAAAATAAGGCCCCAAAGACACACTCTCTGAGCAGCCTGGACATTTGAGTCAGCACTTTCTCGATGCATTGTTATAGATTTGTATGATTTGTTTTAATATCCAGCTCCCTCACTGGTAAGTTCCACCCCTGCTTTGTTCCTAAATCACCCCAGCAAGAAACACAGTGCTAAGGTATATATTAGGCATTTCCTGAACATGTGTCGAATGAAGAAATAACTTGTCCAAGGTCACGTAGCTAATATGTGACAGGTTGAAGAATAAAAGGTTCAAGTAAAACCCATTCGGGGTTTTATAACATATCTTCCTTGTACCTTATGTTTTAAAAATTATATAAGTGCGCACATGCAAATTTTAAAAAACAGGGTCACAAAGATGAGAAAAGGAGGACTTGCCTTTTATGAAAGGAGGAAGCAAACAGAGGCAAGAGCGCTGATCCTTCATTAGCATCATTCCTCTCGGTTCAGCGCCAGGTTGGCTCCCAGCCAGGGCAGCAGAGGCGTCCTGCCCAAGGCTGGGCTTGGCCTGGAATCAGGTGGACTCTTGTCTCCTACCTGAGCCCATAGAATGGCCGCTGCAGGAAGCTCAGCAGTCCCTCCACTCTGACTAGCCCATTGCAGTCACTGACTTACCCCCACCTCGTTCACACACTCCCACACTCATACACACACTCATACATTCCTACTCACACATGAACACGTATCCTCACACTCACCCCCACACATAGGTATTTGCACACACTACACAAGCATGCCCACATCCTTGTACACAGTCATGCAATCCACACCCAGACTCCCATAGACATATACACACAGACTCACACACATACACAGGCTTTCACACACAACCTTACACTCACACCTAGGCACATACAACTCACCATGCACACATACCTGTGCGCATGTGTGAGTCTGGAAAGGTCATTTATTATGTTTTCTGAGGCTCCCTAATGCCCTGGGAATTAGGTTCAAACCCTTTGGCTTGGCATTAGAGACCTGGCTGCCACGTGGAATTCCAACATGTTTTTCTAGCTCTTGCTTCTACACCTGTTCCTCTCCAGTCTCCTCTGGGAGTCCAGTGAGCACCAGCCTGGACCATGCTGGTGGGAAGGGGGCCCACGAGGCAGAAGCCGCCTCTGGATCCCTCTCCCGGCCCTCCATGTGGGTATGCCCCTGAAGGCTGGCTGCCTAAGGAACAAGTCCAATCAGGACTCTTCCTCCCTTTGCTCAAGCTTTTGTCTGCCCTAATCCTTCCTGTCCTACCTACTGAAATCTGACCTTTCTTGAAAACAGTACCTTTCTTGAAAACAGACAAAGGCACTATTTTGTGTATCTGTCCCTAATCCCTTTACTCAGGGAAGAAGCCTTCCCAACTCTAGGTCTCAGAGTCCTTCCCATTCACAAACCTGCCTCGCATTGAAGTTACTTGACTTGCTTCTCTCATTATATCTTAAATCCTTGGAGACAGGTTGGTGAGGTGTTGTGTTTGTGTAGTTTCAAAAAGTTTAACAGGATATGTTGCATGATTAGGTGCTCTAAAAACTATGTCCCCTTCTGAAATATCAAAGGCCATTATAGGGTCCTTTTTTGTCAGTAAATTCATCTATAATTATTTAGCTCAAATTATTACACCAAGTGTTAACATGCATCTAAAGCAGCCATTTAAGTGTAAATACTGTCTGGCAGGGATGAAACACTAGGGCCAGTACTAGTTCCTTCCTGTGTTGGTTGATGTGAAGAGCCCCTCCCTGGGTTGGTCCTTGGGGACCAGGACCCTGGGGAGACCTGGTATACAAGAGTGTCAGGGAAGGGCTAGTTTATGGGATTGATCATAAATCTTGGTGGGAAGCAAGAAGAGGCAGCTAGGTGCCTCTTAAATTTCTCACTTAATTTCTCACAAAATTAAGTGAGAAAGTTCTTGAAAAAAAGAATACACAGAAGGAAGGGGACAGAAAGAAAGATGTAAAGGTTTAAAAGACCCTTTCTCATAATTACAAATTCTATCCTGGCCCAGCATGCCAAACCAGAGGGTATTAACTGAATGAAGTGATTTATGCCAAAGGATTACTGGCACACTTCCTACGTATTTGCTGAAGGAAGTACAAATGTTCACATTTAAACAGTTCAGTGATTGTTTCTTCTGTGTCCATTGTTATTGAAATGAGGCTATTGTGTGAATAACATCAACTTTATATAAGCTACCATAAGGGATGGACTCTTAAGAGGAAAATGCCTATCCAAGTAAAAAAATATATTATTATTGCCACCTTATTACTTTCAAATTTAGCCAAAGCTTTGCACTGAGGCCATTGGGACATCTTACATGTGTTGCTTTGATCTCCCCATTATTTATTTCCATATCAGCGTGAGTGTTTTCCCAGGGAATCTCTAGTTTCTGGCCCAGGGCTTCTTTGGCAGTGCAGATGCTCTGTCAAAGAGTGCGGTCCTGGGATGTGCCAGTTCAGTTCACGTAGACCTACCTTTGAAGGCTTGAAAATTACCCGAAGGGGAGGGGGTTAGGGAGGAAAAAAGTTATTTTTTCCCTCTTACCTCCGAGTCCAATTACCTAATAAAGATTCATCCCTCCTTTTGTCCGAGGAGCTCTGTGACCTAATTTTGCTCCTTGCCTGTTTCAGATACCACAACCCATTTTACGCATCCAGCTTCCTGATGAAATCCACATGTCCTAAATCAATAAAGCCATTGTTTAGCTTCTCTCTTTCTCTGGTGCCTCCTGCCCGGTCTGTTTTGTTTGCATACTTGTGTGTCGGAAATGTGGCTCTTCCTCTACAAAGTCCCCCTTTTGGGGGGTCTTCTTCTTATCTTTGAATGATTATTGGTGTGCAGCTATTAAATGAATAGTGATTTCTTTAGTGGGCTAGCCTAAAGAAAACTTTGTTCAGGTAGGCTTTTTCTCATTAACTGTTTGTTTTGATAAATTAAGAAATCACCAGGAGAAGACCCACATCTTTGTTCAGTATCTTTGTACACATGTAAGATGGACAAGCCCCCTTATATGAACTTCAGAAGCTCAGCTGTTGTTGCCTGTCACCAACCTGTCTTACGCTCCCCCAGAATCCCCAGTCTGCCCCTTCTTCCACTCAAGAGCCACACAGGACCTGGTGTGCAGATTGTTTTACATTCTTGAGGCCCCAGATCATGTCAAGACCCTCTTTAGTGGCTTCTGCTCCTGGTAACTGTACATGCATGAAAGCTGCCTGATTACCTGCACAAGCGGCATTGTTTTCATCTGAAATGCTTCTTTGAAAATCTAGAGCCTCAAACCAGAAACCTAATCATAAGCCCCAGAGAGAACGCCAAGGGTGTTTTCTTCTTGAATAGCTCCCTCCTAGTCTCACCGTAAATTCTAGGGCCACACTGACTTTCAACAGTCAGATGAAAATTAATGCAGTGGCATCTCCTATGGTTCCTTCAAAGATTTTTCCTTTTCTCATCTCTCCAAATTATTATGGAAGAAAGTGGTCATTATTATGGCCATGGTATCAAATAGACACTTGAGTACAGAAGATGATGATAATGATGAAACACTAGGTTCCATTTAGTAGTTAAAACATTAGTGCTTATCCATTTTACTCACTAAATTCTCTTGGATTCAGCCTTGCCACATGGGAGAGATGGAAGAAGGGATAAACAAATGGTAGATCCTGGGAGTTCTGGTCAGGATGGAGGGGGCAGGAAGAAACGCTGAGCTTCTTTGCACAACCAAAAGAAGGATAACAACCAATTTAAAAATAATAAACAATCAGAACTGCCAGAAAGTCAAACTGCACAGGTCTCTGACATCCAACGCAGCCAAGTGGAGAGGACCCACAGCAAGGCAGCAGACTGTTGGGGTGAGGAGGGCCTGGCTGACCAGAAAACTAAAGACTCAAAACCTAAGGCTGTAAAATACTGTGGGGACTGCAAAGGCAGGAGAAACTCCCAGTCTCACAGGAAAGTTCGTTGGAAAGTGGGGCTGGAGCAGAGTGACTGAGTGGCATTTTCCCCTCTTCAACCCTTCTACTACAGACAGCACCACAACGCAGAAAGGACGGTTGCCCCGCCCTGGTGAATATCTAAGGCTCTGCCCCTTATGATGTAACAGGCCTGCCAAGACAAAGAAATATGGCCCAAATGAAAGAACAGATCAAAAGTCCAGAAAAAGAGCTAAGTGACTAGGAAATAGAAAACCTATCTCCCAGAGGGCAAAACACTGGTAATTAGGATACTCACAGAATTGATTGAGTTTGGTCACAAAATGAAGGAAGAAATGAAGGCTATACATTTTGTTCCAATGATTTGGAAATGATTTGTTCCAATGATTTCTTCCTTCAAAAATGAAGGAAGCATTGTTTTCATCTGAAGGCTATATCATTTTGTTCCAATGATTTGGAACAAAACAAAGAAATAAGCATCCAACTGGAATAGAATGGGGAAGCAAAAAATTTTTAAAAAATGAGGAGAGGCTTAGTAACCTCTGGGACAACTTTAAGCATTCCAATACCCAAATCATAGGGGTTCCAGAAGGAGAAGAGGATGAGCAAGAAATTGAAAACTTATTTGAACAAATAATGAAGGAGAACTTTCCCAGTCTGGTGAAGGAAACAGACTTCTGGGAAACCGAGAGAATTCCAAAGAAATTGGATCCAAGGAGGAACACATCAAGGCATATTAAAATTAAGTTACCCAAGATTAAAGGTAAGGAGAGAATCTTAAAAGCAGCAAGAGGAAAGGAGAGAGTACCTACAAAGGAGTGCCCATAAGACTATCAGTTGACTTCTCAAAAGAAACATTATAGGCAAGAAGGGGCTGGAAAGAAGTACTCCAAGTCATGAAAGGCAAGGACCTACATCTAAGATTACTCTATCCAGCAAAGCTGTTATTTAGAATGGAAGGGCAGATGAAGGAGTTCATCATTACCAAGCCCTTATTATATGAAATGTTAAAGGGACTTATCTAAGAAATAAAAGATCAAAAAGTATGAGCAGTTAAATGACAACAAACTCCTAAGTATCAATAACTGAACCTAAAAAACAAAAACAAAAAATAAGCAAACAACTAGAACAGAAACAGAATCAGAGAAATGGAGATCACATGGAGGATTATCAGTGGGGATAGGGAAGGGGAGAGTTGGCGGGGAGAAGGTACAGGGAATAAGAAGCATAACTGGTAGGCATATAATAGACAGGGGGAGGTTAAGAATAGTATAGGAAATGGAGAAGCCAAAGAACTCATATGTACAACCCTTGGACATGAACTAAGGTGGGGAGGAATGCAGGAGGGTGGGGGCATGCAGGGCAGAAGGGGGATAAAGTGGAGAAAAAAATTGGGACAACTGTGATAGCATATTCAATAAAATGTACTTAAAAAAATAAATAATGGATCCTAATGTTCAGACATGCTCCACGATCCTGTTCTTATTCTTCTTTCAAGATCTTTCTTGACCTTTTTCCGAGTTCCTGCTTATATCTCTTTTTCTCATTTTCAGCATCTTGCCAAAGTCATAGAAACTCTTCTCTTCTCACATTTTCTTTTTATGCAGTTTTATTTAATTCATATCTCAGGGGCAAAAAGATGTCTTCTCTTTTCCTGAGAAGCCTGACTGTTACTATTCTGGAATTCAGGTGAGAAGGTAAGCTTGGAATTAAAACCCTATGTGTAGCATATACAGCTGGTTAGCCACTAAAAAAAAAAAAAAAAAAAAAAAGGAAAGAAAAGAAAAAAAGAAAGAAAAACTCAAAACTCATTCGCAAATGCTTTATTGACCTCTTTCTTTGAGGAGATAATACTTGAAAGGCAAAGCAATAAACACGACAGTTCTACTTTGTCCCCCTAAGAAAAATCATAGGCTTCCAGACACTGAGTTTTCCTGTAGGAAGACAGAGAGAGGATCCTGCTCTGTTCTGCTGTGACCAAGGTTCTTTCGGACTCTTCATTCTTCTGAACTGTTTCCTCTTCAATGTCTAGAAAAACTTCCCAGTCACTTCTGCAAACTCATTCTACAAACCAGTCCTTTTGATATTCCTGTGGGTGGGTGGGTGTTCTTTGGCTCTTCAGACTTTCTTTTCCTTCTTGAGATAAGGAGGCAAGAACAAAGTGAAAGAGGAGGCTGGAAAGTCCAGCTTGGTTTTACTGGGTCTGAATGGCCTTTAAAAAGAGGAACACTGTGTTTGAGAAAAGTTGAGAGAGTTCCCCTGCCCCTGATGGGTAACAAAATCCATTGCAAGGTTCTGCATCCAATCCCAGCTTGGGTTGGGAGTAGCACCCAAGATCTCCAGCACCCCTCTATTTACACAGCAGTTTTCTCCTACCTCTATCATTAATTGACCCAGACAGCAAGGGGGGTGCTCTTTGAAAAAGGATTCTGAGCATTATCAGGGGATGCTCTAAAGACTGAAGAAGCTGCAGAGCTGTGTGTGACCAGCTGGTCACACCTTCGTCATTGTTCTCGTGATTTACTGATTGTTCAGTTCTGTTAGGTTGAATGCTATGCCCTAGTTATAAGTGGGCTGAGATGTCTTCAAAGAAAACAGGCTGTGTGTCAGCTCAGGAGTACAAAAAGGTTTGGTTTTGATTGCCAGTTTCAGTACTGTGTTGACAAAGATTTGGGGGCTTAGTTGTGGCTCAGCGACATGGGGTCATCCATGGTGGGTTTGGGAGAGCGAAGTGATAGCAAGAGCTTTTGCCCTTTAGATCTTACCCCTTCTATTGCCAGAGGAGGAAGTGGTTGAATGGCTAAGGTCATAGCCTTCTCTCTTGATTCCCAGAACTGAGCTGGTCTACATCCGTCACTTCTGCTCCCTTTCCTGGGGCTTCTTTGCTGCCTCCCAATGGGGACGTATCCAGTCTCGTTCCACAGGCTTGGCGGAAGAGCCCAGTGAGGAAAGAACTGATGGAGAAGTGACTCAAGAAAGACAGAAGAAAGACTCATCCAGGACATCCTACGGAGTGCAGTGACTGCAAGTCCCACTCCCCCACTTCTGGTCTGGGTGACTGAACAGTTTCTGACCTCCTGACAAAATTTTCATAGAATGGATATAATAAAGCATTGTTATGAGGACTAAATGAAATAGTGTGTAAAAAGCACTTGAAATATTTTCCCAGCACATATATATTAAGCTCTCATACGTGTCAGCAGTTGTTATGAAATTATATATAATCTTTTAATTTTCCTACTGAAAGTTTCATTCCTTCTATGGTGGCTCAATACTATGAATTCCTTATTGATTCCATTTGTTCTCATTCATGTCAGAGTTCCTCTGCTTTAGGACTCTCTGAGCTTCCCTTGAAAGTGGAGCATGTGACTTTCTGGGAAACAGAGACATCCCAGGATCAGGAAACGATAGGTCTGGAGGAAATCTTGACAGTCTTCTAATTCCCACTCTAGGCATTGATGGCATCACGCCAGAGACAGGCACGAGAGGCTGTTCTCATTGCTTGGTGGTTGTACGGGTTGAAAGAAACCTCGATACAACCATGAACAAGACAATGAGTAATTTGGGTGTCTCCGTGCCGTTCTTTCATCCTAGCGGACTTCATGAGCACCCCTTCTGCCTGGCACCCAGGACTCCCCTCAGCTTATTGTCCACGATTGACCCAGGCCCTTTCTCCTGAGTTCATGAAACCTTCAGTCCCTGGCAGAGCATGTGGTTGGGTTTTAGGGATCTATCTGATTCTGGTGATTCACAGGGATAGGAGCGGCTGATGTATCTGAGCACTTGGCAATATTTACATTTCAAAAGACAAGGCCATTAACCAAGATTACTAGAACGTGTGCTATAGTTTTTAGTCTGGAGGGCCTTTTATTCTCCAGGAATATTGCAGAAAACTGGGCATTGGTAAATTGGTACCTCCTTTTGGGGAATGTGGGCTGCCAGTCACTAATTCACAGTTTTTCTGCCCTCAGCCCATGTGGAGATTTAAAACAAAAGGTATTCAGAGAAGAGAGTTTTCTGCTTTCCTACACAGCTCGCCTCTGCTGTTCAATAATTCTCACTAACAGGGCGTTTTCTTTTGTATCTAAGCTAGATCCTGCCTGTGTTGTTTGATCCATTTTATTTCCTCCTGTCCCGCCTTCAGTGGAAACAGAGAACAGCTGGGGACTGTTCCCCTCACACAACAGAGGATTCTGGCTTCTAAGGATATTCGATTCAAAGGTAACTAACTGGCTAGAGTGGCCGCCCCCAGGACGGACCTGTCAGGCCCTAACTCAGAGCTGGTCTAGGGTCTCACACTTCAGAAAAACCAGGGCACCATCCCACACCAGTTTTATGTCATTGCCACATGTGTGACAAAGCCCGTGTTTCACTTGGGCGAGCTTCAGAAAGGTCTCTTGGCACGACATTCCAGCTAAGAGCCTGCCCCCGAAGGCCCACATTTGACCCTGTTAACATTCCCCACAGCCTTTCAGACTTCCCGGACGCAGCCCACACAGTGGCCTCGGTGGAAGACATGGACAGTGTCCCCCTGGTCCGCCTGCAGGGCGTCAACACATGGAACTGCAGGAGGGCCCGACGCTGAGTCGGCTCCTTTATATTATTCGTGTTTCCTGGAGCACAAATCCTTCTGTTTGTGGTCCAATGGGGGGGGGGCAGTGTGGGGAGGGGGGGAGGAGATAGGTTTATATACCGAATGGATTCAGAGCTCTTACTTTAAAGTGGCCGCGGCCCAAGTCTGTGCCCAAATATGCTTGCCCGCACAGCAAAAACATATGGCTGTTTCTCTAAATTCACTATCCTGACATAGCAACAATTGTTCAGGGTTTGTTTGTTGGTTTGTTTGTTTTACCTTGCAAGTTTATCTCTGCTGTGTTATCAACTGCTATTCAAGTGGTATCTATGTACTGGTGTGAAACATCAGAGAGTAACTCATGATGATAAAAATTAACATTTTTAGTTTTAGATAAAGAACGTGTGTGGCAGATATTTGATGGGTGTGAACCCTTTTAACCCTCCCAAAATACTATGAAGTAGGCATTGCCATTATGCTCATTATGGAAATAAGAAAACTGAGGCACGGAAAGAGTAGGAATATGCCCAAGGTCACCAGTTAGCAAGAGGTGGGGGGAGACTTGAATCCAGGCAGTTTGCTTCCCGGACCTCGGCCCCAGCATGACAGGACCTCTGTGCCTGAAGCAATGAGCTGAGCACAGCCAGGTCTCTGAAAGGGCAGGTTGCTTCACGGTGAGTAAGTCAACACACCATTTTTTTTACTATGATAAACAGATATGGTGCGGTGTCTCATGTAGACATGCAACCTCAGACAAGTGTGCAGTGGGGTGTAGGCTGCCTCAGGCTCTACCCTGGGAATCTTCCGAGGGTGTGTGTACTTCCTCTCCTTCATGTCTGGGGCAGGCATTTTGGCAAAAAGCGTAACAGGTACTGTCACGTACCTCATCTCTTTCTGGTTTTAGTCCTTCTGCATTAAAGCCATAGGGCAGAGGTCAGATGTCAGGTGCTGGTTATAGAACCTCTCATTTTTCTTAGACCTTAGCTCTCCTTCCTTCCCTCTTGGCAGTGTCAGGGGAAAGTGGGGGGAGAGACAGGTCATGCCCACGCCCTTACTTACAGGGCGAGCGGGGAGCATTTCCTTAGACCGTGTGTCCAGCAGCCCAGAAGTAGGGTTGGTGTCTGTCACGGGCAGTCATCCCTGTGTCCTTCCCAGGGTGTTCCGGCTGGGCCACACTTCCTCCCCAGTGTGCCGGGCAGAATGGAGGAGCTATTCTGCCTCTATGCTTCTCTCTGCCCCGACTGTCTGCGGATAATACCATGAAGCAGAAGGCAAAAGATGAATTCCTTCCATCACTTAAAGAAGCACAGATGGACCCAACGCTCAACTGACAAAGAGTCTTTTCAGATCTTGAAGTATGTCCGGGGTGTACTTCCCTCCTTTCTGAGAATCGGGGTCCTGGAAAAGCAGGACCCTTATCATCTCCTCCTTCATTGCATGTTTACAAAGAGAAGCCAACAAGCAGATGGGAAGACCTTTTCTGGATGGACTCTGAGTACCACTGTGGGCTGCCCTCTACTTTCCTCTGAGGGGTCGGCTGCCTTGAGCAGCGAGTTTGCTGTAGCCGAATGAAGGTTCTCTGCCAACGTCGTTCTAGGCCTTTCCTTTCTGGATTGGATGGTTACAAACTAAACTCGAAGAAAGACTTTTTATAAAATGCACTAGAATCATAAAAATTATGCTGAACCAGAGTCTAGTTGAGAACTTTCTTCTTGTGTTGTTTGTTTGAACTTTTTCTCTCTCGTTTTTTAAAATTAAACATTTTATTTTGAAATAACTACAGATTCACCTCCAGTTGGAAGAAACAACATCAAGAGTTAAAGGGACTTATCTAAGAAAAAGAAGTTAAAGAAACATGAACAGTGAAAGGACAACAAACTCACAGTTATTAACAACCACACCTAAAACAAAAGCAAACTAAAAGGACAGCTAGATCAGGAGTGGAAACATAGAAATGAAGATCTCAAGGAGGGTTAGCAACAGGGGAGTGGGAGGAGGAGAAAGGGGGGGAGAAGGTACAGAAAATAAGTAGCATAGACAGTAGACAGAAAATAGATGGAGGGGACAAGAATAGTATGGGAAATATAGAATCTAAAGAACTTGAGACACATGATCATAAACTAAGGGGGGGTAATGGTGGGGATGGGGGGGTAGGGTGGAGGGGAATGAAGGGGGGAATAGAACAACTGTAACGGCATAATCAATAACAAAATTAAAAAAAAAAGAGATCCCACGTACCCTGTACCCAGTCTCCCCCAATGGTGATACCCCACAGAACTCAACAGGACAATCAGTATCACAACAAGGATGTTGATATTGATTCTGTGAAGATATGGAACAATTCTATCACCACCAAAATCCCTCTCGTTGACCCTTTATGGCCAAATTCACTTCCCTCTCTCCCAACCCACTGTAAACCACTAATCTATCCTCCAATTCTCTAATTTTGTCATTTCAATAATGTTATGTATGGAATCATATATAAGATTTCCTTTTTTCACTCAGAATAATTCTCTAGAGATTCATCCATGTTGTTTTGTGCACAGTAGTTCATTCCTTTTTATTGCTGAGTCTCTCACAGTTTGTTCAACCACTCACTCATTGAAGGACTTATAAGTTGTTTTCGGTTTGGAGCTATTATAAATAAAGTTGCTATAAAAATTTGTGACCAGGTTTTTGTGTGTACATAGTTTCATTTCTTTGTGATAAATTCCCAGGAGGGCAATTGCTGAGTCATACAGTAGCTGCAGGTTTATTTTTAAAGAGAAAATGCCAAACTGTTTTCCAAGGTGGCCCTACCATTCTACGTACAATTCAAGCATTGTACGAGTGATACAATTTATCTCCATCCTGAGTATCTTGGTAGGTGTGGAGTTACAGCTCACTGTGCTTTCAATCTGCATTTCCCTGAGAGCTAGAGACGTTGAACATCTTTTGTGTGCTTGCCATCTATATATCTCCTCTGTGAACTGTATCATCATGTATTTACCCATTTTCCAATAAGATTCTTTTTTTGATGAATTTCGAGAGAACTTTATACATTCTAGGGTCCTGTGTGGACACTCATTCCATCTGCAAGTAAGAGCAGTTTTGTTACTTCTTTTCAGATCTGTGTCTTTATTTTGCATTCTTGTCTTATTGCATTGGCCAGACATTACAGCATATGCTGGATTAGAGTGGTGGCTGTGGGCATACCTACCTTGCTCCTGATCTTAGGGGAAGGCAGGCAGTGCTTATAAATAGTCTAAATACACCAAAAAATAGTCTAAATACACCAATCAAAAGAGATTGACAGAGTGAATTAAAAAAAAACATAGCCTGATTGTATGCTGTCTACAAGAAACCTACTTCACTTATAATGATATAGGCAGGTTGGAAGTAAAACGGTAGAAAAAGAAATATTATGTAAGCATTACCCAAAGACAAGTAGGAGTGGCTATGCTAGTATCAGATAAAGTAGAGTTCAAAGCAAATTACCAAAGACAGATAAAGAAATAATATAATGATGAAGGCATCAATGTATTAAGAAGACAAAATAATCCACTGTTATTCAGTTTCCATATGTTTGTAGATTCTCCTGTTGTCTTTTTGTTACTGATTTCTAGTTTGATACCACTATGGTCAGAGAACACACTTGCATCATTTTAATTCTTTTAACTGTATTGAGCTTTTTACTGGCCCAGGATATATACGGTTTATCTTGAGATCTGTTCTGTGGTTTGGGCACTTGTTAAAAAAACATGCATTCTACTGTTGCTGGGTGGTGCTGTCACTATCCAGCAGGGTGAAGTCCAGGCTCCCTTGTCAGCCTTCTCTGATTTCACCCTGGTGGGTCACAGGGGAGGGAGTGGGGTAGGGAACTACTGCACCCTGTAAAGGTGGGAGTCTAAGTTCCCTGCTTAGCCTTTTCTGGCACAGGTGGGGCCACAGTTATTTTCTGTGGTGTTTGACTGGAGTAGAATAGTTATTGTATAGAATAACCTATCTTAGCCTAGTAAGCCTAGAAAGCTGCCTCTTTCCTGGTCCTCTGATTAGAGGGAAAAGGTGTTTATTGGGACTTTCTTTGGTTTGCACCCACTGGTGTTTCCCAGTTGCCTGCTTCTTTAGCTACAAGTCTGGTATGCATGAGGCAAAAAGAGAATCCAGGGAATTCCCCACCATGGAAATCTTTGGGTCCCAGGGTCTCCAGTCGGTATGCCCTCTTCTTTCCACATTTCATGGTTTTATACAAAATGCTCAGAGTTTCTAGCTGTGCTCAGCAGTAGGAATTCGGAACATTACCTCTGTCCCATCTTCCTGGGAGCAGAAGTCAGTCTCTTCTGGTATCAACTACGTGAACGTGAGGCATCTTTGATCTCTAGACCTCATCTGCTTGATCTCTCTCTTCTATCTTTTTTAAAGGCCCCAAATCTGGCAGAACAATCCCTTCTCTTTGGGAGCTTACAGCTAAGGAGACTGAGCTGTTGCTTGGGTTACTGTAAGTTTGTTAAACTTTGTCATTCTAACCTTTCTTTTCTTTTTTCCCCTCTTTTGGAAAATGAAGGTTGAGCTTCCTGTGTTTGTTTAAAGTGGTTTGTTCTTGGAGTACGTCCTGGGTCCAGAATGCCAAATAACTTCTGGAACTGAGGTCTGGACACAGATTAAGGATAAAGTTAAGGCTGCTTAGGTGAAGCAGCCACAGCTGGCTGGACACAAGAGTGGGAAAATGAATGATCGCAACCTGGGGCAGAAGCTACGCTCATTAGCTCGGCCTGACACAACAAAGTCCAACAGACTTGATGTTAGGAAACGGAAGTTTATTGTCTCGCAGTTTGGAGATTAGAAGTCGGAGATCAAGATGTTGACAGGATTGGTTTTTTTTTGAGGCTGCTTCTCCTTGGCTTGCAGGTGGCCGTGTTGTCCTTGTGTCTTCACATGGTCCTTCCCTGGTGTGTGTCCTAATCTCCTTTTTTTAGAAGGACACCAGTCAGGTTGAATTAAGGCCCACCCTGATGACCTCGTTTAACTTTGATTCCCTCTTTAAAGACCTCCCAGCAGAATCACATTTAAGTCAGAGCTTCAACATACAAATTTTGGAGACAGGATTCATCTTACATCAAGACTCAGATGGGAAAGGTAAAAGTGGAAAACAAATAGGGTAGGATAAGCCTTATGTTGAGACTTCAGGATGGTCCATCTCAGCGGAGGAAGTACCTACTGATCTCACTAAGTGGTTTTCCAGCTGACTCTGATGTGACCTTTAACCCTTGTTTCTCTCCCAGAGAGCCCTGGCCTTTCCTAGGTCACATTGAACAGTTTTTTTAAATTCAAGGAGAAGTTAAGTCCCTAAGGAAGTTTTCCTAGGCACTAAATGCATGTCAAATCTATTTATCCTTTTACTTTTTATTGAGATATAGTATATATTATGCAATGAAGTGTACCAATCTGACGTGTGCTGCTCAGTGTTTAGACATAAGAACACCTCTGTAACCACCACTCAGACCGAGGCATAGTGTATGTCTGGCACATGGGTCCAGAAAGTTCCTGTTCTTCCTCCGGTCAATCCCTGCCTCTCCACCTGAAGGTTACTACTCTAGACACTTGTACTTGAATGCCATATAAGTGACATCATACAACATGTTTCTTGCTTCTTTTGCTCAACATAATGTCTGTGATATTCATCCATGCTTTTGCAAGTATGGGTAGTTTGTAACCTTTATTGCTGAGTAATGTCCATTACATGGATATAGCGCGATTTATTTATCATTCTTTTGTTAATGGACATGGGAGTTGTTTCCAACTGGGGATTATTATGAATAAAGCTTCTATAAACATTCTTATATATGTCTTTTGGCAGATTTATGCATGAATTGCTCTTGGGCATATAAATCTAGAAATAGGATTGCTGGGTCATATCAAAACCACTTATTAAATTTGATAAACAGATATAAGCACGTTGAGGTCACTTTTCTCTTTGTTTAGGCTATTTTTATTAGTGGTTCTATGGACTTCAGTCAGAAATATCACTTCTTTGTGATATCCAGTGACAGTATAAATTTAACTGAAGCTACAATAAATTATAAAAATATACTCACTTAAAAATGTATAGGTCAACATTTTACATTCGACCCAGAATGTGGGAAGGTGGGGATTATACCAAATAAAATAGAAGATATTCTGGAGACCTTTTGGTGGGATGTCTGTCCCATTTTGAAATAGAGCCGATTTCTTCCGAAGATTTTGTGGAAGGAAGATTTTATGTTCCAAAACACCCAGTAAGGATGTGGATCAGAGACAAATTCTCTTCCTTCGTGTGTTTTCTCCAGTGCACTGCTGCCATTCTGACTGTTTGAGAGAAACAGAGCTGATAACCCTTCAGCAAAATGACCTTCCTTTACCATCAGGAGTTCAATGGGAGCAGTTAGACTGAGGTGGGGTTCAGGCTCAGACAAGGGAGGGCTTAGGAGGTTGCTCCAAACCCCTAGCAGTTGTGCTCGTTGCTGAGCTGCGGAGGGAGGAACACCCGCAGCGGTAGTACTAAGGTTGGGCTCCTCCGACTGGTCACCAGATCCTGCTACTGACTTCTCCGGCAGGCCCAACGGTGTGCCCAGACACTAGTCACCTCCCCAGTTCTCAGGAGGCTGGCTGGGATCTGGGGTCCCCAAAGCTTCCTGGCCTGTCACTTCTGGCTGTGAGTGGCCACGTCTCTTCACTTTGTTCTCCAGTGTGAGGTTCAAGCACGACCATATTCTCTGTGCACCGTGACAGCAGAGAGGGTGGGGAGCACTGTAACAGGCTGTATTCCCTCCAGTTGAGTACAATCCACCCCAACACTGTATGGAAAGAGCTTGGGTTTTACTGACTCTCCTTTTCAGAGCCTCAGTGCATAAAACCTTCCCATCTGTTACACATTCTTCTATATAGTTCCCCACATCAAGTCATTTTTGTAAATAGGAGTGGCAGAGATAATCCTCATGCTCACCTCCTTTAGGGACAACCACCCGGGAGAACTGGGAGACCTGATAGACATAGATGGACAACTGCCTTGGAGGTCGTGAGAGGACCAGGGATCTAGTAACCACTGGCTGAGAGACTGCAAAGACCAGTGTGCACAGAGCAATCCTGTTCTTCAGGCTGATGATTTTGCCTCAAGCCATGAAACAAAGGGTACTGACCAGGGAGCATGTGGAGCTAAGGGCTCTTGAAGTTGGTCAGGAGTGAGTGATGAACAAGACCTGAGACCACAGGACCAGCTGATGCCCACCTCCCCTTTCTTGGGACAGATTGTTAGGACCACTGTGGGTATCTCTGCTTGGTGGGGATCCATTTGGGGGCAACCCACAGGACCTCTCTACCCCAGTGCCATTGACAATAGTCACCGATGTGCTCTCTTCTCTGTTGTAAATGATTGATTTCATTTGCTTCTGATGATTACATTTAAGTCATTTGGGGAAAAAAAGAGAGAGAGAGAGAGAAAGAGAGAGAGAGAGAGACAACTACCAATGGTGGTTTTGATAAAGTCCTGGAGTTGAGGTGAGTTCCTCCAGGAGCAAAGCAGCTCAGCGTTTTAACTTTATTTGCCTAACCTTGGTACAGAGCAAGGTATAAGTTCTCTCAGCTCCCACCAAATGTCTAGACTGGCTGAGGCCTGCTCTGCTGCTGCCATTGCAGATCCTGGCCCTCTGGGGGAACCGTAGCTGTTGTGTAACCGCTAGCAGCCCTCATCTGGGTCACTGACAAGCTCCAGGAAAATTCTTTTCAGTAGCACCACTCTGGTGTCCTGGCCTGGTCTCGTGTGCTCTAAGAGACGGGGTTCAATCTGCCTTCTCCTCTCCACCCCTCCCCACCCTCAGTGGGAGTAGCTAAGGAATTTTGGACGATATGGAACTTTCAGGGCTCAGCACAGTATGACTGGAAAGAGCATAGGTTTTGAAATCAGACTGACCCTTACTAGCTGTATAAATCATTACTTAAATTTTCTGGATGTGTGACTTCATCAGCCAAATGGAAGTTATAATAGGATCCATTTCTAGATCTTTCTGGGGCTTCTGAGACCAACTGTTTACAGCATTTAGCACAGAACCTGACACATAGTAGGCTTTCAATAATGTCACATTCTTATGTCACAGTTTCTCTGTACCCTCAGCAGAACCTGGAGAGTGAGAGAAGAGAGAGAACAAAAGATGGGCTATTAGGACTCTACCCAACCACCTGAGGGCAGCTCAGAATGGACCCAGAGCTCACATCCTGAGCCATCAGAGAGAGGAGTGGCTTCCTGCAGGAGCTCCAGATTGGCCCAATGGGAGCCTAAATCCAGTGGGGATAGACTAGAGCCAGGCCAGCTGAGGAAGCACAGGGACCAGCATTAGTCAGTGGCCTGTCACAATCACTAACATTCCCATCAAGGAGAGTGACTAAAGCCCCAGGACAGCACTGTGTACCCTCCTATCTAATGGAGCAATTGGCCTTCTGATAGAATCAACATTTGTACTTGGACATCCTTATAGCTCCTTGAAAATGATCACTCAAGGAGCACCCCTGTTTGGATAAAATTACAGCTTTTTATTCCTTTAGGTTGGATATTAAAACAAGAAATTATAAACCAGCAAACATCCAAGTAGTGACAGATCACACCAGCAAATCAATAAGAAAGTATACGGGAGGACCCAAGGTTCTTTGGAGATGGGCATAAATCTCCTCATTATCTCCTCAGGAAGCCACCCCACTGGACACCCCACAGTCTCAGGACAGTGGCTGCCTATTGCAAACAGGGAAGCTGGGGAAGGTGGGTAGCAAGGGAATAGGTTAGCAGGATGGGTAATGAGGAATTAGGAGATTCTTGAAGAACCCTAACCTCTTGCAACTCTGGACATGTGGGGGAACCCCAAAGGCAACTTGCTATGATCATGACTTTGGCGCCTGGTCCCACCATCACTTGTCTGGGGGCCTCTTGGGCCTCCTCATGGCCTCACTTCTTGGCCACTCTGTCCTGTGTCCAGGGCCTTGGTCTGGCTGCAGCAGTGGTTACAGTGCTGAACCAGGAATGTGTTTGCTTTTCAAATAATTCTTAGGACATAGCTTGAGCCTATATTTAAACCCTTTGAAATACTTAGGATAACATGAAAAGAAATCCATGGCGAGGCCTTCTGAAGTTAACATGGTCGAAAACAGCATACATACCAAACTCTCATTTCAAACCGTGGTAGCTAAGCCAAATGAAAAAACTGTTTTCAAATGTTTTGCATTAAAACTCATAAAACTGACATGTAAAAGCTGTCATAGAAATCTTGATAATGAGCTGAGGCCATTCTAGTACAGAAAGAAAGAAAAATCTTACCCTTTCAGGTGGAAAGATGGAACCTCCCAGTTTCTTGGTCCGCACGTCTGCACAGGAAGCTCCGCCCTAGGGAAGCCTTAGAAAAGTCACTGCGTGAACTTCAGGCTGAAGCCATCAGCACAGAGTGGAATGAGCCTGCTCCGAGAGAAGACGTGTGGCCCCAGAGGCCGGCATTCCGCCCAGGTCTCCATCACAGATGCTCAGCTGCAAATCTCCAGCATGGAGTTGCGGATAGAGGAGGAGGGTGGCGGTTTGAGGGAGGGAGTTTGAAATCCTTCAAGAGTCAGCTTAGACGTCATGTCTCTTGAGGGGCCTTGGTTGGCCCCTCAAACTGAATGTACCTCCTCTGGGTTCCCACGGCACTGTTTATCCCTACGGAAATATCACACCCTGTGCTTCCTTTTTAGAGTAAAGCAGTTTTTTAAAAGAGTAAAAATCTAAGATGAACACCCATGGACAAACACGTACACACACACAGAACTAAGGGCCATATGATTTAAACGGCCAGGCTGGCTGGCGAAGGTGGGGGAAGAGACCTTGGAGAGGGAGAGAGATTTGCCAGCCTAGCTGGGCGACCGCCTGGCCTGGACCCACTTCCTCTCATGACAACGTCCCTGGCCTGGACTGGGGCCTGTGCTCTGTGAATGTATGTTTCTTGAGGGTTTTCTCATTTGTAAAAAATATTTTTGAGGGCCTATATAACCTGAATCTGCCAATGAACACTGCAGGAAGGGTTCTGAGATTGAAAAGCAGTGAAAAATAGTAATGACTGAAGTCAGTACAAATTTTGCACTGAAAAAGGCAAAGTGATTATGACATTGACCTCGTACTTCACCTTGCCGAAGGACGGCACCGAGATGAAAGTGGAGTTGGAGGAACACGGAATCCTCTGCGCCAACATTCCTGGAGCGGAGATGGTGGAGAACAGCCCAGCAGCTGCGGCTGAGGGATGATCTGAGATGGAATCAGACATGGTAGTAAATTCAGATGCTTATTTTATAAGTAAACATTTTTCATACTTCTGTTTTCCGTAACTGATTTATCTGCCAGTTGTGATAATGTGGTGACCCAGTAAACAAGTGACATTTTCAACCCGCTCGAATGTACCTCAGCTCGTTGTTAATTTTTTACAAAAGTAGAAATTTCTAGTTAGATCTCTATAAACTGCCTGACACTTCTATGGATTGCAAAGCAGCACATTGTAGGTCAGAACCCAGGAATATCGTGATCGCTTGTGCGGGTGTGCATCGTCCCTCTGGGTGGCAGGCCCCTCAAGGGCCACTGCTTTTGCCAGGACCCTTGCACAGTGCCTGGCACACAGTAGGCCTTGGAACAAACCTGGTGAGTGGAAGAGAAACTCCAGTACCCTACAGGCAAGTGCCTTCTCCCGCAGATCGGCGCCAATTGAGATTTTTGTTGGCAGTGTTTTATAGATATCCTGGCTTGATGCTATTTTCCGTGAAGGTGTCCCTTAGTGAGTGAGGGAGCCCTGCACCCAGTTAAAAAGAATTATACTTCCTAGCCTCTCTTTCCATTGGGGAGGCTTGAAACTCAGCTTCAACCAGTGAGACGTAAGGAGAAATCTGCTGGAAATTTCTGGACAAGCTTTGCTTTCCAAATACACATATCGTCTCTCTCCTGGTACTTCCAGCTCTACCTGCCAGGAATAGAGATTCAAGATTGCAGCGCCAGTTATCCGAGATCTCATCCTTACCTCCCTAACCTTTACCTCCCTTACCACCAATGTTAGCACTGCAAATAAGGAAAATTAAGCCTCCTGGCTTGCTGAAGTCATTGTTTAACCAAGTTTTCTGTTACTTGGGGTTGAATATGCACCTTAACTGACCCAGGAGAGGGTGATGGTGAAGGAAGTCCCAGGCAGGGAGGAGCATAACCAATCAAAACACAGAGAAAGATTAGACAGAGAAGAACTGGGCCGGAAGAGGTAGATGGCTGGCAGGGTGCGTTTGAAGGAAGATGGGCATTTTATGTATGTCTGCAGCTCATTTGCATAAGTCCCTGGGCAGATGGGTGTCTCAGGGAGAAGGAGGTCACTGGTAGTTTAATTGACCGGGCAGTTCTACTCCTCGGAGTGAATGAACACTTTGTTCCTGGGCTTATCAGGCTATCGCCAATGGATTTAATTTGCCTGAATCCTTACCCAGGCATGATCACTGCTAGGGACATCCAGCATAGCCAGTTTTCTAATACAGTCTAATTCCAAACATATTACTATCACTCTGAATGTAACAATATGCTCTTAGTTTTTCTTCCACACAGCCCTGGCTGGGCTCCATCAGTCTTCCAGGAACTGAGGCCCAGTTGGGCAGTGGAAAACCCGGGGCTTGGAGACACACCCACTTGCCTAACCCAGCCCCATAGCTAGGCAGCTCAAGACTCCACCAAGCCACTTAAGCATTCAGCTGAAGATCCTCATCTGTCAAATGACAACAGGAACCCTGACTTCACTGGCTGGTCAGCAAAGAACCATGTGTCTCATGCATTCTCTGCCTCTCCTAACACTCTTTTCTCCCCTTGCTGCTCATACTAAATTTACTGTGAAACTTTCTTGTTCTTTTCAATCTGACATCAAATCAGGAATGACTGCTTTGAAACCCTTCCATACAGTCTCTGGTTGTGCCAGAACCGGAGACTGACTTCTCACACATCAGTGACTGAGTTTGGCACCCTTTCCCTGTGCTCCCTGGGTCCCCCCATCACTAGTCATCTAGCCCAGATCTAATGATTGCTATCGGTCAGCATCCCCTGTTCTGAGAGGTTCTTGAACTTAGGAGACTTGTATTTGTCATCTCTCTCCAGCCTCTAAACTGCTCTTGGCCCATAACAAATACCCAAAGATTTGTTGAATAAATGAGTGAACGTATGAATGAACTCCTTGAGTGATATACACATCCAGGTAGCACAGAGAGGGGCTAGTAAGGAGCTTTGTGCAGGCAAACGCTTCGATAACACTGTTTGGAATGAAAGCCCTCTGGTCCTCATGTCCCAGTTTTGGGAGCTCTCTCTAATTGAAATCAATTTATCATCACTTCTTTCTCTTTGTGTTTTGCAGTCAGGGCAGCACAGTAGCTCCCTAGGGTTATTCCACCCTGTGACTGTAATAGCTCTTATCACCCACAACCCTTCTCCCAGGCCGACTCAAGGCAGGGAAACTGGGACCCTTCTCATCAAAATAGCACAGGCTCGTTGTCTTAAAGAAAAAGTTGTCTTGGCTCATGAGGTTGAGCACAGCATGTTGATATTGAAGACATTATAATGGAAGCTTGCAATTTCACTTCTTAAAAATGATGACAGCCACCACAATGGACACTGACAAGCACCACTATTCTAAACACTTTCCATCATCAACTCGTCTCAATGACCTTATGAGGTAAGACAATTATCTCCATTTTACAGATGAGGAAACTGAGAGACAAAGAGGTGAAGAAACTTGCCTATAGTTGTTGTTAACTGGTGAAGCTGGGATTTGAATCAAGGTACTCTGATCTAGAACTGGAATTCTTAACCACTGAGCATACTAAAGTTTATCAGTATTTTGGTCAAAGAATCTGGTGACACTGAACTGATCCAAGGAAGTCTCAGTTTTGACTTACTGAATGAAACTCCTCAAAGGATCATTTCACACACACACCACTTCCCCATCTCCTAACTGGATCTCCAAGGTAGTACCAAAGCAAAGTTCCACACAGAACTAGTCTTTTTATAGCCCAGTCAATATTTTTCTATTTTATTTAGAAGAACATGTAATCTGGTTCCCGCCCTCCCTTCTTTGCACATTTCTTGCAACGCATCTCGCTTGCAGACAGAACAAACCCCGCCAGTCACGAACATGGTGCTGTGTGCACAGTTGGGCCAGAAATGAAAACAACTACTCCATAGTAACAATCCGTCATTCTGTCCATCTGCTGCCCTAGAGGGATCTTAAAATAGTTTCAATTCACCTTTAAAATCTGCTCCTCTATGAAGGGCTTGTAACACTTGGCGGCCCTGGAAGCCTGCCTAAGAAATAGGACTACTATTCCGACTACTGGTGTCCAGCTGTAGGCCTCTTTGGAAGGAAACAAGCCAACCATTCACGGGGCTGTTGTGAAACTTTCCTGCCCCACCAGTCCTCAGAGCCAAGGAGGACAATACCTGCAGGAGTGGCTTTCTGGATTTTGTTCTTCTTAATGGGAAGTTTGATTTCTTTTTATTGTTTTAATGGGTTCTCTTTTTCCTGTTTAATCTACTTCTGCTCCAACTCCCCAACACTATAAACTTCTCCTTTTTGTTTTTTCTTTCTTCAACTCTAAATTGGGGTATTGGGCATGAGTGGGAGTTTATAATCTAGAAATTCGAAGTCAGTTACAAGGGTGGCCATTTATAATTGGTCACCCAAGCCAGGGCACTTCTGAGAATGAGAGAAGTGCTATTCACAATTAGGGTAGAAGCAAGAGGAGGAGACTGGGACCTTCTCTGGCAGGCCCAGGCACATGGTCACCACCGGTTCAGCTCTGGCTCCAATGCATAGCACCAAAAGGGCATTCAAATGCTTACACGCAGCAGCTGGAGGTAACAGCATCACCCCTTCTTGGCTTTTGGCTGTAGTGTCTCATTGCATTCTAGGTCTTGAACAGAGCATGGTCAATGGGGATTAAAACAGCAGAAATTTCTCTTTTTCGCTCACAGCATCTTTAATCCATGTAGAATTTACCTGTACACGTTAATTTTTACAAATCATTGGAATGCCCTTACCGCAATGTAAAGGAGAAATATTAAAGTGATTTTAAAGAATAGCATGCATTTAAATGTGGAAATGCTGAGGCACAGCTGTACTAAAAGACAGGGTGAAGGGGAGCTTGCAGATCCTCGCCACCGCACCAGGGGTGCAGCATCTCTCGCGTGCAGCCCGCCGCAGCTGTGCTGAGCTGGCGACTCAGACTCCAGCAGAGGTGGAGACACTGGTATTGTGCTTTTTCAAAAGGTGAACAACTCTTGGTAGGTTTCCAAACCAAATAATGTACAGTCTTATGTGGACTTAAGTGGTAGCAGCATTCTGGGAAAACTCGGCGTACATTAAAACCACGCAAAGAAAATTACTTTGTGATGATATGTAGTGCAGAGCTAGCGTTTAAGATCACAGGATTATAAACATATTTTCACCTACATCTGATGGCACAGTTGGAGGTCATGTGGGGCTTTGGACAACTCTTTGCTATGTAGGATTTGTCTGCATATCGTAAAACGTCTGGTGTCTCAACCGATGAACATTCGTGGTGAGCCCTAATTATGGTGACAATGAAAAGTGTCCTCACAGATACTCAAATCACCCCCATAGCAGTTCTGCAACCCTGTGGCCTCACCACAGAGGACAGACTGGCCTGGGGCAGGCACCCTGGGTCGTTTTCTCTGCACTGGTGCCAGGAGCACCCTTTGTGCCTCACTCTGCAAGCTATAGGGCTGCTCTCATTTCTTTGGGGGCCAGGTGTGAATGGGTGGAGAAAAAGCACAGAAGGCACTGGTGGATTGCTTAAAATAAGTGCTCTCGCTAAATCTTGACAGTCAACGGTTCACCCTCTCTCTGCACATGTGGTGACTATTTCCCCCCTGACTATGTACATGCAAGAGACTGCGGTACTTTGGGCAGACGCAAGGCTAGCCGACATTTCTTTCCTACCCTCAGGGAGGTCGAAGTCTAAAACAGTCTTAGTTGGAGAAAAGTACCCAATGAAGATGGGTCTGAGGTCCTCAGTCTGGGGTACCAGGAATGTATTTCAATGGAGCCGGTCATTTCTTGAAACTGCACACAAGTCTGCATGTGTGTGTATGTGTGTGCCTGGTGTGTGTGTTGGGGGGTTGAGTTTTTTTTCTAGCTAGGGAGTGTATAGAGTTAGTTAGTCACATTCTCAAAGTACTCCAGGATGTGATGAAAGTTACAGATTATGTATCCACAGGGCAGGCCTGAGAAGTAGATGGTACCCTCTTTAACTGGTCTTCACAAGCTGCCTCTGCTCTAAATCTCTCCCTTACTCAGAGAGTTCTCTCACTGAAATTCTACCAGTAGAGATTCATTGCTAATGAATAGATGGTTAGCATGGGTCTCTCTGGGTATTGTCTTTCCAGCAACATTCAGACAATGTTTACTGAACTTCTGCTGAATGCCAGGCACTGGACTGAGGACCAGGGACCCAGCAGTGAACAGAACGGTGCTCTCAGTCCTGGAGGGGACGTGGAGGGGAAAGGGTTGCTAGGATGGGGGAAATACAGGATCTCACGGGAACACTGTGGGGCCACCTAATGTATTCCAGGGCAGCAGGGTCGTCCAAATCATCCTGGGCCAACAGCCCCCGCTGAGCTGACGTGGATGTGTGCATCAGCTGACTGTCCCGCATCAACAGAAATGTCCTGGTCAATGAGGACACTGCCTTGGGCCAGGGACTTGGCAGGGCCAGGTGGTGGGACAGCCTCCTCCAGCATGGGCCCCAGCTGTCTCACAGTTCCTCTTTGGTGAGCCTCTGGGTAAACAGGCCAGGCCTTGTAGGATGGCCCTGATAACATGACCTGAGTTCGGGTGCATATTTAAAATTCCAACATCTATGGGCTTTCGCTCTTTGTTGCAAGAGTGTTTGGAAATTAGACTGTGGACTGGCTGGGATTGGAGAATGAGGGGGAGGTGGTTTATAACCCGGAAACTATGTGCTGACTATAACCATGTTGAAAAGCAGTGTGGTTTCTCCGGGATTCATTCTGGAGCTAGTACATTGCAGTTTCCCCCTGGAACAGGGCCTTTGCTGAAAAAGAAAACATACCTTGGCCATGAAAACGCAAAATCACTCTCCCTTTGCAGCTCCAAACATTTCTCTATGCTGAGGGTTAACTTGTCCCAAGGCCATCCTGTCTCTGGAAGCCCCAAAGTAGCAAAATAGATTTTTTATGCCTTCCCCTCCTTTAGTAAAAAGGAACAGGAGTAATTGCCAATTCAGTAGGCTCCTTGCTCTTTTGTGCATTTTAAAGGCATTTGCTGTTTGGGATTTGGAAGAAAATCATGAGAAATGAGAATCTCTTGCTGCCTTGGCTGGAAGCAGGCTCATTGTTTGCAGAGAGAGCTGGTTTCCATGGTTTTGGACTATGGACAGCTGTAGTTTTTGTCAAGAGTAGTTTCTACTTGCAGTTGGATCTAATAAATAGCCAAGGTAGTCAGTCTTCCAACTGAAAAAGGTCTTGAAGTTATTTGAAAACATCCTAGTATGTTAGCATTCACAATCAACTGTCCATGTTTTTTAGTTATTAAAAATCATGCATTTCTCTCTGGCTAGGCCCTGTTTGGCCTGAATATCTGCTTTACAAAAAGCAGCCAGTCATGTTTCAGGATCAGGGTCCTAGTCTTAAAAGTAAACACAGTCCTTCCCTCTGAACTACAGGAGACTTGGGGGATGGTCTGGGAGAGGAGAGAGGGTCAAAAAGCTGCTGTATCTGAGGTCTGAGCCATAGCCATGGGAGTGGCCTGTAAAGGCCATTATGGCCGTAGGGAGCCCTTGTGGCTTCTTCGACCCCAAGGTACTAAAGGCGGTGCCTGAGCAGGGCCCGTCCTCACAGGAACCACCTGGCCCCTTGCCAGCCAACCATGTGGAAACTGCTTATTTTTACTTCTGTCACTAAAACAGGACAAAGGAAACACTTTTGCTTCTTCTTCTCATGACATGTAAAGAAGAACAAATGTGCTAAAAAGAAAAAAAATTTGTTTGGTTTTTTGGGGACACTGGCCTGGAATGAAAGAGGATCAGGTAATGCATTTAGCGATTTCCATGGTGAGTAGCAGTAGCAAAACAGTAGTTTATAAGTGTTCCCCATATCTTGAACAGCAGGCTCAGTTTAGCGGATTGGACCCAACACCTAGGTCTCACTGCCATGTAGAAAAGACATGATGTCCTGCCCTGGTTAATGTGGCTCAGTGGACTGCGTGCGGGCCTGCTAACCAAAGGGTCGCCGGTTTGATTCCCAGTCTAGGGCACATACCTGTGTTGCGGGCCAGGTCCCTCAGTAGGGTGCACACAAGAGGCAACCACACATTGATGTTTCTTTCCATCTTGTTCTCCCTCCCTTCCGCTCTCTCTAAAAATAAAAACATAAATAAATTAATTTTTAAAAAGAATACGTGATGTTCTTACAGCCCTTTGGCAAAAGCTTGCACACTGCACAGGGATGGACTATGTGGCTACTACCATTAAAGCTGCTAATATAGTCGTGTATTTTTTATAGGGTATAATTGACCATTTCTCTGTTTCCTGAATGAATGGCAGGAAGACATTCATTCTGGGTCATTTTTATTTTGTTGTCTTCCTTGTCATTTGATCCTTGTCATTTGATTTTTCTTCTGTTTAGATCTCGCCTACCTAACTGTTACCTAACAGAGACCACTGGATCACTGAGTTTGCCTGTGTATTCTCTTTCCCTACTAAGAATGGGTTTCCGAGTCTCACACAGGAAAACAACTGGGCCTATGTTTCAAATGACATTTCAGTCCAACACAGCCAGAGATAACCTTTTCCACATCCCTTCCTCTTCTTTAACCATCTTGATTGCTGAGGGTTAGGGATAGTTTGAAGATGACTTAAAAATAAATTTACTGCCAAATGTATAAAATGCAGAATGGGATCCTTTGGATGCATTAGCTAAAATTAGATTAATGGTGATTTAGAGTAGAGCTTGGGAAGTTAAGGAAAAAATGATACTTTAATCTGGATGTAAGCATTGCAACATCTCATTTTTTGAATACGGTGTCCATCCCCTTGGCAAGAACAGGATTTCTCTCCTCTGAATTTTGAATTTTCTTACTCTCAACTGAGTAAAGACTTGTCTAAGGTGCCATTATTTTTTGTTCCTTGGTGATTAACTGAAACTAATAATAATAATCATCATTTCCTCTCAAGTAACAGAGCACCTAACCTGTTAGAGCTGGGCAGGTATGGCCAGGAAGTTTGCCTCGTACTAGGCAGAAGGAGAAATGCAAAAGTATGTCCTCGAGGGTGAACGCCCAGAGACCCGAGGCCCGAGTCCAACCTTGCTTTCCCCCAGCCTTTGTAGCTTAGTTGACAAATGGGAACCAACATCAGGAACCTTCCTCTGAATTCAGTTCAGTCCTGTAACAAGATACCAAGTCACTTTCTTAACTGCACTTTCAGGTCATCAATACTATTTTTTAAAGATTTTATTTATTTATCTTGAGAGGGGAAGGGAAGGAGAGAGGGAGAGAAATATCAATGTATGGTTGCCTCTCATGCATCCCCTGCTGGGAACTGGCCTGCAACCCAGGCATGTGCCCTGACTGGGAATCGAACTGCAATCCTTTAGTTCCCAGGCTCGCGCTCAATCCTCTGAGCTACACCAGCCAGGGCCAATACTATTTTTTTTTTAAATCACTGAACATTCTGAGGTAGCACTTTAGAATGAGTATTTTTTAACATGGCTTCCAAAAGAAAATTGTCATTTATCACAAATCTCAATAAAATGTTTCTCTCTCTGTGGTCTACTGCTTAATATGTGTCAGAAAGGCGTGCTGATGGCAGAAGGACCCAGGACAGGGGAGGGGAGTGGAGGAGAGAAGGGAAAAGGTGAGAAGAGAGGAGAAACAGTGAGTTTCTGCATATGGGACTGCTCATTAAAAAGCACCTTCTGAAACACGCTTTGAGATGAAAATTGGTTTTAGTGAACTCCCTTATTCTAATAGTGTCTTCTATACTTGAGGATGTTAAGTTCAAAGAGATAATGATACATGGGATTTAGAATCAGAAGACCTGGATTTGAATCCCAACTCTGCTTCTCTCGAAGTAATTGGGACTCACCTTTTTAGCCTGGATGTGCACATGTGTAAAATGAATAACGTCTTCCCCCCAGAATTACTGTGAAGACTCAACGAGACAGTACACATTGAAAAATGCTAGTTTTTATCATGTCTAGATTTGGAACTCTTAAGAGTTTCATTGCTTTAAAAAAACTTACCAGTATCTAACACAAATCACTTCCATAGAACAAGAACAGAAATTTTTTAATGCATGATCAACTGCACAGAGACTGTCTTGTTTAATACCTTGAAATGAATAAGCAAAGATGAAGTAATAGTTTGAAAATCTGTACTATGAATCATATTTCTGTAGGATGTGAAAAAAATTAACATTTAATTACTACACATTTAGTGGATGTCTCCTAATGTTAGGCACCAAGTACCCCTGGGAAGGGCACTGAGGAAATGTGACCTGCAAGAGTTCATGGGGTAGTTGGGGAAACCAGACAAGAACTATTATGAGACAAGCTATTCTGAGACCAGTGGAGCCGAGTAGGTGCTATTGAAATGAATAGCTAGAATGCTTCTTTTCTCAGTCATTTGGGATCAGTGGGAGTTTATTATTTGTAATCCTTGAACTCTTCATACTGAAGAAGGGCAAAGGCGTCTGGGTAATTGAGATCCTCAAGTCCAACAGCACATAGCTGAATACACACTAGTCAGGAAACTGAAGAATCTCTTTTGAACTTTAATTTGAATGTGTTTAGTTCCTAAAATCTCAACAAATAGTGCTTCCTTGTAGCTGAAGGTCTGCCATGGATGCTCCTTCTCTTATTTTCCATGCACCCTTTAGTCAAGTGCTATTGAGGGTTGACACAGCGTGGAGGGAAGGGCAGGAGAAACAGTGTCCCGGAGGGTCTTAAGCCTGGGCATTGTCTCCTGTTTAATTGAGAGCCGAAAGGACAGTGAGAGTGTCCCTCTCCAGAAGTGTAGGCAGATGTGAGGATGTGCAGGAAATGTGACTAGCACAGCACTGCCTTAAGCAAGGAGGGAAAAACACACAGTGCCCAGCATGCTGTAAGCCCCCTCAGCACTGGAAACTGGTGTCCCTGCTCAGAGCACCAGCCAGTCTGGTCTGGATGCTGTATTTATGTACATCCATAGACAGCGGGCACCCACCCTTATCAACTACACTTCGCCTACCTAGGAACAATAGGAAACTTGCATCATCTCACAAAACATTTCCAAGCATAGGGTCATTGACTCATGCTCCAAGATGATTTCATAAATGTCAGAACAAATTGTTTTTTCTTATATTGACTTAAAAATCCAAATACTGTAATTTCCATGGAAGTGTCATATCAAGTTAAGTCAGAGTAGCCTTCCTGTACAGTATCATCTTCCTTATATGGTGACAGTGATCGGTAATGTGTAGATTTATTGAGTCCTGGACCCCAATTCCTCCTTAACTAATGGGGATGTGGGCAACCTGGTGTCTGTAGAGCTAATGTTCATCCTTTAAAATTTCTTAGCGACCAGCTTTGATAGATACAGCTCAAGAAAATACTTAGGTTTTCACTTAGATTCTTGCTTGAGGATGTCTACTTAATGTTATTTAAATTATAAAAGTTATGTACATTCGCATATAGATATATACACATACGTACATAAAATATACATGTATGTATGCATATGCACATATAATGTATATATATAGCCAATAGGTATACATAGACATATAAGAGTGTACACACACACACACATGCACACATAAAGTGCTTTGCCATTGAGTGACTGATGTGACTGTTAGTCAAAGTAGAAAGTTATATAACCCTAGGTCATTTTTCAGGTTGAAAATTAGACTTCATGAGTCCTGGTGGTGTTAAGATTTATTTCAGATTACTTGGATCAGGGGTGCCAGTCTGCACACCAGCTCCCTGGCAGTTACATTATTGGGATGTTGACCTCTTTCCAGGAATTGCTCAAAAAGTACACAAAAAAGCAGAGTGAGCTGACCTTAAAAAATTAGATGAAAGAGCCCTGGCTGGTGTAGCTCAGTGGATTGAGCGCGGGCCTGCGAACCAGACAATCGCGGTTCGAATCCCAGTCAGGGCACATACAGGGGTTGCAGGCTGGTTCACTGCAGGCCAGTTCCCAGCAGGGGAGGCACAAAAGGCAACCACACATTGATGTTTCTCTCCCTCTCTCCTTCCCTTCCCATCTAAAGATAAAAAAAAATGGATGAAAGAAATAGTCGTTTTCAACTTAAGTACACTGCTGCTTAACTATTAAGAAAATCTACATTTCCAGTTGCAAAATGCTCGGTGACCTTCAGAAGTATGCTTCTCCCTTCTCCCCCAACTAGACAGTAAAACTCCATTTGCTGAAGTTGGAATGCACAAGTATTTTATTTACTTGTCATGTGACCAGAGTCATTGCTTGGGCTTGTTCTGTGGTATAACACAGAAAGGTTTTTCTAAAAAAAATTTCTGGCCTCTGTAGAAGCTCTGCTATTAACTTATTGATTTTTTGTGAAACAGAAATTCACTTCTACATCCCCCCTGCCTTCCCTGCAGACATAAATCGGATGAAGCAGCTGACTTTTGGAACAAAGAAGATCAGCTGAAATTCTAGATGATTTGTAGTTAGTCCCAGTTTCAGTTAACCTTTTCCATTGCAGAATAGTTTAGGTTATCATCTTAGTAGCTAAACACACAGTATTTATCTTTAGTTTAACAAAGATTCTAATAAAGTCACTTCCTGACAATTAGGTGGGTTCCCTAGTTTACCAAACTATTGTATAATACTGTTGAAAGACAACTCTCAGCTCATTCGTGGGTGTTTTATACTTCAAGTGCTTGAAGAGCTCTACATACACTTTTACCCACTTTTCACTCATTCACTCATTCATGCATGCATTCATTCATTCACTCATTCATGCATTCACTCATTCATGCAGTGTGTCAGATTTTACCGCTGGAGCTTTTATGATACACGTCACTTATAAGTCCTGCCGTTTCTAAAATGCTGTAGGTTGAAGGTTAGTCATTCTTTTCACAATTAGTGAGTTTACCATTCTTTCCTTTGTACTTCCCCAAGCTCCAGCTGACTTTCTTTGAAGGGAAGTAGTCAAGGCCCCACTTGGCTTTTCACACCTCCCACTCTCCTTCATCCATACCACAAGTTCTCCAAGGTTAGGACTACTTAGAGGACCTTTTGCTGGCAGTGACACAGACATGTGGGTGGGGGAAACTCTGATTCGAAGAAATTATCAAACTTTGTTGTTGGTGCTGAATTTACCAAGAGGGGTTGACAAGAGAAGAGGGACATGCCCAAGAAGAGAGAAAGGAGAAAACCAAGAACAACTTCGAAGTAAAAGGAGAGAAGCACTTTAGCCCCACTGCCCTGGAGGGGCCCCTTGGGGCTGAAGGAAACGCAGCCTCTTTTCCAGCCCATTTGTTCAGGGCCTGCCCATGAGACCCCAGCCACAGGTTCATACTAGGCATTGGGACCTCGCCTGCATCTTGGGTTGGCTGTTCACATCTAGCTTCCTTCTTTGGGCAAATACAATTTATGTCTGCTAAATAAAAACATGTTGCATTTTCTTTCCATGGTTTGGAATGTTACCAAAACCGGGGAAAAAATCCCATAAATCTCTGCTCATCCAGATCTTTCTTGTTCTGAAGAGAAGCCCAGCATGAGTTCCCCGTCCGTGGCACGATCTCCTCCAGCTCCTCCAGCCCACATCGACTTCGCCCTTTGAGCCCCTACAGATGTGAGACCTGGACCAGGAAATCTTGCATTGATCAGCCTCCCCTACAAAGGGTGTGTGGAGCCAGGAAATCCCAGGACTTGGGGTGGGGGGTGGGGCCAGCTCTGCTCCCTCACAGCTTGGTCAGGTTGTGCTATGTTTATTTTCTCATCTGCAATCACTGAAAACACAGGCTAAATATGTTTCAGTTGACTCCTTGCTAAGACTTCAAATTCATGCATTACTTTCTCATTCTTTTCGGTTTCAAGTCACAAGAACAAAAATTGTTTCATATTTTGTTTCCTCTTCGTATGGCATCAGAGAGCTGGGCGTTTAGTGTTTCATCTACTCATTTATTTAAAGAGCACTCACTGAACCTTTGCTGTACACCAGGTGCTACATTGGATGTGGTATGACTGCTAATTGGGATACATACGCTGCTTTTCTTCAGAGCCATCCATCAGTGATTCTTGCACTCTAGTCGGCATCAGTCTATCCCAGAGGCTTGTTCAAACACAGCTCACTGTACTGCCCATGCAGACTTTCTTACTGATAGGTCTGCAGCCCCTGCCTTCCCCTCCCTCCCCACCCCATCCATCCAGTTTGCATTTATGTTTCTAACAGGTTGCCAGGTGATGCCGATGCCATAGGTGGGGCAGCCGCATCTTGAGAACTGGTTTATTCTCATAGCAGTTAGTGACAGTGCTGTTTTCTCCAGATGCTATTACCTTAACAGCTAGACTCCCCTTAAGAAAGAATCCACCTTTGTTTGAAAAAAAAATGCCTTGATGAACCTGCTTGGATGGGGTGAGACCCTTTGGATGTCAGCCAGCACCGAGATATGAGGACGAGGACGGGGAAGTCACTCCTCAGGAGACAATGTGAGGAATTTGTGGGGTTTGCTTCTGAAGGGGAGGGGGGAGAAGGCAGGAGAAAAAGGAGCAGGTGGGGTAGGGAGCCAGAAGTTCCTCTCTGAGCTTTCGGGCTGTGTGCTGGAAAACCTGTCTTTGTTCCCCTTCTACCCTCTGCAACACAGAGAAGCAGGGAGCCCAGGAGAAGAGGTCACGAGGGGACAGAGCTCTCTGGAAAGCACGAGAAGCCGGCAGAGGGTCTGCAGGCTTCGAGGGTGCAGAACTGGGGTCTGCAGCCACGCTGGATCCCTGTTGCTTCGGGTTTCAAGGGGCGAGAGACCCTTGGGGGCATCCGATTACTCCACGGCCAAAAGCCAAGTTTTCCATGAGGTCTTGAATACCTAGACAAGCATTTATTTTATTTCGTGCGTTTTTATTTTAAACTTTCAGCCATTAAAGAAAGAATAAAGTTGGAGTTCCATCAATATTACTGTAATCACAGTGATGCCATATTGTATGCGTGCTATGAACGTTTTTCAGAATTTAGTGTTCTTTGATCTTTACCACAGTCTTGTCTAAGAGAAGGGCCTGGTATTAGTTTTATCTTCCTATTGGGAAACTGAGGCACAAGGGGACATGAACAATAAAGGTGCAGTTCAGAGCGAAGTTCTCCTGACAGCTGGTCCAGGGGCCTTTCTATCCCCAAGGTCACCTGGCGGGGGGGAGGGCCCTTGTTCTCCGTGTTCTGTTTTCCTCTTTAGTGATGGAGCTCCAGAGTTCAGTTCCGACTCTGAGCAAACCAGCCTTTAGAACAGCATTTCAGAACGTCCCAGTGAGGAGGTTAAGTCCGTTTGTCCTTCACATTTGACTCTCACATCCAGAGCGTTAGCTTTTTCCTTTCAAGTCTGCATGTCATTTGTCTGCAGGAGGGAGGGAGGGAGGAGGGAGATCACACTTAACTCTCCTTACATTTTACAGCCACATGTTACCCTCTGATATAAATCTTGTAGCTAAAAAGGCCTACAGAATCTAAGAAGCAGTTCATGGCCAAATCCTCTATTTTTTGGCAGCCCTTGCTCCATCTGTCTTTATGGTCGACAAACACATCAATTTCATTCTAAATCAAAATGATGGGTTTCATAGCAGCTGTTGGGGGCTTCCAGTGCTGGCCCAGGAATTCGGGGTGGGCAGGACCCCGAGGCCTCCCCCATGCTAGCCGTCTCTTCAGGAAACAGCTTCAGTCAGGTGAGGTCAGGTTTAAATGAGACTTTCTAATGGGGAAGGAGACGAGATTCCACAAAACCCAGGCTGAGGGGCACTTGTGGCCCAGAAGAGGGGTAGTTTCGTGTTGGGGGCGGGGCTCTTCCTTTCTGCCCGGACCCCAACACTCACACACACAGACAAAGGAGGGCCAACAGGCTTCGTCCAAGGATGACGGCAGCTGCCGTTCATTCAGCCCTGCTGTGCCCTGCTCATTTCCTTCTCACGACTGTCCTTGGGCAACCATCCCTGGGAACTCAAAGCAACACCTGCTCGAGTCAGTTAGTAGGAGGTAGAGTCGGTGTTCGAACTTGTGCTATGATGGAGCCCATATTCTACAGCAGTCCATCCACTGCTTCCAAAGCCTGCCCGTGAGAAAATAAAATTCAGTGACTTTTTCCGAAAATATAAATGCATGTCATTTTCATCTAATGATTGTGTTCTCAGTGTTTTGGGGTTAAACTGTCCGCTCTTTTCTCAGAATCATGGCGATGGGAGATAGTTCCCTGACACCCCTGCTTCCTTCCTCATTTTCTTCTCCTCTGCCTCCTTCTTCTGGTTTTCACCGAAGCAAGGAGAAAAAAAGCACTCCCTGACAATTCTATTTTGGTTCCATGTTTCCATTAAAGTTTTTTCCTTGGTTCATAAATTCCAAAGGTCTGGGAGCTCTGCTTTAAATGAAGTAACTCATCCTAGCTGGGGACCAGCACGGCTCCTGGAGTCCGGGCTGCAGCCATGGCCCAGAAAACGTGCTGAAAAGGTGATTGAGGATTCACTGACACAGCATATTTGGTTCAAGTTTGATGCTAAACGTTAACTAGGACTCCTAGGGACATCTCAGTGAAAGGTCATTTCTCCTTTGGGCTGAAGCCTCTTATCTCTTTAAGATCTCCATTTCCTTCCTGGATTCTCCATGTAGCTGCTTTTCTGAATCGCTAGAATGGGCAAGTCAGTTAATATTCTCTGAAACTATTTTTATTCTATTTTATGCACAATATTTTTCTTTATGTGATGAAGCCTGACTCTAGATTTCTTCTATTTCAAGTGTTCTAAGGATTTGTACCAACAGGATGGGGCCGTGGTCAATTCGACAGTGCCGTCAGCCTGGAATGAAGCCCTGAAAGTCCCGGACAGGCTGAGAAGTCTGCAGCTTGATCAGCGCCCTCCCCCTTGCTGGCTTCACATACCAGTGTGTTAATCAGCCGTGGGGCAGAGCTGCAGGTGACTCTTCTCTTCTTTTGAACGTCATGATCCACAGACTCGGGCCAGCTGCGAACGGTCAGCTCCCTGAGCCTCGGAGCTATGTCTTCAAACGCAGCTCCAGCTCCGTGGGCGCCCTCCCACCTTCAGGCCTCTCCCCAGAGGGTCTGGGCTCGAAGTCTCTGAGCTCGAAGTCCTTTAATTTCCTTCATGGACGTAGTAAATCATTCCACACACCTCGGGGCAGAGGAAAAGCCTGCTTTACTAGAGCTACCTGCTTGGTTCTTTCAGAGTAAGATTCCCATACTGAATGATTTTTCTCTATTCATTTTTCCTTTTTATGTTTTTTAAAGGTTTAAGTAAAATACTCATGAAGCACCTCTTAAATTAACTACGTGACAATAAGAAACACGGGTAAAACACTTCTCTTTTCACCCTGAGAAGCTTAAAAGAATTTTGTAATTGAGAAATGGAGTTTCCCATTTCTGAAGGAAATGACCATACGCGATGGACACCTAAAAATACGACAAATCAGAGACTGGATTTGAATGAATGGAGGCATTGAGGACACGGAGCCAGCAGGTGGAGAGGTGCTGACCTGACCTGGAACGCGCTATTCAAGGGGCAGCTTGGGCCTGCTCCTGCTCCAGGGCTCCCCCTGGCTAACGCGGAGGGCAGACGCCAGGAGCCTCCACTGCGTCCGTTGTGTCCACAGCGCCAGTGCAGCGTGCAAGGGCATCCCAGTGGAGCACGCCAATGAGAAGGAAAACAAAGGCTAAGGTGAAAAGGTGTGCCTTGGGACAGAGAAAACGACTTCTGAAAAGAGGCAGAACTAGGCTGCACTAAGGGAAACGGAACGTTTGCCACTGTGGAGTAAGTTTAGCGGGGGCACAGTCCCTGGAGGCTCTGAAGGGGATGACCCGCTCACGGTTTATACCATCCACCTCGGGGAGGAGACGTGATAGTTGGCTGTTTCGTGTAATTTACGTTGGTGGAACTTGAGAATTGGCCTGAAATTTTCACTTTTGGTTTTGTTATTTGAATGATCTTGCCCCGAAGACACGGCTCCAAGCTCTGTGAGCAGGAGCCCTAGTAATTCAGACAGTGAAATAGCTCTAGTTTTGCTAAACTGTTTAGGTCAGTTCTATCCATACCTCTGCAATTCACCATCAATATCCAGGACGCGATCCTTGGAGCTTCTATTCTTCCTCCGAAGGGAGCTGATCTCAGATGCTGAGCACTGGTGTGGCTCAGCCACACTGCGGATCTGGCTTGGACATCAGGGGTTTGAATTCATGCATTTGCAAGTTACGGTGTAACATGTGTTGTGAACCTTTATGTCACTTGAGACTAGTTGAAAGTAAAATATTAAATATGCAGCAGCTATGAGTCTACCCTTGTTTATGAGGAAGTGCTTTGAAAACTTGAATACCACAACTCTTGGTCACAGACCACTTTGAGAATCTGGTACAAATGTGGAATGCTTCCCACACAGAAGGCATACTAATAAGATTTTTGCATTTAAATTCAAGAAAGTCACAGATCCTTTGATGTGTCATAGATCTCCTGACCTAAAGGGACCTGTAAATATAAAATGTGATTATTTAAGAGTATTCTTTTTACATTTATGTGCACATCAGGATGTAGAATTGTATATTTAACACCATCTCAGTGGCACACCATGTATAGAAAAAGCTGGGAGGTGTAAATATTTACATTTACTAAAATGTAAATGTTTGGGTGATGAGATTGCAACAGATTTTTATTTTCTGGATTGGGTTATATTGTTCCCATTTGAAAAGATTTCACCAGTTTATTTTCACAAAAGTGGCTGCTTCTTTTGATTGATTATGGAAATACTGGGCAGAACTTTAAAAAGCAAATCTCAGAGGACACTTTAGTGGACCCTACTTAGGGCAGCAGTTTCATTCACGATATTCACCAGTCTCTGGGATCATGACGTTCATACCATGAGAACCTTCCTCCTGGCTTTCTAATTGGCTCAGGAGTGGGGGCCTGACTCAGTTAAACCAGTGAGTGTCTTTCCCCAAGATTTTTCTGCACTGTAGCCAGGAGCCAGTTCCCCTGTGGTGACAGAAGCTGTGAGTGAGGTCTGGGGGTGGGGGTGGGGGTGGGGGGCGTGTGTCACACTTCCTGCTGATCTGTACTCAGAGAGACACCAGACAATTTCTGGTTCCCATTGTCCTTGAGCCCAGCTGCACCCTAGTCCTTCCTGCATCTTCCTATTTCAGTTCTTCCTTTGATTTTATACCTTTCACCCTTCCAACAAATTTCCTTTTTGTCTGAACAAGTTAGAGCTGGGTTTCTGACACGTGAAACTAACAAGTCCACACAATTACAAAAGTATATTTCTAAGTACTCAAGGATAAAACTTGACCCCAGTTGTGAAACAAATGAAATCAATATTTCTTGACACAGGAAGTGGCTGGCTCTATGCAGGACAGAGGGAATTTAAAAAGTAGAGACAGATCAGGATTATTGGTTCAGATCTTTAGATTGTTCTGTCATTTAGGAGGCAGAACTTGTCTTCTTGGCTCTATGTAGAAACAGGCAATAATGGAATTATTCAAACCCTGATTATGACCATGCAAATTATAAGTCTCTTCTCTCATTTACCAATGTGATGTTTGGGATAGTAAAGTTACAAACGAATGAAAGATAAATACATTTTCCAACTCAATGAGCTAGAAAATAATCTCTGCAATTGTTTGGCAATCTGAAAGTATCTGAACTCTGCTAGAAAGAAAAATTTCAGCAAACTGGTAGCGATGGTTTCCATGAATAATCACCTTACATGTGATAGCCAATTCCATTTCAACAAGTGTTTAAGTATAATGAAAGTTGTTAGAAATTCTAGGACATGGCTCAATTATTCTAGAAAGATTTGACATAGTGAAATTTTAGAACAACCTTCTTAATTAAAACATAACTCATGCAAGTGAGAAGCTCTAACTTCAAATCCAGTCCTATTTGTATCCCTACTGAAAGTGCGGAAAATTATATTTTCCACTGGCAAACGTGTGCTTTTATTAAGTATGGAAATCGCCCGCCCTGGTTGGTGTGGTAAGCAGGTCACAGTGGAGACAGTGCTGTCTTTGGGAGCTGGTTAGACTGGCACAGCCGAAGAGAAGGGTTTTGAGCCTACATCCACATTGACTGTAAGATAATGAGACTAATTTAAATTTTTTAAAAAAATCAACATATGGACTTCTGCCAAGATGGAGGCATAGCTGGAGATGCCGTGCTTCCTCACACAACCAAATTTAGAGACAACTAAATAATAGCAACAGAAAACACAGCCAGAACACAGAAAATTGAACTTTTCGGAAGTCTGATAACAACAAATTCTTCAGCCTGACCGGTAAGAGGGGCAAAATCAGCAGCTGGAGGAGCGGGGTTGCACAGGAGGACTTGGTCAGACGGACTCAGGCATGCGGAACCCAGGCGCAGGGTTGGACCCAGTGAGCAACCCAGTGAGTGACCTCGGGGAAACAGCGAGGGAGCAGGGCTGCGGGTTGACTGTGGTCACGCATTTGTGTGTGGATAGACAAGTGAGGGAGTGGGCGATTGGACGAGAGCCAGCAGCCCCAGCGGTGAGCAGCTGCACAGGGTGCCGCCATTTCCCTGCTCCGACCCCGCCTCCACATACAACGTCATAATCCAGTGACCTAAGTGGCCCTGCCCCGGTGAATAATCTAAGGCTCTGCTCTTCACCAAGCTGCGTGAAACGGCAGAGGGGGCCGCCATTTCCCCGCTCTGACCCCGCCTCCACATAGAGTCACAACCCAGTGACCTGGGAGTCCAAGGCTCCACTCCTCAGACTTAACGGGTGCAAACAGACCAAAAATGGCTCAAGAAGATCTCAAAGCCCCAGAGCCTATAAATCTAAGTGATGAAGAAATAGCAAAACTCTCAGATGCACAGTTTAAAACACTGGTGATCAGGATCCCCACAGAACTGGTTGATTATAGCCACAAATTAGACAAACATATGAAGACGAAACTACTTGAAATGAATGGAATTTCACAGGAAACCAATAGCGATGAAAAGGAAACTGGGACTCAAATCAATGGAGTGGACCAGAAGAAAGCAAATAATGGCCAAACGGAAAAGAGTCAAGAAGCAAGAATTCAAAAAAATGAGGATAGGCTTAGGAACCTCCAGGACATCTTTAAACGCTCCAACATCCGAATTATAGGGGTACCAGAAGGGGAAGAGGAACAGCCATGAGTGGAAAACTTATTTGAACAAATAATAAAGGAGAACTTCCCCAATCTGGCAAAGGAAATTGACTTCCAGGAAATCCAGGAAGCTCGGAGAGTTCCCAAGAAGTTGGGTCCAAGATGGAACACACCAAGGCACATCATCATTACATTAGCAAAGATTAAAATGAAGGAGAGGATCCTGGAAGCAGCAAGAGATAAGGGGACAGTCACCTACCAAGGACTTCCCATCAGACTGTCAGCAGATTTCTCAAAAGAGACCTTACAGGCAAGAAGGGGCTGGAAAGAAGTATTCCAAGTCATGAAATCCAAAGACCTAAAACCAAGATTGCTCTATCCAGCAAAGCTTTCATTTAGAATGGAAGGGCAGATAAAGTGCTTCTCAGATAAGATCAAATTCAAGGAGTTCATCATCACCAAGCCCTTATTATATGAAATGTTAAAGGGACTTATCTAAGAAAAAGAAGTTAAAGAAACATGAACAGTGAAAGGACAACATACTCACAGTTATTAACAACCACACCTAAAACAAAAGCAAACTAAAAGGACAGCTAGATCAGGAGTGGAAACATAGAAATGAAGATCTCAAGGAGGGTTAGCAACAGGGGAGTGGGAGGAGGAGAAGGGGGGAGAAGGTATAGAAAATAAGTAGCATAGACAGTAGATAGAAAATAGATGGGGGGGCAAGAATAGTATGGGAAATATAGAATCTAAAGAACTTGAGACACATGGTCATAAACTAAGGGGGGTGATGGTGGGGATGGGGGGTAGGGTGGAGGGGAATGAAGGGGGAATAGAACAACTGTAACAGCATAATCAATAAAAAAATAAATTAAAAAATAAATAAATCAACATATGGTAACCTATGTACTCTAATTCAAGTAAAAGCTATGCTTATGTGTCTTGGAGGTGGAGAGATGTTATCACAGCAGTTTAGATTGAGACTTTGTCCTTTGAGCTCATACATATTCCTGATGTCCTTAGATGGTTCCAGATTGGGGATTTGATGTTCCGGTTATGAAATCAGCACTTTCAAACTAGTGAGCACCTCAGCATGTATTTTTATTGTGGGTTTTGATATGAATTGCTAAATTTCTTTACAGAAATCTACCCGTTTCATTCCTACGAGCAGAGTGGGAGTTAGTGTTTCACTGGACTCTCTGATCCTCTGGGACGTTAACACACTTAAACGTGTCTGTCGCTAAGGACCAATGGTGGTGTCACATTGCTTCCATTCAGATTTCTTTGATGATGAATGAGGATGAACATTTTTTCCCTGTGTCTTACTTAGCTTTGGGCAGAGCTAGGCTCTGAGAACGAACATGTCCTTTGCATACTCCTTACTCCTTTTGTTGACTAGGTAAGTTCTTTACAGAGCAATTTGCATCTTTTACCTGCCATTTCCGCCAGAAATATTTCCCCCGTGTGTTCACTTTTTAAATGTGATTTGTTTTGTTTTGAATCTCAGAAACTCTTAACGCTTTTTTTGTGTGTGTGTGAGATTTCTCTCATTGTGTTTCTGTTTAAAGTTCTCCCCTCTCCCCAAACCAGATTTTTCTATGGCTTGTGTCCATTTGCACAATATAACACAAATCCTGTCAAGTCATTGGAGTGTGGAGGCATATTTAGGGTAATAAAGTAAAACCATTTCCATTTTGAATAGCATCTCTTATGCTATTTTTAAAGAGATGAAAAGAGGGTATAATAGAAGGGTAAGATATCCATAGTCCCCGAGATCCCAGAATGTTGGTTACATCTGAGTCTGTGCAGAGGTGAAGCCAGCAGAGACTTGCCTGCCCACCGCCCCCACCCCCCCAGTGTTTCTGGGTTTCAGGTTCATGTTCTGGCCACAGTCAGGAAAATAGCCAGAGGCCTGGATTTGCTAACAACAGCTTCAGTGTGAGTTACAACTGAAACACAAATCTCTCCTATCTTGCCTGACCATCACAGAAGAAGTTTTCTGGAAATCCAGGATGAAATGAAGAGGAGTCTTTTGGGGAAGGGAGGGCTGGGAAGGGGAGGAAACTGGGAAGCCCGGTTCCTGACATTTTTCCTTCTGGCGCCACCTCCTCCTTCCTCACTCTTACTCGCTGCCCCCAAGGCTTGGACGCTAATTTACAAGGAATGGGAAAAGGAGACATTTTTAGATTCCCACTCAACTAAGTTTATGTGTTTTTAAAATGAACTAATTAATTAGTTGTTGTCCAAGTACAGTTGTCTCCATTTTCCCACCACCAAGCTTATGTCTTAATCTACCACACTGCTATTTTCTATGTCCTTGAAAGTAAGATTTGCCCTACAAGTGACAGGTAAACCATGGTGAAGATCAAACCAGGTAGCATATAGGTCACACTCTGTAGAATCTCCACATAAAAGGCTTGTATCTGGAATTAGAGCTTCAAAAATGCCCCCAGTGAATAGCTACCATTTCTATTATATTTAATTGAACTCTTGGGCAAAGAGCTCAGATTCTGCAAACTCCTGGGGGAGCCCTGAAGTTAATGTGTGATAAACATACCTAGTGAATGAAGAAAAATAAAAATTATTTCCTATAATTTCAGTCACAATTTATTTATTTATATATTTTTAAAAGATTTTATTTATTTATCTTTAGAGGGGAAGGGAAGGAGAAAGGGAGGAAAATATCAATGTATGATTGCCTTTCATGCATCCCCTGCTGGGAACTGGCCTGCAACCCAGGCATGTGCCCTGACTGGGAATCTAACTGCAATCCTTTGGTTTGCAGGCCCATGCTCAATTCACTGAGCTACACCAGCTGGGGCCAGAGTCATAATTTAGACAAAGGAGTGCTAAACAAGGAATCAGATGGTTCTAGAATCAATCAGTTTAGCTACTATGTGACCTCATATAAATCTGTTTCCTCTTTGAGCCTCAACTTCCTAATCCATGTTCCTATCTACACACGGGTTTAATATAACATATATGTAAACATTTAAAAACATGACATGGAACTATGTAAATATGCAACATAGTATGTTGAACCGAAATGAAGTATTGCCTCTGACTTCTAAACTATCCAGTCAAATACAAATGCAAAATACCACTTGTTCTTTTAATTTAAGAATTCTAAAATACCTATTTAGAATTTTTAATTTTAGCATATCTCTTTCAATGCCTAGTATTACACACAAAACTGTCTTTGGGGATGACTATCAAGACTGGATATTGGTCAGGTTTGAGCTTGTCAATACTAGAGAACTTTTATAATTAATGAAACCTTTTACCTTTAAATCACTTCAGTAAAAGGAAGACTCAAGATGTACAGGTTAGTGACTATCAGCACGAGAATGGTGAATAGTGTCTGTTTCCTATTTCTCTTGGGCTATATGATTGGCCAGTTTGCTCGAGGCTGGTGCTGGGGGCAAAGATTTGTTTTTAGGTCAGTTAGTTCTGCGGTATTCTCCTCCCTAATTGGTCTGAAGCAGTTTAAGATGGGTGGGTTTCTAACCTATGGTCTTCACTAGAAAAATTAAACAGGTGGGTCACCTATTGATGGTGCATCAGTGCCCTGATGTCTGAACGTGCTTACGTGGAAGGCAAATAATGATTAGTATAAAAGATAAGACATTGCTGGACCTGGAAAGAAAAGGCTTGTTTTAAGGAAAAAGAAATCAAAATTAAAAACTCTGTGTATTTAATTTTAATAAATTAAAACTGGGTTTCCCAAACTTTTTTACATCATGGCACATCTAGAAAATGACTAGGGTTGTATAGCACTGTGCTGTTGACTTGAAGGAATTTGGGACCCAGCCTCAGCTGCTGGTGGCCACGAAGAGGGCTGAGGGCTTCGATCTAGCGCCCACGGGAGCCTTGCTCCTGAGGACTGTGAAAGAGAGGAGGGCCAAGCAAGCGTGCTGGACTCAGGACGCCCACACATCCCAAACTGAACGCCTCTGCCCACTAAGCTCTCTCACGCCGTCGTCTCATCCATATCACCTGCATCTCCATCCAAGCTGGAAATACTCAAGTTAAAGCTGTGTTTTCCCTTAGCTCCTTTTGGTCCGTTCAACTCAACAAATATTTCCTGAGCACCTTTGGGCAGGACACTGTTTTCCACCCATTAAAATCAGCCATGGCAGTCATGGTGCCACCTTCAGGTTCTAGCTTCTGTCCTGCTTCTTCTCCAGTCTCAAGGTCAGCACCCCAGCCCACGCCCCAGGTGCACGCGAGGACGACTGACGGGGTGTTGGCTGTTTTTCCTCACCCATTACATAGTCTGAGGCAGACTTCACTCAGATGTTCCTCATCCCTTGCACACCACCCACTGGCCAAGCCCACCTAAGAGGTAATACGGCAGGGAGCCCAGTGATACCTGCCCGCTTGCTTATTAGTTTAGAAAAAGAAAACTCATTTCCTTTTGTTCCTCTCTCATTCTGAAATATCTAAGGGCGTCTCATTGCCCTTTGAGTAAAATAAAAATTACTTTCAAAATCTGTGGCAGTCAGGCTCAGTTTGACCTTGAATTTTCAAATATGCCGCCTTGCTCTGCTGCTTACTAGGCTACCGTGGGCTCCTTATTTAACTGTACGGGGCCCTAATTTCCTGTTACACAAACAGGGTGCGATATCTTTTTTGCAAATCTGTTGAAAGAGCAGAGTGGTTTTCTTTTTGCTTTATATCTGCCCACTATTTTCTGCAAATTCCACTGTCCCTGGAGTGGGACACATCCCACACGAATCCTCCTTGTTCGAGTCGTCACCGAGCAACCACCTTTTCCATATTTAGCCCCTAGGCGTGCCAGGAAATTCTTGTATGTTAAAAAAATCGAACGGAGCGTCATCTGAATCTTTCCCAGTTCGCACTGCCCCGATAACAGGCAGCCCTTGACGTCTCCTGACCCCCTCGTTTGTTTCACGTACTCACTTCCCACTCACCTTTGCCGCTGCCACAGCGGTAATCGCTCGAGGGTTCTCATGACCATCAAGGCACCATACGCGTCCCCTCCTGATTGTCAAGTCAGAATTTCAATCATGTCGTCATTACACAACACACTCTGGAGAGATGAGCTGATAAAGACCGATTGTAATAATACCATAGTGATTTAAAAATAATACCCCATTACGCAGTAGGTCCCACAACCTGAGAAAGGTGATAATTTACTGATCAATTGATGGCGTGTGGATTGTGTTTTAAGTACTCGGACCATGAATTCCGTCTGGGTCACGCTGCTTTAAAGCATTGTAGGAAAACAAGCAGGTATGGGAGAGATGAGGTTGGAGAGACCTTGGGATTTCTTGAGTAAATTGTTGTGGATACAGCTCCCCCTAGTGTACTGAACGACACAGGTACCTCAGTGAGCAAAAGCCGAGCTCAACTCAAGAGCTGAGCATTCATTCCCGTCTCCCACCACCAGTCTCACCCGAACAACCTGAGATCTCTACGGGGCCACTGTAGGCCTCCCACTGCACAGCCAACCACAGGCCAGCGCGGAAAAGGGGCAGATGTCCTTTATCCAATGTGATTGAAGCACCTGTTGTCATGCAAGTAGTGAATTCATTCGAAGTACCAGAATCATATTAAAAAGCACAAAGATTTTTTCTAAAATGAGCTTCTCATGAGGTAGAAGAATGTGATCAGGAAAAGTAAGCCAAACTGAAAGGTGATTCCTTGTGCATTTTATTAAAAATGTTATCAGCCTCGTCTTGTGCTTATCAACATGTTAACCATCTGCAAATATATTTTTCTCAAGCAGGATACACGGACCATTTGGAAGACTAAAAATGGAACCAAGGCAGAAAGCAAGTAATGCTAATGGAAAAAATGACCGATATTAAAGCAATGCTTCCCAAAGCATGATGAATGGAACACTCACTCCCCAGGGTGTTAATGGGTCTTAATGAGGGTTTCACGGCAAATAGTTTTTGAGAAATTTGGGGTTCAATAAAGATAAACTGATTTTTTAACTGCACAGCTCCTCCCAGTTTGTAGTATGACCTTGAATTACCACAGTGCTATGTGACACCAGACTTTGAACTTCAGCATTTCCCAAATTTAACTCAATTGTTGTTTTTTCCTTGTCTATCTTGTCCACCTGGTTTGTGAATTATCCTTCGAGAACATGCAGTGGATTAGAATTTCATTCACTTTTTTTAATAAAAGGATTTTATTTATTTATTTTTTTAGAGAAGGGAAGGGAGGGAGGAAGAGAGGGAGAGAAACACTGACTGGTTGCCGACTGGGGACGAACCCACGGCCCGGGCATGTGCCTTGACCCGGAATCCAACCAGGGACCTTTCGCTTTGTGAGGCGATGCCCAACCCACTGAGCCACACTGGTCAAGGAGAATTTCATTCACTTTCAATCAAAGATGGAGAACAAATAGAAAAGTGTGCCAAGGGAGGAAAGAAAATAGTAGGCGTGTCACAAGATGCAAAGAGGGTGGCTGTACGGAAGTTTGCGGTGAGTGTCATAACTCTCTTTTTCAGGAAAAATGTTAGTAATGCCACGCGGTACAGTCTCGACCCTCTGGTACTCCTACAGCGGGCTCCGAAGGACCGGCCATGCTGAACTCACCACTAGCCCACAAGGTCATTGCCACAGCTCCCCTGCAGCATCAGCAGTGACGGTGCCTCTGAGAATGAGAAACAGAGCTCCAAAAAGTACCGTTTTTTGACTTTTATTAAGACACGTCCTGCACACAACCTGCACTAAATCACACAGCTGTTTGGGCTCCTTGTTATTAACAGGACCACAGATGCACAGGGTGTGCTGAAGAAGGCAGAGGACGCCTGCACTTAGTAGAAGCTGTGAGGGAGTGATGGATTCTGCAACACAGAATGTGTGATGGGGACACAGATCGACTCCCCCCAGAGAGAGCGGTGGAGAAGAGGGGAAATCCATGGAGCGGCTGCTAGCCCAGGGCGATGGCCAGGCTGCTGAGACTGCGGCATCACAGCGCACCTGTTCCTGTCACCTCCACTCACATTTCGGGAGTGCGGCTGGGCACAGTGCTTGCCAATGCGAGGGACTGGCGACATCCGTGGACCTGGATTTATGTGTAATTCTGTTCTCCCTTGCTGGGGACACAGCATTTTATGGAAAAACAAATCTTTTCCAGCCCCAGAACTGTGGTTCTTAGTCTCTTAGCATACAGGGGTGGAGGGTGGGACAAGTTTCATCCCAGAAGCAGCTCTGGGTTCTCAGTGAACGTCCTATTTTCTTTCTAATGTTTTCCAGCTGGGTTGACTTCAGGCCTGGGGAGGTCAAGTGATTTACTCAAGCACCCAGTGAAATAGACCAGCTGGGATTTGAACTTGAGGACTTTGCTGGTGCATGGTCAACCTCTCTGCTTCCTGGTTTAGCCACCTCTCTGTGCCATGCGGCCGGCAAGCTGTGTCTGGCGCAGCCTGCCGGGGCTCAGGCCTGGAGTAGGAAGTGCGTTACTTCTGAACGTTTTGCAGCGTAAGGCAGATTGCTCCATGCCTGCTCCAAGCGTACAGTGTCTGGCGAAAGCCAGAATGAAGATAGCTACACTCACATGCCAAGATTCCAAAAGGAAAAACTTAGCTCACATTTTTCCCTTGCATGGTGATTTTTCTTCCCCTCCTTTCCCCCCTTCTTTTTTTTTTCTTTCTTTCTTTTTTGTTTTGAAAAGGGAATCCCCATGTTTACACATTGAAATCCAAAATGCACAAGTGGTCAGTTCACAATTCTGTGACCCATGAACATCTGTGGGCCTGGGTGTTCCTTGGAAGTCAGCAGCACTCAGAGCTGAGTCAGGCCTGCCCAGGCAGAAAGGAAGTCTCGAGCGAGTGAAACAGCCAGTGAGCAAGGAGGCCCTCGAGCGCTCAGGACCTGGTGATCCTCTAGTTCTGGTTTTCAGGGGCACGTCTGCACTTGACTTCACCTAGTTTTATGAGCTTCACATAACTTTATTTTTGGGGGTGGGTCCATCTGAAAACCCTTACAGGAAATAGCACATGAATCTTCATTTTGCCTTTAAGAAAAATAAAACTCTATAATTTGAGATGGATAAACGTGGTCTATATCTGTTTATCCAGAAACAAGAACTTCTGTGTCCTTTCAGTAGACAGAAAAATCTAGAATAAAACATTTATTTCGACATCTCTCTTTGAGAACTAAAGCAACTGAAAACCAATAGGGCCTCCCTTTGGGGAAGGGGACCCCACAGCCAACAGACTGAGGAGAGTCGCATTGGGAGGAGGCTTCGGTGTGGAATGTGGTTCTGGGTTTGGCTGACTGTGCTGCATTATTTCCGCTGTGGATTCTAGGACAGTAGATGGACCCTGACTACATCAGCATTTTGAAATTTTAATTTGGTAGATACTCCAAAGCTAATCAAATGCTCACTGGGAAAAAAATGTGGGATGGATTTGCACCTCCCGACCTTGATTCCCCCATCCGTAAATGAGGGAAAAAACAGGTAACCTCAGAGCTCCAGGGTAGCCCCAGGGTCTGTGATTTGAGGCTGGCTTCTCTCCTCATTAGGGTTTTGTTCCTCTGCTATAACTTTTCCATTGTAACCTGGGTGTTATGGGCTGAACTGTGTCCCCACAAAGTTCATATGTTGAAGCCCCAACTGGCGGTACCTCGGAATGTGACCTTTGCAGGTAATTGAGCTACAAGGAGCTCGGCGGAGTGGTCTTTCATCCAGTATGAATGGTGTCCCTATAAAATGAGGAAATTTGGACACCGGTATGAGCATGCACAAAGAGTAGAGCTTGTGAAGATAGAGGGAGAAGATGACCACGTGCAGGCCAAGGAGAGCAGCCTCAGTGGCGATGAACCCTGTGGACACCGTGATCTCAGACTTCCAGCCTCCTGCACCGGGAGGAAACACACTTCTGTTGGTCAAGCTGTTCAGTCTGGGGGCCTCTGTTACAGCAGCCCCGGCAAACTAACAGGCTTGGTTACACCACAATGACTTGGGTGTGAACAAAGTTCCACGTGTTTTTCTTCAAAGACTCTTAATCTTGGTTTCAGTTAAAATAATCTTTTCTTCATAGGATATTCAAAATACCTTTAAAAATTGGTTTCTTTGCCATCAGATGTGAAGTAAGAGAGTTTGGTAAAATGAATCCTCTTTATTTTTACTAGAAGGGAATTTCACCATTTTGACCCACAGAACTGCTTTTCTGAATGGCTATGGATCATCATTTTGCTTTTTAAGACATATGGACGTCATCTATAAAATTCATTTAAAGCCAAGTAGCTCACTGGATAAATGTGCAGGTCAAAGGACATTTTATTTTATTTATTTTAAAAAAGATTTTATTTATTTATTTTTAGAGAGGAAGGGAAGGAGAGAAGGAGAGAAACATCAATGTATGGTTGCCTTTCGTGCATCCCCTGCTGGGAACTGGCCTACAGGGAACCAGCCTGCAACCCAGGCATGTGCCCTGACTGGGAATAGAACCGTGATCGTGTGGGTCACAGGCCCGCGCTCAATCCACTGAGCTACACCAGCCAGGTCAAAGGACATTTTAGAAGAACGTCAGACCAAACAAGCAGCTCCAGAGGCGGAATCGCCCAGGTCTGGTTTAGTACTTCTGCCTTTCAAGTTCACACAGAGCCAAACGTCAGGTGACCGGATTACAGAACAACAAATCAAGTGATAAAGAAAAGGAACCACATACCACTTTGCTGTCTGAGACTCTCGGATTCTTTTTGAAGTAAAGCATGTTATTACCCAAATGGATTTTTCTTTCATTTAGTTCCAAGATTCCTATTCTTTTCATTTACAAAGTATTCATGTGCGGTTGGAATGCAGTGTCCGGGGTCTAGAAGGTGGGGGGATTCCCTCTCTCTGTGCAAGTTCCCTTTGATGCGATGGTGAAATTTCTCAGGGACAGCATTTCTGGATCAAAACTGCTCCCTTGGGAGGTTAGAATCACCCAGCTTTTGAGGCTCTACATGTCTGAGAAAGAGACCAGCAGGTGGCATGTCCTTGCTTTTCCAGTCATCATTGACCTGCCGCCCTGGTACCCGGTATCAGAGGTTGGCAGTTCCGGTGCCCACTGGCACCTGACCAACCAGTGGGCACGGCAATAAAGTCGGCAGCTGTCTTGGGAATTATATACATAACTGGATGAATGAATGGTTGGCTCAATTTTTAGTGTCATCTGATTATAGGAATGAGAGTTTATAGATTTTTTAAAATACGTCTTTCTAAAAATGACACCTTGAGGGAAAAAGCTTGGCCAATTAAGGAGGCTGAGGAACTGCAGGCACTTTCGTTCCAGGTAGCAACAGAATGGAAAACATTTTCAACTTATTTACATACGTTTATTTACATGGGTAATGAATAACTTAAGGAGCACTTCATCTCAAACACAGATTGCTTTTATTTCAGCTCAGCTCGTTTCAGTTGCATATATATTTTTCAATTTCCATCAATGTCAAACACCATTTTTTTTCCTTCTCCTTAAAAAAAATTTACAAGCACTTTTACGGCACTCAAGGAAAGTAGGCTGAAGGTTCATAATAATAATTTTCCTTTTAAAAAACATCCATCAGACCAAAATAAAATCATTTTAATTAACTCCTTCCTGAGTAACTAAAACCTTGGAATGTGCTGAAAGGTTATAATAAATAAGGCAGTCAAAGATCAACCAGCTTAAAATGTATTTTTTAAATTAAACTATGTAAAATGTACAATATATTTCATGAAGTACAAACTGTGTTGGGCTCAGGGCCAAAGAAATGTTTTCATCTTAGCTAAGGATACTGACGAAGTGCTTTGCCTTTATGGACCTAAAGGCTGTTTGTTGGGACAAAATAAGAGTAAGGCCCTGCAAGTCCATCAGTGAGCATCTTCTGTTCTGATGTGTAATGATCACTGCTGACCATCAGTGCCGTTGAACACACAGGTAGAAGTGCTCATGTGAACTTGCACTAAGAGATAAGGTACCTTTGTCAAATGACCAATTGTCCCGAGGTTCTGACCAGAGCAGAGAACTCTCAGCCAACTCGACTGTGTTTCCAGAGAGTGAGACTGCACGTGTGTCAACTAAGTATCATTTTTTCTGTGCAATTTCATAGAAATGGCTCGCAACATAGCAGGCAGCGGTTCTTGATCTCGTTTTGATTATGGTAACTATTTTTCGAGTTGCTTTTTAAAGAATGTCTAGAATAGTAGGGCCCTGGTCTCTCTAAACGGGATGAGGACATTTCCTCTTCTCTTAGAATTGATCACAACTCTACATGTCCCTTAATCACTTTGCTGCCCCAGTTCTCTGAGGCGGAAAGGAGGCCCACGAGTGGCCAAATGCTGGACTTTGTGCCTCTGTGGTCCCAGCCTTCACTGGACTCCCGAGGGGTGGAGCCTTCTCAATACATCTCATGATAAAGTAGCGTTAGTGCACACTTGACAGGTTCCAAATGACTTGCTTTATATCTTGGCTACCGTCCAACTTTAGTGAATGCAGAAAAAACTCTAGAGAGACTTGTTGGTTTCTGAAAAGTAGAAAATGTGTAGCTTGTGTAAAATTAGAGTCTTATTTACTATTAAGTATCCCCAACTCACACTTTGCTCTTGAAAGGCTGGCTCTAGGGGAGAAAAAATGAAGACGACAAAATTTGCGGCATGTGTCCTGCCTGCCAGCACCTCCTGCACCCTGGAGTCTCAGCTGGCTGTGCATCGTTCTCCCAGGAGTATATGTACTTTTCAGGGGGAGGGGGCAGTTAAAGAGGAAAACATTTCAGAATCCAAAGAGATAGATTTCTAATAACCGAATCCAGGCATCATGGATGGATGGCAGCTGATGGGAGTAAGGGGGGGAGGAGATATTTTGGAGACATGACGCTGCCCGACATCTGCTCAGAGCACTTTGGGGGCAGACACCGTTTCATAAAACAGCCCGAGCAGTCTCTTACCCAGAAGCTCTTGCTTCTCCTCTTCTTGATACCCTAGTAAATAAGGGTTCTCAGGAGTGAGCTGCTCCCATAAGAAATGAGACCATAGTTTTCCTGCTGCCTGGACAGAATTCAGTACCCCCCCTTTTTTAACCAAAAATAGGCACCTCTGAAGGGACTAGATGGTGCAAGACCCCAGATACTGTGGGACCCCACTGGCCATGGGACCCCACTGGCCTGATGGCTGTGGATGCATTGCCTAATCAGGCTTAGCATGTCTGCCACAGGCTAAGTGTCAGAACTAAATTGGTTCCTGGGTATCCAGTTAAAACAATGCTGGGAGAAAATATTTCATATTGGGCGCAAAGGATGGGACTATGCTGTTTGCCAAGGCCACATGACCGCCAGAGCCGACCGACCCTGCCCACGTGCCTTCTCCCAAAGAACTGATGGCACAGCAATTCTTTTCCCTGCTGTGTCCCTTTGAAATAGGTCAGAATGGTGCTTGGACCTGGAATGTCTCAGAAGAGCTTGCCGTGTTCTTTGACCTTGAAAGGTCCTCAGGGCTCTGGACTGGTGGGGGCTGTGACTGTGGCACAAGCTGACTCACTCCTTCAGAGATAGCAAGCATGCAGCTCTTGGAGAAGGTGTCCCCTGGGAGGGACCAGAGGCGGGGTTCTACCTGGGTGGGCAGGGATGCTAATCCAGGGACGTCCTCTCTTTGATGTCCTCATCTGTCTTACCTTCTCCTTTTAAAGTGGGTTCCCTGGTCTCTGAAGTGGTTTTGTATTTCTACCAAAATATACAAGTCTGGGTGTTTCCTACCACTGAGGTAATATTTTTACAAGTCATTTTTACAAATGATAGGTTTCTGGGCTATGGGCTATATTCCGCCCTCCCCCCTTCTCTCATTATATTGGGGGAGGGGGAAGCTATTTTATGACGAGATGCCTTGTGATGGAGTCATCTTAGTGTACCCAGGAAGGGCCCAAGGAGCCAGGAAAAACACAGAATAAAATTAAACAAATAAAACCCGCAAAACCGGGCATCTCCCAATGACCCCAACCTGTGGGAATGTCTTGTTCTTTTTAATGCAGCCGAGCATTAATTTAGTCCCTTCAGGATTTTTCTTCCCCAAACGAACAAAAACACATTTCTGGAAAAGGGAGATAAAGCCACTGGAAGTGACACGGGGCTGGCACCATCACCTCTTATAAATATCTTCGAGCCACTTCTCGTCATCCTGTTCCTCATCCCCGATGGGCTCCTCGGTCTCCAGGGGGGTTGGGATGAAGAACTGGGGCCTCAGAGGGGGCTGGCTGACGTGCGACTTCAGTCCGAACTTGCGCTTCAGCAGGTGGAACTGCTCTTTGACGTAGTGGTAGAACTCGTACTCGTACCTCATTCGCTGGTACAGAATCTGCACGGCCTCGGGGGAGGGGACGGTTTTCCTCACGGTCACAGTCATGTTCCCAAGTTTCCTATGCTCTGGAAAAGAACCGAGTTGAACAGGATGCTTTAGGTGGAAAGGATTAAGGGCGAGGCCCTGTGTGACCTGCATAAAACTAGCAGCTCCTAAAGGAAGAAACTCACCAGTCTAGGAATGGAAGGCGAAATGCGGTCCCAACGTGATTTGGAAAGATTTCACCACAGTGAAATATCAGCATCAGTTGGCTAAACACAAACTACCTGACAGCCTTCTCAGGGGGCGTGAGTGCAGCAGTTGGACCACCATTCCGTTATTAACTCGAAGTTAGACATTCTTTTCAACAGCAAAATCTACCCATTTTTCATCTTCTATTTCCTGCTATATATGTAAAGGGCTTCACTTTCAGAAGGAAGCACAGAAAAAGCTGCCTCACCACTTTCTAACCATCTTGGGTTTTTTATTGTAAAATATTGACATCTATTAATGATAGTTCAACTTGATGCAAAATCTATTTGCACTCTACTCCTTCAGGAGGGTGTTTGTCAAGAAGAATAAGTGAAGGGCTGTTAGATTCCTGAAATACAATTTGAACTGCTGTACATTCCAAATGGTTATTTTTGTAGTGGTAAAATATATAGCTAAAATCTGTTTAATTTTATATTAATGCTTAATAACATAGATATGTTGTATATATGTAATATATATTTATATGACAACATTGGAACCACTTTAAAGTATCCATATCAGTGGCATTAATTACATTTATAACATTGGGCAACTGTCCCCACTATGGCCACAGTTCTCCCGTCACTCCGCACAGAAACCCTATACCCATAAATGTGGACTCCCTATTTCTCTCCTCTAGCTGTTCTTCATTCTGTTTGTGAATGGCGCCTCCTGTAAGTGATACCTTGTGTCCCTGGCTATTCCAGGCACCTCCTGTAAGTGGAATCATATGATATTTGCCCTTTTGTGTCTGGCTTTTTTCTCCCAACATAATGATTCCCAAGTTCATCCATGCTGTTGCATGCATCGGTACTCCGTTCCTTTTTATGGCTGAACAATATTCCATCTTTTGTATATAGCACAGTTTGTTTATTCATTTATCCATTGGTGGATGCTTGTTTTTTTTTTTTCTACCTTTTGATTATTGTGGAGTTCTTCTATGACCATTTGTTTAAGTCAGTGATAGAAACCAATGCAACCATCATGATGTGGTGAGTTTCTCAATTCCAGGAAAACTTTTCTTGGGTGCTTATTCAGCTTGAACTTGTAATTATGTGACCCAAGATCTACAGAATTTGGGAGAAGTCAGCCTTCTTGTGATGACCAGCATCTGAACTTAGTAACATTCTCCCTCAAGTGATTTCTGGTGATCCCTATACACTGACTTATGCTATCCAAATTTCATAAGGTAATGAGAGATAGCTAATAAAGTTTATATTTGATATCCCAAGTGGCCTTTTCAGCCACATTTTAATTACAAACGCCTCAGTATCTTGGTGAAAGTGTTTTGGCTGCTTGGTAGTACTAGTCAGAACAACCACCAGGAGACTGAGTTCTGTATTTGCTGGACAACTCTACAGATCCGAGGAGGTTTTTAGGTAAGAGTAAAGGGGAAATTTTCATTAGTGGCAATAAGACAAAGTTTTAAAAGACTCATTTTTTAGATAGCAAAGTTACCCAAGGGTATGTATTTCAGGTACCTCAGTCCTCCTTCCTCTTCTTAGCCTCCTCCCTAAATTCCCTGTTTGAACCCAAGGGGCAGTGCCAACTAGTTCAGAGGATTCGTAGTAAAGCTAATTTTCCACCAAGCTCTAGCTTTGCATGAATATTCCATTCTTATTTCATCCATCTGTCTCCTCTTTCTCTCTGTCTTGCTCTCAGTCTGCCTTCTCTTTTCTTGTCAACCTCTCCTCAACTGGCTCCTCACCAAAATTCAGATGTGTGCAAGTCTTTTCTTTCTTTAATAAAATTCTTGTCTCTGTGTCCCCTTCCATACTTAATCTATTTTTCCCTCTTTATCACAGCTGAACTTCTTAAAGAGTTGCATGGATTTGTTATCATGAAATTTCGACTTACACACATGACTGAACTCATCAAAACCTGGTTTGTGTTCCCTCAATACTTCACTCAAATGATTCTTGCTTCCCTGCTGAGAATTCAGTCTGTAATTCTCATGCCTTCCACTGCTTCTTAGCACGACCTCACAAGACTGTTGGCCATGTGCTTCATTTTGAAACCCTCTCTTCTGTGGTGTCTGTAACAGAATTTTCCTGGCTGTCCTGCTCTCCTTCTGATCACTTCCTGCTCCATCTCCTAATTCTCCGCACCCAGCCCTCTGTTGCTGCCCACCACTCAAATGCCAGTACTTTCCAGGATTCTGGTCCGGACTTCGCCCTTCTCCCTTCCTTATTCTCTGGATGGTCTCACCCAACTCTCTACCTTTCAGGTTTCAGGCCACTGGACATAGAACCAAAAGTTTATTTAAAATAATTATAGCCTTTTGGTCCTTTTGTTTTTCACAGAGCTGGCAAATTTAATAGGGAGATTAACGATACTGCCAGAGGGTAAGTCATGGTTACAAATAGGAGTGTTTTTTTTTTTTGCTACAGGAGGAGCAGAGATTCAGATTCAACCATGGATGGCGAGAACCATTTAGGGGTGTCTTATGCCCTTCTGAGTGTTATTTTACTTCATATTCTCAATAACCCTGGGTGGTGTCATGGCCCCTTCTTTTGGAGATGGGAAGATAAAAGCTCTGGGAGATTAAATGACTTACCTAAGGCCGCACAGCTAGGAAGTAAACAACAGAGCTGGAATTTGAGCCTGGGTTTGCATTTGTGCTGAGGTTCCCACTCACTAAGTACGGGGTCATAACCAGTGGAGCTTTCGGGAGCCTGTAGGAAACTGTCAACTTCATATGGAAAGACTGGAGGACAGTTTGCCTTGTAGTGTCCGTAGACAACTTTTAAAACCGCATTTCAAAGGCATATGGTTATGTGTCTTGCTGTACACTAATCAGAGCTATGGAAAAGTCATTCTATTGCTAAGTACTTCTGTAAAATGCAAGACTTTTCCCTCCAAACAAAACAAAACAATGGGAACTGTGGAACAAGTCTCTCTCCAGATTACTGTAATAGCAGTTCTAGAGGAAGTTGTTAGGTTTTTTTTTTTTTTTTTGCAGACTGTTGTTATTTCAGCCACAAAACAATCATGCTTTAAAGATCTATTCTTATTATTAGCATCCTCTGGGAAGGGAAGTAGCCCCCTGGTAGGGGAACATATACTGCAGAATGCAACCGTCAACAAGTGAAGAAAGACCTCACCCCATGAGCGTCTTCTGAAGTCAGTGGGAACCGAGGCCATGAGTTCAAGGGGCTCATGTCTCTTGTGTACACTGGTGAACAGTTCAAAAGCCAAGAGGCAAAAACAGAGCTCCTTCCATGAAGGAAGGGATGGCAAGCACACAGCCTGAGATCTGACGGGCAGAGTGTGTGATTTGGCCCGTGTGATATTTTTTAAGAACTGGACTTCGTTCTTTTAAGACTTGGAATATTTCACGTGGAAGCCTGGATTTCTGGCTTCTCTCAAAGAGAGGCAATATCCTTCTGGAGCTGAGTGTGGCCGTCCCCCTGAGAGAGGCCAGTTCTCTCCATTTTGTCTCAGACGCTAAATGCCAGTTCTTTCTGTTATGTCACCTGCCTGGCTGCTAAATAAATGGGAGCTTTGTGCTCCTGCTCGAAAGGGTTTGAAATTCTGGGTTTCATAGACCAGGAAGCAAGTGCTTTGTGTAAGAAGTAAGGCTCTAATTAGACCTCATTTGTGTGTCCAATGTCACCTTTCTTTTTTTTTGCAAATATTTATTGAATAACTTTGGGGTGAAGGCACAGGAGTTATAAGCAGTGAATGGGGCATTAGCTTCATCATCACAGGCATTCTTGAGGACTGTGAGAGAGGTAACATGCATTTACTTTTTCTTATAACAATTCCACAGATGGGATACTGGAATTCAGTAACTTCCCCAAGGTCGCACAGCTGGTACGTGGGGAGCCAGAAGCTGGGTCTGAAACAGTAACTGCCGAGCCCAGTTTCTTTGCCCTTCATGTCGCTTGCTTACGGTGGGCTGGGGCTCACGGTGTACGGGGAGAATTCTTCTTCACAACCTTGTCACCATGGGGCAGACGGGGCATTCCACTCTGGCTGTTTTGATAGCATCGGCATTTCATCTTCTTCGTCAGAAGTCCTTCATGGGGAGACCAAACTTCAAGGGCTTGTCTTAAGTACTCCGTATGGCACTGGGTCTTTTATAGCTACTGTTTGACTATTTGATCATGTAGATCTGTGGTTTGTGTGTGTCTGACAGGACAGGGCAGGTTTACATATTTTAACCAAAAGATAAAACACGTTTAGGAGGCCTCTAGGACACTATCAAACTTCTGAAATGTTTTCCCTAGTTTTTTTTTTCTTAACATCCTCACCAGTTTCATCTAGCTGTTCTCTCCATGAAGCTTGTTATGCTGAGAGTGCTCAGGATAAGGTTAGTAACCCCTTCATTTGTACTTCCACAGTGCAGTACCTGGGGAAACACAGCACCTCCGTACACGCTGGTTGAATGAATGAAAGAAACCAACAGAAGGAAAAGAGTGTCGTCAGACCCGAAGAAGGCTTGGCTGTGTCTGTGAGGTGCCAGTATAGCCAAGTGGGGACAAAGACCGTATCAGAATGTGCTTAACAGAAACTTCCCAAGAGGCCCATGGATGCGGGGTGCACCCTGACATCTGGGCTCCCCTGGGGTCCATCCATTCCAGTGTGCAGCTCTGTGGTTCAGTTGCCTTTTTGGGACGAGAGTGTTGGCCCGCCAGGTGTTTCTGCCCCTGTTCTTTAACTAATCCGCCCATATTGGCAAAGAGAAGCTGTGGTTTCAGGATGCTTTCAATTTGTTTCATTTTTCTTATGTACCATTAGGGACTGGCCAAAGAATACCCTAAATTATTTTCACAGTAATTGCAGAAAAGCTCCTCAAAGCAGGCATACTGGTTTTGAGCTATGAAATGATCAGAAGGGAAGGCAAGCAAACACATAAAAACCAACCTCTGATCTGTCTACTTGAATAGCAAAGTAAAGATGGGTTTTCCACACAGACCCGTCCAAAGGCAGCTTTGGAGGCAGGACGGTGTGTGGACAGGTGTGTGGACAGACTCTCGGAGGCTTCCGGCTCTGTACTCTCCCTGAGGAGCAGAGGCCCCACAGAGTCCCTGTGGCCCCGGATGGGGATCCTTTTTATTATCTCTGACCCCCCAGCTACAAAAAAATCTGTAATTAGTCACCCAATGATGGTAGAGAACAAAAATAGGTCAGTAGGGAAACTGCTGAGTTGGGTCAGTTTTCTGCATCGTTAAAGCTTTATAGAGAGTGGTCGAAACAGCTCATTGTCCCCCCATCCCTCAGAATAGCATATCCTGTACAGAGCCCTCCATTTGCATAGAGCTCCCTGGACCGATGTGTTTTCACCCCCCACACCGATGATCTCTCACAGTCTTCAAGGTCACCGTTTTACCTACAGTTACCAAGAGGCTGAGAGGTCACAAGACTGGCTCAAGGTTGCACGACCTGTACGTGACGGTCTTGACTAGAAAGTGGGTGTTTGATTCCCAGCCTGGTGCCGTTTGGGCACAAATCGAGTGGAAATCTATAACCGCCCACCTCTCCTGCCCCCGTGTGTGTTCTGGTGTTAAGGGCATCAGTTGAAAAGAAGGGCCCGAGTGTTCTAAGTCGTGTTCTAAGTCAGGGGAATGCTTGGTAAGCCTGGGGGGATCTGGTGAAAAACCTGCAAGCCAGCAAAAATGTCTCCAGACTGAAAGGGACTGTGTCTTAGTCAGTTTTCATTCCCCAGCACCCAGCTCCTGGCACCTAAGAACCCTCCATAACCGTCTGTTGGTCTAAAACCTGTGTGTTAAATCCATCTGTAAGACTGGATTAACCCAAAGGCAACTTTTGGTATTGTCTGTACATATTTTGTTTTCACTAGATTCTTTCCATAGTTGAGGGTCCTCCCTGAACAACCTTTCTATTTCTAGGAATTACATTTATTTAGGCTACGCTGTTATAGGAGTTTAGGATCAGAGGTGGTTGTAGACAGGTAGTGGTATTTGCTTTTCTGAGCTGCTTAACTGGAGAACCCTGTGTTACGGCAACAGGTCACTTATACGTGCTTGGCAAAGCTTAAGACATACTGCGATAAGGGACATTCGCCACAAACACGAATACCTATGTAGAAAGACATAATATACACTGCGACCTGGTAGCTACAGAATTTATGCCACCTGTGTTATTTACTACAGCCATTGACTAAGGAAATCCAAACAAGGTAGAGGCAAAAAGGTATCTGTATAACCTATTAATACTGTTCAATTACTTAGTTTGCCATCATTTTTAAGTGCTGCTAAAGCAAAAGAAAATATTTTACTAAGAAGTAACACATTCATTCAGGTCCCGTGCACGCGACCCAAGTGCCAAGGGCTTTGCAGGGGATGTCATTTAAACTGCGGTTTTTCAGCTGGTCTTGAACGCTCCCGGGTGGAAGAACTTAGGCCAGGACAACGGTACTATCCTCTAGAGGCAGGTATCTCAGGGAACAGACTACAAAGGAAGAGTTCTAGGGCGACCTTGGGGACACACCTTTGCTCAGCACCAGGTACACCCATCTGTACAGAGTGCACTTGCCGGTGGAAGGTGTGCAAGCTCAGGTTCTCATCGCTTCTCCTAAGGTGCTCCAAGCAAACACTGGGAGTCTAACTTCTGAATGTGGGGGTAAATACCATTTACCAGTAAGCAGTTTGTATGCAAGACTGAGCAGTGACAAGCATGATGCTTTCAACATGGTCTCAAGCGGAGGCCATGAACAAAGTTCGCTTTACTGCCCAAGATCTGAACATTTTTGCTAAAGAGGTGGCTCCTTGTAACTCTGTGGCATGGACCTTATAGAGGTACTGGGTCATAATTTTCAGAACTCTTAAAAGCCCCTTTAATATAAATAAAAAGGAAATCACAGACCTGCCCCATGAAGTCCCCCTTTCCACCTCTCTTCATCTGTCCAACGTGCATAATGGAAAAACGATGTAGCCCTGGCCCTAGGTCAAAGTAAACAATCTGGAAATACTGTGTAAACCCAGCTGCTGCACTGGAGGACAGAGGCCCCACTTTACGACCTTCGAGATGGTTAACCATATGCAAAATAACAAAACCTCAGCACTGGCTTGCAGTCTCTGCTGATGCTGGGCTGGCTTTGGCATTCCTCCCCTTGATCTAAGTGAATGCACACTCCACACGGACCAAAGTCCCCTGCCCCCACCAATCCGAGCTTGTTTGAACTTGGTCCAGCAGAGATTATGTGCAAGAAATGAATACAAGTTGAATAACAACCAGAAATGGGGCCAAAGTTTACAGCCGAAAAAAAATAAGCATCATCAAAAGATAGGCATCAACTCTTCAGCTTCAGGGGTGCTGAGTGGTGATCAACGCGGAGGCCCTGTTGTTCTAAAAGTCACTCCGTCTGAAAACCTGTGGTTTACTAATCTCGGGTTAGGTTACATCCAGAAATTTCTAGCACACAAGGGATGAGGCATACTTTCTCAGGTGACAGGTGTGATGATAGCCAAGGTCAGGTGGGGTGGGGCTGGGGCACAAGTGAGCGTGCAGAAGGCAGAGTGCGTACGTACGCATCTCTGAACCACTCCTGCGGAGCCCCACACCATGCTGGCTGCTCCCAAAACCGTGCGAACACGATGCCTGTTGCACCTAGAGTGCACTCGTTTCCTGAATTATGCAGGGAGGCCACACAGTTCAAACACATGCCGCTCCCCGGCAGTGGCTGCCCCCGGAAATGAATGTGTGTCACTGTGGCTCACAGAGACATGCAGGGCTGAAAGGGCCAGCGTTGATTTGCCACTGGATGATCGATGGCGTATTCAGACCAGCTTCCTGGAGGTAAGGCAATTAGGGTGAGAAAGGACAAAAGGCACTTCATGGCTAACTCTGTGCTTGGGGTTGGTAAAGTAAACAGAGGTATTTCCCTCCTCTTTTTTGCAATCTTCTTTTCAGATCTAGAAATATATATAATTTAAAAATAATCAAGCTCACTTTGAATTTCAAGAGAACCTTTTCTCTGTGTAGCCAAGTGAAAGGTACATGATTTACTTTTTTTTTTTTTTAAATGCCTGAAAGTGCTGGGCTCCTTTGATGCAAGAGAATGAAGCCTTTATAAGGCTCCCAATTTGCTTTGATTTTTGGAAGCATAAACATGACATAAAGAACCAGGGGGAAAGTGATTGACCTGTGTGAGGTAGGTCAGGAGGGCCCACCCACCCCACAAGGCACTGCCCCCTTTGGCAGGGAAGCCAGCAACCAGCCCTGGAAGGAGGCATGCATTTCCCAGAAACCCTGCACAGGCAGATCCTTACAACATCAAATCTTGAGGTGAGAGCCCTCTACTGAAGGAGCTTCCAAGTTATTGCCTGGGCAATCCAAATGCACGCTACTGTCCTCAGTGCCCAAACTGCTGGGAGTTGGGGTGGTAAAATTAGATACTTTCTTTTTAAGATTTTATTTATTCATTTTTAGAGAGAGGGAAAGAGAAGGAGAGAGAGGGAGAGGACTATCAATGTGTGGTTGCCTTTCATGCGTCCCCTGCTGGGAACTGGCCTGCAACCCAGGCATGTGCCCTGACTGAGAATCGAACCGTGATCCTTTGGTTCGCAGGCTCGTGCTCAATCCACTGAGCTACACCAGCCAGGGCAAATTAGATATTTTCTTGCCTGGCCTCCCCTGGCTCATTCCCTGGCTCTGCACTGAGCACCAAGCATGATTCCAGGGAATAAGAGAACTGCTAAGAGCTGCAAGCATAGGCTTCCTCCTTAAAGGGGAAACATGAACAGTAAAGACGGAAATAAATGCATGATCTCTCCAATCACTTCCCAGGCAATGCATCGTCTGGGCTTCCCTTCAGTCCAGGCAGGGCTTCTCTCCTAGGGGAACATTAGAGAAGGGGCGCAGACCACAGAAGGGTGGGTATCAAGGGCCACCTCTGTGCCCTTGCGTAGGGCCAAGTGGACACTTTGCCAGACAAACTGAATGTGCCACAAACAAATCACCTAGGCACCTGACATGACAGTGCCCTGGAACCTGCCTTTTTAACTGGCTGATTCTGGTGCAGGAGCTGTCCAACCACACGGGGGTCCTAACTTAGAAGTTAATGTGAGAATAACCAGCCTCCTATCACTGCTATTTATCAGCAGGGTGTGAAGAGGAGCCAGAGCTTGTCCACTGCTGTTCAGACACCCCTGTGCTGGCAGGAACCAGCTCACTGTGTTCGGCTCCATCCAGCTCCCCGGCTTTCCCTGCTGCCCTGGTTCACTGGCTGCAGAGCCATCTGCTCCCATTTCTTTTCTCCCCAACTTTGGCATCATGATGCAAATCATCAAAAAGCTGATCTATATCTTTGAAAACAAATGCTACCCTAGTCACACATGCATGCTTTCCCTGGCAGCATTTTGCCATCACAGTATGGGCTTGGGCATGAGAATGGCGAAGCCAGAGGCTTTGTCACTGCAACCACTGAGCCAAACACTTCTGCTTGAAAAGACCTACTTCTGAAAAAAAACCTAACTAGAAAACTTTGGTGGCATTTTTAATAAAATGTATGTTTTGTTGGAAGTACACGTTTTTTAAATTTGAAGTCGTTGTCGAGAAATGCATTTTTGTTACTTTTCCTATGTTTGTTACTTTATTTGGAACCATATTATAGAGGCCCTTACCAATAACTGATGAGGACATCTTGATCAAATGCATTGATTTGAACACAGAAGATCTGGGGATCGGTCCAGCAGTTCTGTCCAAATTTCTTTGGCATCTGACAATCTCATGAGCTTTGCTGTTACTTTACATACAAGACTCTTCTTCTTTCTATTCCTCATAGCCTGAATTGTGTTAGCAGGCCGAGGCCACTTCTCTTACACACACACACACACACACACACACACACACACACACACACACACACGGGTGTGGGGAAGGGGCCCTCTCCTGGAATCACACTGCACTCTCTAAATCTAGCCCTGACAGTGTGAAAGCCAACTGCTGACACCCACAGTCATGTTGGGCACTTCACACATGGTGACGCGCCCACAGGATAGTTCTTTGACCCATTTTTCCTCTGTTCTATTTTTATTTTCTCCAGGGCTTCAGGTCGATTGAGCTACTTGTCTAGTCATGCATAAGGTCATCACAAAGCTCTTGGCAGCTTATGACCTTTTGGCTTTGTCTTAATCCTTAGCAAAATAACTTGACAACTTAAAAATTCATTTTTTCTGTTTATAATACATATAAATATGTACATACCATATAGACACACACATATAAATGGTAATTTGGGGGGAAGATTAAGAAGATAAAGTGACTTTAAATCAAGCCACATTCATTACTGTAGTAATCTATTTCCTTCTAGTTTTTTTCTTATTTACATACGTGAATTATAAAAATAAGATCTCGCTATACTGTTTAATTTTATATTCTTTTAAAACTTAACTAGATAGCATGCATTTTCCTACAGCATTAATTATTCCAAGTCATATTTTGCGATGTGTGTTAAAGTGTTCCATTTGATAGATACCTGGCAGGTCACACAGCCCATTTGCTACTGTGAGATAACTCAGCTGTTTTTCAGTTTCTATGACTCTAGATAATACCAGATAAATATCCTCGTTTATAAGTGACCATGTGCCTTTCTTTTTAAAAAAAATTTTTTTTAAAGATTTTATTTATTTCTTTAGAGGGGAAGGAGAGAGGGAGAGAAACATCAATGTATGGTTGCCTTTCGTGCGTCCCCTGCTGGGAACTGGCCTGCAACCCAGGCATGTGCCCTGACTGGGAATTAAACCTCAATCCTCTGGTTCACAGGCCTGTGCTCAATCCACTGACCATGTGCCTTTCTGCTCGTCTCCCTAAGATAAATGGCAACTTTTGGTACTGCGTGGTGTCTCTTATAAGGTTTTCAGTTCTGACAGCTTTAAGACAATATTACTTCCTTTTGTCAGAGGTCTTGAAATTTGTGTAATACAACTTTCCTAAATTTTAAGATATGTTCTTTAATGCTACAGGATGTAACCTAACTTCAACCTAATTTACCAAATTTCCATCCTGCATGGGGCTTTTGAAGATCCTGTACGTACTGCCTACAGACCTGCACTTAATACGGGGATGTGGTAGCTTGTAAAATTTTTAGTGCACAAAACGTTTTAGTGAATTATACCATGTGATGACCACCGTGACAGTAATTAAATGGTTCCTATTTCCTGTGTCTATGAATGGGGTGCTCAGTACTGGCTGCCACAGAGCCTGGGTTTTCCTCTTTGCTATAGTTCATGCTAGATACATTCTTTAAATAGAGTACAGTCTATCTCACTGTTCCTGCTGTTTTGGTATTATATTTATCACCACGATCAGCCTTGACGGGTGAACCAAAGGCAAGTCTCAAGAACCAGCAACCTGGATGTTGTCTCTGGAATGTTAAACATGATTTTGATAAACCCTTGAAGAGCTTTGAGTGAAGTAGCTGTTCACGGAGTCCGAACATGTAGATAAGTGAGATATTTAACCTCTTGCCCAGGCATTAAGAAGTTAAGTCATTAAGAGGTGCTACTCAAAATAACCATTCCCAAGTGAGGAAAGTGTGAAATGAAGTTCCAAGGATGCTGTCACTTCCACGGGGAGGGTTTGTAATGCTACTTTAAAATTAAGATTTACTTTCTCTGGCACCTACAGTACGTTGGTAGTACCAGGTCTTAGGAGGTTACAGCTTAACAGCCCTGTTCCTCCTCCTTCTCTGTCAGGTGATTGTCAGCTGCACACTCTGTAAGACACTGTGTCTATCTAGGAACACGTCCAAATTGCTGTGCTTTAATCAAAAACCCTAAGAAAGAATAACGAGACAAAACTGCAGTCTGTCCAGGTGTATGAGAGGCCCATTTGTTTACTTATAGAAAGTTCGAAATTGATACACCAATGCCAGTAGATGCCAAGACCAGCAGGCAGCCACGCCCGGGTGCCGTGACTATTACTTTCGGGAGCAGTGGCAAATGTTTGATATGCACATGTAAGTACTATAAATGTGTTACAGGTACACTGAAATTTACAAATGTAATCTGGGAATCCGAATCAAAGTTTCTTTCACGATACGTTTTGAAAGGTTTGGTTGTGGTATAAACTTGTGTTCGGTACTGGAACTTGCCAATGAAAGTTTGTAGGGCAATAGAAATTGCAAGTTTCTAAGAGAAGACATTTAAATGGTAATTGCCTTTGGAGCAGTTGCTATTAAAAAGAAATAGGGGGAGGGGTGCTTTTTACTTTTATTAAGGTAGAATAAAAAATAGAAATGGAGGAGGGGTGTTTTATCAAGGTAGAATAGAAGCTTAACTTCCTCCGATGAGAAACATTAAGCTCTTTTACCTTTTTGACATGTGAAAGAAAAAAGGGAGGAGCATCACCATGTCAACAACAGGTTACATGGGAAGGCTTCTGAGGGTGATGTCTTGAGATGAATGTTTACGGCCAATGGCTGTGAGAAGCTGCAGAAACCTGTGGGGAGATGCAGGGGGAGGACAGATTGCCAGGAAAATTTTTATGCCACGCAAGCCAGAAAGTGTGCATTTGTATACTAGCCTTCCTTTTAGATCAGATGGGGTAAGAAGTTACTTAAGAAAAGTCTCCCAGTGCCGGAAAGACCATGCTGTGGCTTAGAAGCAACCAGAAAAGAGGCGCTACCATTGAAAAAAATATGCTTATAATATAGCATAGCAAATCATTAGGTTCTACCAGGATTGGTTCACTTTAGAAAGAGTGTAAAGACAGGTCGGGGAGGGGACAGACGAAAAGGATGATTTGAAGGACATTCAAGACATTCTTTAAAAATCTGTTCAAAGGATGGAAAAAATCAAAGATATCTGAAGGCTAAAAGTCAACAAACAGGAGAGCTCTAATCCATTACATTTCAGTTTTATTGGGGCATGAAATGAAGTTTCATGATGTTCTATAAACAACTTGACTGCATAAAATTGAGTAAGTGGAATGGCATTCAATCCATACCATATTTTACATTTTAATTTTGATATAATGATAGAGACTGGTAAGTGATGTCATAGAGCTCCTCTTCAACTCCTACACAGAAAAACATTTTAAAAATTCCAAACTGCTCCTCCAATCTAGCGAAACCCTATATAGACAGGCTGGCTGATTTACGACTTTCCAGTAACATTCACTCTCTAATGGCTTTCACCAAATGGTTTATTTACTTGGTCTGCGCTGAGGTAACCTCCCGGCTGGCCTGTCTGCAATCCTGCAGCTCCGAGTCTAAGGAACTGAGTCCCTCACTAACTCATCTCTCAAGTTTCTGTGGGAACTGTGGGTTCTCACACAGAGAACCGAGGAGTCCTGGGTTCAGTTTTAAAATGCTCCCCCTGCCCCGTCAGTTCTTTTGGAGAAAAGAGAAAACCACTGACAATTTCTGAGCCACCCAATCATGTAAAGTGGCCAAGGTTTCAGGCCTTGGCGAAATGCTGCTTATTTCAAGTCTTTACTAGCTCTATGGTTCTGCTTCTCCTTTTTTCTTGTCTTCACTCGCCAACTTCCTCTCGTACATTACAAAATGGATCTACTGAATGTCACCTAAATGAGCAGGTTTTTAAAAATAAGACCCATATGAAGTCACTAGCTTTTCCAGTAAGTACTGGTGTCCCCTCTGGCCCCAGCAGGCAAGATGTACGAGGTGATCTGAATGGCAAGGGATTGTAAAGACAATGCTAGTGTGCGCGTGACCTCTTTTTGCTTTGAGCTCAAGGAGATGATGTGGTTGGACATCAAAGGCTATGGAACATGTGAACAGAAATTAGCATGTCCTCCTAGAAAACTTTTATCCCATCTCTGCCAGAAAAGAGCCAATTCTAACTTCATTCTACTTAGCTCAGTCGTCATGTTTTGGGTTTAGTTGGGATGGAATGAGGGCCTGAGCTGTTGGCTGGAAGTGTAGGTGAGTGAAAGTGCCCAGCTCTTTCACTTGCCTTCAATCACTCTTGGGGTAGATTTAACCCCACTTTCCTCTTGTAGTGCTGCAAAAGCTCTCCGGAGCCAAATGACTTGTCCTTCTTTCTTTCTCTTTTTATCCCACAAAGTTCAAATCAGCAGAGAGTGGGGAGATGCTGGGCATGGTGGGGATGGGCTGAGGGTGGGGTACGGAATCCCTCTGGCTGTCAAATTCAGGGGTGCCCAGGCCAGGAGTGACACACTGTGGGATGTGAGCCACCAATCCCCCTCTCTGGAGCCAATGGCAGTGGTCACAGCTGGGCTGAGCCTGACAACCCTCAGCCTGTGTTTCTGGCCACCATGACTGGTTGTCCAAAATCAGTACTAGACATAAGCCCCAATTCTTGCACTTTCTGGCTGAAGGCTTTTACACCATCCTGCTCTCTGTGTATTTTATTTCTTCAGGTATTTAGATCCAATTCTTTAATCAGTCGATGGTTGCAACTGAGCCCATCATTCTTTGTGTGAACTTAGAAAGCTTAGGAGGGCATTAGTTTCCTGTTCCATTCCTTGGCTCATCTCCTGATTGGATATATATATATGAATGACTATTTCTTCCTAATGTACAATAAACACATATACTGTCAGATAGTAGAAATCAGTTGACATCTAAGCTTATCCCTTGCAGCAGCAGTGAATACAGAACGTCCACAATTGTTGCGGAACTTCCCCCGCCCCCACCCCATGCACACAGGAGCTTGTGTCTACAGACACAAAAGATCAACAGGGGAAACAGTTTAAGAATGTCAGAACTTTTAAGAGAAAAAGATATGACCCTGAACATTGTAGCAAGAGATGTTTTCAGGCTTATTGATATTCACTGCCTTTAATCGTATCATCTCAATGGTATTCGTAAGTAAAAAAGGGCTTTGTGAAAATATTTGAAAGGCAATATTTCTCTTTAACAGACTGACAAGACTGAACTAATATTAAATTGATTTTATTACCTGGTCATCATTTAGTTCTAGTAGATTATATATTTCAATAAATAACTTTAAAAATAAATGTTACCAAATGTCAACTCATTAGAATTTTGACAGTGAATACATTACCATAAATTTTTATCTAAACAATTAGAATAATGGTGAAAAAGTTTTTTTAAGAAGTGCTTGTTAATCACCCCTTTGTCCTAAACATACTAAGAATGTTTAAGACTCTGCAGCAGCTGGACTGGAAAGGATTTCTATTTTTGCTCTGCTTTATTAAAAAAATAAGCATTTTTTCCTCAGATTGTTTGCTTTCTTAAATTCCATTCTGCGAGTCATTAAAACCCTTATGAAGGCCGAAGTTGTTGACATGACGAAAACAAACGGCTTTACTGTTAACCAGAGAGAGTCTTTGGAGCACTTTATTGAAGCAGTTGGTTTTAGTCATTTCAACTATTAAAGTCTTTCTCCCAGAAAAAATAAACAAAATAGCATATCTACAATGTCAATGAACATCATTGCAACAGAATTTCTAAGCTTTCTAGAAACACTGGGCTCTTAAGAATTTAGCCAAATAAAATTTCCTAGAACCTTAGGCCTTACGAACTCTACCCTGCCTCTCTCAGACCTTCCTCTTTCTGATTTTGCTCCTTGTGTGGAGAGGCAGCGGTATGCGATGGGCGAAGAACAAGGGTGTGGGAGATGAGCCGAGTGGGTTGGGGTGTCGGCTCTGCCAGTGACCAGCTTTTCCACCTGGGGAAGTTCTGAATCCTCCCTAATGTCAGTATCCTCGCCTGGAAATGCCATTCTTTCCAAAACAGACATAATGATGGTGTCTACCTCATAGGGTTGTTGATAGGACTAAATGAAGTATCTAAAAAAACTTAAAAAGTGCCTGGTAAGTGTAAACTATAACAGCAACATTATTGTTACCTTTCTCAAAATCTGTTCTCTCAGAACATCAGTATCTTGCTACTAAACTAAACAATGCCAATCTTCCCAGCTGAGACAAAACTATTTAAGTTTAAACTTAACTGAAACTTAGTGGATAAATGATACCTCCTGCAATTACAGATATTAAGACTTCAAGGTGCTCTGCTCTTTTAAATGTTTAAGAACTGGTGGTTCAGGGAAAGTAAAGACTCATATCCTATGTCACACTCATGTACGTTTATAGATAGATTTGCCCCACCTACCTGTTCACTAGCTTTATCACTTTCTTAATGTGCCTTTTGCTTACCAATACCACACGATTTAGAATTGATTATATAATGCTTTAAATGTCAGAAATCTATTTTGGATGTTTCATGTATTTTTCTCTCCCAAAAGTTCCATTTGGATAGAGACAATATCTTTTCTATTCCTTTTCACTTCTGTTGTATATTGCCTGAGCTGGGAAAGTAAAAGCATCCAAAAGAGAATTCATGGCAGCATCTAAATAGTTTTGGGAAAAAGAGAAAAAGTAAAGTTTTGTGAGAAACTCTCTGGAAACCATCACTAGAACAGATGGGAGGCGTAGGGGTGTCCCACGAAGTGGTGGGGACACGAAGGACAACTCATGGCCCTGTTTGAGTCAAGGGTTGTGCCATTAGGTCCTCTGCCCAATTCCCTGGGTTGTGTAACTGGGCTCAAACCAACTCAGACTCACTTTAAATGCTATTTAAGTAAATAATGAACTACAAAGAGAATCGGTTGGAGACTATGGATCAAAAAACCCAACAACACGCAGGAATTATTGTGTTAGGAAAATCTAAAGCATTTCTAGCCCTTTTCCTTTTCTGCACTGGTTCTCCATTTTTTTCCAGAATATTCACCACTACTTTCTGGAGGCCCCCAAAGGGTACAGAGGGGCTGCCTGACTTTCTGGGCCTTTTCTGGTCAGCTGAATACCCCACTGTCTCTAGGGCTGACCACAGCAGGGTTGAAGGCAGTTCTGGAGCTCCCTAGTCTTGAACATAAGTGTTTTTCCATGACTATGGTTGTGTAAGATCTATTGTTCAATGTGAAGTGGACATTTCATTGATGACTAAATAGGAAGTTTCCAGGACACCGAGTCCCAGCCTGTGAGATCCATATCCACTGTGGAGACCCCGGGGCTACGTCTGGCAGTGGCCCTCACTCTTGCCATCACCCCCAATGCCATCATCTTTCCCTGGGCTGCCTGCCTCATCTGTGTCTCCAGACTTGCAGCCACCTCATGTGCTCAGAGTTTGGCTTGCTTGCACCTTCCATCCCAGTTGCCTCCCCAGCCTGGCAGAAGCACCTGCCTAGCTGTTGCTTTGGCTCGGCTCCTTGCCTTGTGTGCCTTTACAAATACTCTAAACAAAGCAGAAAAGAATTAGGAGGATACAGTTAGAGAGTCACCCAATAGTCCAAGTCAAATGGAAGAAAATACAAACCAATCCAACTTCACATTCCACTTCCCCACATCTCCTGACTCTCAACATTTTTGTACAATTAATCATCACTTTTATACAATTCGGAATCAGTTTTATGTCCGCCAGAAGTGTGATGGTTATGGCTCATATGTTTCCAAAGAAAGCCCATGGCTTTTATTTTTGCTACTTAATTTTGAAGGAGTTTTGAAAATATGCTTTATTGAAAAAAATATCTACAAAGGCTAAACTTCACTCCTGAAAAGTCTCCGTGTTTACCTCCCAGAAAGAATCCTCAAAGGCCAAGAGGAAAAGTAAACAGGGAAATGCCATTTTAACACCCCTTTAGAATTGTGTTACAGGATTTGGGGGACATTGAGCAGAATTTGGAGTGTCCACACCTACAAACCTAACAAATCAATGACCTCAGTCTCTCAGAGCATGGATACTCTATCAAGTGCCATCTGTAATCACTCAATAAAGACACATGTGAAGGATGCACATTTAAACATATTTAAACCTATGTTCTGGCCATGGAAAGAGCTGCACAGTTCACATCTGGTTTGGCTAAACTGTTATACTGACATTTAATCTTAATGCTGATGACTTGTGGGGAGAACTCAAGTCAGCTACTGCAGAGTTAAGTCAATTTGTTTTCAGGTTAAGGATGGTCATGCTGCAATAGAAAATATCTATGAGCTACCCTCATGTAATTAAACTGTCTTAAGTATGATTGCCCCACGTGGTCAAGGATGCAGACCCAGGAAGCCAATCCCTGCCCTTACAGTGTTTACACCATAGTTCCTGAGGCAAGGTAAAAATTTCGAGACTATTAAAGAGTTAAGTAGAGTCATCAGATTTTAGTATTTCAGGGCTAGAAATCTTCACACAAATTCACAGCTCCCATATACATCTAGAAAAGACTGTGTGTACATGTATGTAACTAGAGATGAACTTTCAAAGAACCATTGGCTAGAATTTGGTAGGCAATTTGTGGAATCCAAAGGAGAGTTGCTGATAAGAGTTTGGAAGTCTGTAGAGAGGCCAGTCCAAGGACAAAATGTTGAACCCTGGATTGCATCTGCATGAGTCTGTGCTGCCCCTAGAGAGTGATGCTCTTCATTTGCTTGGGGAGTCGACGTTGCTGCGTGTGCAGAGAAGTACACAGAACAGAGGGGATCGAGGTCTGCCTGATTCTGGTAATGCCCTAAGTGCTCTGGTGGACATTGTTTCTGCTTCTCTCTGGCACATGCAATTTTTATCTGACCGCTCAATTATTTTCCTCAAATGAATAACTTTTCCAAAATCACTAGTAATCCTACCACACAGGAATATGACTCATGAGCGTGAACACTTTGAGATATTTCAATTTCATTATATTCCAGTGCTTATGTAATTTTTCTAATAAAATTGGTGTCATATTGTAAATACTATTAGCTACCCCCTTTTTTCCACAGTTCCTATCCCATTATATTTTGAGCAATTGCTTATGCTTTAAATGTTTTGAAACACAATTTTCATAGTTTAGTGTATTATTGTTCCAATTGATGTACCAAAATTTAACCATTTTTCTATTTGTAAATAGTTAAGTCCATTGTGCTTTGCAGTTGTCAACTATACTGTGAAGATCATCTCATAATAGTTTTTATAAACTTGTCTGATTTTTTTTTCTAGAATTAGAATGACTGGATCAAAGGCTGTGAACATTTATTTTGTTCATCAAAACATCAAGGAATAACTTACATTTAAGAAACACAGGCTTTGCCCTGGCTGGAGTAGCTCAGTGGACAGAGTACTGGACTGTGAACCAAAGGGTCACCAGTTTGATTCCCAGTCAGGGCACGTGCCTGGGTTGCAGGCCAGTCCCCAGTAGGGGGCACCTGAGAGATAACCATGCATTAATGTTTCTCTTTCTCTCTCTCTTCCCCTCTCTGAAAATAAATAAAATCTTAAAAAAACCACAGAACTTAATATAATTCAATGGGTTTTGATAGCTATATATACACGAAACCACTGCCACAATCAAGACACAGGATATTTCTATCAGTTTCCCAGCCATGACATCAGGTCTTACTCTGTATCCTTCAATTATTCTGTATCCCAGATTGTACCAATTTGCTCTCCCTCCAGCAATCTCCTATTTATTTCTCCTAATTATTTCCTAAAATACCATTTCTCTGCACTCTCCCCATCATCGGAGCACTCATACTGCTCAGTGTTTCTCCATTTAACAGACAACAATAATTTAATAGAAAATAAGGTCTCATTACAATGTGCATTTCCTAGTTATTAGTGAAGCTGGGCCTATTTTCAAGTATATTTATTGGCCACTTATATTTCTTTTTCTCCATTTTTTCCTGTGTCCTTCTTATGGATTTATAAAAAGTCTATATGCTAACAATAAGATATTGCAAATGTTTTTGCTCACTTAAGTAATTTTAAATGTGCTTACTTAAAATTTTAGTAAAATATATTCTTGACCTTCTTTGTATGTATATGTATTTTATTGCCTAGTAAATCCTTAGCAAAACACTATCATTGCAGAAATGGCCATTTATATATTTTTTATTTCTTCTTTTTCTATTAAAAATTCATTCTCTGGCCATCTAAAATTTATTAAGACCCATGGTATAATGTGAGACTGTTTTTTTCTGTAAACATTTAACTAACCATTTCACACTTTTATTTACTCTTTCTTTGCAGAGATCTCTACCAAACAGCACATCACTTCTACACTAGCATTGGTACCTTTACATGATTATATTAAGCCCAGGAGCTTTCTAATATTTTAGAATCTTGTAGGGCAAACACCCTTTGATTAGTTTTGTAAATCATTGGCCATTTCACAAGTTTACTTTTCCACATGAGCCTGAGAATCACTTTAAGTTAAATGTTTTTTTCTTTAAATAATATGCCAATTTAAGAAAAATGACATTTGTATAATAATCTACATTTTCATGCATGGACATGGATTACCCCATTGTTTTGCATTTCTGTGGTGGTTGCTGTTCCCTGTGTAAAGTTTGGTGTCCACGTGTCAAGGAGAAATCCTGGGGTCTCTCAAGAGCTAGAACTATTGGTGAAAAATTCTGAGCTTGCTTAAAGCACACAGCACAGAGATAGCCTGGGTGTGAGAGAGCACAAAAGATTAGATTTCACAAAGCCAAGAAGACTTTACACTTTGAAATGCCCCATAAATGGTTATGAAAATGTGTTTCCATGACTCTGACCTTTGAGCCTTGGTGTTAAAAGCCCTAGTTCTAGTCCATTAAAGAAATAAGGGCTACAATCACAGAACCATTCTTGAAAACTCAATGTTTTAGGCATTAGCAAGTACTAGTAGAATATGACCAAGTATTAGCACCATTTTCCCCCCATTAGCTTACTTACTCCATTTCACAGATATCAGGAAACAAAGTCTGGCTTCAATTTACATCTGAGTTGGGGTGTGTATATCATTTTACTCTTGGTTTATAGTAAAAATAAACTAGAAGAGCAAGTGGGAAAGTTTCACAGGATGTGGTCTGTCAACTTTAAGTGACCTCTACATTTGTATTAGAAAACAACTCTATTGACATCAAAGGTGATTTTCAAACTAATGCAGAAGGACAAGAATTCCTCCTAAACTCTGGACAGAGACACTTCCATGAAGTCAAGCTGCCCAGATCAGTAGGCCCTAAATGGGCACTTCCACCACCACAAGAAAGGCTGAAGCCAGCAGAGGTCTCAGGCCACCCACCAGCATGCATCATGGCCTGGGAACACTGGAACTCAAAAGTATGCCAAACAGACTTGGGAACAACTGTGTTGCTCTCCTTTGAAACTCAAAGACTGGACTAGCTTGAGCACTTGTTGAAAACCCTGCTGTACTAGAGATTGAAAATGAAGAATCAAATAAAATGAATAGAAAAGTGCCTTGGAAACTATACATTTGTCCATGAGGACATTATCTCTATTAATCCTTAGCTCAGGTTGCTATCCTCCTCTTCTAGATAGGAAACTAAAGCCGAGAGAGGTTAAAGAACGAGCCTGGGGTTAAACAGATGCTACAAATTAGAGCTGATTTCAAACCATGTATTGGCTCTCAAGGCCATGACCTTGATTTCTGTGTGATACTGCTTCCTTGTCTCAAGAAAGCAAAAGAAAACCTTACTAATAGAAGACGCCTTTGTGAAAGTGCAGCTATTGGCTCCCTAACATACTGTCAAGGACAAGGTGAAGCAGACCATTTGCAAAGGCTCAGCTAACTCCTTGGCCTGCTGAAGAACCCAAACTCTGGTCAGTGCTGGCTCTGGGGCCAGTATGACACTCATGGTGTGTGGCCTGTTCAATTCCAACCCAAAGAAACCTGCGAGCCTAGTTTTGTTAAATTTCTAGGATAGGGCTGAAGCTTTTGCCATTTATGAGTAGATTCTGTCCTCCAAGTACAACTCTGGGCTCCAGAAACAGGGCTGCAATGGTGCACTCCAAGCATAAGCACATCCAAGTGCATTAAAGCTCTGCATGGATTTAAGAGTGAAATCTCTTCCAATTCTTTATCGAATATGTCTTGACTGTGGCCTTGAGGGGACAATAATTATTGAGACACATCAATCTGGCATCTGTGCATTCTTTGGTGAGCTGGAGATTGTCTATAGTGCTCTCAAGCAGAACTTCTAGGGGATGTTATCTTTAGTTATAACTGAAAGGACTTTGAGCTTCCAAACTTGGGTGACTGGCAACATGATGGAGCTGTAGGGTGATCAATGTCTCTTTAAATAAAAAAATTACATGAAGTCCCACAAAGGAACATTGATTAAAGGAAACAGAGAACCAGGAGTTGCCTTGCTTCTGAAGACCCTACTGCTTTCTCTCAGAGACTCTGGTTGACTTTAAGCTCAGTCTTTCAACCCCAGCAGAGAGCAGCTCAGTGTGTAAGGTGTTTACACTGCTCTGAAATCATGTGGGGCTTCCCAAGCCAGCACCTCCCATAAATCCCCTGGGTGAACAGGAGAGTCACTGTCCTTGGAGACTGAAACCTGCACTAAGAAGCACTTCCTGGTGGGTTTTTCCTGCACTCGGGCTGGGTTGGACGCACAACAGGTGCTCAACAACACCGAATTGAGTTCATAGACCAATAAATTCCTTCTCCATATTTCTCTGCAGCACTGTATCCTTAGTAAAAATGGGAAGTTATTAAAAAATGAGGGGGAACTTATGGAAAAATAAGGAACACAGGAACACTTTTCAAAAGAAATTAATTCCATAAAAGGATGAACTTTAAAGATCTAGCTTCTTATAAATAACACTTAACAACCAGAAAAGCTGTCCACACACCTGTACTTTATCTAAAGACTGTGTCCCAGGACTCAACCCGGAACTCCTAAATCTGTCTAAATCGTAAAACAGTACCACATCTGTTCCATGCTGAAGAAAGAATGGCACTTATCAACTTACGGAATTTGTTGTACTGCTGATGAGACATCAATTATTTCAGCACTGTATGCTCGCTTTGGGGTGAGATTCTTTTTCATTTTGTAAAACAAAACAAAACGCTAAGCCTTTGATGGTGGTATCTTGTACTTTTTCTTTTGGGTGGATTCCTTTTTGCAATTTGCTACATGAGTCGGACATCTAAAGTACGTGTTATTGGAAGAAGTTTTGCCATTTGTGTCCCAAATATTAGACCTCTGAGAACATTATTAAGCACATTTGAGAACGGCTTGGATCTGTATTAGGAGTTCCCCAGACACATTACTGCATTTCAGCGGGGCTCAGCATTCTTGTCCCTGGTGGTATTGGGTGGGAGCCACAGGCACATAGCGGAAGTCCGTGAATGAATGAGCTATGGAAGAGACCAGTCACACTTAGCATGAAGTTCGACCGAGCCACGCAGACTTCTGAATAACACACACAACCATCATCACCTTCAGAAAGCACAGTTTGGGAAACTGCAGATGTAGATGTTATTTGGACGCCGAGTTCCCTCACAGATACCAAGGAAAAAGGGAGTGAGAGACAGGGGAAACTATAACCACAGTACCATAACTGAGGCCACAAATAAGCTACTGTATGTCAACAGAAAGTCAGATACTGACAACGGAATTCTTTTAAATGGAAAAACATTGGTATTGCAAAAGAATGTATTAATACATTGTAAGGGTTAGGAACTAGTAGAAATCTCCAGCTGAACAGAGGGAACTGTTTAGCAGACTCCTCATGAAACTGATTTTAGTTTTACAAGGAATTAAGTTACAGTTTTTGACTCCGGACCATTAAAACCAACAATTCAGCCAAAAAAATGTATTTGGGATTTAACATTTTCTTTTGGAAAAACATCTTAAAAGTGACGTGCCCTAGTCACTTAAAGGCTGTGAAACTCTATTTTAACAATATGATGGGGCCCTCTTTCAACCAAAGCAAAGTTAATAATAATATGGTCTAAGATCAGGACTAGTAACACATGTGGTTTGGTATCTACTTATAGACACTCTGGGAGTTGTGTGGTCTTTCTTGATAGCCATTGGGGCTGATTCTGGGTTGGTGAAAGTAAGCTAATCTTCCATGACCAATGCCAAGAACCAACTCATATGCCCTATTATACTTAGACAAACAATATCCTACGCTATAATGTGGAAATCCAGAAGTGGGGCAGAGCCAAACACCACCCTGAACAAACACAAGGCTTCATTGCCATTTGGAGCGCCAGCTCTGTAGTTTGGTTCTGAAGGAGGCCGACCTCAGTCCATATAGGGTCACTTCCTCTCACTGAGAGCCAGCTCCATTGCCCTCCCGGTGGTTCTCCATCAGGTCATGCCTGCCTGTGTCCTGGCTCACAGCCACGGGGCTTACACTGCTGGAGGTGGGACTCACAGTCCTGCTGAAGGAGCATGTTGTCAGTGGGCAGACCCTCCTAGAGACCAGCCACTGGGAAGGTGGGGGGAGGTGTGAGTGGGGGGTGCGGACCTGGAGAGCTGGTCTCACCACAGTCTGTGGTCCTTACTGGGCTGGGGTTGGCACTGCCTACGAAGATCTGAAAACACTTCCCAGAAAAAGAAAGCAGGCACCCACAATTTTTTTCATTTAAAGTAAACAGGATGGGCCAGTGTAAGCGGTCCCTGAGGACCATACAGTGCCCTTCAGGTTGAGCACATGTGCTGTGGGCAGAACAGAGAGTCGTGTGGATGGTATGGTTGCTGTGAGGAAGAAAGCGGCTGCTCAAAATCCACTCCTGGGAGAAAGCTCTCAGTCTGGTCGCACTGCCCTTGCCTGGATCTCTACCAGTGGCTACTTATTCCCCTGAAGTGGAGTGTCGCAACTCAGGTGAACCGCAGGTGGCGGTTAGTGAGGGGGGTGTGCTTGGGTCCAAATCCTGGTGCTGTGTGACCCGGGGCAGGCTGCTGGGGCGCAGAGTGCATCACCACACCCTAAGGCCACCGAGGCTCTGCCCTCTGCCCTTGTCGTTCCTGTGCTGAATGAAAGTGTCAATAAGGTGCGACAATGGACTGACCCAGACGAAAGTTTACTTCCCCTTCCCATGGTTCTACTGAACCAAATTTAGGTGAATAAAGCAACATATTTTCTCTTCAAAAGCTCTTTAAAAGCATTTTTAGTACATGTATAATAAAAAATATCTAAAATGATTCTTCTTCTAAGGAATCTCCCCATAAAACAATGATGTGTCATTTAATAACTCTTTAAATTTAGTTTACTCATCTGTAAAATGGGAATAATAAAAGTATCTATGTTATTGGGTTGTTCTGAAGATGAAATTAGGGAGTCCACGTAAAATGTTTATCCTAGGACATGCCTTTGCTATTCATTCGATGAGTTTTTATTAAATCCCCCAATGTGCAAGGCACTGTTCCTGAAGTTACTATTATTGTTGTTAGTAGTAGAAATTCCCCTGGACAAGACAAATTGTGTTATTGTCAGCTGTTAATATCTTCATACTTCTAGAATCGTCTGTGAGGGAGAGGGCCACAGGACAGCTACCTTTTGGGAGAGGATGGTTCTGATGCCCAGGACTGTTAGCGTGGAGTGAGCTGTCTAAGGAGTGAGAATACCGTCCAGGGATACTGCGAGTCGGAGGCAGGGGCAAATCTACCGAGAAAGATGCAGTAGGAAGAGCAGCAGAGGAACTTCATTAACTGCAATGAGCAGGGTCCATTCTGGCTGTGGTCAAAGCTTGACCGATAGATAGATGGACTTGGGTCTTCACTTACAGGAGAGAACAAATACTTAACTGACAGTGTAACCGTGGTGTGTGCACTTCACACTGACCAGGCCTGTTGGCACTCTCCACCACCATGGGGTCTGCAGGACTCAGGAGAAGGGAGGTGCAGTGGGTGATCCCCAGTGGGCGATAACCCAGAGACCAGTCTGACGACTGTGAAGTGGGTTAATATCTCTAAGAGCTCACATGCTCCCTGGCCCATAGTAATTGTGATATCAGTGTTTGTTAAATAAGTGACCCGGTTGCCTCTCCCTGTCAAGAAATGTCCTTCCTGGGGAAGATGGGCTTTATGCGTTACTAAGGAAGGTAACGTTTCTGTCCAACTGACACCCACCCACCAGGCTCTCACATGAAGGCTGCAGACTGGTCTCAGAGCAAAGAGGAGTGTGCTGTCCAATTCATGCATTGGGCCAGAGTGTCTCTGCTCTAGCATATTAGTAAGATGGCTAAGGAAATGCACTCAGTTCATAAAATCAGAATCTGGTAAGAAGAGACCTTGGGAGTCTTTGCCACGATGGCCCTGAGCGTTTCAAAAGCTGTGCGGTGCAGCTGAGTTGTCAGCACCTGGACATAGACACACCACCTAACAGGGACGCAGGCCACCCATCGACGGCTTTTCATGGGCTGAGCTAAGTGAAAAAATACACATCTACGATTTCATTTTACAATGCTCATCTGCTAGTACCGAGATTATTTTCCAGGCAGAAACACAAATAATAGAAATAAAAATCAGATCAAAATAATGGACACAAAGAATCAGCCCACTGGAAACTGAAATTCTGTGGTAAAACCCTATGATATACCAAAGGAATAAAATTTGCTTCAATACTCTATTTAAAAAATGACTTCAGTTTGCCTGAGGTTGAGCAAGCCCTGCCTGAGAGCCGCAGGCAGTTTCTTCTTGCTTCCTCATTTCCTCGTTGCTCAACTGTTCCCCCTCCTACTATCTTCCCCCCCCTTCTGATCATGAAAGTGGGAGAGGCCCCAAGGCCTGATGGGAAGCTCACAGGGCTTGGGGCAGACGGGCTCCACCTCGCATGGACTGAGAGACCTCAGGCACATCCCTAGACTGTCAGGGGTGTTTTATCCTCTGTGGAAGGTGGATGATAATATCTAGCTTCCCACGCCACTGTGACGATGAAGAATATGCAACACAGGCCACAGTGCCTGGACGTGGCTGGGACTAACGCCTGGTGGCTGTCTGCGATACGCGCTGATTACGGTAAAGGCAGGCGATGCAGCACAGGCTAAAGAAGCAAAGAAAAGCTGCTCAGAATCCACAGGCACAATTAACAACTGCTATTCTTTTGGTGTTTTTTTCTTTCCATATTATGAGTGTGTGTACTATAAACACATATAAGTACTATAGAATCTAAGGATAAATATAATACTGAGTCTGATTTTTCATATTGTTTTTCGAAGTATTTTCCGATGTCATGGATAGTTTTTCAACATAAAATTCCAATGGCTTCATAATATGTCACTGTATCACTGTGAAGTCGCTGATTTCACTTTCTCTGGATGTTAGATGATTCTCTTCCCCTCCTCCGACCAGGGGAGGCGACCTGGCGTGGAGGGCCGTGCTCCTCTTTGTTCGGAGCTCGCCTCTGCTACCTGCGGGCTGCTTCAAGCCTGAGCAGACTTCAGATCAGAGTCTGCGGGTCTTCATCTGGAAGTGGAGCTGAAGAGGGTTCTTCCCTGCATTCCTTTCCTAGGCCTGCCATACATTTACCAAAAGACGCGTGGCTTAAAACAGTGGCAATTTATTCTCATACTGTTCGGGAGGTTAGAAATCCCAAAGTCAAGGCGTCAGCAGGGCTGTGCTCCCTCTGGGGGCTCTGGGGAGGAAACTTCTTGTCTCCTTCTAGCGCCAGTGTTTGCCAGCAACCCTTGGCATCCCTGGCTTGTGGCATCGTAACTCCAGTCTCTGCCTTCTTCCTCCCTGCGTCTCTGAACCTCTCTCTTCATAAAGATACCGGTCATTGGAATGAACTCTTCTCCCAGACAATGTGACCTCATCTTAACACGATTACAAAGGGCTTATTTTTAAAGAAGGTCACAGTCTCGGGTACAGGGGGTTACTGTGTCAACGCTTGTATCTTTTGGGGGGCCACAATTCAACTTAGGACACTATCTAATGCACTTGTGTGAGCAGGAGCTGAGCCGGTGTAAATTTAAGGCACAAGGCTTCATGGACTGTACAGGGGCTATCCCAGTGTGAACTGCCACTTTTAAAGGTTTTAGTTCCAAACGGCATCAGTTTTAGGAAGGCAGGGTTTCAGAGCATCACACCTCTTTGCGTTTGGAAGTTTGACCATTTCTACGGATCAGCACTTTCGACTCTGAAGCCAAGAAAGTGAAAGCAGAGGGAAGAATCGTGGTGCCTGATAAGCCCGAAATGCCATGGTGGTCTCGTGGATGGGACGGCTCCCCAGCTCACTGACCTGGGCCGCCAGAGCCAGAAGGAGAGTCTGGGCCAGTGCTTCTCAAACAGTCTCGCATTTCCCCCCTATAATCCATCTCAGATAGATTATTATAAACTAAAATAAAAGTCATTAAAAAAACAGCCGTGCCAACTCGCCATCCGAGTTTCTGAAGGCTCAGTTCCATCACTGCCCTTGTCTTGTCCTGGGCTGTAAAAACAGCCTGTGGACGGCACCAGTGCTCCGACCATGAGCAGAGAGCAGCTCGGGCCACCGCCAGGGCCACTGCCACCCCAGGGGCCCCGCTAACGCTAACGGATTCCCAGCCTCCAGCCCGTTCCAGGGGGTGAGCCTGGCTGGGAAAACAAACACACCTCCCGCACCTGAGCCCCAGTGTTTACTTTGAGTTTGCTTTCCCACTGACTTACTTTCCTTTCAGTCTGGGCTTTCAAAACCACTTTCTGAGTGAACGCAGGCGATCCCAGCCGTCCCAACACCACGGCTCATATGGAATGCATTTAGAGAGGGGAAAAAAGTCGAACCGAGTGGTTATATGATTTTGAACGGGCTTGGACATGGCGTGGCTGGAATTTCAGCGCTGGCTTTTGTTTGCATTCGTCATGAAACATTTGTTATATGAGCTGCTGCTACCGCTACTCAGGCAGCTGCTGCCGAGAACCCCTCTCAATGGCTGCTTTTTCCTCGGCCGGGAGCTGGCTGGGAGCGCTCTCCAACAGAGGGCCCTGACTCTGCACCCGGAGCTACCCTTGCGTTGCACTGGGGAAGTGACATGTGGCAGTGCCTGAAATGCAGACGCGCACGTCCACCAGGTTACACTGGAATGTGTCTCTGGATGGTTGCGCACCCCATCTTGGGTCACGGGAGTGTCTTTTTACTGGTTCTTATAATTGACCCTCTCCCACCAACGCGATTGCTAACAGGGCCCTGGTCTGTCTTCGAAGTCATTGGAAAGGCATAGTCGTTTGGGGCCTTGTGATTGCCACATCATTCAGTAGCAACCCAATGGAGTTTAATTAATGAATTATCATTAGAGGATCTTGTTGTTTGTTGCTTTTGCTTTTGGAATTTCACCAGTACCGTTTCACCAAGACACAGAGGCTGAAGCAGCGGCTCGAAGGCAGCCCGACGCATGGGGTGGCTATGCAGCCACCACCTGAAACGAACGGACGCGAGAGATTCAGCCAAGAGCCATGAGCACGGAACTGGTGATCAGAATCTTAAAGTTCAGGTGCATAGGACGTTCCCAGATAAATGTAGTAGGTTGATTACATGCCGTCAATTCCTCCCCTTTGAAAACCTTCACAAAAATGACAGTAAAGAATAATAATTTGATTCTTTGTGATTGCAAGATCACAAGAACAAAGGAATTGGAAAGTGAAGTCGGAGAAAGACCTCAACCAATTTTTGGATGGTGAAAAGTGGTTGGAGGAATATATTCGAGCAGAAGCACATCTGAAGTGTTGGCAGAAGGGGACCTACATCGGGGGGAGGGCGGCACTCCCTGCAGAACCCCTGATGCACAGAGGGCTGCACCAGGAGTCCCGGATGGAAAGCTGGGCACGAGGCAGGCAGTCTGGGGACGAAGCGGTTGGGCCCTGACCTTCCCCCACAGCTGCCTGCAGCCAGATATCTTGCGAAGCTTCTTCCCCCTTTCCGCAGGGCATTCTCCATGGCCTCGGAGCAGCCAACCTTAGGATTGGTTTCCAAAAAATTTGGGCAGAGGCTCTAGACTGATCTGCTAACCCAGGGGAGAGAAAGGAGAGGCAGGGACTAAAAGGAGGACGATTAAGTGAATGGTGCAGTGAATGAGGGTCTTCAACTCCTGTTCCCACACCAGCAACCACATGTACGTCCCCTTCCCATCCCCCCTCCCACACCTAAGCAGCTGTTTGGGGAATTCTTCCGTGGGAAAACTGAATCAGCACCAGAGAAACAAGACGTACAATCACTAACAAATCTTTTCTTCCCCCCAGCAAACCTTCTAGTGCTGCCTGGCCATGCCAAGTGGAGTCCATTAGCCAGTGAGCCTCTCCCACTGCTCAGTCCTTTCAACGGGCTCTTTGGTGCCTCACCCTCAAATACAAATCCTGACGAAGGTCACGGAGGAAGCCTTTAGACTGGGAAAGAGGCCCAGACCAGCGAAAACAGTGAAGAGGAATCTGGAGCAGATAGAAACAATGCAGGGAGAGAATGGAAACCTTTTTTTAAATCTCTGTAATTTTCGGACCTTTAAGGTAGTATTGCATCTAATACATTAGAAGAAGATATTATGTAAAGAGAAAATAAATTTAAAAAGAGTTACTGGAAAAGAAAAAATTTACTAGACTGGTAGGAATACAAATTTGAGGAACTGTTCCAGAGGTAAACATTGGGAAAGATAAAAGTTTAGAGAGGAAAAGATAATAAAGTGCATAGAAAGGGAGAACGTGGGGGCTCAGAAATCCGACCAACAGCATTCCAGAAATGCAACAGAGAAAACAGTGGTGATAAGATCAGGAAAGAAATAAAACAAGAAGCACTCATTCCCAGGAATGAAAAACGTGAATGTTAAGTTTAAAAGTGTCTGCTGAATACTCAGCACATTGAGGCTATTGTTATAAAATTTCATGAAAGGAATAAAAGGAAGACTACAGGAGAAAGAGAGAGAAAACCAAAAGTCAGAGAAAAAGAGGTGGAAAATGGGATGTGGGCATGAAGAAATCCACCCACAGCCACAATGGGGGATCCAGACAGAGAGTGGAATTCTGAGTCTTCAGACAGCTAGTAACTCAGGGGATTTACTTCCTCCCATGCACCTTTGATTTGGAAGCAACTTGAAAATAGCTCGGAAACAGATGAGTTATTGAATCCGGAAACAGGATTCATGGGATTCAAGAGAACAGGGACCCGGCACAGCCGCGTGGTAAAGGGAAGTTGCCAGAGCACAGCTGTTAGGGAGCGTCTGTGTCATGAGCCACGAGCCGGGTTGAAACAGGAAGGCAGAGCTCTGGGTGGAGGAGGGGAGTGGTCTGGGGAGGTGGGGGCGATGGGGTGGTACTATTGAAAAAATTATAAAAAGCGATATGGATACAACAGATCCAATGGCACATATGAAAATTTAGATAGAAATAAGTCTAAGCAAGTGTAAACAAAACCAAGGCAATAATTAATTCCAGGGAAACTGACAAATTATGCAAGAAATGAAACAAAACGACTGCAGGCTCCTTGGATCAACAGCAAACAAATGCGTACATCACAGTTCCATGAACAGGGACTATGCATCCGAAACGTGGCTATGGTCACATTCAGAAGACTGGGGGGAGGGAGGAGAGGTAAGGGTGATGGAAAAAGAGAAGTGAAAACAATGTCTCAAATAAATAAACCAAGAAGCATCAGCCCGTGCATACTAGTTATAAATAGTGTGATTATCAGAAGAAACTGCTAACTGGGCTGAGAGGGTTTGCCTCTGCAAAACCAGACTTCGTGATGGGGTGGGCTGGCGTGGGAAACTGCTGCTTTCCATGACCCATTTTTGGTACTACCTGATTTTTAATTGCATGCACACATTACCTTCAGACATAAGATGTAGTTAGAGAACAGGGAAGTGGAATTCTGGGAGCACATCAAGTTTTGAAACACAGTCACAGGGGTGTCCGGCCCTGACGGGGCAGTAGGTACCTGGATGCACTGAGTAGGAGCAGGGGAGGTGAGACTTTCCCACTGGAGCAGAGCATCTGACACCCCTACTCAACCAGCAAGCCTCCCCCACTCTTGTCCGTGGGGAATTATACTGAATTTCTCTGTGGTTTTGTGCACAATGAAATGCATGTGCTTAATATAACCCGCAAGGAGCCACAAAACCGGCGGTGTTCTGTGTGCAGGTGTGTTTGCATTTTGCTGCTGTATTCTTTCACGGTCTGATGCCATTTGTGAGATGTGAAAAGCCAGGGCATTATATGTTGATCAAATAAATGTCTGAGGCATTGAAAAAATACAGACCAGGAAGTGGTAGTTTTAATTTGAAAAAGATTTAGGCGAACAAAAATAGAAGCTCCCATGATAAAATGTTGAGTCATGCAAAAATGGGTGAGGATTGTATTTCACCCCAGCTGGGGGTACATTTTATAAGCAAAGAATGTCCGAGAGGCAAGGCCATGAGCCAAGGGCACAGAGACAGCTCTGAGGCCTCTGCCTACTGCTCTTCCCATGTCACCACAAGAACCCCTGTGGTGACATGGGCCTTGGGCAGGAGGGAGCAGGGAGGTCACAGCGTCTTTTATAACAGACCTATAGCCACTCTCTGGGGCCAGGTCTCTTTAATCTGCTTTGTCCAGACTGTAGAAGCATTTTAGCTTCGCAGAGTTTATCAGGAAAGTCCAGAAACTGAAATTTGTGGTGACTAATTTTACTTAGTAATACTCTTACTCAGTGCAAAGCATATTACTGTCAACCTCAACTAAAAACTAAGTAGAAGTGATTAAATTCTCAAGAAGAGAAAATTCACCTCTACTCCCAGCTATGATTAGCCAGGTTTTTGTTTGGGGAAGTGAATCATAAGAGAAGAGTGCACACGCCATGCCCAGCCAGGCCGTGTAGAGAAGAGTGCACACGCCATGCCCAGCCAGGGTTAGAGAGAGTCACAATGCAGCAGGCCTTAGAGAAGAGTGCACACGCCATGCCCAGCCAGGCCGTGTAGAGAAGATGCACCTGCCCGCCGTGTAGAGAAGAGTGCACACGCCATGCCCAGCCAGGCCGTGTAGAGAAGAGTGCACACACCATGCCTAGCCAGGCCGTGTAGAGAAGAGTGCACACGCCATGCCCAGCCCCGCCGTGTGAGTGCGGGTGGGGGGCATCGGGGCTGTCCAGAGGATGAGGTTGGGATGCAGACTAGATCAGTTCAACCAGGACTCACGGAGTGGGAGGTGGGGCCTGGGGGAGACTCCTGGAATGGCAATCCCAAGGCTCCCGGCAAGAAGACCAGAGTCAGTACGTCAGGGGACCCAGCCAGCCACGCCTGGGTGAGGGAGTGACTGCTAGCTGAAGGGGAGTCCATGCTGGCGGGAGAGGGGGAATTGAGGCGGTCAAGGCAGGGTGGCGGTTGGGGTCTGCAGGGTGCAGTGGGATCCCCCCTGGGACAGTGCAGTGCCACCTGGAGCCAATAGGCGCCCCAGGCTGAATCTCAGGCAAAGAGACTGGGAAATAAGCGATTAGGAGAAACCCCAGCACAGGGACCTGGGTGCCTGGCAGGATCCCTGAGGCGCTGTTGGGAAGTGTAGGGTCCTCAGGTGGTGGTCAGGCTTGGCAGAGAGCAGGAAATGGGGGGTGACACAGGAACCTCTGACAAGTGTGGCTTGGCCACCGGCTCTGGGACTAGTGTGAGTGTCTCAGTTCCAGGCTGCGCCACATGGAGAGCTGAGGCTGCCGGTCCTTTTCCTGCCTCCAGGGAGGGCTGTCCTGGCTGCAGGGGAACTGACTGGGAGGGTTCGGAGCACCCAGCTCCAAGAGGCAGGGGCAGCAGGGGACGGCCGGACCACTCCTTACACCTCCCCTGGCCCTGCGTGCCTCCTTGCCTACACTCACAGTGTTTTCTTAGGCCCGAAGTGCCTCCTCCCATGTCCACTCGGTGAGCACCAGTGTGCCCTTCAGGGCCTGGCACAGGTCCCTGCGCTCAGAGGGGCTCCTGCAGCCCTGTGCTTGGTGGCTTCCAGGCCGGTCGCTGCCTTCTTTGCCTTGAGACGGCCCTGCCCCAGCACTGGCTCACTGCAGACACCTCAACACTTGGGGAATGTGTGTGTTGAATTGTTCTGGCATTTTCAGATGATACCTGCTATTTAAACATCAGTTTTCACAGATGAGAACTATTTTGGGAAAGTTATTACTAGAAAATCAATGTCTGTAAGTTAAGTCCTGTTTTCCTGTTAATCATAGATAATAACATGGACGGTGCCCTCTCCTGGGGATGGGATGGCCCCAGGGCAAGAGTAAATTAACAAGCAAGTGAAAAATCCATTAAAAAAAATAACTCAAGGTAATCATTATTTCCAACAGAATTTACAATTGTAGTTGAAATGGGTCAACAGTATATATATACATATATATGTGATTATATATTACTTACTATATATTAATATAGGATTCATTATATTAACATGTGTGTTATATATTTTATTATATATTATATATTTTATATCTATAAAATTAGGCTGCAGGTGAAGCTCTCGTAAAGTCCATCGAACACATAGAGACACATTTAGAGGCTGAGCCCTTGTGAGACCGTCGACATCACCGCAAGCTGAATAAGCTCCCAGTCTGTGGTTAGAGAGTTCCCTCCAGGCAAGTACTTGCTAAAGAGCTCTAAGCATTTAGGGGTTAAAGGGGTCTTTACATTTTGTGTGAACTTTAACTATTCACTCAACAGACACAGTTAAAACAGTCATATGCTTTCAGTTTTCATTTTTAGACGCTATTTTAAAAGTCTGGCGATACCGTTCCCTATCACTTCCCCATCCCCACCAGAAAGATATTGAATGCTGTCAAACGGATCTGTTTTAAAAATTATTTTCTTCTGTGTGGATCACCACACACTGGTTTAAGATAACACGTTCATGACAAATGAGGGTTTCTGAACTCAGTCCCTGGTGAACAAGATGGTCCACACGAGTGTGGGCGAGGCTGCAGACAGCAGGGGGCGCTAGTCCCTGCTGGTGGGCGTGCAGACTGGTGCCGCAACTGCGGGAAGCCGTGTGGAGCTTCCTCAACAAAGTGAAAATGGAGCTGCCTTAGGACTCTGTGACCCCACTTCTCGGCGTATATCTGAAGAAACCCCAAACACCAATTCTCAAGGACATATGCACCCTCATGTTCACTGCAGTGTCATTTACAGCAGCCAAGACATGGAAGCAACACAAGTGCCTGTCGATATCTGAGTGGACAAAAAAGTTCTGGCACATCGACACAGTGGAATATTACTCAGCCAGAACAAATGAAATCCTATCCTTCGCAACAGCATGGATGGACCCAGAGAGTAGTACGCTAAGTGAAACAAGTCAGGCAGAGAAAGACAAATACCAGATGATTTCACCCACATGTGAAATCCAAAGAACAAAGTAAAGGAACAAACAAAAAAGAAACAGACTGAGAGATACAGAAAACAAACTGATGGTTGTCAGAGAGGAAGGGAACTGGGTGAACAAGGGGACGGGATTAAGAGCTATAGATTAGTAGTTACAAAGCAGTCATGGGGATGGAAAGCTCAGCACAGGGGATAATATTGTAATAACCACGTATGGTGCCAGGTGGGTACTTGAAATATCGGGGGAACACTTTGTAAGGCATTTACGACTCTCTGGCCATGGTGCTGTACACTTGAAACTGAAACAAAATAACGTTTAATGTAAGCTTATATGTTAAAAAATTTAAAAATAACCTATAAATTTTATTTTAAGCTTTTACCTTCTACTGTAATATACTATCTGAGAGTTTCATACTTAATAATCTCCGAGTCAGTAATTAAATATGAGGAATCTCGGGAGCATCAGAATTCATGGTGTCTGTGGTGGTTCTGGGGACAGAAGTGCGGGTGTCTGAGGTCACTTAGGACTTGGTAACTGGGGGCAAATTATCCGTTCAAACATTTCGAATCTTGACTTCTTTCTTTAGAAAATGAGGGGGAGACTACTTGTCTTCCTCACCTCCAGAGGATTCCATCTGAAAGTGCTTTCTAACTGGAAATTGCTTTGCAAATTATTATTTAGAAGCTGCTAATGTGCCTGTGACCCAGGGCTACAGACTCAGGTGTGACTGCTGTATTTCACGGAATTTGGCTGTTTGAATGAACGGAGGCACACACAAACACACACACAATTCGGGGCCAGCATAATTAGACTCTGGCCTAGGACATGGATGCTGAAAAACCCATCTTTAGGGATAACATTGATGCAGATGAGCCAACTGCAGGGTGGCCTGGAATACAGACTTATTTTCACAAATGATAAATAGAGTTCTTTGAACAATTTCACTGGCGTCTGTAGATGTATATAATACGAATTCCTCCTGACCAGGAGCTGTATCTCTGTCAGGTTCCAGGACATTTTGGAGTTTAGTTATAGCACAAAAGCAATAGCAGACAGACAATAAAAATGGAAATGAAAGGCGAGAGACAGCACCAGTTTAATATAGACATTGTAGAACGATGGATTATTTTTATAAAACCAGAGTTGATGGTATATAGTAGTCTGCCCTTATCCACGGTTTTGCTTTCTATGGTTTCACGGTCAACCAGAAAATATTTAACGGAAAACTCCAGAAATAAACAATTCACAAATTCAAATTGTGTGCTGTTCCGTGTAGCACGATGAAATCTCCATCCAGCTTGGGACATGGATTATCCCTTTATCCACCGTAGCCACTCTGTAGTCACCTGTTAGCCGCTTAGCAACCGGGCTCTGGGCTCTCAGATCGACTGCCCTCGGCTCACCCTCATCTTACTCAGTAACGGCCCCAAAGCTCAAGGGTGATGATACTGGCGATGCGGATCCGCCCCAGAAAGGCCGGAAAGCGCGTCCTTTAGGTGAAAGGGTGAGTCCAGTACATATTTTCAGGGGGAGAGATGAAGACCACCACATCCACAGAGGTTTCATTTTAAAGTATACTGTTATGGATATAGCCATTCTATTTTTAGTCGTTGTTGACTTCTTACTGAGCCTAACTTACAAATTAAACTCCATCATAGGAAAGTATGTAAAGAAAAAAAACAGCATATATAGGGCTCGGTAACAGCCACTGTTTGAGACATCCGTTGTGGTTTTGGAAGGTATCCCCTATGAAGAAGGAGGGGTGGATTACTGTATATTTTTTAACCCATATAAACTTATTTCATTGTAAAACCCCATTCCCACCCCCCAATTAGCTCTCATATAACGCAATTTGGATTCCTGCATTCAATTGTACTTGGAATCCTTTGATATTCAGGATCCCATTTTTAGGCCCCAAATTGAGCCTAACTGTACATCTGTGTTTCAGCCTTACGCAGATGCCGACTGACTGCATTAGGAAACCACAGGCGTGGCCTGGAGAAAAATGGGGAGGCACCGCCACCTGCTGGACAAAGTTTAATTCACTAACAGCATAATTCTGCACAGACAAAATGAACTGAAGGTTTTAAAAGACCTGAATCTTAGGATCTTACTTAAAATAAAAACAAAACCCACTACACCTTTGGACACCTGTCCAATGTCTAACAAATAATATAATATATAACAGCCTGGACATGCAGCAGTCAGCACAAGTTAATGGTAATTGGCCCCAATCCCATCTCAACAGTGGGATTCAGCGAATGTTGAAATCTTTACTCCCTGATATTTCTGGGAAGAGTTCAGACATAAAAACAGATAATTAAAAAAAAACAGTGACTTGGATGATGTGTGTTTTGTAAGTCCCCAACTGTGCCATTGTAGTTACAGTTCTGGTGAACTCACTCCCTGTGATTGTTTCAGGAACAAGACAAGACGTGTGGCCAGAACAGAGTGGATCCCGTCCCTTAGGTCAGGTGTAACTGGTGAAATCAGTCAAGGTTCACCTCTCCCTCCATCCCCCCCTCTCGGAAGTTACAGTAGAGCCTGATGCCCCAGTTTCTCACAGACACAAGCCCCATCTCTCTCCCTTGACATGACTGTCAGCCCAAAATTATTGAGTCCTCATCACTTGTTGAGCTCTGGGCTAAGGGCTTTACATGGAGTTGGTCAGGAACCTCTCTCAACAACCATGTGAAATAGACAGTGTTGTTTATGTGTATTAAACAGCTGGGGAAACTGAGGCTTAGAAGGTTATACTCGCCCCTGGTCACATGGCTGAGGAGTGGAGGGGCAGCTGTTCCTAGGCTGTCTGCTTGAGAGCCTGCGCTCTGATCATGCTGATACCCTGTCGTCTCAACAAAATGCATAAGGCATGCAGAGAAGGGGCTAGACATCGTGACCAGAGAGTTTGAGATGGCATCCCATTGTGGATCATTGCAACATCACTGGTTACGGGGAAGAACGGATTCTGAACATAAAACTCCATCCAAGATTCCATTGTGTCCTCTAGGTGGCGATAGCCTACAAAACTAAACCTGGAAATCACTACGTCAGGTAGAAAGAGCAGCCTTAAAATATTCTATGTGATATTTTAGTATTATAATAATTCAGACTTAAGAGGTCATCCACCCAAAGCTGCACTTGACCTGGATCATATGGGCAGAACTGGAGCAGAGAGAGGACTAGAAGTCTCTTCTAACCCCCAACTCACTGTTCTTTCCTTAAAGAATGGCTATTCTTTAGGATACACAGGCCAAGTTTTAATCATGTAGTATTTGTTTTAACTTAGCAAAGACATTTTTTATTGCTAGATGAGAACTTGTATTTTTCCTGTAGGATAATACATTAAAATTTCCTTTCTACAGGTTTGCTATTACTTTCTATGTTAAAATCTTTGGATTTAAATACTGCACAACAAATGAACTCCAAGTGTGCACTATTAAACTTTTGATGGGAAGTCTAATTATCATTCCTGTTGAGTAAAAAGATAATATTTAAATTTGTACTCTATTTGTTGGCATTGTTTATAAAACATTTAAGCAATAATTTTAAAAACAAAGCACCTAAATTATAAATGAACTTAAATTGTCAAAAATTTGTCATTTGTTTGGAATTACACACTTTTCCCTTGTAATAGTTGATGGCCTGATTCCCTGAGGCAGCCCACAGAAGTCCCTACTGTAATGTAAAAATCTCCATGACAATATTTACATTTGTAATGCAAATGGGATGAGAATAAATGCTAATGTAATGTCAGTAAAGGGAAGTATTTAAAATACAAAGTTAAAGGATTGGACACAGGTGCTTTCAGATCCCCAGGAAGGAGGAAGGTAAGAGCTAATAAATATTAGGTCATATAGTTAGTTCCATGTCTGGCTGCTAGGTGGCGCTATTGAACTAGAACAGCTCAGTTCTTTGCCAAGTCAAAGGTTTATGTGAGGGCTGTTTATATGACTGTTCCTATCACAAATACTCACATAATCTCTGTCTTTGATTTGCTTATTTATTTTCAGCTTTAACACCACTGTGATTTTAGCTCCAAAGGAAATTGTGACTAAGAAAAATATTGGTAGCCCACAGTGTATCCGTTTCAGCCCATGAAACAGTGGAAGTGACTGAAGAAAGAATCACTCAGAGGTTCATTGCTTGTGTACATAACATGAGGCAGCTGAAGAGTGATTCTGGGGTGAAAGTCAAAATATTTAACAACCGGTTCCATTCAGGAACTGAACTCAGGCCAGGGTCCCGAAGACCCTCTCTGTGCCGTGAATTACCCCTTTCATTACTTCATTGTTGGGGGGCTGGTGGGAGCCAGCCAGGGAGGCGGGTGCACCTAAGGGTGGGTGCTGAAGGAGGGATGGGGTGTTCCACTCTTCTAGCCACCAGCACAGCTGGACGGTGTCAACTGGCCCTGGGTGTGAGAGACCTCTCACCCCGCCACACAGGAGTATCGGGTGTCCCTCATTCTCCTTCAGAGAAGGCCTCAGAGGATTACTATACTGCTATGCTGGACTCGGAGGGAAAACAGTCTTTGATTTATAGGTGGAAAGACTGCAGCTGGAGGCAAATGAGCTAATGGCAATTCGGTTTTCAGAAATATATTCTCTTTTAATTAATGTGCCTATAGGTCATGGGGCCAAGGCCCACAGGTCCTGAGAAGTCATATATTTAAGTGAAGCAAACAGTCGGGGGGGCCAAGGTGACACAGCCTGGTGACAGTAGTTAAATGGGGTGAGCTTTGTTCGTGGCTTATTTGTATTTAAGAAGGACAAAGACAAAAATGTCCTTCTCTAAGTGCTCAGCCTGCATCCCCGAGGTCGACCTCCAGTGTGCGGAGTGTGGCGTCCTGGGACCTGGAACAGTGTTGGTTCTGGGTCCCAAAACGCGTGTCACATGGGCCACTGACACTCTCCCCAGGTGCTGGGACAAGGGTGTGTTCATCTGATTCGACAACTGTGTGTCTCCAGGATTCGGTTGGCCTTTTGTCTCTTACTGTGTATTACACACACACACACACACACACACACACACACACACGCTCTACAGCAAGATGAAGCGAGGCAAAATAACAAAGAATGACGTGAACCTTTTCACAAAAGAAATCTAATCTGGAATAAGACCCCCTTCTTGCACAAGGACCAGAGCTGTCTTGTCTCACAGAACTAAACATTGGTCACAGAAGGTTTCTTTACATTCTTTAACCTCTTTACAATGTCCATTGTTAAAAGGGCAAAGAAAGACCTAGTTCCCCGAACTGACTATTTAGGGTTCATTAGGCTTCCGGTTCTTCCAAACACATCTCCTGCTGAGGAGACACACCTGCAGGGCACCTTGAGGTCCCCGGTCATGTTCCTGCACGTAGGTGCGTCGGGATTTATCTCTGCATGAGACCTGGGAGCCTAGGTTGCATCTGCCAGGCAGCCACCTTCCTCCAGCACAACCCTGCAGGTGGTAGGGGTCACCTTATGGAACAGGACCCAGGGCTCCTCTAGGCATAGACCAGATACCCTGGGCAACCTACCTTCCGGTGACGCAGGTGTGGCGTGGGGTCCCTGCCTGGTTGTGGGATGGGAGGCAGCAGGCTGCACCGGAAGGGCCTTTCGGCTGCTCCCTCTTCCCCGAGGCAGAATGCAGCCTCCCATTGCAGAATGACGGACAACAAAACAACCAACAGACTGGTGAATAAACATGCAGGGCTTGCCATGGCAGCAGGAGATTGAGGAGAACAGCAAAGAAACAATGCTGTTTGTCTTTCTCTCAGGATAAAACAATGGTAACAAAAGTAAATAAATTTCTGAAGGTAATTCTATTTACAGTGGCACCATGGGCCACCTTTGTCATTGCTTTGCTGCCCCCTCTTTCTTGCTTCTAATTTGGAAGCCAGTCCACTTGGCAGAATAAAATCACAATTGTATTTTCAGTTTGCTGCTCTGTCTATTGTATTTGCCAGGATTTTGTTCGCCTGAGCGCCCCTGTCAAATGGAAACAGACCAGAGATGCTCCAGTGCTGGGAGAGGTTCCCACCGCCCACACCTCTCTACCCGTGGGCGCCAGGCATGCACCAGCCCACTCATCAGTTCACCCAGCAACATGCTCAGGGCCGGGCTGGTGGACGTGGGGCCAACTTCACTTTCCAAAGGCAGAAATGGCCCCGCCCAGCCTTGAAAACATGACAAGTTTATATTTGGACCTGAAGTTCTAGGCTTTTTGCATTTATATCTTTTAACCTTGCTCTGCACCTCAGGGGAACAGTCCTTCATTAATAGAAGAGCTGATTTCATTGCTTTATATCCTGAGTCCTTTTCAAGGTGGGTAACACTCGGAACAGGGAAGAGCTTGCTTACAGTTACCTGGGTCTTTGTAGATACTGAGCACGCCCTTGAAGTAATGAGGTAAAAATCTTTCCAGTAAAAGCAGCACATCTTCCAACTCCTCAAGAATCCCCACGAGCAGGAAGTTTTCGTTCACGTTCAGTTTTGCTCTTTCAAGGGCCCACTCGCCAGGCTCCCTTTATGGATATAAAAATCATTTTAAAAATCAGAGATTCGTTTTTGCAGTGCAGCAACAACATGCTGAAAGTGTCTCTCTTCTGCCCACACCCCCCCCCCCATTTGTATAAGGCCAACCCCCACTTTTTTGGAGACCAGCTCTGATGGAGCCGCCAGCAGCCGCCCTCCCTGGCCCTCCCCACCTGCTCCCCACTATCCCTCTCCCCCCAGTGTCGGGCCTCGCTCAGGCCCTTGAACTCACTGACCCTGGCCTGCGTATTTGTTGGAAGAAGGATAGAGGCACAGGCTGTTAGGCCTCAGTCCTAATAAACATAGATTAAAGGATGACTAGAACGGCTTTTTAATAAGAAGACCAAACAGAACCAATAAAATGAAGATAGAAGTTTTGAAATATGAAACTTACTGACATTGGATTCTGGTAGGACTCAAAATAGGGGTCAAGCCATGGCTGCTAATCGTTTTATTCTTTTCAAGAGTTTAAAGACAACTTCTTTGAATTGAAGGAGGAAAACAGCCTAGTCTCGTTTGTAGAGCAGCTCTCCAAGTGGACAGTGATGTGAGTGAGGAAGAGTGGGGACCTCGGGAGCAGGGACCCAGGCCTGGCTGGCATTCGCCGCCTCAGGGAACGGGGGCGAGCCGGGATCCGCTTTTGGAAAACTGTAACAATAACCCTCAGCTCGCTCCCATCACTGTTGTCGAGGTGGGACAAAGTGACATTCTGAAAGCGTTTTTGAAGCTCCTTGCACCCGCACCAAGATAAGACAGCATGAGTGCTCTCTCCAAGATTAGGAAATAGATAATTAAGAAAATACTTGAGAGAGTTGGTATCATGTTTCCTGGAATAAGTATCTTCATTGTGACAGAAAATGAGTCATTTGGCTCCAAACTGTCCCAGTGTCTGAAGCGCTGATCTCGAACCAGGTGTCCTTCACTCCAGGGTCGAGCATGGCGGGAAGGCCCTCTGAGCTCAGGAAGTTCAGGGCGAGACAGAAAACTGACAATGCTCGTCCCGGAATCCTGACCGTGAACACACTCTTGTGTGGGGTAAACCCAACACAACAACAATAATCACTGTGTCAGCGAAAAGCACAGTGAATGAGCTGCAGCCGGGAAGCCACTATCTCCCCTCGGTCTGTCTCTTCAGGAACACAAGGGCCTTCTACGTAATGTTTTCTCTGGGGGAGAACATCACTCCTGGTAACAGGGTTTATTTTCCACCAGGCAAAGAGAGCAGTCATTGTCACCGCCGCTTCCTCTCCAGGCCGCACATGTATCCAACAATGGCGGATTTCATCTGCAGCCTCATCACAGTCACCCAGGAGGTGGTCACAACGGCCTTCCCCGCCCCCGAGAGACTGCGATCACTGGGGGCTTCCTAACTAGTGCCCCAGGGACCCGGAGGCAGGAGGTGGGCAGACGGCACCCTGAGGGCCCTGATTTGAGGAAGTCACTCTCTAAAGAAGGTACTCACTTCTCTTTCTACTAAGAGAAGAAAGTACTAAGAAGTACTTTCTTCTCTTTCTACTAAGCAAGTCTCGTGAGAGAGATGCTATCAAATATTGGCTGTCAATGTTTCAGACCCCATCCGACATGGCACACAGGCCGGGACCATGTTGATGAAGGACAGTCGCTACGGAGGAGCTGGCTGGTGCTCACCCCTAGTCCTTGCTACTGCATGGCTCTGGGGCATTAAGTGTAAAAAACGGGTTTGTTTGGCATCCCAGGGGCACAGCCTTATGGGGTGGTCCCCAGGGCTCTGGCAGAACTGGACTTGTTGGGTTTTTTTATTTATAGGACACACAGAGTCTTGAATAAGATCTTCAAGCACTAACAATACATATTAATTACAAGAGGCTGAGAGACAGAGACTCTGCCACCGTCGTCCCCATGAGCCTTCTGTCTTTACCTGCATCGCGGATGCTGTCCACAAAAGTACGGAATGATGTAAAACAACCGGGGGTTGGAGCACTCGGGGTAGTTTTCCAGGATACACTCGTTGATGTCCTGGAAGAGAAGACACAGCAGTGAGATGCCCTGCGGCTTCTGTGAGTGCCTCGTCAAATGCCACACCATGTGGGTAACGTCCATGCGTAAGTGACCCGAGGAAGCCCGAGGAGATGTCGAGAACTCGGAGATTTTGTGGGAACGCTTCCTTCCCCCTCACATCCTCCCGTTCCACCGGCCTGGTGCACAGAAGGTCAGAGCATCTCAGGGAGTGCTGGTTCTGGCGGGTAAACCGCGCCTGTGCATGTGCCAGAGTCTTGCACCGTATCCAACATCTGGAGGGCAGTTCTAGTCCCTGTGGCTTGCTGTGGCCACAGACAGCAGTTACCAGCCAACTGCTAGGTATACAGTTGGCACTTAACACATATTTGTTGAATGAATTCAGTATGACTTAATTCTTAGTTCATTCCAACTAAACCTGAGATCCCTAGTCCTGCAGAAATGCTTTTCCCTGTGTATCCATCCGCCCAACAAATAATCACTAAGTGCCTACAATAGTCGCATAAAGGGTTTGTTCATTTCGGAAAGGCTGTGAAATCATTTCTAGTGTTGCTTTAGGCCAGAAGGTGACAAGATGTTTGTATACAGACTTCTCTCACTTTCACGGATAGCCGTTGTGATTCCCTGATTTTCTATTCCTCTCTTCCATGGGGTTCGTTAAACATGGACTCTGAGCCTGCCACAGTTTGCTGGGGACCCACAGAAGGGCTGAGCACCAGCCTCCACCCAGGCAGTGTCAGGACCTAGCGCAGACACTGGTTCTCAGGTGTCTCTAGGGAGAAAAGATAATGCAACCTACAAACACACTGACAGCTATGGGTGTTTTTCCATAGATGACACTGTCAATGCAAATCAGGAGAGGGTGTTGACTTACAGACATGGTCACATGGCTGATGCAGTTTCAGTCATCTGAAGCCACTGCGTCTGATATGATAGGGTAGGTGGCTATTATCAATTGTTTTAAGTTGGGAATAAGGAAAATATACCTTAAACTTTTTTTACAATAACCCTTTCTCCCCACCCCTCCTGCCATGCTTGTTTGGTTTATATACTGATTACATAAACAACACAATCGCAACACCAAGTTCAACTGGGACAAGCAGATTCAGCAGCAAAGATGCTCTAAGCATTTGAGTGTATCACAGGAAGCAGAGGTACACAGTTCCCAGAAAGACCAACTGCTCCTTGACTTACATCTTGATCAACCATCAGAAGTTGAAAATATCATAAGTCAAAAATGTGTGTAAAAAAGATAACCTACTGAACATCACAGCTTAGCCTAGCCAACCTTGAACATGTTCAGAACACTTACATCAGCTACAGTTGGTCAAAGTCATCTTGTTGCCACTGCCCAGAATCACGAGAGTGTACCGTACAGCCCATCGCTAGTCCAGGAAAAGATCAAAATTCAAAATTCAAAATGTGGTTTCTACTGAATGCACAGTGCCTCACTGTGTATAGAAAGCCATTAAAAATGCATGATGTCAGACCCAAAATACCGTTCTAAGAAAATTTGACAGAGAGATAAGGATCTTCGTTGCTAAAAGATTTATGACAACAAAATATGGCAGAACTTAAGTGTTCCTTTCTGGGAGACTGGTTTGCAGAGATGATTGGGCACTTTCCTACAATGAAATTTGTGAGCACCCAGGAAGGTAAGGAGCAGCTACATGAACCGTCCTGAACAGTGTCTGTGATGAATTTTCAAGTGAAAATAAGCCAATTTTAAGGCGATGTGAACATGCAGGACAATATAAAAACGTATTTGCTTACATAAACACAAGCATATCTGGAAGGGTATGCATCACACTGTTTAAAGTGCTCTTTATGGTGGTGGATGTTCAAGTATCTGGGAATACATTGAACTTATACTTTACTCATTTTTGGAAATGTTTTTATTATAATGCATGTATTGCACTTTCACCATCAGAAAACTACAAGGAGCTTCACATGTTGTAAAACAAATTCGAGCTTGTGTGGAAGGGTGACCTGGCTTTGCCGGGAGGATGCTTAGACCTCTCTTTGTCCTGTACACTCTGGGGGTCCCCTGGCAGTTGGCCTCCTCCAAGAGCTTGAGCCTGAGGTCAGAGGGAGCCCGTATGTGGGCCACAGTCAGAGTAGGTGGTGGGTAGCCAGGGGCTGGGCAAGAAACAGAGCTAGGGGAACTCCAACCAGAGCAGGTGCGCTCACAGGCGGAGGGTCTGTCCCCCGAGGCCCAGGCTTCACACCAAAGGATGGAGTAAAATGGTGGTGGTTTAGGGGTTTTCCAGAGATCTGTCCCATAAATAGTCACCCCCCCAAGGGACCTGTATTAACAGGAGGGACGGGACCACAAAACTCTCACACGGGGACTCTCACAGCACCCACACTTCTGCAGAGTTCCCGTTACAGTGGTCTTCAAAACACTTGTGTCTTTCTCTGACGAATTTATTTCACTTGGCATAATGCCCTCAAAATCTACCCATGCTGTCACGAGTGGTAGTTTCATTCTTTTTTATGGCCAAGTAATATTTCATTGTACATAGGCACTCGCCTGTGGATGGGCACTTGGGTTGCTTCCATAACTTAGCTATTTTAAATGATGCTGCAATGAACATAGAGGTGCATATATTCTTTCAAACTGGTGTGTTGGGTTTCTTTGGATATTTACCCAGAAGTGGAATCCTGGGTCATAAGGGAGATCCATTTTAATTTTTTTGAGAAACCTTATACTGTTTTCTACGGTGGCTGCACCAGTCCGCATTCCCACCAACGGTGCGCCATGTGACTTCACTTATGTGTGGAATCTAAAGAACTATATAAAGGAGCCAACAAAACAGAAACAGTGTCACAGAAACAGAGAACAGACTGATGGCTGCCAGAAGGGAGCGGGGTTGGGGACCTGGGTGAAAAAGATGCAGGGAGGGAGGAGTACAAATGGGCAGTCACAGGACAGTCCCAGGGACGACACCCCAGGGAATGTAGTGAAATAGTACTGCAATGACCATCTACAGTGGCACGTACTGGAAATATCACGGGGAACAGCTTTTTAAAAAAAATTTGTATTGATTTGAGAGTATGAGAGAAAGAGAGAGACATCGGTTTGTTGTTCCACTTATACATTCGCTGATTGATTCTTGTGTGTGCCCTGAGCTGGGATCGAACCCATAACCTTGGTGTATTGGGATGATGCTCTAACCAACTGAGCCACCTGGCCAGGGATTCAGGGGGAACACTTGTCAGGTATGTTATTATCCAACCACTATGCTGTACACATGAAACTAATACAAAATAATATTGAATGTAAACCATAATTAAAAAAATTTTTATTAAAAAATAAAAGAGCTCGTGTCCTGAGTATTTGTGTAGGCGGTGAGTCCATGAGCAGGGACTGCCTGTTCACTGAGCCTCAAGTACTTAGCACCCTGCCTGGAAAAAGCAGGGACGTGATAAATATTCAATAAATAAATGAACTAATGGCAGAGGAAAAAGCCAAGACACTCAGCCCTGCGTCTGTCCCCAGAGAGCCTGGCCTGGGCTTGCAGGGACTGGCAGAGGGCAGCCTCTGGCTGGGGTGGGGGTGGGGAGGGTGGAGGAGCTGCAGGGGCCACGGAGGCCAGTTCCCAATTGGGATCCACAAATAACCTCACAAGGTCAATTCCTGGGAAGACATAAATTCCTAGTTTAAGAACTGCTGTTAACAATTCTTCTTTTCTTAGATCGAGGCATGTCCCTGGGGGGATTTGAGAGCTTTCCATTTGAGCCCATTAGGCTGATGAATGGTGCTGGCCACAGCCATCCTTTGCCGGAGGACATAAATACAAGATGACGCAGGTGGAAGACCAAGCCGGAGCTGTGCAGACCCTGCAGCTGTTTGCCTCTGGCCCAGCCACTGAACAGTGAGGCTGCTTCCCAGCAGCTCAAGGACGAGGGGCCACAGGACACTGCTCCTAGCCACTCACAGTCCACTCTTATTGGAACCCAGACCTTTGGCGAGTGACCTCTCAGTGTCCTGGGAAATTGAATGGGACAAGTGTCAACACAGCTGCTCTTACACTGTTCTGCTCTGACAGGCACCGCCTGTCCCCTCCCCGTCTCCTCCCAGACTCCAGTTTGCCCTGGTGTTGACGGCTTTATCTGTGGCACGAGGCCTCACTCTCCTGGGTTGTTTTACAATCCCCTTTTTTATACTCAAGTTCTCTCTCTCCATACACATACCAAGTGTATAGATAAACAGTGTGTACATATTAAGTATATATAGTATATGTATTTTTTTAATTTTATTTTTCAATTACGGTTCACATTCAGTATTATTTTGCATTACTTTCAGGTACACAGCACAGTCATTAGACAATCTCCACTTTACAGCGGCCCCCTCGATGTTTCAAGTCCCCATCTGGACCCACACATAGTTACTACAGTACTATTGGCTGTAATCCCCATGGTGTACTTTACGTCCCCGGGACTATTTTGTGACTCCCAATGTGTACTTCTTCAGCCCTTTGCCTCTTCACCCGGCCCCTCAAACCCCTTCCCCTGTCAACCATCAGTCTGTTCTCTGTGTCTGTGAGCCTGTCTCTACTCTGTTTATTTATTTTGCTCTTTAGTTCCCACATATAAGCAAAATCATATGCTATTTGTCTTTGTCTGACTTATTTCACTTAGCATAATACCTTCTAGGTCCATCCAAGTTGTTGCAAATGATGGGATTTTATTTTTAGTGGTTGAGTAATATTCCATGGCAGAGAGCACACATATGTTTTTATATGGCTATGCAACTTTGCTTTTCCTTTTCATGCAGTGCTTCTAGAATAAGTTGGCTTTAAATGAAAACTTTTATTTTACCCTTCACTGTGAGATTGTCATCATGGTCAGTGACTTTGGCCAAGCCAACCCACTTGCTGGTGCTGGGCCTGTGATTTGCTCCTCTGGTCCCTGGATGGCGGCCTAAACCGTGGGCACCCCACAGTGCTCTCCCCGGCCCAGTCCAGCCCTCTTATAAGGTTAGGTGTAAAGATAAGACCCCATTCTACTCATATTCCCACATGATTATGGAAATGAGGTGCTCCCTATAACTAAGAGAATCCTTTTAATTGGCAAACCTACAAAAAAAGTATTTTTTAAAAATTTATTTCAAACTGTATTATTTTTAAAAGCATAGGCTAATGTGGCCAAGGTTTTCTTTGTGGGTTTGTCTTCTTCCGCTTTGATCTTACAGCGAAATCATCTATTGATCTGCTCCTGGAACATTTTTATAGAATGGATTGCGATGAATGACACTCACTTTTTAAATGCCAAAGGGCCCAGTGGGTCAAAGGACACCCTAGTCACAGCCAGACCTTTGGGGGGTCATTCCTGATTCCCCTCTCACCTTTACTCTCTGCACTCAATTGTCTGGCCCTGCAATTTGACCCCCGGATGGTTTCCTAACCCTCATTTTCCCCCCCATTTCACCCCACAAACCCCTGTTCAGCTCTTCCCCAGCCAGTTAGCATCTCTTCCTCTCTTCTCTTCTCCCAGAATGCATTTTCCATGTAGCTGCCACAGTTACTCATCTGAAATGCAAACTCGTCCCAGTCACTCTCCTGTTCAAAAACTTTGAAGGACTCTTGAAAAGCCAGTGAGAATAATGTTCAATTAGGGCACTTATTAAAAACTCGAATTTCCTGACCCAACTCGCAGAGTGTGTGATAGAACAGGGTTGGAGGAAAAGGTGAGGAATCTGCATTTTAAAACAGACCCTCTGCTGATTTTGAGAAGATGGTCACTCTCCATGAACTATCAACACTGTGCAATTAGGCAATTCCACGCCTTTGCTCATTAGTTTCCCTGGCCTGGAATTTCCTTCTGCCTCTTCCCCTGGACTCATGAGCAGGTCCAGGGTTGGGAGTCAGTCCTGGCTGGACAAGGACTGGCACACACCGGTCCGTCTGGAAAGAAAGGAAGGCTCCGGAAGCTGCAGAAGACTTCAGGATTTGACAGCAAGTTCAAGGTGACTCCTGGTGAGCCTTCTGAGTGAACAAGGTATGCAGAACCTGCACGGTGTGGTCAGTGGCATCCTCAGTACCCACAGTCTCCATTTTTAAAAAGTCCCCTCACCTCTCACCTAGTTGACAGTGGTCCCCAACCTTGTTCATTTCACAGAAGATAAACTAAGCCAAGTCTCCCGTGTATTTCTCCTTCATTCCACAATCTTCCATCATTCAGCCCTCTCCAATCTTATGGCTAATCCTGGGCCCAAAAAGGAGGGATTTAAGGAGTTTCAAGAAAGGGAAAAATTAAGGTATACACAGTGTCTGTGGCAGATGGGCGGGGCTGCAGGACTCCAGGTCCTACGGAAGCCGGAAGAGCTGGGCTTTGCCTTGGTTTCTGTATTGAGTTGTATAGAAGATTTCACTTGATAAAATATTCTAAATCTGTAAATCATTGCTTTATAACGGTTAGTATGATCCTTTCCTGGGACCCCATCTAATCGCTGGACTTGTTCCTTGTTTCCAAGGTGCAGGCTCAGCAGGCTGCCCGCCTCTGGTGACTGAGGCCAGGTGTTGGAGCCTCTCTTTGTCTCAGGAGCTTCCCTAGTACCTCCCGGTCCCTCCAGGCAAGGGTGCTCGGACTTGCTTTTCCCACGTAGCCCCTCCTAAGGCAAAGTACATGGCATCTAAATACCACGTCTGTCACCAGACTCTGTTGGGGCCCGATTGGCATGTCATCATGTCACTACTTCCACTTGCGCACTGCTGCCTTATGTTCTGCCTGTTGGATGGATCATGGCCCACAGTGGGCACGAGGGTCCGAGTCCCACCCTGCCACACTGCTCCTTCCTTTGCCCTATACAAGCAGGTGATTCTGACTGTAGGGCCCAGGGAGTCTGATCTCACTAGCTGGACCCTACAATTGAAGAGCACCTTATAGAAAAAACAAAAATAGGAGAAACCATATTTCCTACCCCTCTCCTTCCTAGGGTCCAGGTTGTTGAGAGTTCTACACTTCTCTCAACTCTACCCTTTAAGAAAAAAGGGGGCTATTAACAAGGGGAACAGTAGGTTTTTTGTGTGTATAAAAGTGTTCAATGCTATGTAGTGTTTACATTCTAAATGTCAAAAAAAAATCTTTTAAATTACATGGTGTCTTTTGTTAAGAAGAAATTTAACTTACTGTCATTTAGGTCTCTAGTGTCACTTCCATGGTTACTTGAGTTTTCATTATTGGCTATGGATGAATGGAGGCTCTTTGGGATCATAAAAAGCTGGGACATCAGGCTGGTCTTTGGGAAGGGATAGTGCTCACTGGTGAGGTGCTGGGCAGGTTTCCCAAATTCAGTTCCCTGGACTTTCTGAAAGCCACACCTGCTGGGTCCAATGCTGTTCCAGGCTTCAGGGCAGGAAGGGCTGCCAAGTATGCAGAGTTTTGCCAGATTGTGTGGTTATTTTATTAAGCGGATAAGTGTCTACAGATTCTAGTGTAAAAACAGTGGGCCCAACCCAGTTTTATAAAAACATTTTCAAAGGTAAAAGTCTCGAAATTACAGGTTTTTTGGCTAATCGTCATTTTCCTTCCTTCTACATACGATGTCTGGAACATTAACACAAAGCGTGTCTTTAAGCAGAGGTTAGTGCCAGTGAGAGTTACTTAAGAAACTATTAGATACCCTAAATTTTGTATAAGTGGGACATTTTGTGAGAGTCTCTCTTGACAAAACGTTTCAGGTGTGTATGTACGAAGTCTGTCCAGAAAGTATCCAGTTACGTAGGATGAAAAATAGAGGCATTTACTGAAGAAGATACAAAATACAAGAAACATTGTACACAGGACAATGACGCCTCAGTCCCCTTCAAAGTAGGCACCTTGGGATCTCACACAGTTCTCCCAATAGCCATCAGCTTCCTTGTTGTATTTTCCTGAATCTTATCAAAGGTCTGAAATCTCTTCCCTTTCAAAGGTGATTTTAGTTTGGGGAAAAGCCAGAAGTTGCAGGGCACCGAATCTGGGCTGTAGCAGGGCTGATTCACCTGGGTGATTTGATATTTCACACACACAAAAAATCTGTATAAGACATGATGCATGAGTGGGTGTTTGTCATGATGGAGCTGCCTATCATTAGTTGCCCATAGCTGTAGCCTTCTGAATAATCCGAATAGTTTACATGGAGGAATGTTCAAGCTAAACATAAAATTTGATGCAGATTCATTGCTTTACTCAGTCACTTTGAATGCGATGGCCTCACAGTGCACATGCTCCCTCAACAGCATCTTCTGCCCCCACTGACTAGTACTGTGAAGTCATCACTGTTCATGCATGTGCATTCCAGGCCACTGTCTTTGGCTGCCAGGTTACATTGATGTCTTACAAACCATTCTTGTTATATTAACAATGGCTGGACTTTTTCCAGACAGACCCATATTTTATAGAATCATAAACTATGAGGACTGCATTCAGTGATTAGTTGAAGGAATAGTGAGGAAAAAGAGGTCAAGTAGGGTCATCATTTCTTTAATGCTATTGATTAGAAATAAAACACAAAATAGAACTTTACCTGGAATTGTAATTTTAAATTTTCAATTAGAATTTTCTTGCATAGTTTACATCTATAATGTAATTTTATTTCAGAGGTTCTTAATTTGGAGTAGCTCAAAATTGTTTGCTCATTATGTTCAAACAATTCAAACTGAAATCTTCAACAACCCAATGCTAAGATCTTTTACTCATATTATGAATTAAGGCAGCTACTTCCTATATAAGGAATCATGGTAAGCACTCTGGTGCTAAGTAGCTGGCATATAATTGTCTCTATCTTCCTTTATTTGTAGTTTGTAGCATGTAAGTTTACTAATGTTTATATAGAATATCTTCTTGGTAGCTGATTCCCTTTATTTGTATGTGGTGTCCATTTTTATTAATGTTTTTGCCTTATGTTAAAATGTGAGAATGAGCTTTGACTGGTGTGACTCAGTAGACTGAGTGCTGGCCTGTGAACCAAAGGGTCACTGGTTCAATTCCCACTCCGGGCACATGCCTAGGTTGCTGGCCAGGTCCCCATTAGGGGCCGTGCTAGAGGCCACAACACATTGATGTTTCTCTCCCTCTCTTTCTCACTCCCTTCCTCTCTAAAAAATAAATCAAATATTTTTTTAAATGTGAGAATGAGAATGAATCTTCCTCTCAAAATGAACCTACAGCACAAATATTGTAAGCACATAAAAAAAATCTAATATCAGAAAGACAGGCGGCAAAATCTTCTGTTGAAACGTGAATTCATTCCAGATGGCTTTAAGAAATAATTTGACAAAGACTTTAAAATAAGTATACTTAGGATGTTGAAGAGATAAAAGAATGAATAACTTCCTTTATACAAGGGCAGGAAATTATGAAACAAAAACATGAATCAAGAATGTGAGGATATTCATAAAGAACTAATTATAAGTCTTAAGATGAAAAATACAGTAATTGAAATAAAAATTTAAGAAATGGAATTATATACTTAAAACCTATATAATTTTATTAACCAATGTCACCATTAGAAACTCAGTTAAAAAGAATAAAATATTCTAAAAACAGAGATGTGATTCTTTAGGCTAAAAGTGTGCCATGGGTACTGAACAAAATAAACAAAGGTAAATTTATATCCATATACTTCAGAGTAAAAGTAGAGGATATTAAAGGAAAGGATGAAAAGTAGATGACCAAAGGAGGAACCATAATTAGGCTACTTCTTTCCCTCCCTTCCTCCTCTCCCTCTCTTTCTTCCTCCCTCCCTCCCTCTGTTCTTCCTTGAGTGGTTTTGTGGTTACTACCATCTGGACTCCTGGCACTTAGTCCAGAAGCAGGTCTTTCTCATTGGTAGTTCTCATCCTATGAGAACAATGGGACTATTACAGATCTGGTTACCAAGCAGCAAGACTATAATTCACCTCCTACTCGTGAGGCTGTGGCTTTCCAGCCTCTCTTGTCCACAGACACTTATCTATAGCCATAGTTTCCAGGGACAGGTCAGCAGCCCTTTCGTTCAGCTTCCTTTGCTTGAGAGTGAGGGCAGGTATGGATCCCCACCCCAGGCCCTTAGAGCGCTGGGCCTGGTTCGTGCCCCCATACTGACAGGAGCCCTTTCAGTCCCCTTTACCTTACAAGAGCCCAATCCCTGGCTGCCCCTACCTGACTCTGAGCTGCAACCCAGCTGGCCTGCGACTTCACCACTGCTCATCACGCTGGTACTGTTCCGGGCACGGGGATGCTTTTCTTACTTTTTAAACTGGCAGATCCTTTGGATTTCCCGTTCTAATACTCTATCTATCATTGCTATGTGTTTGGAGCCAAGGGAGTGTGAAATCACTACACCATCTTGACACGGTTCTGGATGGGCTATCCATGTTTCCCCCCCCATAGGGAGGTTTATCAGAAGCAACACTGAGACCAGAGGTGGGGAGATGAGCATGGGAGTGCACCTTGCTGAGTGGGAGGAGAGAAGCTTGGTGAAATGTGAAGTCTGTGCAAAGCAACGTCACATGCTTATTGAAATGTGATAATTTCTGCTTCATGAGTATGTCATAGAGCATAGGGCAATGCACAGTTTAAGCCGGACATCAAAAGCATGATTCCTAAGGATTCTTCTTACAGACCTTGCAAGACATTATTACATCATAGTAGTGACTTTATCACAATGCTGTTGTTTCAAATCTGTTAATTGCTTCAAGTGTGTCACCAAAAGCTTCAATGTTTGAAGTCTGCTATGAATACAAAAATGGCCCAGTCATTGCTCTGCATAGTCTTCATGCCTATTATTTAGACTCAAACTTCAAGAAAAGCTTCATGTCTCCTCTCTGTATTCTGGTACCCACCCAAGGCCAGACAGGTGCTCTCTTGTAGCTTATAAAAGTAGCCTTTGAGGATGATGAAATTTTAATTTGAACTGTGCTTTGCCTGTATCTAGCACATCTCCATGGGAATCTGCTAAAAGCTTTCAGAGGATGTACTGTTTTGCAATAAGTAACGTTATGAAAAATTCACCAGCAGAGTAAAACCAGGAATGCAAACCATGATAAATTTTATATCAAAAGTACTTAAATGATACTGTAGATAAAAACATATCATTGTGGATACTTATTTTTAGTAGATGGCTACATGACTGATATGTCATTAAATGACCTATAACCTACTCCCTGCTAGACAAGGTGCATTCTAGATGTGGGCTCCACTCAGAGGAACAATGACTGGGATTTTGTGATTCTAGTCTCCAAGGTGCAGAGAAAACCATGTGGCTGGGCACCTGCCACCAGCGGCTCTGCTGTGAGCTGGGAAGGTGCTGTCTTGGTTAACCGGGCATACAGCAGCCCCTGAGCCCAGAGCTCTTCTTTCTGCGTGATGCACTCGGCCCAGTGCGTTGCTGGCAGTGGCCTTTGCAGAGGGCGTTGTAACGATAATATTTGAAAGCTCACGGTCGGTGGGACAATCTGCCCTAACACGATAATACTGAGATGCTGATTGCACCCTTAAAATACACAGGCCAGGTTTATAGAGGGTCCCACTCCCCTCCTTCTTACTTAGTCACATAGAAAATGGACAGGTCACCATGGGCTTTCTGTGAGTGTGGCCATGTGACATCACTCAAATGGACTGCAAGTGTATCCTGTGCGGTCTACAATTTACCAGTCTAGGTCTTAATAAAGACATGGAAATGCACTTCAACTTGTGACTGCTTGCTATGTTACACCAGAAGGAAAAGATGATGGTAACTGGCCAGGGGTCAGAAGGACCAGTGAAGATTTTACTTAAAAGTTGAACTATGAAGTGGAGATACATGAGTTGCCACCTCGAAGCCGTTCATTTCACCAGTTAAAGAAACCCCAGAATGTAGGCCGAGTCTCAACACTGTCTAGAATCTCCTAGAGGCGGTCCTGAGCCGAAAAATCAGGCTCGAACAGATCTCCACCAGTGTGAGCCTTTGTGAGTGTAAGAATGGCAGGAATTCCTGGGGAACCAAGTATTTCCTTGAAGGGTATTATACCATAAAAGTGATTTATGACCCCTCTGGGCCACACAAGTTTCTAAAAGCCACAGAAACTGCTCAGTCTCATAGAATGTTGATGATTTTGCCTTCTCAGCTGAAGAGGTCCAGAGTTGCTTTTCCCTTCTTTCTATTCCAATAGTCTAATTGTTTTGGCCTAGGAGGCCAAAGTAAACCACAAAAGTCACACTTGCAACTTCTGGTTATCCAGGATATAAACAGCGTGTTTGTGGATTTTTTTTTAGGCCCACAGCCCCTCCTCTCTGTGGCCTCATATTCCCCATTCAGAAGGTCACAAAGAATTCACAATGGATTTAATAAAGGGAAGTTAAACTAAATAGTCAGAACAATTATTTTAGATTAACTGGGAATTTCAGTTTCTCAAACCCTGTTATCGCGAGTGACTAAGAGCTGTCTTGGTGATGGAGGTTCATGCATCTTTCTCTCCTTTACGAGTATTTGAAATTTTCCATGAGGTATAGTAAAAAGTACACCAAAAAAATTCCAGAAACTTTGAGTATAGTTGTATCCACAATCACATACCTCAGCTTTTTTCTGCTTTTTTTAAAACCTGGTCCCTTTTTTAGGCCATTCATTCATTCATTCATTCATTCAGACTTGATCTTGTTCTGACCACCGGAAGGCTTTCTGGACTGTTTTTCAGGGGGTAGAAGGCCTTTAGGAAGCCTCAGACTTTCTTCTTTATAATTTTCCATCTGAAGTTTCTCTGGAAACCTCACTTCTGACCCCGTCATGGGCTCTGCTCCCAGGGTTCTCTCTGCTCTAGAGCAAAACATAACTGCACAGAACACAAGACGGGAAACCCTTTCAAAAGTTTCTCTTCTGCCAGGGATCAGCCCACGTCTTTATAACTAATTTGAAAATTCAAATAACGATAATAATTTACTCGTATATAAGGATAGTGTTTATTGAAATAAAGAGCCATTGAAACAGTTTCCCAGATGTTTCCTTTGAGTCGATCAAACTGAGAACCAGAGGCAAAGAAAAGCAAACACTTGACAAACTCAATGTAAAAGAGACGAGAACCGCAGCAGTGATGAAGAGGTCAATTCCATAGACTGAGTGTATAACACGGCTATCATGTAGACACATATGTGAAAGAATCTGATGAAAAACTGCTTACACAAATTTGGGAGGGAGGCTATTTCTCTCTGCCTGTGTCTCTCTCACTCACTACGAACAATTTATTAAGCCTCGATCAACTATAAGAAGTCAGGAGGTTAGAACCATTTGTAATGATCAGAATAAACATCGTCAATCAACACTCAAGGTGTAGCAATCAATAAAGGTAACAAGGTCCGTAGCAGTCATTCAACCCTGCCCTGACAGAGCTCCCCGTATATGCTGGGCACTGTGTGATACAGTTCTTGCCCTGCCCCCCAGGAACTCACGTTCAAGAGCAAGTGTAGCCAGCACCAAGGAATACAGGAGCCTGTCAGGTGACCTGAGCACGAGTGGGGCCCTGTGCCTGCACACATGGTCTCTGTGGAGCAAACTGGAAAAGGACGTTTCCTGTCCCCAGGGGGCCGGTGCTACTCAGCTGACGCTGATCAATGCCACATGGAATGTGTGCCAAGTTTGCCCCATTTTTAAGAGAAGCTATTTGAATTCTAGTGTGAAATCTGCAAATTCATAAGTGTTGGTATCAAAACAAAACAAAAATTGTGAGTGAAACATAACATGTCTGCAAGTCAAATACAACCCCCAGTTTTCCAGTTCATGCTTCACTAGAAAGGCAGCCATTTCTAATTCGAGCAGCCCCCAAAACACAAGTTCTTAAAGAACACACACGAAAGACCCGTGGACATGGGGACTTCGTGTCCCCATGTGGCGACTGACTATGGAGGTGGGGGTGGGTGGCTGGGTGGAGGGGGACAAAGGGGACAACTGGAACAGAATAAGGAACAAACATTTTCAAAAAATCTCATCATCTGCTGTGCTGTGTTTCTAACAAGAATAATGTTGGAAGACAAAGGACGAGCGGGAGCTGCAGTGAGCCTGAACCAGATAAGAGCTACCTGTGGAACAGAGAAGAAAACACTGGGATTGGCACCAGGTAACCTCGGTTCGAGTCTTGGTCTCTTATTAACTGGCTGGAAAATGACTGGCAAGATACGTCCCCTTTTCAAGCATCGGTTTCCTCAACTATCAAAAACAGGTAGTTATACCTCTTTCACAGGATGGCTATGGCGATTAGAGAAAATGTATTTGAAAATGTTTTATAAACTACCGCGAGAACAGCCAGACTGACTCGGTGGTCTGAATTTTGAATGTGCTGATGAAGGGCTCTGAAAGATTCAGCCACTGGATATGGCATCATGGAAATGCAAGGGCTTGATGGTTCGACTCGCCCTTCAGGAAAATAGCCCGCTGGTGGGACAGGAAGGAGAGATGTGGTTTAGAGGGGGCAGGGTTTCCTTCGTGAGAAAACTGACCAGGACTAGAAAGCCCACAATGAAACCCTTGACTAACAAAGTGGTGAATATCCACCTGGCAGATTATTTGTGGCCAATTTAAAATCACAGGTTGGCTTCCTACCTTGGGATATTTTCAAACCACCACTTACTTCTCCACCCTGAAGTCAAAGAATAATATTTCACCATTAGCCCAAGAAAAACAATCAGAGGAGATCACGATGCTGGAGTAGTTTTGATGAATTCCAGGGCTAAATTCAGTGATTTGTGGATTATTGGCTGTTTACCATTCTCAGCACCAACATTCTCTTCTATGAAAGAGAATAAAAAGATGTTTTTCAATAATTCACAAACTTTTCACCAGGGGAATGGAAAATCTCACTATGGGGTTGCCATTGGTTTCACTCTTTAGGTAACTACATGACTACATTTTTGCTTGTTAATTTTAAGCACTAAAGGGCCAGATAGTTTCTTGAAGTATAATAAGCCTAAGGATGCTGGTTTGACTTAAGAAGCTGAGAAAAAGAAGGGAGTTATTGATATCAAACAACTTGTTTTTCCAAAAAGAGTAATCAAAGTTTTAGAAAGTCCCATTCTTGACAGTCTTTGGCCATTTGGCGGAGGTGCCCAAGTCTTCCTGCCTCCAGCCCAGGGCCATGCTCCTTTCCAAAGAGGCCGTATGTAGCAGGAGAAGTGTGCCAGTTGGTCTTACAGAAGGCAAAGAAGAAACTCATTTTTCTTCTTCCATATTCTTGCCCTAGACTCATTGGGTCTGGAGATCTATCTTCTTGACAGTCAGAATTTGGGGGATTTAATAGATTAATTAACCTGGAAACAAATGCATTTCAAGTAACCGTCACCCCAGGTGTGTTTGCCACCAGTGTTTGGGAGATGGAGGTGGTCACCAACCTGGAGTAGAGAGCCCCTCAAGAGGGTCTGAGACTGGGACTATGATGCGATATAATTTGGTTTCTTTGTAATCCTAATGGTTTTTCCATTTAAAAGCATTATTCTGAGAGGTGGTCGAAAGGCTCCACTAGATGCCACCAGGGTCCATGAATGAAAGGGGCGCAGAGCCCCTTTGTGTTGGACACTTTCTCTTGAGCAGGGGCCACACGTCTCTGCTGTAAAAGGAATGTCCTCACCTGTATTCGGTGTTGGGCCTCTTTTGGGCCATCAGAAAAAAATGTCAACAGATTACTTTGGACAGATTTTTAAAGTCCTCCCTTAAAAACTTGGGTAGAACTTCTATTTCGAGTTAGACAGCAAAGGACAACCACCAACAACACAATTTTTCTGAGAATAGAGTCCCCCGGGTGGTTCAGGTGCCTGAAAGGGTTCCTGAACTTGCCACTTACTCTATCTAGCTTAGCAGTGCTCCAAGCGTGGTCCCCAGATCCCTGGCGGGACCCTGAGACACTTTCAGGGGCCCACACGATAGAAACGATTTCCACAATAATGACACTAAACTATTGTTTGTCCTTTTGAGGGTATCAGTGGTGCCAACCTGCGCGCTGATGGTGCGGAACTGGGGGCAAACGGCTGGCCCGTTCATGTGAAGCAAGACACTGGACCGAACCAGCCCAGGCACAGTACTCCACGCCACCACACACACTTCCCATAGAAGAAATTTCCCTTAAGGATGTCCTTGATAGAGCAGTAAAAGTCATTGACTGTACTAGATCTCAACTCTTGAGTACATATCCTTTCACACTCTAGGTAGACACAGAAAGTCCACATAAAGCACCCCTGACCTCTGGTGGGTGATAAGAGTCTAAGGAGCCATTTCTTAAACAATGTGCTTAAGTGTATGAAACAAAATAGGATTGAAAAGGAAAGCAAATATATGGAATTATTTATCAAAATACTAAAAAGTTCTGGTAATATATATGTTTGTTTATTGTATTAAGTTAAGATTTCTCAATGGGTATAATATCTACCATATTTTCATCCAAGTATTGTGGTAGTGTGAATGATTATTTTGAAACATCTTCAATAATAGTAGTTGACATAAAATATCTATGAATTCTTTGGTAACAGTGTAGGTATTGTTAACACTGCTGTTTGTTGCCTACATTCAAAATAAAGAAAATGCTGAGTTGGTGAAAATAAGGATGTGTTTCCCCATCCTTGGAGTTCATAGGTGCTTGGAATCTATCCATGGCTATTATCACCACCTGACATACTGTACATGACTGGCCTGTTTGTTTGCTATGTGTTTCACTTAGCTAGAGCATCCGCTCCAGGAAAGGTGGGACTTAGTCTTGTTCACTGCTGTGCCAGAGCTTGGAGGGGTATCTTGCCCAGAGTAGACACCCAGCCAGTATTTCTCAAGGAAATGAGGAGGTGCCATCAGTTTCCAGGCCCCCCTGAGCCTACTTGGCACTCTCTCTCTGTCCACTTCTAGGTCAGACCCTAATAGAACATTGCTGATTACCAATGTTTATACCTCTTATAAAGAGTGTGGTCTGTAGCTAGTCTCCTTATTTAATCCAAATTGTTTTAGAAGGAAGTTGGTGCCTTAGAAGAACTTCCCTATCGATTGATAGCCTTTGAGCACCAATGGCTGAAGGTCTGGGGATGGTCAGAGTCTGCTATGATTGACTACCTACTGGGTTCCACAGGAGAAAGACTGGAACATGAGCCAGATTTTTCTGCAAAATTCTTAAAGTGAAGCTTCTGTGGGTAAAGTGGAAAATGTGAATCTGAAAGTTTGAATATCTGGGATTATAATTTTACCCATGAAAACACCCTGGTGTCATGGGAAAGAAGCCAAACAACTGAAGAGAAACCTACCATCCAGTTAACTTATCAAATGTTTTCTTTGGTTTCTCAATCTTAATACATTGATTTGTTCAACTATTCAAATTCAAAAGCAAAAAAAAATTTTTTCTGGCATTAAACTTTACTCCTTCTCCTCAAATATTTTTATTGCAACATCAACCCATATTTATTAGAGAATGAATAGGTAAGCAAAAAGAGGAAAATAGAAAGCAAGCCTACAGAAAACAGGTAGCATAGAGTAGATGAAATAGATGGGGGGATGTTTGGGAATTTAGAAAGTGGAACGGGATGGGGGTGGGGGGGTGGAGGGGAATGGGGGAATGATTTTCAATTTTTTTTAAAGCAAGCCTAAATCTGCCACATAGAATATTTAAAGATAAAATAGATGTGGAATAGATAGGAAATGTAATAGAAACATGTAATTATGCAATATGTAAAACATAATAGAAAAAAGAAAAATACTTTGGTGTATAGCCCTTTTCAGTATTTTTTATATGAAGGCTTATTTTTCTTACTGTGGGTTGTCCTGATTGCAAAGCCACACTCCAAATAAAATATTAAGAAGAACAAAGGAAGCAAAAGTCTTTGAACTTTCTTACCCTAAACACTTATTTAAAAAATAATTTAAATATGAATTTTCTTCCAAAAGAGGACATTTCTTTAGTTGGATTTGCATTGCCTTAGATGTTCTTCCACCTAAGTCACAAATGGGGAGGAATGGATTAATAACGTCAAACTGATCTGGTTACCCAAGAGCTTGGGAAAGTTCACCATTTGCCGTATGAACTGGCAACTTCTTATTAACTCTTGTATTTGAGGGAAAGATGTGAAGACAGGCAGCACCTTCCCTCTCAAACTCGGGTGGATGGTAGCCCTGGGTGGGCTTTTGTGTCTCAGGGTCAGAAGGCCTCTTCTGTTGGAAAAGTGAATGTGGTTGCCTTAATGAGTTACCTGCTCACCTAGAAAGACACATGACAGAATGGGGACACGCATCATCTCCCTTTGCTGCCGATTGAACAGATGCTTCTGTCAATGCAATCCCAGTTGGTTTCAGTTCACCCAAAGGAGGATAAAGGCCACTTCTGTTTTCCCTTTATTTTAGGAAGTCTGATGGGCTACCCATTTTCCCTAATGCTCTAACCTTCCATCGATTTAGTCTGTAAGTGCAGGTAAAATGCTAATAAGGTTTGTGAAAAGTCACAGAGACTCAGGACTTGGTGTGTTGTGAGTTCGAGACCCCCCTACAAAGAGGATGGCTCTGAGAGCTCCGACAGCAACATTTCACCCTCACTTCTTTCCTCTGTCACCACTGCAATTCCTTTCGAACTTTTAAAACTTTTTAATGAAAGGTTTGATTGTGTGGCGGAGAGCACCTATTGAAGCCGGTAAATTTCTCCTTCCTGAAGTTTCTACAAAGCCAGAAATAGCTTCTTCAGAGGTCTAGAGATGTTAGACAATAACAACAAAAACCCTGCAGATGATATGTTTCTTGTCTTTTCCAAGCTTTTGCACATCTATTATCCCACTTTTATTGGCTGACAGAGGGCTGATGAGGTTCCCACATTTCCGGGAAGGCCATTCCAGGAGGAGCAGAGGCAGCTGTACAGTTCATTGCCTGTCTCACTCCTGGGTGATAAAGGAGTGCTGGAATGCGGGTGAGAGACTGCAGGGCTCCCAGCTGCTGCCTGACGGGCCAGTGAATCACCAGTGAGTAACACAGAGCAATGAGGATGAGGAGGGAAGGAACTTCCACCTTTGGAAACTGCATCTTTAGGAATAGGCAGAAGTCTCCTGTGAAGGGTGACTTTGGAAATGGAAAGAGGCTGAGATGAAATGGTGAAGCGGACTGGACGAGGGTGTTGCTGGGAGGAGGCAGGGAGCGTGGGGCAGTACGGTGGCCTTGTAGGTCTACACCTTCTGGTTAGAGGCCAGGGAAGCCACCCCTGCCTGTTTTTCAAGGGACACTAGCCAGAAGATGGCCTTCGGTTGTGAGTGTTGCTGTATTTTAAACTGATGGCATGAACTAGGGAATAGGCCCACCACACAGGCTCACGGAAATGCCCGTTTGTGGGTTTCAGTTGTTGCTATTTTCTACCTCACACTTTACACACCAGCAGGCTTCACCGCCCTTAGTTCTTCCCATGCATCCAGCTGCCACGCACTTTCTGCCTCAAACTTATGCTGCAAGACTCAGCTAAGGGGTCACCTCCTCCAGGAAGCCTCACGGACATGGCCTCCTCACCTGATGACCTGTCCACTGACGACTGTAGATAATGCCCTGGTGTTAGAAGCCGAGGGCTACGGACTGCATTCCTGCGAGCAGGGTCTGACCTGGTTCTGCAGCACCGGACCCCATCCCTCCTGTGGCACAGGGGGAAGGCCCAATACCTCTGGCTGAATGGTATGCAAAGGTATTGGGTGTGGCTGAATGCATGCACGTTTGATGAATGGACACATACGAGAGCGTTGAAGATAAAGAGGGTTGGAGCAGTGAACTTGAACGTGAGCTCCACAGCAATGCAGGTTTCGCTTTAGTTGCAGATGTTTCCCAACCGTTGAGAAAAGGGCCTACTGCACGGTAGGCAGTCAAAAAAGGACTTTAAAAAATAAATTAATAAGGAGGAAACATTTTTGGAAGCAGCGCAGAAAAAGTAGTGATTTACAGACTCTTCTGCAATGTTGAAAGACTTCAAAGGGCTTTGTGGGAGGGCCAGAGCTGCTTTCCTGAGAGGCCCGTGGCTGCATCTGGAAGCAGGCTTCACGGCCAAGCTCCTTCCACAGCTTGCTCACGTGCACTAGAAATATTTTTAGTAGCTCCCAAATTACTACGCAGTTCGAAGTGACTCCCAGCACCTGAGTCTTCTTACGTTTCAGACCACTTAGGGCAGGCGCATCTCTTTCTACAGTGGCTGGAGCCCCGGGGCAGCTTCTTGTCGGCTTAACCTTCTTGGGTTGTTCCCTCCAGACGCTGGGCTCTGGGACACTGGTGCACGTGATGTAGTGAGGGGAGAGTCCAGCTCTGAAAGTTCCTCTGTACCTTCCACTTCCAGGCAGCACGCACACGTGACTTCCCAGGCTGCAGCGTCACAGCCGGGAGGATCAACAATTTCACGGAAAGCTGCCCATGGCCAGGTGGAGACATGTAGTTAACGCTGTAGTGTCAGCCACAACACTGGGCTGTAATGGAGGGTACAGTCCTCTTAAAAGGTCACCTTGGGGTTGAAACATACTTTGCAGTAGTGCCTCCTATTACAAATTCAGGAATTAATTTGAGTGTAAACAGATACGATTGTATCGAGCACAACTTTTATATTATGTCACAGATACTACTCACCCCTAATCATTAATAGAGGTGAGTATACGTATATATCAGCGTCTCCTTTGACAGCAAATATTTATCCAGTGGTGTGCACAGCTAGGAACACAGGGAGGCATAAGGCAAGTTCTAGAGAACCTTCTATCTAGGTAGGTTTCAGAAATGTATCAGGGAATCATAAAGCCAGTGGCACGTAGCTGAGAGGTTGGAGGGGCAGCTCTGGAGTCTGATGACTGGGATTCAAGTCCGTGGAATGCTGGTAAATATGTAACAACCACTGCTCCAGGGAAAATGCACAAAGGCTTGATTTGTAGCCTCTGCAGATTTCCATGGTGTAAATACTCCTACTGTAGCCAAGGTCAAGCTCCCCTTGATGTCAACTGAAGAGCGCACTTTCTGAAATGGTAGCACTTGCTCAGAGCCAGCGCTGGCTCACCACTGATGGAAAATCAGGCTCTGCCTCTTACCAGTTGTGTGAATTTAGGCAAGTTACTTAACCTCTCTAATCCTCGGTGTCTCATCTGCCAAAGGGGCATAATGACATCTATCTCAGAGGGATGGTAGAAGGATTAAATGAGATAATGCATGGGTGGTAGCCATGACCCTCTCCCATTACAGGGAGAGTAATTGACCCATGGTCCCTGATGCATTGCTCTGAATCTGCTAAATCTATCACCTTGTTCATGCCAAAATATGATCCCCGCGGGCTTCTTTCAGCCCCAGACTGAGCACAGCACGGAGACTCTGACAGGATCATTCCTGCAACTCCCCTCTGATGAGTGACTGCAACGTACAGACCCCATGGGCACTCCCCATTGACTGTGCTGAAACTTTTTTAAAAAATATATTTTACTGATTATGCCATTACAGTTCTATTTCTCCCTTCATTCCCCTCCACTCTGCACACCCCTCCCCCACCATTCCCCCCTTTAGTTTATGACCACGTGTCTGAAGTTCTTTAGATTCTATATTTCCCATACTATTCTTGCCCTCTCCCCTATTTTCTACCTACCATCTATGCTACTTATTTTCTGTACCTTCTCCCCTCTTCTTCTCCCACTCCCCTGTTGCTAACCCTCCATGTGATCTTCATTTCTATGTTTCCACTCCTGATCTAGCTGTCCTTAGTTTGCTTTTGTTCTAGGTGTGGTTCTTAATAACTGTGAGTTGGCTGTCCTTTCACAGTTCATTTTTTTTATCCTCTTTTTCTTAGATAAGTCCCTTGAACATTTCATATAATAAGGGCTTGGTGATGATGAACTCCTTGAACTTGATCTTATCTGAGAAGCACTTTATCTGCCCTTCCATTCTAAATGAAAGCTTGCTGGATAGAGCAATCTTGGTTGTAGGTCTTTGGATTTCATGACTTGGAATACTTCTTTCCAGCTCCTTCTTGCCTGTAAGGTCTCTTTTGAGAAATCCGCTGACAGTCTGATGGGAATTCCTTTGTAGGTGACTGTGCCCTTATCTCTTGCTGCTTCTAGAATTCTTTCATTTTAATCTTGGCTAATGTAGTCTATGGCCATTCCACCCTGAACGTGCCCGATCTCGTCTGTGCTGAAACTTTCTTAGGACTACATTGCAGTCTGGGCCTGTAGCCACTTCTCCCTCCCCTGCTCTCCGCGGGGGTCAGACAGGGGACTGAAGGCTCTCCCTACACACCTCCTTTCTTTTTTCCCCTCATAGGCATTTCTCCCAAGAAATCTCTTGAATGTCCCATCTGATCTTGCTATCCGCTTCTCATAGGATCTTAGCATGCTAATCACATTGGACTGTGTATTTAGTAAGTGCTCAACAAGTAATTTTTTTTAAAGAAAAGGGATGTGGAATCCCCTTCCTCCTTAGTTTCTGAGGACGTATCTCTTCTAGTTAGTGACCCTGAGAAAGAACATCCTCTTTGAGCAGAGACGATGGCCACTGCCCCGAGTGTGCCTCTGCGTGCCTCGCCAGGACCGTGCAGACTAGCCCTTCCCATCACTGTCTCCATCCTTTCATGTGTTTCTTGCTCTGCACTCAAGTTCATCTGGAAATCGCTCTTGCCAAGAAGACTTGCTCTTGTCCTGTTGCTAAGTCCAATGGCCACGTATTTCTATTTTTATTTGGCTGGCCCCTCCTAGAAACATCCAACGATGATGGACAACCCTTCCCAAAATGTTTTCCTCTGGTCCCAGTGCCACATCTTTATGTTGTCTTTTTCTTTTGACTCTCGCTCAGTTCCCTTTGCTCTCAGCTCCTTAAGGAGCGTAGCGAATGGGTGACCTGCAGGACTCTTGTCCTCACCTTTGATTTTACCCCATGGCTTCAGCAAATAATTACTGAGCACCTGCACTGCTCCAGACACGATCCACCCTCATGGACATATATTTCGCCCTCTCCCTCTCTCTGGACACTGGAAAGTTCCAAGTCCATACCTCCAGTGCAGCCCTCTCTTTGGCCTGCTGGATGTCTCCATTCACATGTACTTCAGGCATCTGAAACTCAGCATATCCAAAGCAAGACCTTACTTTTCCTGTCCTTTTACTCCCCACCCTCAACAGCACATGCATCCAATCGTTCTAACCCAGAAGCCTGGGATCTTCCTCAACTCCTCTTCCTCCTTCCTCCACATCCAATCACTCGGGAAGCAATTGTTGATTCAACCTCATCAGTGTGTCTTAACCCATCCATTCACCTCCGTCTCTTCTACCACGACAGCCCTGTTCTGTACCAAAATCATTTACCTTGCTCTCATCCAAGTGTCTTCCCCTTGCCCCAGATTTCAGATGCAGATCCTGCCCTGTCAATGTCCCATCCCCATCTAATCACGTTCGATCTACGACTTCTCATTGCTTTCAGTATAAAGCCCCACATGCTTATATCTCTGTTAAGGTCCCGGATGACCTAGGCCCTGCCCACTTTCCCATTTCATATCACACCCTGGTACTCTACCTTCTGGACTCCATCCGTATGAGACTCTTACAGTACCTGAGACTGGTGACCTATGTACATACTGTTCCCACAGCATGGTCACCTCTCCCAGTTGCTGGTTTTACGCCTCTTTTCCCTGATAGATTACACTCCATGAGGGCTGAAACCACATCTGTGGTTTTCATGATGGAATTCTCAGTATCTGCCAAAGGGCTGACTACAGAGTAGGTGCTGAGTATTCGTTGAAAGAAAGAATGAATCAACCATATCAGAATATTATAGTCCAAACATTATGGGCATAGTGCACATAACCAGTTGTAGATGGGTGGGTTCATTAAAAGATATTGGCAACAAAATTCTAAACCTAGCAGCTTTGTCTATATTAAAGAGACGTAGGAAAATTTTGCTTTTAAAAAGGAGTTTTAAATCTCCATCAGTGTGAGGGTATGACTGAGTGTATGTATGTGTGTGTGTGTGTGGGGGGGTGATAAGGGTCCACCCACAGTGATTTGGTCACCTCGAGGTGACTGTGACTTCCCTACCTGGACAGCCATGGGACTGAACTAGGCCGTAGCAGGAGGTAGACTGGTGAACAACAGCCTGGAAAAGTGTAGGAGACAGCCATCATTTCTGAGCTTTATAATTTTGTTTTAGAGCCTAATGCACACCTTCCTGTGCTTCATAAATTTGTTCCTGACATTCTATTTCCTAAGTTCATTTTCTCTGATAAACACCCAGTTGGGCTTAGCTTTTGCAGTCAACAGCATCACAATAAGGGCTGAGTTCTATGCTTCTTTTCTCCCTTGAAGTACAATGATCTCCCTTGAGGTCTGGGTTTTTTCTCTCTCTCTTATTTTCTCAAGTCACTGGAATCCCATGCTAAAAGGGCCCTGGTGAAAAATCTTGATTTTACTTGATCTGGCTTCCTCCTTGCTGATCATTTTCCTTCCTGCTTTGCATGAGCCTCTTCTTTGAATTTAGCAAGGACAGTCGGTCCGTGTGTCAAGGGCCCCCCAGTGCGACTCTGTTCTAATAGCTCTTGGTAAAGGTATTTAATTGCTTCTTCCCACAACTTTGTCATTTGCAAAATGGGATTAATTAACATGGCTATCTTGGAGAATAGCACATTTTTGGGGAGGCTGTAATGAGGTGCTTTGAATTTCTCAAAAGAAAAGCCCTTTGAAAACATGGTATTAATATAGCCTTTGATAGCAAATCATTTGTTTTGACTGACTTTTAAAATTCTCAGTGCTAAATGTGGTTTTGCAGATGAATTAAATACAGACTGCACACTGCAGAAACTTGACTTCCACTAATAACATTGAGAGAGGATTAAGTGGGGTGTCTTTTATCTAAAAGAGTGTAGTCAGCGCTGGATGAGAAATGAGGACTGAAGGCATTTTCAGGTTTAGGGCATAAAACCAAACAAACAGTGCTTCCTGCCAGTGTGAAAGAGCCTTCTCACAAAGAAGAAACATTCATGAAAGTTACATTTTAAAGTTTTTTTTTGACTAATGATAACCATTTTATTTACTTAATATAGATAAACAAGTTAAAAGTACCATCTATTAAGATCAACCTAACAGAAGTGTCCCTTTTTGCTCCCGATAATAAAATATGAGTTGAATTAAATTAGTGCAACTTAATTTCATCAGCTCTAATAGAGAGGTGAACCCCAAAACCCTTTAGATGCATGAAGGCGACAACTACCTTAGCTGAGAGCAACGAAGAACCCGCGTTATAGTCTAGAAGAAAATCCAGCTTCCTCATCAGAGGTGTCCTGGAGCCCACTGAGAGACTTGTAAGAAAATACAGATATGCAAATTTATGCAAACAGAAAAACTTAAGAAAGCTACACCAACATGATTGTGTATTTGCCCAACTGTGAATCATTCAAATGGCCATTTAGTCATTTATTCAGCAAATGATCTTTGGGCATTTGCTCTGTGTCAGACTCCTGGTCTTTTTGTTTGTTTGTTTGAGGTGCTGAAGAAATGCTGGTGAATAAGACAGGTAAGTTCCCTGTCTGGATGCAGCACGGTCTATTAGGACCTCCCACGATGGTGGGCTCCAGGGAAGCAGTGAATGGGATGAACACAAGGCAGGGAAGGTGACACTGTCCCTTCAGGAGCTGAGGGTCAGCCTGGGGAGGGACCAGGGAAACAGTGAGAGAGGCACAGAGGACAAAGGGAGACCGTTCAGCCTCGTGGTTAGGAATATGGCCTCGGCAGCCAGCCTGCTGAGTCTGAATCCTAGTTCCATCACTTCATGGATGCAACTGAACTCTGGGCAAAGGCCTTAACTGCTCTGAATGTCAGACTCCCCATTTCTAAATGAGATTATAATCATATAATAATAATAAACTCATAAGAGTGTGAGGATCAATTTAAGTATTCATGCACCAAACAGTAACTGGAACATAGTGTGAACTCAAGAGTGAGAGATAGGCACATGAGAAAGTGGAATTCTAGAGAAGGGACAGCACCCCAAAACTTGGGATTGAGAGATTGGAGATGCAATTTTGAAGGATGGATAGGATGTGGATGGAGAGAGCAAAGAGAAGGCCTTCCAGCTTGCCCTTCCAAGAAACTTCAAAGCAACGTTTCTTGCTTTGTCTTTTTTAAAGAATGGAAATGGCACTGCATCTGTTCTGGAAAGAAGATGTGAGACGCTTGGCTTGATGAGCATGCATTTGGGAAACAGTAAGACAGGGCTGGCAGAAGAAGTCCAGACTATTGAGAGTCTTGAGAGCCTGAGAAAGGACTTGAGAATTCATCACAAAAGGCACGAGTCACCAAGCCTCTTGAGCAGGGAGTTCAATGGTGTAGTGTGAAGTGCTGCTTTGGAAAATGGCCTTGGTGGCACTGTGCAGGGTGACAGAGAGGAACTGTGGTGACCGAGATCAGAGAAGATCAGCCAGGGGGCCGCTGCAGAGTTGAAAGTCCTTAAAGCCTGTGGTGCTGGCCATGGCACGGAGGCGTAGTGAGCAACACTGAGAGTAATTTTAAAGGAAAAATAAAAGGTACAGATTGGAGTGATCAGATAAAGAATTTGAAAAAAAGGAATCAGGATAATGCTATATTGGTGATGTATATTACTCAAAAGTTTTAAGTAACATAAGTGATCAGACTGAGCAAAAGTAGAATAGTCAAGATGCATGAGACTGACCCCTTAAAACTCTTGTAGGAGACCCAGGAAGACTGAACGTGAGCACCTGATGGGGACATGGGGCCAAAGCATCAGTGGAAAGGAAGAAATTAGTATTAGACAGGAGGAGCCATCTATGAAGGGCCAGAAACAGAACCCGCTATTCCAAATAAACAATTACTCAGCCTCTGTGTCTGGGGTTTGCTCGGGAAGGTGAAAGATGTACACTCATCTACAGGAATGGTCTAAATTTAAGGAGGGGAACAGCTGGAGATGACAAAGATAAAGTCTCAGATCCATGTTAAGTCACAACAATTCAAGTGAGAAGGTTTATTCCCTCACTTCCACTCCATTTCCTGAAGTAAAGGAGAAATGGCGGTCTTGGTTACCTGCATGCTTGCAGACCACAAGGGGCTCAGAGGAAGCATGGGAGGAAGGGGGTGTCTCTTGGACATTCTCCCACAGTGCTTCCTTCTCAAGGCCAATTCTTCAACTAGAAACATTGTCCACCCAAGTGTCTATGGTCAAGATTCCCCTTAAGGATCTTGGCTTATTTGCTTCCACATTTGTATTTAAATGAATGAACTCTCACAAAGTACAGGGTCCTTGTCAAAGCTTCCTCACCTTTTCAATGTCAGGTCCACTTGATAGGCCTTTCCAGCCCTACTGTAGCAGCCAGAAGTAAGTCAGAGAAGACTGAACAACAAAAGTGAGGGTAGACGTGGCCTTGGCATCAAAGATGGGTCAGACCTCGCCAAAGATGGTCTTGCCCTGGAAATCCTTCATTTTCACATTTGCTCGTAATTAAAAGCAAAACAAAATGTGTATCTAATTCTACCTTCAGCCTCCAGTTGTCTTTCATCTTTCCCTTGTATTGCAAAATTGTGAATAATAAATCTATTTGCACTTGTTGCAGTTCATTAAATGTGGTCACTGACAAACTGGCTGCCAGAAAAACCACGCCCACGGGAATGGGAACCAGATAGCATTCTGCCCAGGGACCTCCAGAATTTACCACCTGCCTGATGTCTTCCTCTCACAGATCAGCCAGAGAAGCTGTTGAGAGTGCAGTCTGGGGCTGGTAGTTATAATGACATCTCCGTTACAAGCGGAGGGGTGGACAGTCAATGAATTTCTTTTTGTCTTTTTCCTTAGGGTTTTCCATCATTAGACACTGAGATTTATGCTGCATATAGTTTCCCAGAAATAAAATCCCCAAAGTCTGGATCTTAAACATTCCACTCTAGTAGAAAAGAACTAGAACAGAACAAAAGTTGAGAATTGGATATTTAATTTTTAATTCAATTATCTGGCTTGTATAAAAAACCAATTCTAAGCCCTGGCTGGTGTAGCTCAGTGGATTGAGCGCGGGCCTGCGAACCAAGGGGTCACAGTTCCATTCCCAGTCAGGGCACATGCCCGGGTTTCGGGCCAGTTCCCCAGTAGGGGGTGCGTGAAAGGCAACTAAGCAGTGATGTTTTCCTTTCTTTCTCTTTCTCTTCCCCTTTCCCTCTCTCTGAAGATAAATAAATTCTTTATAAAAAATAAGTGAAAAAACAAATTCTTGGTGATAAGATATAATGGTGACATGTTTAACATTGTTGTAGAGATACTAACAAAAACAGTTGGCTAAGATTTATAAAAATTGTAAAAAAGAAAAAAATATTATCTGCTGGTAAACTGAAAAGAATCTCCTGAAAATCTATAGACGATCAATAAGAGAATTCAGTAAGGTAATTGAGTTGAAAAGAATATACAGGAATTGCCCTGGCTGGTGTGGCTCAGTGGGCTGAGTGTTGGACTGTGAACCAAAGGATCACCGGTTCAATTCCCAGTCAGGGCACGGGCAGGGATATGCAGGCCAGGTCCCCGATTGGTGGCACACGAGAGACAACCACACATTGATGTTTCTCTTCCTCTCTTTCTCCCTCTCTTCCCCACTCTCTCAAAAATAAATAAATAAAAATTAAAAAAATATACAGAAATTAATGGCAGTATACTAATATGCAACAATAGTAAAACAAAAAGATAAAATACCTAGAAACAAACTTAAGAACTGTGTAATCCCTAAATGAAGAAAACTTTAAAATACTCTCAAGAGATAGAAGTTCTGAATAAGTGGAAAAGCAAAATACATTTTCAAATAATAAGACACAACATAAACATGCCCATTCTCCCTGTGTTAATCTAAAACTTACTATAAATCCAATAAATAGCAATGGGGTTTTCTGGGTATATATGTGGGAAAGAGGGGAACTGAACAAGCAGGGGTTTTAAGTTTCTATGAAAAATTAACAAAGACAAAGAGCGAGGACAATTGGAGGGAAAGATTAATAAGAAAAGATTAGATCCTACCAAATAATAAAATAGATATTATATATCAATGTGTATTGTACATTATATTACTCATATGATTATACATTATATAAAATGTATAATATATTTTACATTATACATTAGTATATATTAGTTTACATTATATAATATATTATGTATACTATTATAATAGTGTATATTACACATACTAATATAATATATTATATATTATATATTATTTTACATTATATAATACAATATATTAGTATATATTAGTTGTATATATTAGTTTACAAATATGCAAACACACATATTTAATATGTAATTTGCTAGGTACTGAAAGATACAGATCAAAGGAACAAAATAAAAAGTCAAGAAAGAGGTCCCTCTAAAAATAGGGATTTATTACATAATAAAAATGACACTTTAGTGTTGAAAAGATGAATTGTTCTATAAATGTTGTTGGAATAATTTGTTAGCCATCTGGGAAAAATGGATCCTGGACAGCAAGACAAATTTCAGATGAATCAAATATTTTAATTTAAACAGTATGAATTACAACCAACACCCTGGAAGAAACCATGGAGAAAATTTTTAAAAATAGTTTCAAAGTAAGGAAAATCTTTCTAAGAGTAACACACTTCACAGTGTCATTCAATTCCTTTGCTCAAGAGGCTTGGTGACCATGCCGTCTGTGACGAGTTCTCAAATCTATCTGTGGCCCTCGAGACTCTCCGTAATCCGGACCCATCCCCCCAGCCCTGACTTACTGGTTCCCAAATACATGCTCCTCAAAGCAAGCTTCTCACATCTTCTTTCCAGAACAGGTGCAGTGCCATTTCCATTTTTCCAACTCTACTCATTGATTCACCAGTCCCTTCTCTATTGCATTTGTGATTCTCATTTTAAAAAAGGAATATTTTCTTTATTTACTTTTAGAGAGAGGGGAAGAGAGGGAGAGAGGTAGAGAAACATCAATGTGTGAGAGATGCATTGACTGGTTGCTTCTCACATTCCCCCAACTGGAGACCTGGCCCACAACCCAGGCATGTGCACTGACTGGGAATTGAACTGGCAACTGTTTGGTTTGCAGGCCGGCGCTCAATCCACTGAGCCACACCAGCCAGGGCATGATTCTCATTTCAAATGAACTTTTTATCGAGATCATTATAGATTCATAGTTGTATGTGTTTGGAACAAATAACAGTGATACTATCATAATAATATCAATAGCTTACATTAAATCTAGGAAAGAGAAATAAGAGTTCTGAGCAATGAATGACAATGTTAGGTTTGCCCACTGGGCGCTTTGACAATGGGTAGGAAGAAGTTGAAGTGGAGACAGGTTGATCATGCACATGGCTTTTGCAGGTATCTGTGTAAAAAGCGATGAGACCTTATACTGATGACCACTGACAGGGGTTGATCTGAGAGAAGTTAAGGGGACAGAAGCAACAAGTTTTGCAGCCAGGCACTCTTACATCCTGCCTCACACCCTCTTGGCCACTTTCTACTCCAGCTATGGCTGCAGCCACAAGATTCTTGCAGAAATAGCCTGAGAGCAGCCATGCCTAGGCAGCTGGACACATCCCTTGCTTTCTGTTCCCAGTGTGACACCCATAGGAACCCATGTGGCACATACATGCACACAGCCCAGATGACAGGGACATAAGGCTTTGTGGGGCAAACTGGACAACTAAGGAGGAGATGAATGGATAAATGTTCTTCTGGGTGAATCCTACACTGTCCTCAGAGAGTTCTACCAAGCTTGGGTCTTAGTTTCCCAAGAGTGACCAGTGTGAGGACACCCCTCTTTATTGTCCTTCCCTGTTTCTCTCTCTGGTCCTCCATTTCTGGGATCCTTGTCCAAATTCCAACACCCTTTACCCAAACCCTTGCCTCAGGCTCTGCTTTCAGGAAGACTCCAGGCTGAGATGCTGGCTAGGATGCTTGGGAGTTGGGGAGAGAGAGCAGGCAGAGATGACTCCAGAGTCTGGGCAACAGACCAGGGTGGGTACCACTCACTGATACCAGAGCACAGGAACAGACGGATTTCTCTGTGTGTGCTAGAGGTAGGAAGCAAGAATATATGCCCACCTTGCCACAGCTGTTCCCAGCACAGTACCTGGCACACAGTAGGTGTTCAAACTATACCGAGTGGTACATGCAAGTAGGGAGAAGAGGCAAACATTGCTGGTGCTCTGTACACTTTGTTTCTGGGGGCTGGGCTGGGCGTCGCCCAGGGAGCAGTGATGGGGGCTCTATAAAAGATCAGGTCCTGTCATCACAGAGAATTACATTTTAGCCAAGAATATAAAACCTATACAAACATGAAATAATTTGAAGGATTTATGAAGCAATATATTAACAAGTAAAAAATAAATACAATCCACAAGGAGCTCTAATTACCTGCAGAAATAAAGATTAGCAGTAATCAAAGTTGGTTGAGGCTAGCCTTATTGACTGGCTTCAAGTCACTTCTGTTAATCTTGCAGGGTTATAACCACTAGTGGTCAGATAGAGAATGCTTTCATTATGTGAGATTTGCTGTCATCAACGTTTCTTCCATCTCTTATTGAACTTGGTAACTTTGTTTTACACATCTGCTGATTCTTTCTCTAAGCCTCTAACAGGTTAGTTTATTTCAAAAACTGGAAGTGATTATTTACGTTTGTAGGGTGGCCAAGGGGCGGCCACCTTACTATAAAAGTCACACCAGGGCTACCTTCCTCTTCAGTAGGAAAGGAGTATAGAAACAATTAGCTGAGTGTTGATTCAATTCCACTGCTTTAACTTAGTAATATGAAATGCTGAGCTGAGCTATTTGTCAAAGCCTTATTGGTCATGCAACTGAGTAGGCTTTGGTTAAAATTTTTTCATTCAACCATGAATAGGGTTACGGGTCAGAGAAAAAATGACCTGTGCCTAGAGGCGCACAGTTCTGGAGTGGGTTGTCCCATTCATTCCTGGCTGCTTTCCTAGAAGATCAATGACAATGTCACATGGGATAAAAATCAAAATTCTCATTAAATTCCTGCCAACCACAAGTCCGTGACACTCACTAGTCAATCATGAAAGAGCACTCGCATGGTGTGGTAAGTGTGCTCTGCAAAAGGTCCCGGTTGTGCACCAGGACCATCCCAATGTGCAGGCTTGCTGCTCTATAACTTGTGCAGGCAGTTACATTTTTAATTATTATGATGAGCATTTCAGGAGATCAGGCGTCTATAATATCCCTTTCTGTGGAAGACGGCCCTGCATCTCCAAGGCACCTACATGCTTTCGGCTCCCCATCCCTCGACTCCCATCCAGCTGTTGCCTTTTCAGGACGAGGTCACACTAATGTCTACTTTGTGCTCTATGCTTTACTATGGTGACAGATGACCAGCTGTTCCCTCTTCTTAGTTTCTATCCTCTTGTAGTCAAAGTGTGTAGTCACACAGGGATGTATGTCAAGAAAGCAAGGGGACAAAAGGACTTAGTCTTGCCCTTCAATTACCAGCCATTAGAGGGCAAGACTGCTGTAGCTAACAGATCCCGAGACTGGTTTGGTGAGAGCCTGAGAGAAGCAAGCAGTTTTCCAATTACGCACTACCTAATCCAATTTACATTTGGTAGAAAAACTGCCAGCTTTTTCATGTTAATATTGACGTTTTCATAAGTACTTGCAATTAGAACTCAAGCTGAGATTCCAATAAATCTCTCAGATGTCTTACACTTACTTTTCCTGACTGTATTCAGACTTTGCAAAATATTTTTAAGAACGTGCTTGGAGGTCACTCTGCCTTTGGGGAATTTTTGCTGTGTACGCTCAACAGCTGAGCGGAGGGGGAAAATCACCATCGGCGAAGCAAATTGAGGACAATGGTAGAGATGTGCCAGGTTTTGAAAAACGAGTATAGGGTCTGAAATTCAAAATTTTAACCTATCTAAATAAAGTCTTTAGTTTCGTACTCTATATACAACTTCATAGCACCTTGGTAGGCAAGCTCTCTGACTGCACTTAAAGAACATTATTTTAAAGAACATTTCCTGGCTGCAGGAAACGTAAAACATAGTTCTATTCACCTGTGTCTTTTGATTGAGGATTTATATGTACTCGTATGAACGGGGCTTCATTTAGAGTGATACACTGTCTCTTTGAAGAGATGGCAAATAGATTCCAAATGCCTCATCGACCAAATGAAAATATGGCCTCGTGCTGAAATATTTCATGTACCGAAGTGTGCTCACTCTCTGGTTTATTGCCAAAAGCCCAGCTTCCTAAAGTGAGATCTTAACTGTACAGTATAATATACTCTTTGGTTTCTGAATAGTAAATATACCCACTTCAATTTAGAAGAAAACCTGGTCTAAGACATGTGCAGAGTATTTGTAAATACAAGAAGTCTTACATCTTCAAACATCTTCAGTGACACTTATTTGCACACACCTATTAAAAGCCTAACAAATAGAAAAGGGGAGGGCAAATATAGCTTTTCCCAAATGGGCAGAGGATACAGAAAGTAAGCTCCTAGGAGGTGCTCAGGAGCTGCGTCTGTCAGTGAAAACGGCTCCTGCTAATACAGCTCAGAACCGATTGTATTACTCCTCAGTTGTCCTCCACCTTAGCTACATGTTGGCATCACTTCAGGGGCTTAAAAAATCCCCAAAGCCCAGGCTGTACCCTTGACCACTTGATCCAGAATATTTGGGTGTGGGACAAAGTCATCTATAGTTTTTAAAGCCCCCCACCCCCGACTCCTCACAGTGATTCCATGAGCTGCCAGGCTGACCACCACCACCACCACCACCACTGCCGCCGCCTTGGTAAATACAAGCCACCATCCCAGCTGAGTCCCTGCAAGGAGGCAGCTGCAGCCAGGCCACTGACTCACAGTGAGGGGCGGGGCCTGAGAAGATGAGCTCAGCTGCCAGGTGGCCGCTAGCAGGATGCACCTGGCCCTGCCCTGCAGCCCTCGGGTCTGATGCCCCTGACGGGACCTTCCTCCGAGAAAGCAGGTCAGGCGAACCCGACTGGGCAGCCAGCGGAGCACTGCTGCTTCCCTCCTCAGGACATCTGGAGAATTCCTCCACCAGCCCAAGGCTCCTGGCTGCCCCAAACCCTCTGTTCCAGACAAGCTGGGCTGTTTGCTGTAGAGCAAGCTCGGTCACTCAGGCTTTTGCCCAGACACTCTGCTTACTGGGTCCTCTGGACCCTGACCTGTGACCTCATCGGCATTGTCCATAAAGACTGAGCTCCCACCTGGACAAGGAAGCCTGCCCTGAAGACCCCAACTCCCACTGGTTTCTCTCCTTACCTGAATTCTCAGGTTGTAAGTGTCTGCATTATTTATTTATTTATTTTGCTAATTCAACATGCCCCCCAACCAACGGCAATCCCTGCACTGCAGAACAGAGCCATTGTCCCTCTCCTTGCTGGCGCTCGGCCTTTCAAATCTGGGTCTTCTGTTGTTAGCCAGGCAGTTAGCCACTGGGAGGGCAGCAAGGGGTCTTACACTTGTGTGTAAATGCTCCCCCTCCCCTGCTCTGCCCCCACCCAGAGCTGCTCCGGGAACATGGTCAGTGCCCCATAAATCGGGCCCCTGAACTATCTTGTGCTGGAATCACAGCAGTAACTGCCAATGAACCACCATCCACATGTACTTGGAGTCCTTCTCGATTCTGTATATTGTAGCTGAAGTATTATTTTCAAAACGTGAAAGTTTGAGGATCCCATGTACCACCTTGTTTTGAATCCTTCAGGGCCTCCCAGTTCTCTTTAACAGGACCTGGGAGGGTCGCCTGAGCCCTGCCTGCCCACATCAAGGCACTCAGTGCTTTCCTTCTCCCTCGGCTCAGCCTGCGTCAGCCTCCCTGGCTCTTCTCCCCACGCTCACTGTGCTCCCTCCTGCCACAGGACCTTTGGATGTGCTGTTCCCATGTCTGGGTGTTCTTCCTCCTCTTCTTTCCTTCAGATCTTGACTCAACTATCACAGCTCTGACCCATAGCCTTGCCAAGTGTCCCATTCTCTGCTCAGACAGAGCCACATCTGCCTGCTTTATAGAGTGTGAGGCAGTCTCTGTTGCGCAGTGCACAAAGGCATGCATTTCTGTGGTTTGGGGGTTAATGCCCATTTTTGCTCTATGAGGACCCAGAATCTGTACTTGCTCAACGATTTATCTCCAGGGCCTCCTCCGGTGCCTGCCACACAGAAAGTACTAAATCCGTATTTAGTGAATGAATGAACGGTAAATGAAAGGATGGGTGAATGAATGAGTCACTAGTAGAAGGAGAAAAAACCAAACGCATGAGTGGCCACTTGGTTTTGCAGAGCAGGGACGTGAAAGCCACAGTTTGGTGCCACTGTGCGGCAGCAGGGCACGGTGGGAAGATGTGGGCTCTCCATCTGTGGACGGCCCAGGCCAAGCTCAAAATGCCTGTCATGCTCACACTCTCGTCCACAGTCCCCTCAGTCCCTGCTGAGGAAGCAGTCCTTGGTGACACCGTGGCAGGCAGATAATGGACCCCAAAGATGTCCATACCCTTATCCCTGGGGTGTGGAAATGTGGTACTTTGTATGGTGAAGGGAATTCGGTAGAAGGGATGAAGGGTACCATCGTTGAAATGGGGAACCTATTCTGGATTACCTGGGGGGCCCAATCCAACCACAGAGAGAAGTGGAGGACCCTTCCCACCTGGGTTTGAGATGTGAGATGAAAGGAGGGCAGATGTGAGGCATGTGGGCCTCCACCCACCCCTGGTTGCTTTGAAGGCTGATGAGGGGTCACATTTTAAGGAATGTAGATGCCTCTAGAAAATGGGAATGGTGTTTAGCAGATGACCGGCAAGAAAATAGAATGTCAGTCTTACAGCCATAGGACATAAATTCTGTAACTACCCCAGAGAACGAAGACGTAGTCTTCCCCTCCTGCCTCCAAAAAGGAATCAGCTGTAATACCTGCACCAGTGGATGCTGGGAGGGTGAATGAGCCAACATGGAGACAGCACGCTAATCCACGGCATGCCACACAAGTTGCTGTTGTTCTTTGGTGGCCTCTCGGCTGGTGGCTAGTAGCGCTCCATTCGCTCCTTACCAAGCTTGCCGCTCTTTCTTGGCCTCTCCTTTTCTCCCAGATCTCATTGTTGTGCACCAAGCTCCTCCAGCCTCTCTTCCTGCTACACCCATCACCTTCTCTCTTTGCTGGAAGCTCCCAGGATACTTGCATGTATTTCTAACCCCCAAAGTGTTCCTTGCTTCTAAAAATACCTGTGATGCTGCTTTCAGCACACCTCAGGAATACGAATCTCAAATACATTTCTCTCCAGGGGGGGCTTCTTTGTCCTCTGCAGAGCTTGCCCAGCAAGTCAGAGCACTCCCAGCCCCTGCGCACCGTTCCTCCCCACCCCCAGGGGTGAGTCTGTGTGACTTCTGCAGCTTTACTGCGCCCACACCAGCTTAGGTTTCCAAGTAAATACACGCGGGACAAAGGCATGCCAGCAGGCTGGGATCAAAACGATCTCCAGCTGTTGGGAACACAGAGAGAAGCAGTTTCCTTGGAAATAAATTCCCAGGGGATGGGGTCTAGTGGGGCCAGTTGAGACCTCAGTAAAGGTGGGGCTGAGGTTCAGGGCAAGACCCAACATGGCCTGAGCCACGTGGGAAGAACTGCTCTTGCTGGCTCCCCAGTGAAGAGAAGACCACCCCCAATAGGAAAAAATGGTCCCTTCAGGTCATATGGAGCCACTGACAGAGCCAAGGATGAAAGCATCGTGCCAAGACACGTTCAGGAGAGTTTTAACTTTCAGAGCACTTCTGTGTGGAGTGTTCAGTTTATTCTCCTGTCATTACCATGACAGAGGCAAGGTGAGTAGTATGGGCCCATTGCACAGACAAGAAAAGTAAGGTTCGTAGAGGCTGAATCACTGGCCAAGTCACCCACCTAGAGTAGCAGACAAGGCAATATAAGCACACCATGTCCCAGACCACTCTCTCAGCCCCCAACCGTGAAGCAAATTTGAACTAGCTGGAGACAAAGAACTTTACCTTTTCACCTTCGAAGATTTGGAAAACATAGATATTTACTTCAAAGAGCAATGATCCAAATCTCTTACTTGTTTTCTTAAGTGAAAATGGTACATTAGAGACAGAAGCAGGGCCTGAACTTTTACTCACAGGACGGCCTCAGCTGGTCAGAACAGAGTGGAACTTTCCAGAGATGAGTATTTCACATACATACTTCCACAGCAAAAGAACACTCAGGGTCCAAAACTTACAAGCAGATGGAAATGCACAGGCTGCTGAAAACCTTTCCTGCTCTGGACAGTTTTCAAGCTTCTCCAGAACCCAGTGGGCCAACATGATTCACTGAATTCTTTATAAATTAAGAAGCTAAATTACGCATCTTTTCTTTTAAACATGCATTACTTTCCATCTTTATAGCCAAGCTGAATAAATAGTATCACCATGGCAGTTTTCTTTCTGGAAAAACATCCTACCCTCTTTTCCTGCTCTTCCCATGGAGGTCGTCTAGGGAAGTGGCAGTAGGTTCAGGTAAGGAGCCCAACTTGACATTGCTTAGCATTTGCTTCCTAAGGCCGGGGTTTCAGAAGAACACCCAGCCCCAATCACATGCAGGTAACTAACTGCTGGAGTAGCAATGGCAGTTTGAGAAATCCACTGTCAGGGCAACTCGGGGACGGGAAACGCTGGAGGCTTCAGCAGGAACGAGATGCTCTCCCTGGCTCATAAATCACCACAGTGGCCTTTCATTAGCAGTCATTCATTCTCTCATCAGCTAGATTCTGTGCGCCAGGTATTGCTCAGCCCTGGAAATAAAGATGCCTGGGCTCCAGCTGGAGAGGAGGCTCACGGGCTGGGATGTCTCCAAGTGTGCCTGGGCGCGGCTCTGCCTCACCGGGCGCTTCTCTAACTGACTGGGGAGGCCACCGGCTGGGGAGGCCACCGCCTCGGCACCTGGGAGCCAAGTTTCTGGCTCTGAACAGAGAGAAAATGAGTCTTTTCACAGTGCGGCTGCTATACGTTGAATCAGTACCCATTCTAGTGATAATTCATCTTAAGATTATTTTTTTTGGCAACTACAAATAAAGAATGGTTTGGAAAGAAATGGACACTTTAAGAAAATCTCAGTGTTCCCAGAAAATATAAGGAATAGCTTATATAAGACACTTGCATACTTGGAAAAAACAGTTGCTATGACAGCTATTAGGGATGTACAATGCTAGACAGAACGGTTTTGCTCAAAGAGCATGGAACTTGGCCCAGTCCTTGTCTCCCTTTGCCATTCAGGAAGTAAGACATAAAGCCCAGGTCCTCAAACAGCACAGCTGTAGAATCAGGACGCCTGGCTGCCACTCCTGTGGGGCCCCCTGAGGCGCCCCCTCCACCCAGGCCCCATCCCTGCGCCCGTGAAGCTGGTTTCTTCATGACCTCCCGAGACCCTGCAAACCCTGGGCTCCCTTTACCCTCTTCCATGTTCTTCCAAACCACCCAGCATCTCGAGATGATGATGTTCCCCCACCCTGCTTTCTCCCAGAGCAGACTCAGAGGCCCTGGCCCTCTCTCAGCTGTATGCTAAGCAGCTCTGGGAGGCTCAGGGCCAGAAGCAGAACTGCCTGGTTTTTGGCAACTGGATAAAGCAAGTGGCTTCAGGGCGCTGTGATGCCGGATCATGTGAGTCTGTCGGTAGGCCTGTTTCAGGCCGCCCCTGTGACTGTGTGCGTGCGGTGTGCAGGAAGGGGCTTCGTGGCAAGGTCCCCAAGGGCGTGGTCTGCCATGCCTGCCCTCCTGGGAGAGGGGACATCCTACAGGTCCCCTCTCAGGCCCTCAGCCTCCAGCAGGGCCACGCGGTAGGGAGGGGACGGTGGTCTCCTCACAGCTGCCCTGCACCCCACGGAGACACAAACAACACCCTCTTTTGAGGCAAACAACTGACCACCCAGGCTGCCAAAATGAGGACAGTGTCTGAAAGGGGGCAGTTTTATTTCAAGGGCTTAATGGGGCCAAGGAGATGAAATAAAAAGTTTTATCTATTAAAAAAATGGCAATAGACCTTCTTCCTCCAAATAAACAAACTATCCTTTGAACAAGAAAACAGCTTCCTAACAGGGTCAGGCTGGGACCAGACTATAAAGGAGTCACGTGTCCCTTGGCCCCCCCTCCACTCCCTGCTCCCTGGTGCCTCCCTCTGTGGCTTTGGGGAGCCCACTGCTCTCCTGCTGAGCCTTGCCCAGGAAGGATCTGATGAGCTCAGCTGACGAGGCCCTTCCAGGACACAGTGCTCACATTCAGAAAGGCGGCCTTGCTGATCTCTCAGAGGGGAGGATGCCAAAGGGGGAAAGTGCCCTGGAACCTCCCAAATCATGCCAGAAAGGCTGCTGCCAGTTCCTCAAAAATATAAGACCTGCCTCCCCTACCAACTTTTAACATTCTATGGGCTTAAAAAAAATCTAAACCATTATTTTCCTCTTATGTTTATGACTTCTCTCAGTAGTGACAACAACTTGTTTGTGTGAGTGTGTGAAGGCTACCCTACATGGAGTGCTTTATAGGACAACAAAACTTGATGGGGTAGAAAAACCTAGCAATCTCCCCCCAACTCCTACATTAATATTGAGTTGTTATCACCATGGTTGGTGTAGCTCAGTGGATTGAGCGCGGGCCTCAGAACTAAGGGATCGTGGTTCGATTCCCGGTCAGAGCACATGCCTGGGTTGCAGGCCAGTTCCCAGCGGGGGACACATGAGAGTCAACCATACATTGACATTTCTCTCCCTCTCTCCTTCCCTTCCCCTCTAAAGATAAATGAATAAAATCTTTAAAAATATTTGGTTGTTTATTTAATTAATTAAGCAGAGTGCTATTGAGGTCTCCAGTATTTTAGCCCCTCACCTGGGTACCAGGGACATAGATGGAACTATGATCCTTTTTTGTCCCCTGAAGAGCTTATAGACTGTTGGGAGGAGAGGAAAGAACCTAAGACATTTTATCACCCAGAGAAATGGCATGGCCAGCACAGAACTCGGTGGGGGCGTAGGAGGAGAACATGAGGGCCTCCTGTAGTTCGGCTGTGTGTGTTGTGTGGTGTTATCTGCAACCCTGGGGTCTCCATCCCACAAATTACAGTCTCTATGGAGCCCCCTGGACACTTCGAGTGTGAGGGGCCTTGTGAGACTTCCAGGACAAGCATCCAGGTCTCAGCGACTTATAGGTCTATGGAAGGAAGGAGGAGTCCCCAGTGCTAGAGAGAAGGGGGAGACTTGCTGAGCACGATGGAACGAGGCATTTCCTGCTGCGAGAAGGGCTCGGCTTTCTAGTGGAGATTCAGGAGAAAGAATCACTGATTAAGGGGTGTTCAGTTCGGGGACATTTGTGGTGTTTCCCAGCACCGAGTAACTGCCCTGCCTCCCAGGGCCTCATGTGGCCTGTCGCCTCCAGCCCTCCCCTCTCTCAACCCACCTCCTGCCACTTCCCTCTTTCCGTGCCCCCGCCTGCCACTGTATACCAGCCATACTGTTCTCTGGGCTCATCTCTGAAGGAGCCACACCAGTCATGTGCCCACTGCAGGCCCCTGCTGCCCTTGGTAAGCAGCTTCATCTCTCATTCTAATAGTTGCTCAGATGCCGCATCTTCTGTGACTTCCCGGACCCGTAACAGCCTTTCCCCACCCCTCAGGCATTTGGGATCCCAATGGTCCCTCCACTTTCTCACTTTTCACCCTCTGGCAGACTGTGAATTCACTGACATTAATATTTGAAGAGAACGATTCAGCAGACTCATTTCTATATCTTCAGTTTTCTAGCATCTTCTGCTAAAACTTGGTTCTAACTTTCTCAATAGCAAGATCAAATCAGGAACACTGAAATATATTTTGATTAAGTGGAATATGCTCCATGCTTTCAGAAAATGATAGAAATGCTAATCAAGACTCAGTAGAAATATAAAGATTATCTGAGTCAACATTTTCCTTCCAGCCAGTGGTTCTATACTTTGCATACATACTCATCACTGAATGAAACATAGGTAGCCATATTCGTAAGGTGCAGTTTAGGAAAAAGATGACGGCCATCAAAACTAAAAACCACTGTCAAAATATGCCATCGAATTATTTCACTGAAGCATTTGGCAGTTGAGCCAACACTGCGTGGTGAGCGAAAGGCCCAGGTTCTGTGCCTGGCGCATCCACGACCTCTGTGCAGCGCTGGATGCGACACCTCACTTCTCTGCATCATCCAAAAATCTCCCACCCTCCAAATGCATACTTTTATTACATTTTTAAAAATTGAGGAAGTGGGAGTTTTGTACCAGAACTCTGCCGAATGCCATTTTCTTTAGCTACCAGGACGTTGCTGCAGCCCCGTCAGCATTGGGTGCCAACTCTGTGTCAGTTTCCAGCGTGGGAAGGGATGGGCGCACGGGCCCCTTTGCAACTTTCTTCTCTTTCTGTCTGTGCCCACGTGGGTCCGAGTGACCCCCGAGGGCTCCTCGCCCACAGAGACCAGGGTTTCAGGCTCCTTAACACCGTGCTGTCAGCTACTCAGTAAGCTCTGGTCAATTTAGGTCACAAAGAGGTGATAAGTGTCCCTTTCCATCCTGGGTTTGTCCCAGAGATGCACATCTGCCCTCTATTTCTGTCACCAACACGGCACCCTGGAAACAATGACTGAGGTCAAAACCAGCATCCCCCTGGAGCTGCGGGTCCCAAAACAAAGTGCAGGAAAAGCAAACCAGTTTTTGCTGAGATGACCGGGGTTTGTTGTGCTGTGGTGGAAAGAACTCTGGACTTGCAGTCAACAGGCCCCAGAGACTGTCAGTTCCAGCCTTGCTGGGGGCATGACTTTGGCAAGCCCCCCATTGTTTTGGAAGGAAGGGGTCCTCATCTGAACCACCCCTCCCTCATAGGACTGCCAGGGGAACGGAATGGAACGGGATGTGAGAATACGCTCTGTGGCCTTCCTAGGAGAGACCGTTTTTCCCTGGGACCTCAACACTAACACTAAAGACAAACCGAGGAAAACAAGGTGAGAACAGTCCTTTGGAAACGTTCATTAGGATCTGTGCCTCCTGGGACAAGTTGTCATTGGCACAAACTCCCTCCCCGAGGAAGACCCCGTGCCACAGAGGGCTCAGAAGAGGTGCCCTGGGAATGGCACAGGCAGGCAGCAGGGCAGGGGAGTGGCCACCCCTCAGATGCCGTGGGACTCACCAGGTAGCGCTCCTCCTGCCGCATGCTGGGCGTGCGGATCATGTGATTCTGCTCTCCTCTCCAGTCTCCAAAGCGCCGGAAGAAGTAGTTTGATAAGAAGCGGTTGACGGGGTCTCTGATGATGTTGATGTAGACGGGCTGGTCTCCTCCAAACCTGACGCAAGCACAGGGACACAGGCCGGTTACCACCTGCCACCTCTGCAGGAGAAGAGCGCCCTCTTAGATGGACACCTCCCCGCTCCAGGTCCACAGATTATCACCAGGTGAGCCCCTCTGCCAGGGCAGCAGTGAACAGTCCAGTCAGCAAGCAGCGCTTCCTGGTCGGCTTTTTATATCAGCACCTGCTGAGAGGCTGTGAGCTCTGCTCCGCAGGACAGCACTATAAAAATGACAGCGTTTGTCAGATGGTAAACGTCTTATTTTCTTACTAGGTGGAAGGTTCCTGAGGGTGTGCACTGGATGCTGTGTCCCCAGGGTCCCGCACCTGGCACCTGGCTAGTCCTCAGTAGATGTTTCAAGTGGCTGCTAATTGTCTTTCAGGTAAACAGGACTTATCTTACCTTCTAATTTAGACAGTCTCAGGTAAGGTGCTCTGCACTAAGTGGATTAATGAGTCAACACTTCTTAAATGTTCACTGTTTACCTTGCAAATAGTTTATGTGTCTGACTTACTGCAAACTCACAACACTTCAGTAGAGTAGAAACCATACTTATCCCCATTTACATTTAGGGAAACCGAGGCAGGGAAAGGGTGAGTCACTTGTGGCTGGGCCAGGATAGGAACGCAAGCAGTTTGGCTCCAGAATCTGTAATCTGGCCCATGAAAAAAAATTCTGGAATTGAGAAAAGTGTGAGGGATCTCACGAACACAACGAAAATCAGTGTAGTTTTCCTTGAGTGATGGCAAGTGGTTGTAGATAAAAATACACCAACTATCTAGGTGCTCCATTTTGCTTCCTTCCACCCAGGAATTAGACAGATACGCCGAGTGCTGGCCCAAGGGCAGGGCCTTACTAAGACAAAATGACTGGGTTGGTTGAATTTCTCCTGAGGGTCCCTCCCCTTTCTCAAGGACCTGCCCGAAAGCTCTGTCCCGAGGAACCCGAGAGCACACTCCAGG